>NC_134704.1:77887320-78558570 GCF_043290135.1 Rhipicephalus microplus
ACTCTATGAAAAGTAGCACGTGCCACTGCTCTCTTACTTCTTTTTTTTTTGGGGGGGGGGGGGATTATATGCTACAACTAATCTGCAACGTTCGGGTAACTGCGATGCAACGAGGTCATCTTCGTCGGGATCAGTTTCACGGCGACTCGCAGGTGAAACTCGCAGCAAAGCTTTCGAAAAGTGAGGAAAAAAGGTAGCGAAAAACTCTTTCGGCACTCACTGTCCCTGTAGGGCGGAGCTCTCGAACAGGCGCCCCAACATAGGAGTAGCAGGCTTAAGGAGTAGCAAGCTTGCTACAATGTATTCGCATTATCTTCGCACCTATTGCGAACGTCTTATTTGCGAGAGCTGCAGAGGCGGGATTGGCCTCGAACTTTTGTTTTTTTTTTTCGTGAGGTACCCCGTGTGGTCATCATGTGCTGAGACATCACTGTGGAATAGTCATATTTTAGAATTTTAGTCATTTTGCAGATGGGTGTCAACATTTTTGGCAATATCCCTAACGAAGTGGGCTTTATATGAGATATGGAAAGGACATTCTTTGAAATAGAGACGCTAGGTGAGAGATTGTTTAATCCCCCTCCTCGATTGATTGATATGTGGGGTTTAACGTCCCAAAACCACCATATGATTACGAGAGACGCCGTAGTGGAGGGCTCCGGAAATTTCAACCACGTGGGGTTCTTTAACGTGTGCCCAAACCTGAGCACACGGGTTTACAGCACTTCCGCCTCCATCGAAAATGCATCCGCCACAGTCGGGATTTGATCCCGCGACCTGCGGGTCAGCAGCCGAGTACCTAAGCCACTAGACCACCGCGGCGGGGCTAATTCCCCTCCTCCACTTCGACTTTTTCACTATTCTGGCCCTCGTTAGACTGAATATTTAATAAGTTTGAGACGCTTGCAGATTCAGAGCAAACGGCAGCGCGCACACGCCGTTCTTAACGCTCTGTTGGCGAGGTGTTAGCGAATGTCGTCGTTCTGGCAGTATAGGTAAGCTAGGTAAGGTATTTTGGGCTCGACGCACACACACGGTAAGGGCGCGCCGGAAGAGAAAGAAACAATGAAATAAATGGAACGACAATGCAAACTATGAAAGCAATGCAAGCAAGTTCTTTGAAATGAAAAAAAAATTATTTCACAGGGAGCCACTCACCCAATGGTCGACCCACTTGTTCATCACAAAAGCCGGTCCCAACGACCTCGCCGGGTTCATCGACGCTCCAGTCGCTGGCAGCTGCGGAAACATTACACGACAATTAACACTACAATACTCGATTGTTATTCACAAGTTCGTGACGCTAATTATTAGGTAAGGGAAGAGGAGTAGCCGCAGTCATGTATAGGCACACCGCTCTTCTTGAACACATTTAAATAAAAAAAAACACCACGGAGAAGGCCTACGTTTACTCACAAAGAGAAATACCCAGGCTCACTTTTCATGTGATGCGCGAGAAAAAAAAGTGTAAGCAGATCGTGTTAGTTGGATGGACATTATAAGGAGCAACGAAAAAAACGTCGAGATCAAACGGTACACGCTACTCCGTGCTAATGTACGGGATAAGATGAAATGAGAGAGATAAATCCGTGCATACAGGCGGGTGCAAAGGTGGACTTTTGTCAATATGCATGCACTTTTATCGGTATCACTGATAACGTCGAAGATGTCATGAGATAATGTGGATGAGCTGATAAGCGGACACTCGCTGACCACGTTTTAAATTTTCGCTTCTTTTCACTCTCCTCGGCATATTGTATAACTTTATTTTTAACACTTTACTTTGCTTACCTCCCTAGTTGCTGATCCGTGTTTTTTACAAGGGCTGCTTCAGTATAGTGACTTTTTTTTTCGAAAAAAAATATAAGAGTGGACGAGATAGTGAAGGTTTACATTTAAATCAGTGCAAAGCACTTTTAAATACTCCGCAAGATGCGCAAAACACCGTGCAAGACAGAGAATACCACATAAAAAGGTGCTGAACTAACAAGCGACAGCTTTTGTTGCAAACAGGAAGCCATATATGCACAAAAACACACTCTTACGTGCCCATCGAACACTCTTATTACGCGCGAAACTGTTAACGAAGAGGCTTTTCACAATGCTCGGCTGATGAATGGTAGAGAGAATTTTTTTTTTTTTTTAAGTGATCCATCGCGGGTGGAGCCCTTCTTCTAAGGCTCCACTGGCTATAGCGTGCTGAGACGCAGGATGGCCTCGACGATTCCGTGCGCCTTTTTGACGACGCATTCAAAGATGACACTATTTTTTTTTTCGGATGTGAAGCTGCTTATAATCGAACTTATAGAGTTTCCTAATATATACACTAGAGGGAACTCTGGTGCTAGCGTATATAGGAGCTGCAACGCACGGCGCTTCAGCGAGCAAGGGAATTATGGGTAGTACACACACTTGTCTAATCTTCATACTTCTGACCTGCTTTTGGCTTCGTGTGTGTTCGTGTGGCTTGGAGCTGTATTCTCACGAAACAAAAATCACCAAATGTTCAGCGATTGCACTTCACCACGTTATTCTTTTAGACTTACCTTTCCAAATCGGGACACGAAGTTCAAAAGGGTAGAATCTCTCTTTCAAAGCAAAACCGAAACACAGCAATAAACGAAGCCGCAAGTACGATTCGCCACGTGCAAGTACGAAGACTAGGCAAATGTGTGTACTACCCATCATTCCCATGGTCGCTGAACGATCGCAGTGACGGAGTCCATCTCTAGTTAATTTTAGGAAACTCTATGGTCGACCTCAATCCAGTGGGCGTAACCACGCTTTACTGCGCATGCACAACCACTGTCCCAAGAACTTCGAGAACGTCCTCACGCACTAGCACGTTCGGGCCAGTGTAAGGGGCTCGGTAAGACGCTGCGACCTCTCCCCATTACACTCATAGAGTTTCTCAAAATTAACTAGAGGGCACTCTGGTGCTGCGATCGTTCAGCGACCGTGGGAATGACAGGTAGTACACACATTTGCCTATAGTCTTCGTACTTGCGGGCGGCGAATCGTGCTTGCGGCTTCGTTTATTGTTGTGTTTCAATTTTGTTTTGAAAGAAAGATTCAACCCTTATAAACTTCGTGACCCAATTTGAAAAGGTAATTAAAAAAACAGGGTGGTGAAGCGCAATCGCTGAACATTTGCCGATTTTTGTTTCATGAGAAAACAGCTTTAAGCCACACAAACACACATGGAGTCAAAAGCAGGCCAGAAGTACGAAGTTTAGACAAATGTGTGTACTACCCATCATTCCCATGCTCGGTGAAGCGCTGTGTGTTGCAGCTCTCATAGACACTAGCGCCAGAGTTCCCTCTAGTAAGTATTGTGAGAAACTCTATGATTACACTCTCTCGGCGATCACGCGATCGCGTCGAAGAACGAGATTCTGCGGACGCCCGATGAACGCGCGTGCTGCACGTGGCGATGAACGCGTGTGGAGTGCTCCAACAAGAGTTCTGGACGAGTAACAGCTACAGAAACTACACTGAATTTACGGTGTGCTCCACTTGTAAGGGCATGGTGCCTGAACGAAACTTTAAGTCGATCCATGCAATGCTTCGCGTGGTACTTGTGGTTCCCTTTAGTAGGAGGTGAAGTCCTTTTTTTTCCTCCAGAACTTGGCTTACAACCGCATGCACGACATTAAAAAGGCAGATGCGAAAATAAGACACAGTTTTCAATTGTTATGCTGGTGCAGATGCCGTTTTTTTTTCCTCCCCGCATTCAATCATTTGCTCTAAAGTCACTCGGGCAGCGGACCTCAAAAAACGCACTTTTTTATGCGAGGCATTACACTGGTCACAGTATTTGCGATCACACTCGTTACAAGACGCAGCTTGAGAGGAACGCCGTTTTCTTAATATTTCTTACGTAAAGCAAATGCTGTCAAGACGAAGGTTAGCGCGGTCACTGTATTCATCTCTTACTTCATTTAGCTTTGCGCGGGAGTCAAACCCGAAGTGCATGTGTGTCGCACGTCAGAGAATATTCACCTCGTCCTGTGCACGTGCCCTCAATACGCGGCTGAAAGGAAGACACGCAGTTAAGTGCGTAATAGATCGTCCGGACTGTATTCTTTTCATAGCAAAATCTTTTGAGTGCTTAGGACCATTTATAGACCACGTCCAACGGGGTTTGAAAGGCCTACTAATGTTTCTAAGGGAGACAGGTTTAAATGCTCGTCTTCAGTGCATGTACTACGGTATAAGAACTCATGCGTGCCCTGTCCCCGTGATGGACTGTGTGTGCACTGGCTCGTTGTACTATAATACCAAAGTAGCCAATCATCTTTCCTTCCTTTTTTTCTCCCTTTTCCGTTTACATCCGTGAGTAGTAGTAGGATAAAAACCCGCTTTCCAGGCCAACCTTTCCTAGTTTGTCGTTATTAAAAATCTTCAATCTCCCACCGGTATTTTCGTTGAAGGTCACATTCGCGCAAGCCTCAAGAAAGCGGGGCCGCTTGGGCACTCACCCCGGCCAGAGTGCAGGCGAGGTATGCGAACCCGATGACCACGGCGTCCGAGCCGGCACTCAGGTGGCTACGGTGAGGGTCCCTGGTGGCGAACACTGTAGAGGACAGCAGGAAGCTGAGCACGAATTCGACGCCGAACGCCTGCCAGGCGCCTAAAGCCTCGTGGGGCCGGTTGCTGCCCAGAGAGCTCTGGTGGCCTGGCACCGACACGCTGGAACAAAAAAGACACGCGAGGAAGAGTTAATTCATGAGCATGTTGGTCTTTTACACGTGTACAGCACCACTGGAGCAGTGTTGCTGCTGTGGAAGAAAATAGCCTGCAATAGCTGATGTGAACCAACAATGAGGTAACATTTACCGTCACCTAGCCAACAATAAGCCACATAGAAACACAATAACTTGGCCAAAATATGTCATTAGCCCATGCGAGTAAAAATTCAAGCAAGCACGAACTTGGGCAGTGCTTGAACCAAACGAGCAGGTACGATAGCGTGCAGGTAATATTTGAGTAAATATCATAAGCTAACACATCGACAACCCCCGTTTACAGTAAAGAGGTATTAGAGGTAGTATGCTGTCGGAACCCGGGGTTTGACAGGATCCCACTCGCTGCTATCTGTCATTGAAGTGTTGGGACTTTGCCGTTACCGGCACCGGGGCCTCGGGAAGAAGACGCCGACCATGAAGAGACTGATGAGGAAAGCTGTACAGAGGTTCATTTTACTTTATTTACAAGCGGGCATTTGTCACCACAAGACGAACATCTATAGACAAACATGTCCTACATCGTGACGATCTCGTCGAAGGTTCCCTCTCGAGCCCACTGCGGCTGGTTATCAAGAATCATTTTCCCCTCATCCTACTTCACTGTACAACCACCAGACACACATCACTGACATTTTCCACGGTGCCACCCACACCCGCCCAGGTCAACGTCTTTGACCAGGACGTGGCCGCCACACTCCCCTTCCGGTGCCAAGATCTCTCTTCCTTGGGGCGAGAGTGCCGCTGGGTGCTGGGTTCCACGTTCGTACTATACCATCGCACTACCGGGAGGAATAGGCACTGCGCCGTGCTCTCGACCGGGTTGCAGAAATTAGGTGCCTTTCTCCTCTTCTAACCACTACCACCACCGGGAGGAATAGGCACTGCGCCGTGCTCCCGACCGGGCTGCAGAAATTAGGTGCCTTTCTCCTCTTCTAACCACTACCACTATTACCGGGAGCATCAAAGGACCCCCGTTCCCCGCGCTCATTTTGCGGAGCTAATTGTCATCCATGCTGACGCCGCCACCTCTTCAAGGTGGCCGTCTCTACCGAAACCAATTCGGTCGTCTCGCTGTGCACTTTGCGGCGTCGCGACCACACGCGCCTCGATTCCCGGTTGGGAGGACAATACCCACATTTGGACGGCTGTCAGCAGGCCCGCATCTTTTCGGCTACTCGTTCGCAGAACCACGAGCAGCCCTTTCTACTTGGCTCAAGCGCCAGTCCTAACAATACACTCGCATGTGAAACCCTAAGAAATGGCGTTCCATTGCAAAATATCGCTTTTTTTTTCATGATGCGGCGTCATAGCACCGAACACAAGTGAGATACATTTGTAAGAAACAAAATCACGGTTTGGCTTATGTCTTAGCTACTCTAGTCACTATAGTTTCGATTTGTTGAAGTGGACCGCATGATGACAATGAATGCCCGCCTGACATGAACACTCACAAAGAGGGAGTACATGAATTGTCTTACACACGACCGTCGCAGGTTGTAATCATTCAGTCTTCGAAGGTATGATTATCAGGGCTCGCACATTCGTACCGAATATCTCCAACAGAACCAGTAGCACAGTATGTTGCCGGTGCAATATAGGGACACGTTTGTGCGCACGCGGGGCATGCTACATATTAAAAGGCTTTTGCTTCCTGTGTGCCTTCATCGATACTGTAAAACAGAGGGCAATGACAATATTTCTCCGGAGCAAGTTATACGTGACGCCTTTCTCGTGAGGCTATTTTCCCGAAGGCATTTCCGAGCGCATGCAGCTTGCATTGAGGAACCTATCTGCAACAACACTCCAATATAAAAACAAATAGGCATATTCCGAGCATCTTCTTGCAACGCAGCGTCAATCATCGCCTGCACGGCACACAT
Organism: Rhipicephalus microplus; assembly: GCF_043290135.1. NCBI lineage: Eukaryota > Metazoa > Arthropoda > Arachnida > Ixodida > Ixodidae > Rhipicephalus > Rhipicephalus microplus. The sequence goes on from NC_134704.1 coordinate 77,893,949, forward strand.
TTCACGGCTCTGAAAGGTGCGAGCCAAAAGTAGCGAGTGCACAGTTTTTAGAAAGCCAGATGACTATTACTGTTGTGGAGGGCAGGCAATCAAAATACGACTTGTATAATGCAAGTTACGGTTTTTATTGATAGGCAAACTTCATTCTTATCTTTAGTATTTCTTACCGTTTGTGTGCCCTTAAAGCTCGTTAAGGGCAAAATATAGGGTTGGTTTGTTAACACCGGCCCTTGGCTGTTCATGAAACGCGTTACCAAGTGCATACTGGCGGAGTGTTATAAATAAGGGTGCTTACAATAGTTTGATTAGTACTGCTGCCAGCGCGCACGCACGCACACACACACACACACACACACACACACACACACACACACACACACACACACACACAAAGCAGAGAAAATAACGCGTGTAAACAAACCTCTGTAAAGGAAGAGGGCCTTTCCTGTCAGCGCTTTCTTTCAGAAGACTAATCGCAACAGTAAAAAAGAGCCTTCCAAAGCTGCGACAAAAGCCGTAGGTAACGGGGCCTTCGTGCTCGGGTCAGTATAGAGCACACACACACACGCACGCCACATAACACAGGCGCAACCTCTCGGGCCCACTTTGGTTCAAAGCTGCAGCTTTCAGCGGCGCGTCCCTTTTGTTGCGGGGCACGTTCGATTGCTTTCAGTGGGTCGACGATGGCTTCGTTTATCCTCGGGTGCGCCGATACGAAGACAACACACGCCGGACTCAGGACACAGAACGGGTCGCTAATGAACGCAGACGCGCGCTCGGACGCGCGTTCCTGCGAGTCCGGGGAAAGGTAACGGGAAAAGGCTGCGAAGGTCGCCATTAAGAGAGAGAGAGAGAGAGAGATTGAACAAGACACAAGAAGGAGAGAGAGTGATTTAAAAAGAAGTGAAGAGAGTGAATGAGTGAGGAGAAGAGAGAAAGAAGGACGACATTGAGGCGTAGAAAGGCTCTACCTCTGCAGCCCCAAAAGGGAGCCCGGTTGGTATATTTTCAGGGAAAGGTGGGGGGGGGGGGGGGGTCGCGGAGACCAAGAGAACACGGCTCCAGAGCACACAAAATGCGGGCGAGCTCACTCCATTACGCTGCGCATCGGAGTCGACACGAAAAGACTCCCGCCACTTGCGTAGGCTCACGCCCTTGCCGCCTAAACGCACAAACAAATGACGATGACACACGTGGTGTGGTTAACTGTACATGTATCAAGCGGTGGCGTTTGTTATATGAGGGCAAAATGGTCAGGTAGAAGCTAGCGTGGTTATTGTCGATTTTTATCCGAGAGAGTTGCTGGACATGCTCATTAAAGACGTCGTTGGTGTCACAAAATCATGCAGCCTGCATTAAGCCGACACTTACCTTCGGATAACAAGCACTAGCTGACATTAGCCATGATACGAACAACACTAGCTATGAGCAGCAATCATTTAGTCAGTCTTGGTCAAACTAACCGACCAACACAAGCCGTGATTGGGCCAATGATAATGTTAGCTAGTGTTTACGTGTCTAGTTAAGGTAGGTGAGAAACACACGTCATTTACCGTTGGGCGTTCACAAAATATCGGGAAGAGTACGCTAACATATGCTGTCTCTTATACATAATATGGTTAAGTCGCCACTGCTTCAAGCTAAGCAAAGGGTGATTAGACAAGTGCTCAGGAAATGCTGGAAGCGGAAATTCATCCACAATTAGCGAAAGCGCAATGAACACAGTGACGGAGAAAAGAGCAGGCACGACACATAGGGGGATTTCAATCTTGATTTGAAGTATTTTTTTTTCACATGAACCAACAGCCTAAAAACAATCACATGTGAGAGCGAGAGAGAAGTATTCAGCAGGGCAAAAAAAAAAAAAAGCGTAGCAACGAAAGCACAATCAACAGTCATCTCAGATTATGATCACAGGCAGCGAGTGCTGCGAATAAACTTCGAACTGTTCGCAAGAAAAATGTGTGTATGCAATCGTGCTTTCTAGAGCAAACCAAGTTAAACATTTCTCGCAGCTATGCTTGCATTTGAGTTTGACGCTGAAATTATTCATTTAGGAAGCGGAAAGTCCCATACGTCGCGAAATGACAAAACACTTTTTTGTCCTTTCGAGAAAGCCAGAACTTTTATACATTTATTGATAACAGGTGTTTGGTTACCCAACTCACGTACCTATTTGTTTCATGCAGTTGTAAATCAATGAGGCGCGACACACAAAGGGCCACGTATTCAAACTTTCGTGTCTAGATTGCTTCTTGCGCTATGGCCAACCACATTCACACGGAGGAGGTCAACACTGGTGTATAAATGATGCACGGCCACAGTAAACTACAGCTGTGCAAATAGAGTTCACGCCTCCAACACACGATTCACCATCAACTTCTCGCAGTTTCGGCTGTTCTGACACGCCTATGGTCCAGTGGTTACGACGGTCTGCTTCTGATCCGCAAGTCGCGGGTTCGATTCCAGCCACCACGGTTGCATTTGGATGGAGGCGAAATGCTGAAGACGCGTGTATGGCGCGATGTAATTGCACGTTGAAGAGACCGAGGCGGTCGAAATTTCAAGAACCTTCCACTACGGCGCACCATGTCGTGCTTTTGTCAGGTATTATCCCCCCTCCCGTAATTGTATTACTAACGTGTTCTCTTCTGCGTGCTCCTATTAATTCTCTATGCCGGATCAAGACTGGAAACCAATGGCAACCTGGTTAACATCCCCGTCTTTCGTTTTATCCCCGTCTCCTCCACATGGTGTATTTTTGCGTGTCGACGTATAGTCTCGTAATTACGGGTTAGCGTTAACCCGGCTCCTTCTGCGCATCTGTGGTAGCAGGTGTACATGCTACACCGCTCGTACGCGTTCCCAGCGCGCTCATTTGCCAGCTCGGTTCCACACGTCTTTCTCTCTCTTTCACCGACAGCTGAAGCCAGCGACGACCCCTAGGGGTGTTAGTGGCGCTGAGCGCAGGCAAGCGGAGGTAGAAAAAAAAAAACTAAATGGCGGCATACAGTCACCTTCGTCGCGTAGCATGCATAATATACGAGCTGTGCACTCGTTGAAGCCACTCGCTAATCCGCAGCAAGCATTACGTTCTTTCTTTCTTTTTTTTTTTAGTTCCTTGGATTTTCTGCGACATTCCTCACGCTCCGCGACGCGTCTTGCTTGAGGCTAAAGAGAGCCGGCGCTCATTTACGATAGCCCGGCTTACTCGTGCGTCGCAGCCGGTGCCACCGGTGTTAGCCACCGTGCTTCGGAAGAATGCGTACACATATGCACATGCAAGAGTATATGTACGTGTGTGAGAGATGTTGAGACACCAGAAATAATAAAGTATATATGAATGACTCCTGGGACCACTGGAGAAAAGGGAGCTGGCAGGACTCCCCTTGATTGCCGAAGAGCCTGGAGGCTCGGCGAATCTCTACTTGGGCTTTGGATGGCGCGAAGACAGACAGTAATAATAACAGCCGTAATTATATGCAGTTGAAAAAAACAACGACAACTAAGCTCTGCAGGACGCGATGAAACGGCGATGCGTACCAGTGAATTAAATTAGAACCTGGTTGATGTACGGTGATGCACGTTTAAGCGTAACCACTCTGTTTTTTTTTTAATTTCATCATTCGCTTACCGAAATGCAACCGCCGTGCCCGAGATTTCATCAAGCGACCTCGTGCTCCACCGAGTAGAAAATGGCCAAGGCCTAGTCGCGCCGCTCATGCCGCGGTAATTAGCGTGACATCGAGAGTGCGTTAACTTCAGGGTGTCGAAACTTCGGCTCGGCGATTGATATTTTTCCACATTCGTTTGATTTTTCAGCGAAGCTTTTACCAGCTGCATGACTAAATGCAGCGATCGCTTTTTTCCGACAGAGGTGACGGTTTCTATAGCAACGTATATGTCTGAATAGACGGACTCAATACTCTGAAAAGGGTGACACATCAACTGTTGAAGTAATCTGGCTCGACTAGGTTTTCACGCGGTGAAGCGAACTAGAGCAGTTCCGTGGCCCAAGAAAGTGCCCGAGCCCCCCACTTCCCCTCGCGATTTCGATGGAAGGGGGAGCTAGGGGGGCTACCGAGGTCGAATAATAATATGGGTGTTTTTCAAGGCCTTTAACAGGTGCCCTGCTCCCTTTACCTAAAAAAAAAAAACTGGCTACCAGCTTGACTGCAGGTGTGTATATTTTAGCAAACAGTTGTATTTTGAAATAATCAGCGGGGTCCTTCCTGCGTCTTCACTGGACGTAAATAAAGTTTTCATCATCATCAACAACGTCATCATTTGGGGTGCGTGTAAGAAAAGGCCCAATGTCTACTCTTCCGTGCTGCGTAGGAATTATGTAAGAAATAAAAAAAATGTTCTGAGAAGTCATCGCGGATGATAGTGACGAAGGTACTGCTGTAATTCTTGAAGACAAGAGGCTTGCATCAGTGGCTACTGATGAATGGTCAAATTACGACTGTAGGGAGCGCGTTCTTATGCGCGTGCTTCCTCTCTGCATCTTTAACCACAACGCCAAGGAAACAAGGCAAGAATGAAAAAAGGGCGAAGCATTAGCGCCCACAAAGTGCTTGGCTAGGCAGTGTGTGTAAAGATGCGGATGTATCGAATTAGTCACAATGCTTCCCATTTCTCTTGCTACCTCTAACTTACAAACGTCACTCATCACTTTCACCAGTTAATCTGCCCATGCCCTGTGTTTCCTCTATCTCTCTCTCTCTCTTTCGTTCCTTCTTTCTGCGACGCCTCTTTCCTCTCCCTCGTGTAGGGTAGCAAACTGGGTGCAACCTGGATAAGCTTCACTGCATTTCCCTGGCTTTTCTCTATCTTTCCAACTCATATTCACTGTGCACATCTTTTCACCACCACAAAATGGCGGACATCAGCCGAGAACTGAAGCCAAAGCAGGACAACACGATCTGTCACCATTTCACTACTTTTTTATTTATTTTTTTCTTGAGATACAAGGACAAACTCTGGAGCACCACGCACAGTGTGACATGAACTGGAGGTTGGCCTTTGTGTAGTGTAACAAAATCTTGTGAAGAAGCCTACTTTCAAAACTTCGTGCGGCCTTCAAGCGTAAATTACGAGGAGTATATGTTCCTGTGCGACACACGCGGGGCACTGTGGCTTGATTTTTAACAGCGAGTGTTTATTAGAGTTTTCTGAAATTTATGCGAATGCGGTATAAACATGTCCGGTCACGCCTACTATGATCACGCGGCATGCAAAGCTCGCATGTCGTGCGGCCATAGTGCCAACAAAAGCGTCACATTATAACAGTAAATTGTGTTATTATCCATGTTGTCACAAGTTCAAGAAAGAGAATAATATATTAGAAGTATCGCGCGGATATATAAAGTCAAGGGTTCGAACTTCAAACCCAAATATCACTCTTAATTTGCCATGTGCAGGATGTGAGAAAATTAGCGCGCGAGTTTGACGTTGGAGACAGTATATCGCTTATGACTCGGACGCCAACTAACTGTTTCTGTGGTTGAAATAAATTATTTCTTATTGTCAGGACAATCACCGCCTTTTTACTGCTCTTGCAAATGCGTTGAGTAAGGCGGAGGAGCAAACTTTAGGGCGCCGGCATCCGTGTTCCTGCAGTTATAGAACGCTTCCATCCGAACACGGATGAGCGATATCACTGTCGGGGACGTGTGATATCTTCCACATGATGTGAGCATCTACTAAAATGCCCACCTGCCCCGTTCTTCCTTTCCAGAGAGGCGTGGAAGACTGCCCTCCTAAAGGACCCCTCACTGGCGTATTAACAGACACCGGTGAAACAGGCGCGGGACGGGACCTCGTCATGCCGTGTCCCAGAATTAAAGGACGTTTACCGGTTATCAGAGCCATGCTTTGGTCCCCTAAACATCTCCGCATTTTTTGTTTTGTTTGTTTAAGAATATCTGTTTTCATATATCGCAAATGTGTACGCAACGCAAGCGAAGATACCACCCAAGGTTAGTACAGAGCCGCGAAGCTTTTAGGAATTTTTATTCAAGCCTCGTATTCTATTCAAACGGGATTTAAAGCGGCAGCGAGCTTCGCACTGACGTCAGTATTCGTATCGTCGCGCAGAGTCAAAGTGCCATCGCATATACCTCGGCAGCTTGCTCCGTCCACTGCATGAGAAGTAAGCACAACGCATTCTCCATGAACAAGGGGACTTTTTTTTTTTTTGCTTTTTGCGATAGCTGGGGAATGGGTGGGGGAGTATATGAGGGATGCGTCGCTTCACGAACGGCGGCGCGAATCGAAAATAACGCGACTGGCTTTTCCCGCGCGTTGGCTTCACCTCACGTCGCGCGCTTTCGTCCAGCGCTGAACGTGAGCTGCTTCACCCACGAGGCCACGAGCTTGCAGGAAAAAAAAAAAATGCGACGCCAGGTTTTATGCAGCGACGTATGCGTCTTGCCCAAGGGACAGCCAGTGATTTACCGAGAGGTGTCCCTCCCTGCTGATAAAAAAAATAAGCGACGCGACAACGATTTCGCAGAGATTCACATGCGCAGGACATATTTTCCCTCTATAAATCCTACATCGATAAGTTCGACGGCTTGCGCGCTTTCAAGAGGAAATTAAGTAACGCGCATAAACACTTTACTTCAAAAGTCTGCACTGTTCATATTTTTCGTTTTAATGTTTGCTTATCAATACATTCGCGTCGACCTTGGTGCTACAACGTCTACGGTGCTCGACTTCTGTTCTGAAAGTCGCGGGTTCGATTCCGGCCGCGGGGATCGCATTTCGACGGACGCTGGAGGCTCGCATACCACACGATGGCAGTGCACGTTAATAAACCCCGAATGGTCCACACTTCTAGTGCCTCGCACTACGGCGTTCGTCATTGGCGTATTATGGTTCTTGGCGGGAAAGGTTCCTGATATTTCAAGTTGAAAAGCTTAGATGCCTCATCGAACACGAAAATTGACCGGCGTCACGCGTCGGCTGCGTCAACTCGTGTGACGCAAAAAAAGAAATAACGTGATGACGTCACAGCATCACGTGATCATGACGTCACAGATGCCAGAACGTTTGAAGTCAAGTGACGCGTGTGTTATAAGAGTACATATGTAATGTTTATAAAACTGGATAGCGAGCATTGCAAGCATGATTGACGTTTCACGAATAGTAGCATATATTTGAAAAGTAGTTCAGAGACCTGGCGTGTGTCTCTCAGAGGTAGACTGCCTGATTGCCACGCAGAATGCTTGGGTTCGACTTCTGCTGGGACCCGGACATTTATCGTTTGCATTCGTCGGATCAACGCTGCTGATGTCAGTTTTTTCTTGACGCTGTTGCGCTCAAATTACTAATGTCTTTGCTCACCGTTCCTGGCAAGATATGATCTGTGGCACATACTCGCACATACCGCTGCCCGGGGTACACGGATATGCGAGGCATGTGTCTGAACGAGAGGGTTTGGCGACGCACGCGACGACATTGCGACATTCATGTCATGACCAGCGAGTCATATTCGTCAAACCACCTTACCTTCCCGTACGATTGGTTTGGACAGAGAGACAGGCAGAGCCTAAAGAACCTGCAGTACGCACCCTCGCGAGTGCAAACGACCATGTTCGTGGCCTTCTGATGGATGCTTCTGGAAGCAAAGCGTAAGCCACGCGTCAAATGAGCTCTGGCGCGCTTCGAGAAACGACAAGATGAATGCAGCGCTATAAGATACACCGCGGGAAGAAGGGACTCCGGGTAACAACAAATGACGGTTTACTAGCAATCCTACAGACGTAAATTACTTTCAGTCACGTTCAGTCTTTTTAGACTCCCTTTTTTTGTTTAGTTTTTGTTTTGTTTTCCTTTGTAGACCGAGACACGTAAGATCGTGCGAGATAGCGTAAGAAATCCAGGCTGTATTCCGTCGGCCAAACATTAAACCACGGGCCTTTCTCTGGAGGTTTTGAACTTTTAGTTTGACTCCGCCCGGGAGCCATTGATCCAGATAAAAAGCGGGAATTTCAGCCCCCTATCTCTTTTCTGTCAGACAAGTGTAATCTCCCAGAGGGTCGTTTCCATTGTACTGTAATCTTTTACCGAGAGAAGATTAGCGGATGTGTCACATACTTTTTGCTCTCTCCGCTTTTTTCCAAGAGCAGGGCCATAACAAATATCGCGTCGCCCTGTAAGAAAAAGCAACGCTTCAGGAATACACGCGCAGTCACATTGCACGAGTTCTAAGGAAAGGATTACGGCTGCCAGAAACCGCTCCTGCATTGCGTACAGAAGCAAGACTGTGATCTAAAGGCAATTTTCCGAAGTGCTTCTCAATCGTATCGTGGAGTCTTCGGGCCTTCAACTTGAAAGTGACTTTTTTTTTTATGCGACACTGCCAAATTGTTGGAGAGTAGCGATGCTGTATTGAATACGCATGGAAAAATACTCGGAAAACTCTTGTATCGTGCTTCACGGGAGTGTTGCCGTAGACGAGAAATTCAGAGCAGAAGGCTTTAATTATGGACTATTTATTTTACTTATTACATGCTGTCAATCGCGTAAGGGATTTTTGAAGGTAGGACACAAGCTATAAATATGTCAAAGCTGAAATCAAAAGGAAACCTCCAACAAAAAAAAAACAAGTTTTCTTCTTTCTTTTTTTTAATCGACAATGGAAAGGTGAATGTGAAAATTCATACATGCGAAACATCTATGCACATCTGTGACAACAATCATAGTCCCATGTAAGTGCGTAAGCATTACCAAATATACAAAAAGTATACATTTTAATAATAATGTCTTTACCACTGGATTAATGCCGACGGTTTATACAACTTTTTCCAAATCACTGGTTACATCTGTCTAGAAATGTCGATTGCTGTTTACAGCCCATCTGTTATTTGCTTTCGCCGTCTTTTTTTCTTTCTAGTGGACCAGCGGAGAGTCGTTCGGTTTCAGTGGCACATACCTGCTAATGATGATGATAGTGTTTTCGTACACATTTGTTCGCACCAAAGCTTTTCAGCTTCGCTGTTGAAAGTCTACAGAAGCCCCGCACACAAGCTGTAAAGATTCGCTTGATTGCGCAATCATTACGTGTCTCGTTCTAGACACAGTGGGTACGGCAGCAATACTAATTCTCCCAACAGAAGCAGTAAAAGCAAGTCATTTTCTTTGGCGCGTGTACCTCAATGCTGCAGCATTTGAATTATCGAGAGGACGTCGAATTGAGCAACGCCTCTAGCGGTGAAGTAAGCTCCGCATGAAAATTCATGCGGTAAATGTTTGTTTTAAAGATGATCGTGCTTGGAATGCCCCAGTTGGCTTTAAATGCAGCGTGCCGTTGCGTGCCAATTATTCAAGGTTTTCTTTGTTTTCTGCAGCACACACTGCTCCCTAATCAATTCCCGGCCGGAATATAGCTGAATAATGCCTAGCGCGTCTCGGACTTAGTTAACTTGCCCCTTAAGTTCAAGAGGCAAACTTGACTTTGCAGTCTAAACTCGGCAGTTAAAATAGCACCCGTGGTACCCAGTGCTGCGTACGCTAATTTTGGTCGTTTTATGTCTCGCCACAATGGCTTAATTCGCATCTCAAGCGTCAGGGCGTTGACTCCAGCGTCAACAAGAATCTTTCTCCCCGCTAGTTTGATCCAAAGCCTGGCAACCTGTGCCGTTTGTTGAGCCTCGATAACTTCTTCAGGCGTGTTCTCAGTGCTTGTGCACATAGGAATGCCAAGAACTTTCTTGATGCTTTTCCTTCTGAGCATGTTCAATTTATTTCTCTCCTGGAGTTTCCACCTGTGCATAGATGCGACATAGCTTATGTGGCTCATCAAGAATGCACGGAACAGTCTGGAGGAGGTTGTCCTCTCGAAGACCTCCCCGACTGTTGGCAATACGTGAGATTAGTCGGATGACCCCTTCCGCCCCTTGAAAGTCAGACGGTCGATCATGCGGCCTTTCTGTCCATTGACCTCAATGATCATGCCTAGAGCTTTTCAGAAAAAAAAAACACTGCGCCCTAATGTATAACATACATGCTACAAGAACTAACCGCAAACCTAAACACATTTCGAAAAAAAAAACATTGACGACGCCATCGCTACAGCGGGGCATTTACATTTCGTGCACGAGCAAGCAACTGCGAGTGGTAGAGCAAACAATTTACGCCTTCGTGACAAAGCCACGGAAATCTGTGCTTATTACAGTAAAAGCGACGGACTCATCCATGGAGTCTCTTACGTGCCAGCTATGTTCAATTCTTTGTTTTCGAGCTTTCTCATTTGCGTTTCTCATAAGTGTGAACACTTCAGTCAGCATCTGCTTTCCTCGGAATGTCTTTTCTGAACGTATCTTGCATATCTAGCAGTCGTAGACTACGCGATATCAAAGGATATTGAAGGCAGCTCTGGCAGAAAAAAAAAGTAATAACCGAGTTTAGGATGACAAATCGTGGGCTTCGCATCGACAACGTTTTATCGAGTGTCGAGCGGCTGAGACACAGGGAAGCGTTGAATCGCGTGATAAATTAGGGCCATAGTTACACTTAATAAAGCTTTGATATCAAAGCGGAACACTTTATAATACCTGCTAGATTTGTTTTTTTTTTACTCGAATGAAAAGCGAAGTGCATCACCCAAGTCTAACCAAGTCGTTTAAATTTTTACTCGGATGAAAACTGCAATACATCACCAAAGTCAAACCAAGTCATTTAAATCACCTGAACAGAATTTCAACATCGAAGATCATTTTCTACCAGTCTGTGTGTGTGTGTATGTGTATTTTCCCAACTAGAAAAAAGCATGTAAAATTTATCTGTAGACTGTGCCGTTATATGTTTTTTTTTTTTTTAATAGCTGGAGCAAAAGCCATTAGGGAGACGGGAAAAGATAGCGTCCCAAAACCAACACCAAATGTGGGGGAACGGTCGCCTCTACGAAATTGAATTTCGCCGAAAAGAAGCACAAACGCGATTTCGGATTCCATTAAGAGGTAATTACACCAGTCTCTGATCACTGAGCTAGTAGTCGTAAAAATACTTTTTGGAACCAGAACAAGCGGGGTTCACATGAGAAAGTCCCACTAATACGAAAGACATGCTCTCAATTGTCTGTGCAGGTATATCGGTCCTTAAGATGTTCTCCACGAAGCAAGCTCGAGAGTGGGGTATAACTGAACCATCCCAGACCAATCTCCACTACTTGTTTTTATCGTCAGTGTTTTCACGAACCGAAAAACTGTAGGTTTGTACCACGTGTCACAAACTTTATTGTTATGTCTATGCCTTTCACAGTGAGAAACACTGTGAAAAAGTAGTTGATATTACCTTCGTCAGGCGATGTTCACAGGTTACGAAAAAAATCTCCTTAGTACATATGTGCGCGGTCATGCCGTAGAAAATGAAAAGCCACTGTCAGCTACTACGAGCAGTCTTTCTTTGTACAATTTCGATATAATTTTGAGAAGGCATCGTTGCTTGTTCTAGGAGAATAAGGAAGTATGCAAAACGTTACATGAAGTTCATTGACATATTTGAGAATAGCCTCGTCATAGTTCAAACCACTTTTCTGATCAAGCACACTATACAACTTTGGTAATTATTTTCAGCCCCCTCACCTCCCATACACACAGACACACGTTAAATCTGTTCTTGTGTGCTCACGCGAACGCAATAACATTTTCATAGAAGGTTTTGTTCTCAGCAGTAGTGGACTTCGTTTTGCCAGGCGACATTCGCGTACTTGGAAGCCTCATTAAAACTTCGCAGTTTTCATCGTTCATTGCTCAACGATGCTTTTTGACAACCATCCGCTTTGTGTTATCGTTCTTCATCTTTGAGCGGCATGATTGAGCGTTACCATAGGGCGGCAAAATGAAAAAGAAAAGTGGAGCTCAATGAGGCTCGTATTTACAAACCAACCTCGGCATTTTCTGACGTTTTCCTCTTCTGTACTCTCTACGTGCGTTATAAGGAAAGAAGGAAAATAGGAGGAAAAGAACGGCAGGGAGGTTAACCAGCATATAGGCAGCGGTTTGCTACCCTGCGTATGGGAGGGGGATGGGGGAGATGAAAGATAGAGATATAACGTGCGTTATAAGGGCACAGAAATGGTGACAGGGTAAAATATAACAACGAGATTGGTTCATGTATACTAGCCTACTTTGTTCGGCAAGCGCAATAACGGCTTAAAAACAATGAGGAAAACTCGAGGTATGGTTGAGGTTGGTTTGTGATTACGGGCCTGAGACTCTCACTGAAGTAATACATTTTACTGTGAGTGCTCACTCGCACTAAGGACTCACCCAATTTTTTTTCTAAAACCACACTCTCTCGGACTGAAACTCGGGAACATATCATTCAGACGGACTTGTTCATACACAGACTTAGTCATAGACTTGAGCCAGAGTGCATGAGTCAACTCACAAGTCCGTTAGGAGAAAATTGGCTTTTCGGATCACGGTGTCAGTGCCCTTTCACGCCAATATCTCACGCAATCGGTGCTCTACGACACGAAATTTTTATATTCCGCCTTCAAATACGAGTTATCATTGCTTTCGATCCAGTGAAGACATTTGTACGAAATACGCGACTCGCACGAAATATTTCAATAAACAAATTCCCGAGAAAGGATTTGCGGGAGATAGAGGACTGTATTGTAGTAGGCTACATTAGAGCAAGCTATGTCATCAACAAGAGAATAGTATTGAAGAAACCCCGCCTCCCCCCCCCAAAAAAACAAAGAAAACTGGAACCAATAAAAATAGGAAAGTGGAACAGTAATCAGAAGGACCACGTACATGTGTCGTATAAAGAATCAGCCGAGTCTAAGGGCATAGTTCTATTCGTGGAGGGTGGTCCAAGGTTACCGCGGGCAGAGCCCGTACATATAGTTTTCTGTGCACTACGAGATCTGTTCATCACTAGCGCAATACTACGAAAGAGATAAATAATGACTTCCAATTCGCATGGGGCGTTATCGCTTAACAAGAGCTCACCAAGCTACGAGTCGCAATGTATGCACGTGCGAAACTTGATAAGCACGTCGAATGAAGGGCCGAAATGCGGCCTTGTTGGTAAGACACCACGCAATATTTAGCGCACTCAAATGCGAGGAGGAGGAGGAGGAGGAGGAGGAGGAGGAGGAGGAGGGACGACACGACATGTGAGAACGGAGGAGATTACACGTGCTCGCATGCCGCGTCCTTCCCTTTCGTCCTTGTGTTTTATTGCGCCAAGTTTTACCTATAGCGTCGAATGAGCTCCACTCAGCGTTTGGATGTTCCCTGAAACGTCCTGAAACGTCAAAACGAAATATCCTACGCGACCCGACAGGCACATAAGCCATAGATTCGCTGGCCAACTCGCTGCGAACATGGGCGCTTCCACGCGCTGCAAGCGCGAACACATGGTAACGCCGGAAAAGAACAGACGTTAAAAGACTCCTAAACAACCTGTGAAAATACGAAAAACAAGCGCGTTCTTAGAGAGTTTTAGCAAGCTACGGAAACACATTACGGAAAGACGGCAACATGAAACCGGCTGACGAGTGCGCATGTGCGACCATTGTACGCGCATAAGGAAAGGAACCGTGTCGTATTTCCGTAACGTGTTTCCGTAGCTGGCTAAAACTCTCCGTTTTCCTGTCTTTACAGCACCAGTTCGCTACGCCAGCCGTTCACGTGACGTCAGGACGACATAAACTCTCGATCGGTCGATTTACGAATTGCGGAATGTCACTTATATCCTACTTTGCCATGCAGTATAGCATGACCGGTTTGCCTTGTTTCGCGAGGCTATCGTGCGCGATAACCCGAATTCACTTCGTTTCCTGCGTTTGCGACTGCGCAAGAATTTGATGAGCCGATCTATACATGAAAAAAGTCGCTCAGGCGGAGCACTTGCCGGCCACGTCCGCCAGGCTAACCTCGCCTGTAGCAACATCATCACCTCCACCGTAGCAGTGTAGTAAAAAAAAAGTGCGTAATCCTGACTGGCTCCATACTTGGCGCTGTCATTGTACACGTTTTATGAAGAAATAAGCGCCGAAGACGAGAAACCTCTTGTAAGAATGGTATGATGATAATATGTGGCATTTAACGTCCCAAAACCACCATATGATTATGAGAGACGCCGTAGTGGAGGGCTCCGGAACTTTTTACCACCCGGGGTTCTTCAACGTGCGCCCAAATCTGAGCACACGGGCCTACAACATTTCCGCCTCCATCGGAAATGCAGCCGCCGCAGCCGGGATTTGTAAGAAGGGTAGTGAAGGCAAGAAAACCAACTGTCCCGCCATGGAACTCTGCGGTTTAAGGGCCCCTCACCAAGCGCGGGTCCGTGTGCTCGCGAAAGCGAAGATCTCGCGCTTCCTGGTTGAAGCGGGCCGCGAGGAAGAGGTGGCGTCCGTCCCTATCGAGTACGATTAAAAAAGAAAAGGTGACGCAACGTCCTCGAAATCGCGCGGACCATAAATGGGTGGTTTATGCGGCGTCGTGCGGCCAGGATGCTCGGATGCGGCGTCGAGATTGCGCGGAGAATCGCGCAACGTGTTCACGCTCAGCCCTCACGTTGCGACGTAAATAAACAACAACAGAGAAACAACAAGAACCCTTCTCCCGCAAAGAATAAAGAAAAGAGAGAGAAGCAACGGCGAGGTCTCTTAGGGGCTGTACGAACTCTCCGGACGGCGCGAGCCACGAACAGGCGGGTGGGGTAATTGATAAACAGGTGCTTCGACTCTCCACCAGGGAGCGGGCGCCGGGGTGAGCGCACGCGGCCGCGCACACACACCACGAGTCTCCTCACTCTCCCATCTTACTCTCCTTATTCTTCACGTCCACTCTTGCTTCAGAGTTTTGCATCTCGCTTGTACCGTGCAGTGCTGCGCGGTAGACTGCATTCAGAACTATCTGGCCAAATGCCGTATTGGTCAGTGTTCTGACGTAATAATAATAATAATAATAATAATAATAATAATAATAATAATAATAATAATAATAATAATAATAACATGTTTTGTGAGGTTTTACGTTCCAAGTCTTCCATATGATTATGAGAGACGCCATAGTATACAGGGCTCCGGAAATTTTGACCATCTGGTGTCTGGGTTAACTGGAGGAACATGGGAGAGGCCTTTGTCCTGCAGTGGACGTAGTCAGGCTGATGATGATGATGATGATGATGATGATGATGATGATGATGATGATGATGTCTGACAACGTACGGTAGACGGGCCTGTACCACTTCGCCTCCATCGAAACTCGGATGCGAAAATGCTGTAGGCCTATGTGCTCAAATTTGGGTGCGCGTTAAAGAACCCCATGTGGTCGAAACTTCCGGAACCCTCCACTACGGTGTCTCTCATAGTCATATGGTGGTTCTGGGACGTTAAACTCCACGTACCAATCAATCAATCAATCCACTGAAATGCCGCGGCCAGGATCAAACCAGTGACCTTCGGGTCAGCAGCGGAGCGCCGTGACTGCTGCACCCCCGCGGCACCCCCTGTGGCCTCGTATTGACAAAAAAAAATTTAGAGTCAAGCCTAAGCGCAAAAGCGGATTATATCAAATTGTCGCGCCAGCCATATTAGTCGCACAGGTCGCAAGGACATTGCAAGGGACAATCACAAACCAGAATCCTTATAAATCCCGTCTCATGCTACCAAAACTGTCTTTATATTAGGAGGCTTGGTAATGACAGAGACGGCTTATTGCAGTACTACGTTATTCCATGCACAAGGAAGCCCTTTCGAAAATTCGGTTCATGTATCAAACATCGTACACGGGCAAGGCTAACCACCTTGGTTAATAAGATATTCGTTAAGTGCGTTTCATTTCACGGTTTTTGTGAAAAGCATATCAACATGATTCCGCTGACAAGAACATAATAGCGGCGGAAAACCTCAAAAGGGGCGTCTGAGCTTTGAAATTTTGATCTAACTTCTGGTCATTCACTTTTTTTTTTTTTTTGCCGCAGAACAGAGCCTGCTATGTTCGTTTGGTCACCAAAAATACCATGCTACACAGAACTGGATTCACCTTTAGAAGTTCACCTTGACGCGACCGACCTCGACTGACTCCGGTTTATATGGCACAAAAGATGCCCAAGGACGACTGCGGTGTATGTCGCAAGATAGATTTTTCTATAGATATGGCGTCCCCTTTTCTGCGAGAAAGGCCGTTTCGAGGCACTAACCAAGACGTCAACCAACACGGGCAGCGTGTTAATAACAACACCCAGAGTGTAACGTTTCGAAACCATGTTTCAAAACTTCGCCGTTCCCACTATGTACACGTTTACTTGCTCTTCTGTTGCTTCTTCTACCCTATATATACTGAAGCTCCTGGTGAAAGCACAACTAGGCGGCCGTATTGCGTGTGGCATTGTCCCTCCCTTATTCTTAAACAAGCCCACCATTATCTTTCAGTATTGTTGTGTTTGCTATTACTGAATACTCTGAATTAAACGAATGACTCCTATGTGCAAACGCGTGTTAGGAACCTAGGTACGCACTCCCCCTTCTTCAGACGCACACATACAGATGCGGAAAGACTTCCACAATAGAGTTAATGGTAAAAGCAGATATCAGCCAGCCTCGAAGTCCAACGTTTAAGCGAAGGGCGTAAGCAGAGAGAGAGAGAGAGAAGGAGAGATTAACAATTCACTCGTACAATAACATAAAAACAGCTAAAGAATAATGGTTCATTATCGAACATTCCATACAATCCCGAGGCTGACGTGCAGAGCCCGTCAAAAGTTCCCAGGCCACGCTGCCATATAAATACGTGGTATCGTAGAGTGATGTGCTTTATGCCTTCAATGGCGAATTAGAAGAAAAAAAAAAGCACTGAAGAACGGAGGACACGTTTTCAGCAATACTCAAACCTCGAAAACTTCGATCTCCGATATCAAGTAGCCCGCGGCTCGACAGATTCGTTCGCTGCCCGACGTGATCGACCAGAGCGCCCCCATCTTCAACGATCTAAACGGTGTATACCTACCCGTAAACAACGGCGCGCGTTCGATTTTGCGATTGACCGACGCCGCACGTCGCTTACAGCGTCCACAAGGCTGCACTAAACTGCGATCGGCCGGGAGAAGCGGCGGGCCGGTTCCAAAAGCGGCGCGGTTTATCACGTGGCACGGCGATGCGCGTGCCACGAAGCGTCGTCCCCATCGCGGCTGGCGGATAAACCACGGCGCGGCCGCAGAGGAGGGAAGAACGGCTCCCACGGGTCTTCTTCGAGCTCGACGGGAGGTCAAGAGAGCAACACACTCGCAAGGGCCGCCACCGCCCCGAACAGGGAGGATGCGCCATCACGCGGGGCCTTGCATCTATCTATGTGTGCGTGTGCGTGCGTGTGTAGTGTAGTACGAAGGCGAGGCGGTGGTAAACTACGCTTATCTGCACGTACACACCGCTCTCCATAGCGCACCCTCCGAGCGCGTTCTGGATGGAAATTAAGGCTCGCGCTACGCCGTCTTGGGACGTTCTCGTTTCGTGATTTTTTTTTCGCTTTTTGTTTTTAAAGTCAAATGAAGGCGAGTAAGGGACACGTATCTCGGTATAAACAAGACGACAACAACTGCTCCCTGCGGTGTTTTCATTTCTTCTAGTCATCGAAAACTACGAGGTCGATGAACCGGGACGTGAAATAAAAAGTGTATACACACTCTACGCCACCCCCCCTCCATACACTTGCACACAAATACACACAAGAAAGGCGGGCTGTGGAATGCACCGGGAAAGCCAGGAAGTCTAAGCTGGTGGCTGTCGCTTCGCATGCTGTACTACGTGAAGGATGTAAGGAGCAGTACGTTTCCATTCTAAGGGAACTAAATAAAAGCAACACAGTCCCAATGAATCTCTTCCTGTACTGTTGTACAATGACCAAATCAAAGGCCCACTTAAAGATGTAGCACGAAGACCAATGGCAACCAATATATGTTACGCACGAAACGAGTAGTGGACAGAAAGAGAGCGTGTCGTACGTATGGTCAACACCTATCCCAGCCCACCCGAAACGCACGCTTAAGAACAGTCCCAAAAAAACCAACGTATAGATTCGCGTACCTGTCACATCTTTTAAAAAAAGACAATGTGCACGCTCTGTACATGAAGTCCGACCGAATACTTAAGCTCAATTCAGTGGCTGTGATCGATGAGGTTGAAGCTATCAATTTTTCGTCCCCGCTCCTTCCCACATTTTTTTTAATACTTCTCGTGCGTAAAGTTACAATAAAGAATACATGTGCAGCATCCCAGCAAAGTCGCACATAACAAAAAAAATGTCCTTGGCAGGAATGCAATTAAATTTTGACAGGTCAACGACCATACAACATGAAATGCTCAGTAGCACTGAATAATACTGGCAATAAAAACTGAGTACACTGAACGAATAATAATACACAAATGTGCGGAAGTTTAACGTAACGTGTCGCTTAACATGGGCCAGGGAGGATACCCCTATGTTGAAAAGTTTGAGAAATGTACAAAAGACAACAGTCCAGTTTTCATGTGCGATGAATGTCCTTTCGTGCGTACATCTATTTGTACTGTTACTTTATTAAAATAAATATTTCGCGCTTGAACTGTTGTCTCTTCCTCGTCCATGTTTGTTAGCGCTGTACCACAATTCGAGTTAGGCCGAAAGAAATTGTTTGAGGAAGCATGTTATATAAACAAATAACACTTTCCATTATGGGCTGCTATTTTGATTGAATTAAATTGATGGTTCCATCATCAGACAATAATCAAAACTTCGCTTTTCCCCACTTAAATTGAGTAAAACGAAGCTTTAAAACAATGCCATTTAAGACATTGCTATAACTGCCCCTCAACACAAGTTCTAACTTGACAGCGGTCCCTGAAATAGATCGCGAGATTTTGTGGGCAGTCTCTTGGTGTGCGATTAGATAGGCATGCGTCTAGTAGAAGTATTTAGGCGAAAATTCCCTCGTCTAAGCCGATATACCGATTATAAAGCAGCTCGCGTTCACACACAAACTGTGGTATGTAAGTACTTTTATTGTCATCCCTCAACGCTAATAGATTTTAACATGTGAAGAAAGCATCGGTTTTGATCCCAAAAACACGTTACTCCAACTGTAATTGTGCACGTAACGTGTATATATATATATATATATATATATATATATATATATATATATATATATATATATATATATATGAGATATAACAGACAGTAATGCCAAGGAATGTACAGGGGAAGTTAATAAAACCAATGGAATGTAAATAAGAAGACAGAAAAGTGGATGAAAGAATTACCAACTGTGAGCAGGAACCGAACCTACGACCTTCGAGTCCTTAGGTACACACTTCTTTCCCTTATATATATATATATATATATATATATATATATATATATATATATATATATATATATATATATATATATATATATATATATATATATATATTGGCTCAAAAATATGTTCCCTGTCGTTTGAAATAGCTGATATCCAGTTTCTTGTTTTTTTGTTTCTCCGTACCTATTGAGCAATCTTGCCTTGTTACAGCTACTGTTTCACGGGGAGGTGCGACTCGACTATATTCGAGATTTCATTACGCAGCTTTTATCATACAATCCAAGTCGTTTATGTATGTCACGTGCTTCTGGTAGACAATAAAATTCAAATGCAGCACTCTTCGCCATCATACTTCTCTAAGAGCTGAAGAGAGGTCTCTTCTTCACCTTGGAACAGAACAGTTCATTAGATCTTGACAGTGATGGCGCAACATGATTAATGATGCGTTGCTACGAAAAAAAAATGAATGAGGATTCAAGCGAAGCTCCGGTTTTACGAAGTATTACGCCACCCGACGAACTTTTCCCAGAGTCAGCAGCGTCAAGTATCGCACGAACTGCCCGTACAACATTTCGCTCGAAAGCGTTGGTTCCCGATTGGCATCGAGCTTTCCTGCGCCTCACGGTTCGGTTGCGTCAAGAAGTTCGAGGGTTCATTTCCTCCGTGCGAGATCCAGAGATTAACGCGGGCGTCCCTGCCGCCAGGTCCGACCCTGGGATCGGCAATTTTAGGGTCGCTTCCATTCGAAAGAAGCCTCGAGGAGAACCTCGAGTTGTGGGATCGATATGTCTTCGTGCCGGGCCGCCTTCACTTTCCTTCAGTCACCTGGGCCGCCTGGAAAATCTCTTACCGCCTGCGATTCATGCATGCGGAGAACGTATTCTAAGGCCACGTCTTTCCCACTGATATGAATACCGGCCTTTATACGTTAGAAATCTGTGTTAAATCATATACAACATGTAGTCAGAAAGTAAGAAGAAAACGGGAACTTCGAGGTGCTATCAAAATCATTAAGCTTGGGAAACCTTGGGAATTATTCGCCCCTGAAGGCAGTACTGAAAAATTATTCAGTCGAAACTTTAAATTCCTGTTTGCTCATGGCATTTCTTTTTATTTTACTAAATTTTATGCGTGAAATTGTTTTTAAGAAATCACCCAGAAAACTTACGAAAAGCACCACATAATCAAATACACCGGAAAGCTGCTTCAGACTTCTTTCTTGAGAGCAGAAACGGGGGGGGGGGGGGGGAGAGGGACGGAACAGGCAGTCATGTGACCTAAAGGATCGTGCTGGAAATTCCTATGTGGTATTCATATGGTGACTTCTGACAGTCTTGCTTTGTTTAGCGTATACAGAAAAAAGAAATAAATAAAACAAGAACGCGATTGTGCTTGCGTATTTCGCACACGCATCAAACTGCAACCACCGGAATCGAGTTCGCCAGCTGGAGAACGGGACATCACCCAAGTCCCGCATTGTAGTTTTACAACGAACAGTAATACACGCCTTTGACACAACGCATTGGCAAGCTATAGTTGGTGCTGACGCAGGTATGCCATTAGCGCAACATAACGACGCAGGAAAGACGACAGGACACAGCGTTATGTCCTGTCGTATTTCCTGCGTCGTTGTGTCACGCTAAAGGTTACGTGTTAAGACATCCTCTTTTATCGCTAACGAAAAACAAAGAAGGGAAGGCGTTTCTCGACGTAACGTTCACGTTGATGGAAGCTGCCATTGCAGGCGGAACGTATTGAGTCACAAATGGACTACAAATTATATATCTCCGGTGCGTGGCAGGTGCAATAAGCAGGTGTCTTGAGTTGTACTCTCTCTCTCTCTCTCCATTCGAAAGATGAGTGCTAGCTGACTTCGCGTTGCGGCTCATGCAGCGCACATACTGACCGGCATGCCTGGTCGCCATGTAGGATAGGCCCTAAACCGGACCGGCCGGCACCTTTTCTGCACCCGTGTCGTCGCTTTCTTCTTCGCGGCTGCTGTAACTGCCGTCTCCCGCAAACGAAAAGCGTGCCCGGCAAAACAGCCGACGGTTTCGAAGTGGCCGCGTTCGGGTGCGGCGAATGAGAAGAAAGGAAAAAAAAAGAAAAGAAATTGGAAGGCGCATCCTTTTGAGGACGGCTCGTCCCAAAGGGAGTAATATATGACACGGAATACAAATATTTGCTGCTTTATTGGTCTAAATAAGAACACTCGTTTCGAGAAACATAAAAACAATGCCGTAGTGCTTGGGATTGCAGTCAACACGTTCTTAATACCTCTACCTTAAAAAAAGCATTTGTCAACACAAATATGACGTTACGGGAATACGGGCTCGCGAAATTCTATAATACCAGCTCTGTAATTTGCTGCAAGTCGCACGTAGGTCGGGTAAACGATAACAAGGGGATTGCTGTCCAGTGATTTTTGCGAGTTGGTCTGCAAGCAGGTCACAGACTTCGCAAACTCTGTTAACTGAATTGGCTCGTCGTGGTCATTTACATCGCGGAGATGCTGGCGTACAGGTGCTTCGTGACGTGAAATACTTTATACGTGTTGTCTGGCTCCAGTGTGAGGAGAGCGTTGATAGTGGAAACCGAGAATATTCCTTTTCGAGTGTCTCAATGTTGTGACAGAAGTCCTTTAAGGGTAATCTAATAAAATGGAAAGTTGGGTGAGTTGGTTTGACGACATTCTTGGTTACATTCCGTCCACAGCGCGCGCGCCGAAAAATGTTACCAAGAATGTTCCTTTAAGGGTGTACTATAAACGAAATGTTTTCTTTTGCCTTTCGTCTTTTTTAAAGAATACTTGTTCGAAACTTATATGTGCCCGAATTGAGCTTGATAGGCACCCATATCAGGAGACGCTCCTTCAATTACTTTAGGCAAATATTTTCGATACTCTGAGAACCTACGCGCATTTAGCGATGACGTCTGACTCATATCCTTTAATCGAGATAATTAGGGTCGTGGTATACGGGCCACTGAGCCCACGCTCGAATAGATGATTGAGGAATAGCGAGAGTGAGACGGAATAAACGTTTATTTTGACCATCTGGTGTTTTTTTTTATTGTGCACTGATAGCGCAGAGTACACGGGCCTCTACCATTTGGCCTCCACCGAAACGCGATTGCCGTGGCCGCGATCGAACCCGCGACCTTCGGGTTATCAGAATAGCACCGTAGGCCCGGTTCCACAGAGGAGGACTCAGAGCATGCATTGAGCGAACGGTGTCGAGCTGCCCAGAAGCGAAAACAACGCCGGTAAACTCGACGTTCAGGCTCCGAGCAAATGAAGGAAGTGAATGGACGACGTGCAGACACGCGGCTTCAGTGTCGACTGGTTTGACGGATACGATAGCGGATATAGTTTATCGGTTATCATAGTTGAAGTATTTGGTGGAGTGAACAGACGCAGAGTAGTGCCCACGCTTTACCTTAGTGCATCGTTATAGGAGCAGATAGCCCATATACTGGCCGGATTATATACAGAATAATAGTTTTTCAATCACGCCACTAAATATGGTCCAAGTGCCACGCGAACACCATTATTTTTCTAATTAAGTAATTTTGCGTATTTCTGCATAATCCTTCACAATTCTGCGGTATAGCCAGTATACCCTACTTTATATCGACATCTATACATTATTTACGCAATTTTAGCCTGAAAAATGTTCTGTTACTGTTGACTTATAAGTTACCTGGAGAGCTGCTACTAATAGAACAATTCATTTGCAATAAAACATTGCATTTACAATTAAAGTCAGCAACATGCGTTGCACGGAATTCGTGTTTATAATGTAAGTGGTGTATGCAGGAAACAGCAAGTCAAAAACAAACAAAGGAGATATACACATATGTACCGTATTTACTCGATTGTAACGCGACTATACAATTGCAACGCGACGGGTGACTGTTCATTGCGCCTAGGAAAAAAAAAATCATTTATTCGACTGTAACGCCAAAGTCGGCTTTAGTTAAAAGAATCTTGAAAAATAAACTCCTTACGTTCGAGTAAATGCGGTACCAACCGAAGGCCGAGGCCTCACGACAAGGCAGGCCGCGTTTAGCCCATCAGACGGCGGCCAAGGATAAACTTGGCGGCGCACAATTCAAGAGAGCGCGCCGTAAACGCAGCCAAAACATTGCTCACCTTCACCCTCACCCTCTACCGCACATAAGCCTTCTTTCCGAGTTCCAACTACGACTTGCTATGTGTAGCCCTCTTCTGGGCAAAAGCCGTCCGATCCCTCTGGTTCGACCACTTGCCGTTTTGGTGCGGGCGTTCGTCGCGTATGTACTACAGCCTCGTCGGCGCCTGCACCGAACGAATCGGAACGATGATTTCTTCACTCGCCGTGGTGGGGCCCTCCCGCATACTGGAGGGACAGGTCTTGTCGCACAGCGGGGGTGAGAGCGAGCGAAGAGCCAGCCAAGGCGGCGAGCGGGCGGTGCCGTGTACGCAACTGCGGTGCGACTCGAAGGGCTCGTGTGTGCGGGTGTTGCACTGCTCGAAAGCCAGATACGGTCTGGTAACAATGAGTAACGCCGCTAAGGCGAGTCGGTATGCCACGATTTAGCGTAACCCGGAGTAAAGGGAAACAAGGGTAGGGGTAACATGGGAAACAAGACATCATGAGCACTGTTTTCCGAGGCATGCACAGAGCCCCATCCTATAGTGAGTCTATGTATGGGGCATACTTTCCGCCCTCTTTCCTCTAAAGTGATTATAGCGGGGGGGGGGGGGGGGGGGCTACGCAGGTCGAGTCGAGAGTCTGAACGAGTCCAAGTCAGTAATATTCTGGCGAGTCTGAGGTCGTGCGAGTCCAGTTGAGAAGTTTAGCGGGTGCTGACAAGCGCGATGGGGCGATAAGAGACCATGTCCAATGGCGATTTGCCTGGTTTGAGCAGGGGCACAAGGCGGCAACTCCAAGTGAGAGCTAAGGTCTAAATGCAATTCGCGAGTCAGTCATAGAGTTTCCTAAAATTAACTAGAGGAGACCCTGGCGCCGCGATCGTTAAGCGACCAACACCCCTCTCCATGAGCGACCATGAGAATGATGGGCAGTACACGAATTCACCTAGTCTTCGTAATTGCGGGGGGTGAATCGTACTTGTGGTTTTGTTTATTGCTGTGTTTCGGCTGTGCTTCGAAGAAAAGAACGAAGCCTTTGGAACTTTGTGACCTGGTTTCATATTGTAAGCCTGAAAGGATAAGGTGGTCAAGCGCACGCGCTGAACTTTTGCTGATTTTTGTTTCGTGAGAAAACAGCTCCAAGCCACACGAACACACACGGAGCCAGAAGTACGAAGATTAGGCAAATCCGTGTACTATAGTACACGGATTTGCCGTGTACCCATCGTTCCCATGCTCGCTGAAGAGCCGTGCGTTGCAGCTCCCTTAGATAGCGCCAGAGTTCCCTCTATGTGTATATTTAGGAAACTCTGTGGAGTCAGTGAGCGCCCTTTTTTTTTTTTGCCGACCTATATATGGGATTTACGGATAACAAACCGCTATGATTTCCAAGTAATGTATTAGCTATCCATTGCTACGTTATGTGAGCAACGACAAGTTTTGTGCCAGATTTGTAACCCCAACAAGTAACGTGCCAATCGGAAAACACCAGCTGCAAACAAATAAATAAACAAAAATAAAACAACTGGTCAATTATTTGATAACTCCAGCCACATGCCATACTAGCGGTGAACCATGCGAGTGATGCTAGTCATGTGTGTGACGTGTCAACTTTATTTTATAGGTTACATATGCATCAGTTACAAAGTACTTCTACACACATGCGTGTAAAACATCACGGGATGCATGTCAATTGACTCACGGAATAACAAACAAGTTGAAGGTTGGAGCGTGCACGCCGTCGTCCTTCCTTATACCACGAACACATATGTTCCCTCTTGCTCTGAATTGCGCTAAAAAAAAAAAAAAAAAGCTCAGAACGACGTGGTTCATTAAGTGCGCCGCTGGTGCAGATGCACACACACGCGTCGACGAGGAGAGTCACGGGAACGTCAGCGGGTGCATAAATCGCGGCGCGAAATGAACGGAACGAGCCAACCGTATCCGGCCACCGTTTCAAAAGGTGTCGACGGAAGTCACTTTCGAACTTGTGAAGGCACACATTGGCGTTTGCAGCGTGCGTGACAGGCTGATCGGTTGTCGATTCATATTACTATTATTCCTTTGAACAAAAAAAAAGATGGTAAAAGTAAAAAATTAGGGGACCCTAAAGCTTCGCCTTTCGGATTTGGACGCGATGGCGATGTCTTTTTCCTAGTGCGTATACTTCAAACACTCAGTGCACGAAACCTTCTCGAACTTGCTATGTGCCCACTACGTGGTCTTATGGGTGCAGTAGCGTGTGTGCCTTTTCTATAGTGTGTGACCTGCTTTCAATCGCCGAGCCATTATGAAAATCGCATATTCTAACGCCCGTTGGCAATGGGCGCTTGTACCACGCAATATTTTTTGCAGCATTTAAGGTTGCTTTGTAAAGTACGTATACATATACAGGACGGGTGTGTCTGTAAAGCACGAAAGCTATATTTCACCGCATTTCCAAGCAGAGCAAGTTCTTATCACTGTATTCTCAAGCAGAGGCGTGGTCGTGTGGTGAAACATCCGCTTTCCACGCAAGCGAACCCACTCGGACCTAAACGACCCTGGTTCAGTCTCCACTCCAACCCAGGATTTTTCTATCGTTTATTTGCAGCGTTCTCGATGTTTCGGTCACGCATAAGATGATCTTTCGCTCACAACCAGCGACGCCAGAAATTCTGCGAAAGTAGCTCCTTAACGCTATCGCGTTAATAATAAATAACGACTCCTCGGGGGGGTCTAGAAAAAAAAAGTTTTGCAATTCAAATATTTACCACATCCACCCAATCAAACGCAGCTACGTGTGTTGACCACCTTGTCCATATATAGTCAACTCTCGTAAATTATATCTCAGAGAATACCTGTGGATTTTGTTTGAATCAGAAGTTCTCATATATATGACTACGCGCAAGGTGATAGCACACATTAAAATTATACACTGATTTTAATCATAGAAACATTTTTAAGCGCTTCAATACCCTAACTGCGCAATATAAACAGAAAGCAGAGGCCTTAGGTTCACAAGTTCACTGGGCATGAACTGCTGGCCAGACCTAAGAAATCGTGAACTGCTAAGTGCTTCTTTGCTATGTCTGCCTTTAACACGAAGCTCTGTTCAGAAGCATCGTGGTCTACCATGCTTGTCCATCGTTTCGAACGTTTATTTAGCAGCAAAGCCTTTTTCCTGGAAGACCTAAGGCGCTTTTTTTTATTTTTTGACTGTTTTGAATATATAGGAACGCAAGTTTTTCGATTAGTAGTGGGAAAGCAGTAGATATTTCCCGGTATGGGCACGCAAAACGAACGAATTAACCAAATGACAGTTTGAATTTAGCTTGTCAAAATAGATGATTGGGCGAGTTTAGAAACAATTTGAATTTCGAAATGATACAAACAATTTTTAAATTTATCAGCTTTTAAATACATTGAAAGTATAGCGGGTCTAGCGAAAATTTCAATTCAGTTTGAATTAACCGAACGTAGAATTACCAGAGTTTGAACTACCTGCGAGTCTACTGTACGTTTATTTTGACGGTTTGTAGACATTTTATTGGCGTTTTGCCTCGATGTGGGCACAACAATGACACAAAACTGTAGGCCACATAAAGGAGACATCTGCATACAACACCGCCTAACAGGCATTCACTTTATTATCATTACCTAGTAGCAGTTATATAGTATGTTAATATTATTACATAGGCTTCCGGAAATTTTTTAATCACTACTGCAACTCCAGTATCATAGCAGTGAAATACAACTTTCGTTAATTTCTCGTCAGCTGGCGATTTATACCTTTCGCCATTAAGTACATATGCAACTCGAGTTTTGACGAAGTACTTCACTCTTGCTCATAAACAACCGTATGTGCGTATTTCATAAAGAAATAGGGCGGCGCCGCGAAATACATCCCAACGGACTCCCTGTCCTTATGCATGGGCGGTCTAAACTCGTTTACATGAGAGGGCGTGCTTTGTCATGAGAGGCACACCTGTTATGCCAGTCTCCCCGCGAACGCTACAATGAGATGGTCCGATGCAAGGCGCGGGATATCCCGGTTCCTGCCAACGCGTGGGCGGCGGCACACAGTATTTTTATTTTATTTATTTTTTACTTGCTGAGCGATGCGCAGGGCGTGGGCGGAGGTCAGAGACGACTGCGGCCGTACTTCTTTCTTGCTCGGACGCTGGATGCAAACGCACGGAAGAATGGAGCGCGTGCTGACCTGGCCGCGCGCGGGGTCGGCGCCATCGCACGGATACTTCTTGCTTGTCAAGTTCTCACCCTATATAACCCTCCTCTTTTTAGCCTTGCAAGTCTCCATCCCACAATGGGCAATGAACTTGCTTTTCATACGCGTTAAGTAGATATTCAGATATAAAGTGCCTGACTGCGCAGGCCACCGATGACTAACCAGTTCATGCCCCGTTTCAAACTAGCAGATATTTCAATAAAGGGACGGAAAAGCGAAACATTGAACTAGTTTAGACTGATGCATTATACTTCCAGAACAATAGTGTTGTCTCACCGTGGTATAATTAATGATGAGAATATGTAGAATATATTTAACTTCTGGATGCATTGCGTTGTGACGTCGTCATTTGACTACGCTAAATGAGTTTTTGTACGACTTCGTCCGTCTGTCGTATTGGAATAATAGCGTCGCATCCCATAAATATGTCCCGTAATAATAACGGCCCATGCAATAACGTCCCCGTCAAAAAAATTTCAACAGCGCTGAAAAACAACAACACAGGAATGCAAAAAAAAAAAAAAAAGAGCTGACACGCACAAGCCTCTCAGCTTTCCAACTCTTCCCATGCATTCGTGTTCTTTTTTAGTTTATTTTTTTTCGCGCTGTTGAATTTTTTTACAGTGAACTACGAACTCGTCAAAACACTGTTAATCGGTTATAACGTTAATCGGTTAAAACGCGATTACACGGGATCGTCCCTTCGTCAATGGAGCGCCGATCACGGAGGCAATGCAAGACAACGCTGGATGCAGAACGCTTCAGGTGGGGAGGAACAATGCGCTCGACTGACAGCAGCGAGGCAATTTAAGGGGGTTCTCTCACGACTGGCTCGTTATATCTCGGAAGGCATGCGGTCCCCGGTTGTAGGGCGTAATACGTTGTTATGCGGGCTGGGGCATTGCAGGCATTGCTTAGCAGGCTCTCGCGTTCAAGTATTAACAGAGCGTAACAGGCTGTCGAACTTTTTCTGAAGCAAGTTGGTGCGTTGGGATATGTATATAGCTGTATCTGCATTCGAACACATTTTCAAAGGGGGCCCAGAACAGACACTGAAGCGTCAAACTGCGAACTGTTCGATGGTCGTATCTGATACAAACGAAAGACATTGCGTCAAGAAACGTGACAGCTTGTATCACAACCTCGGCTCTGCTGTACATGCGCCGAAGACTCCCGTTTGTGTATCAGGTAGTGCCATTAAAAAGCTAATATCTTCGCTTCGTCTCTTCTATCCTGTCCCCTTTCAGATTTTTAATTGGTGTTCGCCTAAGTGGTACACAGTGGTTACGGAGCTCGGCTGCTGAACCGAAAGTCGCGGTTTCGATATTGTCCTAGGCGGTCCCGTTTTGATGTAGGCGAAATGCTAGAAGTCTATTTACTGTGCCATGTCAGTGCATGCTACAGAACACCAGATTGTTAAAACTGCTGGAGCCCGCCACTGCGGCGTGCCAGATAATCATATCGTGATTCAAGCATGTAAAAGCTTATTATCATTATTATCGTTGTTATCGTCGTTATCGTTATTATCGTTGTTGTCGTCGTTATCGTTATTATCGTCGTTGTCGTCGTTATCGTTATCGTCGTTGTCGTCGTTATCGTCGTTGTCGTCGTTATCGTCCTTGCCGTCGTTATCGTCCTTGCCGTCGTTATCGTCCTTGCCGTCGTTATCGTTATCGTCGTCATTATCGTTATCGTCGTCATTATCGTTATCGTCGTCGTTATCGTTACCGTCGTCGTTACCGTTATCGTCCTCGTTATCGTTATCGTCCTCATTATCGTTATCGTCGTCATTATCGTTACCGTCGTCATTATCGTTACCGTCGTCATTATCGTTATCGTCGTCGTCGTCGTTGTTGTTGGTGGTGGTGGTGGTGATTGCTATTGGTGATTGGCTATTAGGCGTCACTGATGTTCCTGATGTCCATGTGCTCGTGGTTACACACTTACTATATTTAATAAGGACACACATGCATCGCTTACATTGTTGTGCTCTTTTTTCTGGTGCCTCTTTTCTGAATTAGAAATGCAAGAAAATTCTGCGAGCTCGCACTGTGCCTTCGTCCCGCGTCGAAAGGCCTACACGACGACATTCTTCGCATCCAGCTTCGAACACGGCGTGGGCGGCTCCGCGCAGTACGGAACCAAGGGCGGACGCCGCCTCTCGGCAAGCGAGCCGCGCCTCGCCGAAAAGGACACGCCACGCGCCCTCGACATAAAGCGCGTGCTTGATCGCCGACGTCGCCTTACAACGCGGCAAGAGCAGGGGGCTCTCAGTCTGCAAGTAGAAATACAAAGTAACGCCACCCGGGTGACACGGGGGTCGCCCGTCGACGGCGCGGAGGGTCACGCGGGGCGGATGCAACAGCGTCGTCTTTTGGGCGGAGGACCCCATTCCTCCCCCTCGCCTCTCCCTACCTCCTTGGTGTCTACGGACCAACCTAGCCCCCCCCCCCCCTCGTCACCCCTCTTCCCCTCAAGTATAGCGGGCGTAGAGAAGAGGGGCGATGCCGGGGCTTTCTCTAACGCCCAGAACGTCTCGGATAGACAAGAAAAGCATCTCTTCGCCTGTCTGTCGGCGTCATTTTTCTGCCTCTCCTCAAGTTAATGACCTCCAGCGGATAACAGTGGAGTCAAGTTTCAATGCTTTTGTAACCTTAGAGGCACAGATACGAAGAGGCAGCAGCCCTGTGCGCTCGGTGTCATGTAGCGGGACTGTGTTTTTTTGTTAACCGCAATCTACGTTCGATGCTAGCGTAACGTTCTATAATGAAAAAAAAAATGATTGAAATGAAATTTACGATAAACAAGCTCCGTCCCGTCCGTCCACCCACCCACCCACCCACCCACCCATCCATCCATCCATCCACCCACCCACCCACCCACCCACCCATCCATCCATCCATCCATCCATCCATCCATCCATCCATCCATCCATCCATCCATCCATCAGCTTCTGTTGTTGCTAATATATGCATCACCCAGTTGGCATCATTGCGCAAGTGCAAACAACTGCTTATATAAACATCTGAAACTCTTCAACATATTTTCTGTGCGTGCCAAATTTCTACATATATTTAGCGTCATACTATGACGTGTCACTCTATAAAAAAATTGCAACACGGTCACCTTCCCTCCGCATGCTTCGCATAACGTCGATTCCCAGGTAAGTGGGATATGCCGATTTCTTTAATACTATGAATACGTACGAACAAGACCAAGTTGATTGATTCATGGTGTTTAACGTCCCGAAATCACCATATGATTATGAGAGACACCGTAGTGGAGGGCTCCGGAAATTTCGACCACCTGGGGTTTTTTAACGTGCACCCAAATCTGAGCACACGGGCCTACAACATTTCCGCCTCCATCGGAAATGCAGCCGCCGCAGCCGGGATTTGAGCCCGCGACCTGCGGGTCAGCAGCCGAGTACCTTAGCCACTAGACCACCATGGCGGGGCCAAGATCAAGTTCCCATGTGTCTCATTAGTTATGACAGGCCACGGCCAATTGATTGATTGATATGTGGGGTTTAACGTCCCAAAACCACTATATGATTATGAGAGACGCCGTAGTGGAGGACTCCGGAAATTTAGACCACCGGGGGTTCTTTAACGTGCACCCAAATCTGAGCACACGGGCCTACAACATTTCCGCCTCCATCGGAAATGCAGCCGCCGCAGCCGGGATTCGAACCCGCGCCCTGCGGGTCAGCAGCCGAGTACCTTAGCCACTAGACCACCGCGGCGGGGCAGGCCACGGCCAATGTATGGCGTGTTTCATTCAGACAGTAATATTGTTCTAACTGTGTTGCCGTCCCAAACTTTTCATTAGCTTACATCGCATTTTCTCCTTCACGAGTACAGGGTAGCAAGCCGGAGATTTCTCCTGGTTAATCTGCCTGTCTATCTTATACCTCTATTCATTAGAATAGGATATTCAAGGAGATGTTGGCGGACAAGTAATGCACCGGCTACTCTTCAACCCTTGAGTGAATACTGAACATAAAAGGAAAAACAAAGAGCAGTGCATGAAAAATAAAACTACGAGCACACATTCGAACATCTGTAACAACCCTCAATATAGCTATAGGGTTCACAGTATGATTAAATAAATATGTAAAAACCCACTCATACACATATACTAAACAACACCATAACAGCGATAAGAACACGTCGGAAAGTCAAAGAATAATGTCTATGATTATGCATCTATAGCTATCATCGAACCGAACCAGCATAAAGTAGCAGTCAACACGTCTGGACCTCGTGCGTATGAATTCGCTAATGTGTACCTAACAGTTGACACGCCATGCGCACTTCAGCACACACATGATTGGTGTCATATAATAGTGCGTATAACAAGTAGGACATGTGCTATATAATTGAAAGTTCCTTATTTCTTTGTATTTGCCAGCAATCCCGCTGTCTTCTAAAAACAAAAAAAAAAGATTTAACACTTTTAGAGCGTACGTCAGTAAAGCTCCGGTTGGCCACGGGCCCAGAAGTTTCTTGATACTGAACGGTAAGAGGTCTAATGCAAATAGCGTCATCTCTTGCATACCATTTTCATTTCTCTCTCTCTCTCTCTATCCTTAGAACAAACATCAGAAACAGTAGCATCGTTTCTTGGCTTATTGAACGGTTGAATTCTACTTCGTTAACAGGACGGGAAGCAGTGTTTACTGCGCGATGCCATCAAATAGCAACTACGGTGTGACAGAAGGCGATTCCCCAATGCTTCCGTAGCATATAACGAAGACAGGCAGCACATGAACGACCGCGCAGTGTATCCCGACGCTTGATTAATGAAGACGATCCGGTCATAATTTAGCAATCGCGGCAATCCGGCAATAATTCAGCACCGTCGAGTTGAATTAAAGGGAGGAGTGCATCCCGAATTTCGGAGGAAATCTTCAATGAGCAAACGTGCGTGCGGTAACTGGGGACGTTTTCAAAGAGCACTCGAGAAGCATAAATGACTGCAATCGAGAAGTCTGCTCGTGCGGCCTCGAGTACCAAACCCCGACGTCGTGGCCGTTGCAGCATTCCCCGGGTTGAGTTTCGAAAGTGCAGGCGTGCCTGCAGGCTGGCACGGGCTTGTGAGACGGCATTAATTTTCCAAGCTCACTCGTTCGAAAATTGAATACGTTGCAGCGGAGAGAGTATCGCCACAAGAGAGATCTTCTCGTTGTAACGACGATGCGCGCTTAGAATTTCGGGGCATCGCTCGCGCCCGAAGAGTCCTCGAAACTGGAAGCCACGCAGCACGCTTTCTTTCTTTGTTTTTTTTTCCTTCTATAGCGTACACATAAACGGACGGTCGCGGTATCGTTTCGAGAGTTCCAAGCAGGCGCAGTTTCATTACGATACATTCAATTATGAGCATAACTTCGAGCCTCTCGTGTTTCGATCAGAAAAAGGTAATAAGCCACGCATAGTAGAAAATATGACTGGCGAATGTTGCGTTTACTGGCGATCAATGTCGCTATTAGGAATAACAATGGTAAGTATAGTCTCGTACGGCACTTAGATTCATTGTTTGATCAATCAATTGATCGATACTATTTTTCTTTAGATCAAAATTGATGTCATCGATGTCATCGTCTTTATAGATTAAATGTTGTCTAGGAGATGTTAGCGTTTGTATATAGCATCGTCTATTACGTTTTACAGATAATGCAATTCGCGAAAAAACAGCAATTGAAAAATTGCATAGAAGAGCACTTACGCGGAGTTTATGTAACATCAAGTGAGTAAAACCATAAACACAATCCCATATTCGCGTAGCGGCAACAACTTCATATAGAATCTAGACAGATAACGCCGTAAAGACCTAAGTTTTCCTGTGTGACTGCAGCGCCAGAGCACAACGCCTAGCGAATATATGATGATATATGGCGTTTTTTGGCGCAAGGGCCA
This sequence comes from Rhipicephalus microplus, assembly GCF_043290135.1. Classification (NCBI taxonomy): domain Eukaryota; kingdom Metazoa; phylum Arthropoda; class Arachnida; order Ixodida; family Ixodidae; genus Rhipicephalus; species Rhipicephalus microplus. The sequence goes on from NC_134704.1 coordinate 77,927,538, forward strand.
TTTGATGGCCAAAGAGCGCCAGTTCATAGGACAAGGAATGTGGACGATGATTGTGATTAGCGGCTGTATAAGGGCCATAAAATTCCTCGCGGTAAGGCGGGTAAAAACGTACAAGTAGTAAAATCATGACCATGCTGTGAAAGGTGTGTGGTGCGAATAGGTGATGAAAGTTGGTGATAATAAAAGACGATGATGGATATGTATGGCATTAGCACAAGTGCCTCACTCGTTCATACCCTTGCGTCCAAGGGCCGTGAGGCAAGTGCTTTCTTGTGTAGCCACCGCAGCGAAAACCTCCCAGGAGAGGTCGTGCTACGGAATGCCGGGGAATATGATATGAAAACTATGAATTTCTCTTAAAAACGCGAATAATGACTTATGACTAAAAAGCGGTTCCCTACCGACGAACATTGCAGGGTGTAAAGGTATATGTTGTCGGTAGGGTAATGGAAAATGTCGTTTTCTTAGAGTTTCTAAGTGTTTGCACTGGATTAATATGTGAAGGACTGTCAATGCCTCTCCACATCTGTCACACAATGGTGGATCACCACCGGACAAAAGATGCGTGTTTGTCGTGTATATGTGTCCTATCCTGAGTCTTGTTAGTGTTACCTCTGTTACACGTGATTTTGATACTGGTGGCCAATGGCCAAGGTGTGGCTTGATAACGTGTAGTTTGTTTTGTGTGTGTGTATCCCACTTGCTCTGCCAGTAGTCCCCGAGTTTTCGTTTGAGAGACGGCTTCAGATCAAGGACCGGGATTGATGTCGGTGTAATGGCGGTGCTTTCGTGGGCGGATGCAGCAAGCTGATCCGCCATCACGTTGCCTTGAATCTCACGGTGCCCTGGCACCCAGCACACAACAACATGTCTGTTGAGTGTGTGGAGGGTGCATAAAATGGAGTAAAGTGAAACTAGGACAGGGTTTTTTTGTTTTTTAAGACTGTGCAGAGCCGTTACCACACTGAGGGAGTCTGTATAAATTACTGCTTTTTGTATTTGTGATTGTTTGATGTGTTTAGCTGCCACAAGTAACGCGTAAGCTTCCGCTGTGAAGATACTTGTGCCTGGATGTAAAGGGCCAGCATCCGAAAAGGAAGGGCCAACAGCAGCGTAGGACACAGAGGAGTTAGACTTAGAGGCATCTGTAAAAAACTCAGGACGTGTGTATTTGTGTTGAAGTTCCAAGAAGTATGTTCGAATATGGGCAATAGGCGCATGTTTAGTAACTTCTAAAAAAGACACATCGCAATCTATAGTCTGCCACTGCCACGGTGGCGGGTATGCTACAGGAGCCATTAAACTGTGTTCGAGTGACACTCCAGTGTCCTCAGCTAGACCCTTCAGGCGAACTGAGAAGGGCTGCCTCATTGAAGGCCTGTTTTGAAAAAGAATGGAGCTCGACAAGTCATTAATAGTAGAGTATGAGGGGTGCCTCTTGTCTGCTTTCACCTTAAGGAAATATACAAAGGACATGTAGGTTCTTTGCAGATAAAGCGACCACTCATTTGACTCAACGTAAAGGCTTTCTACGGGGCTGGTGCGAAAAGCACCCGTAGAAAGGCGGATGCCCGAATGGTGCACGGGATCCAGCATCTTCAAAGCACTTTGAGTCGCTGACTGATAAATAATGGCCCCATAATCTAAGTGGGTGCGAATAAGGCTTCTATACAGGTTCATGATGCATTTCCTGTCACTACCCCACGTAGTACGTGACAACACTTTTATAACATTCATGGCTTTTAAACATTTTGTTTTTAAATACTTTATGTGGGGTACGAAGGTCAACTTGTTGTCCAAGATTAAGCCTAAGAATTTATGCTCAGCTTTGACGGACAGTTGTTGCCCGTTCAGTTGAATGTCGGGCTCCGAGTGCATGCCTCTCTTTCGAGAGAACAAGACACACGTGCTTTTTTGTGGGTTAAGTCGAAATCCGTTTTCATCTGCCCATTTCGAGACCTTATTTAAACCCAGCTGCACCTGCCGCTCACACATGGCCAAGTTGCATGACTTGAAGCCAAGCTGGACGTCGTCGACATATGTACAATAGAACATATTGCAGGGAATGGACAAGTGCAAAGAATTCATTTTAATAATAAAAAGTGTGCAACTAAGCACACCACCTTGTGGCACGCCTGTTTCCTGGACAAATGTTTGGGAGAGCACACTGCCCAGACGGACACGGAATGTCCGGTTTGACAGGTAACTTTCGATTATATGAAACATTCTTCCGCGCACACCAAGGTGGGACAGGTCTCTTAGAATTCCGAAACGCCATGTTGTATCATAAGCCTTTTCGATATCGAGGAACACAGAGAGAAAATATTGTTTATGGACGAACGCGTCTCTGATCTGTGCCTCGATACGAACAAGGTGGTCTGTGGTGGATCTACCTTCTCGAAACCCGCACTGAAATGGGTCGAGCAAATTATTTGTTTCAAGGAAATGTGCAAGTCGGCAGTTTATCATTTTTTCGAAGACTTTGCACAAGCAGCTTGTAAGTGCTATAGGCCTATAACTCGAGGGTAAAGAAGGGTCTTTGCCCTCTTTCAAAATGGGAATAATAGTAGCCTCTTTCCAGGAGGCAGGGATAGCGCCAGAAAACCAGATAGCGTTGTACAAACAAAGTAAGGTTTTTCGTGTTTCGATTGGTAGGTTTTTTAACATTTCATACACCACACGGTCAGAACCTGGGGCAGAAGTACTGCAGGAGTTTAGAGATGTTCGGAGCTCAGCTAGACTGAAAGCTTGGTTATATGCCTCGTATCTGGTGGATTTTTGTTCGAGTTTCTGCTTTTCTATTCTTGTTCTGTATTTTTGGAAAGTGTCAGTATAGTGGGATGAGCTGGACACCTGTTCGAAGTGTGCACCGAGGAAGTTTGCCTGATCTTCCAAGGTATCACCCTGAGTGTTTACGAGTGGAAGTGTGTGTACTTGTTTCCCTGCTATCCTACCGACCATGCTCCAGACTTTAGCCTCCTGTGTGTATGAATTAACCCCTGATAAAAACTTCTGCCAGCTTTCTCTTCTGGCTAGCCGACGCGTTCTCCTGCCTTGAGACTTTATTTTCTTGAAGATTTCAAGATTTTCGGCTGTCGGTGAGTTCCGAAGCAGCCTCCAAGCTCTGTTTTGCTGTTTGCGCACGTTTCGGCATTCAGAGTTCCACCATGGCACACTTCGTTTTCCAGGGTGTCCATTTGTTTGTGGGATGCATTTTGTTGCAGCATCAATCAAAAACGCTGTGAAGTAGTTCACAGCGCCATCAATGTTCAGAGTACAGATGTCATTCGAACCTAGACAAGCGATAGTATGAAACTGTTCCCAGTCGGCTCTGTTTATGAGCCACTTGGGAACACGTGGTGGACACTCGGTTACTGTCGTTGTGCTCAAAACTACGGGGAAGTGGTCACTTCCGTACAGATTACTGACGACTTTCCACTGGAGTAGAGGCACAAGAGATGGAGATACTATGCTCAGGTCTATGGAGGAGTAGGTGTTATTAGCGAGGTTATAATAGGTTGGTTCTTTTCGATTTAGGAGACACGCGCTCGACGAGATAAGGAACTGTTCGATCAGTCGACCTCGCGCGTCATACCGAGAGTCACCCCATAGCCTGCTATGCGCATTAAAGTCTCCAAGGAGAACATAAGGCTCCGGAAGTTCATCAATTAGAGAGTGTAAATCGCGTTTTTGCAGCTGATAGCTAGGAGGAATGTAAATAGTGCAGATTGTGATCAGTTTATCAAAAAGAACCGCTCGAACAGCCACTGCCTCAAGGGGTGTTTGGAGTTGTAAGTGTGTGCATGCAATTCCTTGATTCACTATGATGGCAACACCTCCGGATGATGTCATGGCATCATCACGGTCCTTTCGAAAAATAACGTATTTGCGAAGAAAATTTGTGTGTTTTGAATTAAGGTGTGTTTCTTGTACACACAGCACTTTTGGTGAGTGTTCGTGTAGGAGTTCTTGGATGTCGTCAAGGTTTCTGAGAAGGCCCCTGACGTTCCATTGTATAATTTGAGTGTTCATGGTGAATGTAAAATAATGCTGTGTGTACGAAAAGCGAGTGGCTGTTTAGACGGGGAGTTTGAGTTCACTTAACAGGGCCGTCACCAGGCCCTGTTATTTGCTTTTTTGTTTTCTTGGCGCGCTCCAAGGAGCCACGCCGCTCTTTCGGCACCAAGGGTGCCGACGTATCCATTGCCTCCTCGGAGGCACTGGATGCCCGCACGTGCGGGCTGTTAGTTTGGATTTTGGGCCTCGCCTGGTGAGGGGAGGCCTTGAGACCCGAAGACTCTGGAGTCTCCGGTCTCTGTTTGGGGTAGGCGGTGTAGCCTGGGCTACAGCCGCCTTGGGGGCAGGTGCCACAGCCGACGGCTCGCTCTGCGCAGGCCGAAGGGGTGGCGAGGGCTGGTGCGGCGTTGCCCCCTGACGCGCCGCATCCGCATATGTTGCGCCGTAAAATGGCGACACTCTTCGTCTTGCTTCTTTGAATGTGATGTTTTCTTTGACTTTAAGAGTGATTATTTCTTTTTCTTTCTTCCAGTTAGGACACGAACGCGAATACGCGGCGTGTTCCCCGTCACAATTCACGCAGTGAGGCGTAGTAACACAGTTATCAGATGGGTGGCCGTGGCTACCACATCTTGCACAAGTTTCCTGACCCCGGCAGTTCTGCGAGCCATGACCAAATCGTTGACATTTATAACACCGTCTTGGATTGGGAATGTAGGGACGGACAGAGAGTTTGATGTATCCTGTGTCTATAGATGAAGGCAGTGTGCTAGATGCGAAAGTGAGTATTAAATGTTTGGTAGGTATTTCTTTGTTGTCTCGTCTGATGACGATTCGTTTCACATCTGTGACATTTTGCTCTTTCCACCCTTCAAGCAGTTCCTGTTCAGACATTTCAAGAAGGTCTGCTTCTGAAACAACTCCGCGTGAGGTGTTCATTGATCTATGAGGTGAAATAGATACTGGGATATTTCCAAATGCTACGAGACTGCCAAGTTTTTCATAGTGGTGTTTTTCAGGCAGCTCAAGGAGAAGGTCTCCGCTAGCCATCTTTGTAACCTTGTATCCTGGGCCAAAGACCTCTGTCAGGGATTTAGCAACAAGAAATGGAGATATTACTCTGGCTTGTTTTGTTGGGTTTTCGCTGTGCACAACATGGAATTTGGGAAAGCATTGTCTGGGTTGGCTGAAAATTGATATGTCATCGGTGCGTCCCCTCTTAGGCGGGGGACGATCTAGGAGACGGGGAAATGCAGGTGTTCCCATAGTAGTGTACTTTTTGTTCGGCAGCAATGGCGACCACCCACCATGGAGTCCAACCAGGGGACGCTGAAGCACTTAATAGCATAAGGCTGCAGACGCCAGCCGTACATTGCCACTATAACCAAATATAACTACTCAAGGTTGAGTAATTACACAAGGTTAACCCTTGCCGCCATGAAAAATCGGAAGTAAATGGAAGAGAGAAGAAGACAGGACAGATTTAAAGACGAGAAAAGACTAAGATGTAGGAAGAGAGAGATAGGAAAAGGCGACTGCCGATTTCCCCTGGGTGGGTCAGCCCAGGGGTGCCGTCTACGTGAAGCCGGGGCCAAAGGGGTGTGTTGCCTCTGCCGGGGGGCCTTAAAGGTCCAATCACCCAGCGTCGGCTCAACCCCCAGGATCCCCTTTTCCCCGGGCACGGCAAAGCCACGCACGGCTAGGCGTGGGAGGGAGTAGAAACTCCCCCGTTAGCTCGGGTCCGTGGTGTCGCTACACACCAAACGCCTACTTGCGCAGGCGCCCCTGCGGGCGCCTAGCGAATATAAACAAAAATAATGAGGCGGAATCCGACAAGATTGAACACCATGTATTTGTCTAGCGACCTGCATGAGTGCGGATCGCATGTGGCCGGGCTACACGGGGAACACGTGCTTGTGTCTGTTTTCTGCGTGCCCCTAACGGCCAATGCCAGCGAACTTGGGACGGGCCAGTGCGATCGACGCAGCTCCCTCTATTCACAGGGGCGGTGCTGCACAACGTCCTGTCACGTAACAACACTGAAACTGACAAACTTGGTCGAGGGACACCGTCATATGGCTCCGACATGCAAAGCCACCCCTTTGTATAACACCTCCTAGGTTTTCAGCTTCTGAGGTTAATCAGTGTTTCAAAAACTTTAGTCGACGAGAACCTTTGTGATTTACATTAATCGCACGAAGTGTCACAGGAATTAAATCGCCATGGTTCGTAATAAAACTCGCCACATTGCACAAACTAGCGCGAACTACTTGATGGGTGTCGATTCAATCAGAGACAATGCGCTTGATCTAAAAGATTGACGGGGAAAACGTGAGCTGTCTCCAAAGAGCGATACGACGAACGAGCCAGCAATAGCAACTTGAACGCGCCCAAGAGACACCGAATGAAAGCGAAGGTTCCTAATGGAGGAGGAGCGAGCCCAAGAGGCGCCGATGCAGCGAAAGAAAAAAAAAACGCGAAACTAAGTAATAAAACCCGCGAGGATGGCGCTAGAGACAAGTGATCGTAATTGAGTATGTTGGAACGTCGCGCGGCAGGTGGCAATGCGCCCGGGGGAGACAGCAGTCGCGCCGATACGAGCGCCCTCCCTGTTTTTCTTCACTTTATCCGTGTCGTTTGGTTGCAGACACGCCGCCGTTGCCAACATACATCGGCTCGAAATGGCAGCGGTGGGACGCAAACCTATCGTGCGGTTGCTTCGCTGTAGTTCCTGCCTGTTTCACCGTTTCGTCACAGGTACAAATAGGCGACGCCGTCTCGCTCGTTGGGCAATGCGAGAAACGATCGAATTGTCGAAGCCGCGTTCTTCGGAGAAGCGACGAATCGTTGCGACATTGCAGCGGCCGTGGCGCGGCCGTTGCGAAAGCGTCCTAGGCAAACATTCCAGAGGGCGTGCTGTGCACACAGCCGAGCGTGGAAAAATCACAAACGTGGAATGGAGTTGACCGATTATAGCTCGAACGATAACATTGTTAGTTTAGTTGGTTTATGCTCTTAGTCCGAGAGAGAGGAGTGAGTGAGTGGGAACAAGCATATTTGTAAAAGAGGAAAGATTGATTGATATGTGGGGTTTAACGTCCCAAAACCACCATATGATTATGAGAGACGCCGTAGCGGAGGACTCCGGAAATTTCGACCACCTGGGGTTCTTTAACGTGCACCCAAATCTAAGCACACGGGCCTACAACATTTCTGCCTCCATCAGAAATGCAGCCGCCGCAGCCGGGATTCGAACCCGCGACCTGCGGGTCAGCAGGCGAGTACCTTAGCCACTAGACCACCACGGCGGGGCAGCATATTTGTAAAAGAGGAAAGAACAAAACCAGGAGGGACAGTCCAGCAATTTCGACGATATGGGTTTTTTTTAGCGTGTACTAACGTGACATAACACGGCCGCTCAATGAAAAAAAGTGAGAAACAAACCTCTTCGATTCAGCAGACGTGACACAACACACAAACTAATTCGATGTCCTACGAAAAGGTCTCCCGCCTTAAATGTGAAAACACGGAAACGGACACATTAGCACTGGTTATCCAACATGGCGAATTATTAGCGAAACGATCGGCAACTAAGAAGACAGAACAGCTTACGCATAAAGTAAACAATTCGAAAGAAGCACTAGAGTGAGGAAAAGACTGCACCATTTATTCCGAGCCACCCCGTTGCGCCATGGCAAAGATGCCGCTACGTCACCCAACAAACAATTACCCCACTGGGAAAGCCTCAAGAGTGAAGGGAGGCGGGGCCGCGACAGCATTCAATTCACGCTCAATCTGTTTATATACACCTGGACACAATAGCAGCCTCTCCCTTTTGTCGAGCGTCGTCCAGGAACCGAACACGCCGCATCGCCCTTGCATGGTGTCACGCGAAGCAAGAAAAAAGAAAGGCGCACGAAAGTAACGGTAAAAAACAACGAAAGGGGGTCTCGCTTTCTCGCGCGTCTCGATTCACGCAAAAAGCCTGGAAGTCGTCGTTCTCGCCACGACGAAGTACGGACGGCGTCGAGCCATCGTCGTCGTCACGACCTGGAGCCGAACAATGCTGGTCCGCTTTCGGCATCTCGGCGCGCATGTGAGCGATGGTGCTAGAGACGACGGCTATTATCGGCCGGGTCATCCATGGCGTGACGAGAAGGCGGAACGGTGCACGTCCACCCCCTTCTCTCTTTCTTCTTCGTTTCTTTCTTTCTTTTTTTAGCTCACTGCTCGCCACGCCACTCACCATTGCGTAGCGTGCTAGCTGCGCCAGCTAGACGTGCAAATCGAAAAAGATCGAAGAGGGGCTGTCGGTTGCGTGACCAGCGGCACCGTCTCCCACGGCGGCTTACTCGCCGCCGAGGTCTTCGGACCACGGGCGCTAATACGTGGTGCGACGATCGAGGAACTTCGCGACGGGTGGAGAAGTTCTCAGGCGAAACGGTGGCATTCCGCACGCCTCGTGGGGAAGTCGTGGATGATGAAAGAGAAAAGGTCGTGCTTTATCGTGCCATCGCAGTATTGGCTATGAGGGGTCAGCGAGTACGTTTCTTCGCGGAATGGTTTGGATTGGAACGGGCTGAGGAAACTAATGGGAGAGTTTTGTGTTGTAGTACGAAGTTTTCACAAGAATGCTATGCGAAAGTGCTCCAATCAGTGAGATCTGATGTGACACAGTGGGAGGATGCATTGAGAGAGAGAACTTGATGAGCATTAGAGAGGTTCGCCTGTCAGAAATAGCTTGCTTTTCTAAGCAGACATTAGGAAGAATGAAGTGGAGCACACCGTGCACGACAGATACGAAGCATGTAGGAAATGATCTCTGTCAAATCCAGCTGGGTGAACGATACGATTAATAAATAATATGAATCCCCCCTCTCAAAAATGGGTGCATTAGATTTTTTTTTTCAGATACAGAGCAAACACACGAGACGTGCTCGAACATTAACCAAACTAAAGTATCACAATAAGACCCTAAAAAAGCATGTATACTACAAGAGGTACAAAGGAAGATAGGAGAGCCTTAAGGAGGGTCATTTAAGCATATCACACAGAACCGCACCTCCAGTTTGACTGAATGTCATTTGAATAAGCAAGAACAATATTCGGCGGCCCTGTGAGTTGATAACTCGGTAGTTTATGGTTCGCTTACCTCATGAAGGCAAGGTCGTGGATTCGATAGCGGGCCACACTTTAGAAAAAAGTGTAATGGAAGCGAAAAAAAATGCATACTTATCTCTTTGTATACAGGTTAAAGGACCACAAAAATTGAAGATAGTCTTCTTCCCCGGCTCGCTACTGTTGCTTTGAGACAGTGCTGCGAACCAACTAAATTGGCGTGCAACGGACAAGGTCACATCTACACACACGTTGCCCTTCACTTCTCTCTCTCTTCTCATTTAATCCCCTCATCCCTTCCCCCAGTGCAGGGTAGCAAACCGGACGTGCATCTGGTTGACCTCCCTGCCTTTCATTTCTTCCCTTCCTCCTCCTCCTCCTCCTCCAACTAAATTGAAATTTCGTGGTGTGGGTACATGAAAAACCTGGCGACTTCTCAACGTTGCTATACTTCAACGTTGACAAACGAGCACTCTATAGTTACATGGGGCAAGTTAAGACCTTTGCTATAGTTCGGGAAACTAGGTACGTGACGCCGCATCGTAACGTGCAAGGAAGCCCCAGGTGATTACTCAAGCTTGGAGCCTCGTGGGCTCGAAGTCAAGCTGAAACCACGTGTTCTCTTTGTTCCCCCTCTACTTCATTCGGCGTCATTGGACACGTCTAAACACGTCCCCCTTGCCGACCACACACCACGATTTGAAACCCACCGCCTGTTCCTATACGGTTCTCATTTCCTGCCTCGAGTGCTACGCTGCACGAAATTAAACCCGAAGCGTATGGCCAGCGCACGGCTCGGTAAATAAAAGTAAACAGTGAAGAAAGCAAAGAGAATTGTATCCATGGCCGCGTCGAATCGCAAGAGCCTCATTCGCGAAACGATCCGCGATTCGCTCTGCGGCTCCCCCGAGGTTTCGCGGTGGCCACAGCCGCCGTGCACGAGCAGCGAAAGAATTACTATACGACAGTTAGCGAAACTCCCTGACGGCCATATGCACATCCACACAATGCGAGGAGCGCTGCACAACAGCTTCGAATCAGAAAAGCAAGGATATCCCCTCGTCGTGTGAGAAGTGCGAGGAGTGCATTCGTCAGTGCATTAGAAACACAAGCAACACACACACACACACGCACACACACACGCACACACACACACACACACGCGCGCGCGCGCGCGCGTGTGTGCATTTTTAACCATTAATAACACACACACACACACACACGCGCGCGCGCGCGTGTGTGTGTCATTAATGGTTAGCAGTTTCCCATTTGATTATCACTTTGTAGTCATCCTCGGTGTTCTTATTCAAGAACAATGACAGCTTTGCCAGCAGATGTCATCATCAAGCCAATTGGATAACGACGCGCTAAATGATTATCTTTATACAGCCAATTTCGCCAACACAATTCATGACCGTGCCTATACAGAGAGTGCTGGCTCGGAATGAAGTTTTCGTCCACATCAATTGAATATTTCCGTGACAGCGTGCCAACAAGAACCAGCACGATACACAAGTTGTGAGAAAATGCAGCCTCACGTTCCCGGAAGAATCGTGTGTAGTACATGCACAGCTTCAAGTATAGCCATCAAGCATAGCCACCGTCCGTGCGAACCGGACACCATCTCAAGCAGCGAGCCACCCACCACGTGATGGGGGACGACCACAAGTTCACTCTCGCCGCACTCGAAAGAACGCCCGAGTAGGCAAACATGGAGACGGAAACGAGCGCGCTTCCTCCCACCCCAACGATGACTTGGCATCTCTAAGGCTAAATAGGCAGCGTATCCCCATCCTTCCTTCTTCGTCCCATTCACCCCGCCCCTTTCGGTTTTTCACTTGTTCGGAGGGGCAGGGGCTGTTCGAATAGCGCACCGCGGATCACGCCACGCTTCGATTGAAAGTTGAGACGATGACGCCGCGAGGGTTGGGATGGGAGTAGGGGGCGCTAGCCGAACTACTCTCGACGGCGAAGAATGCGTGGTCGTTAGGGGCCCCGCTGCGGTAACAGCCGGGTCCCACTGTTCACGCAACAGAAGGCTCATTGTGTTGTTCCCACCGGAGCTCTATTCCCGAATTCGCGTTGCTCACTTCGAGCGGCGAGCTTTTCACTGCGGGAAGGCTTAGTTGGAGAGAAAAAAGCCAGTTAGTGCGTACGGGGGCGCGCGGATATGTCGCAGTCGCGAGGTTATCAAGCTACAGTGACGCCTCTTGTGCAGCCGGTGCAGTGGCGTGTCATTCCGGAGTGGTGGGGGGGTTTTCAGTGAGCCATATGCACATATGCCGGACTGCCTGAGAACTTCACAACTGAGCTCGGACCCCCAATCCTAGCCACATTTCCCTCGCTCCACGACTTCCCTTATACTGATGCACGCGTATATTTCGTACACCACCCAGACACCTAGCGGGTCGTCTAAAGCAGGATGGGACAATCGGTTCACTAAAATGATTTATGAGAAACGTGGAACAGATTTGTACGCCGGAACAAGCCCCTTGAAGGGTGTCCGAATGTATGGGTGTGTTAATGAAAAAAAAAAGGGGGAGGGGGGTGTTTTAGAGTACGCAGTCAGGTGTTGCGTCGGTTTGAGGGAGAGGCGCAACGCTGTCGACACGTGCGGCACGTGGAGTTTAAACGACGCGGTGAACAGGCACCGCCCCGCCTGCCTTTCGCTGAAGTTCTCACGGTCTGAAGCGGCGGTTGTGGTGCACTGCCGCCACGCAGTTAAACCCGATTAAATCCCCACGGAGACCAAACTTAATATGCTTCAGGTCCTTACTCTCAGACTATTACAAAGAATACGTACCCTAATATGAGCTCCCCACACGCCATTTATGCCGAGGTTTTCCCCAACGACGCCTGTCTCGCAAGCGGAGATGTATCCACGCTTCCACACAAGCTCTGGAAGACAATGCACAGTAACCCTGATACTACTTCGACAGCTCTCTCCTGCCGGACCAACTTTGGGCTATCCAGCAGGCCAGCAGAGCGGCTAACAGGCTTGACCTGGCGGTCCCGTCGTGAGAGTCGCCCATTGCGCACTAACGTTCGTCTTGCCGGACACCATTAAAGTTTTGCACCTATCCACCAACTGCGCTTGCTGAATTATTTCTAATGGCAGAGCAAAAAGGAAGTAGTTAAGAACATACACATATCACGGAAGAGGTAATAATAAGTAATAATATTTAAACACATTTTCATTGTACCAGAAGTATATAGTGTATTTTAAAGTTCTGCCACTAGAGGAAGGAATTTCTTTTGCTTATACGAGGTGTTTACACCACAACATGGTTTTCACGTAGCTGTATAACGCTTTGATCTCTTAAACGGTTCCTAACAACAGGGTGAAGACAAAGGCCTGATTAATAAAAGTACACAAAATTTGGCCATGGGTTCTTGCGAAATAAGTTCCAAGATTGCACGTATTAAAAGTTATGAAATACTTACTTTGGCCAACACTGCCTATTTTTTATTAGCCTCGTTGTTACCACCTATTTCAGGGGTTACCAATCCACTAAAACTCGACGATAAAAATTACGTATTCAGAAATAAATATTAAGCAAGAAGTCAAGACAAATCTGTTCGTTTTGTCCAGGCAATACTTTGTTATCCTCAGTAAACAGGCACGATGCCAAGGCTATAGCTTCGAGGTGAGGGAGCAAGGGAAACAACACTATTGAAATAAAAAATCGTGCATACTCAAGGGGGCTACGGTTGTTGCACAAGCACGGTGTACTGAGCATTGCCACTAATTATTTAATTTCTCGTGTTTTACGAGATAATGCCGTGGTAAGAGACTGGATTAATTTTGACCATATGGGGTTGTTTAACGCGCACTTATACCTACCACTCCCACCGAAATGCGGTCGTCATGTCTGGCAACCGAACCCGCGATCTAGGCATTATGAGCGTATACCGCCTCAGCTGGCTACGTACGTTACCACGACTGCTCAGCATCACTCCCAGCAGGCCACTCTTTCAACACAGCAGCACAGATATAACTGGACCAGACACTTCACGACTCGCTGGCTTCGAAGGCGTCCACATAAAGCGGAGTGACACTATCGGCTCGACCTGCTCCTCACGATGGCATGCGAGAAGGGTGGGAGGGTGTATGTGACGGGGCATCGCCATTACGACGCAATCGCATCCAGCTGGCCGTGGCCGAATGGCAGATGCCGCTCTCGTAACGAGGTCGTGTGAAAAAGGCATCCGGGACACACACGCCATGCGTGGGCTCGATAACTGCATAAGCTATAGTGGGCTGACAGCAGCGATCCTGTGCCACGGTCGCGAAGGGCAGCCAGATCTCTATTGTTGCAGCCACAGTTTCACGGAGGCCCCCGCGTGTGGGAAAAGCGAGGCGGTGCGCCGCTCGTGACGGGGACGTCATCGGGGAACGGCGTTGCGCGTGGCAGGCGACAACGTGGGAAACGACCGGTATCCTACGTGTACAGTGCACGGAACAGGTGGCGCGCGCAACGCACTATCCTTTTATGGCGATCGCCTTAGATGTTTGAACAAGGGTGAGAAGTGACAGTCGGCGGCATAAACACGAGCGATGCAAGAAATCACGATCACGTGATAGCGTCACTGGTTGCCAAACCATGACGTCATCACATGGCATCTTCGCTTGGTCAAAGTGGGCCGACCTACGAGGCGGCGCAAGATCCCGTTGGGTGCAGGAAGTGTTGGGGCGGATGTGCGTGCTGGGGATCAGTGCAACCGACTGTAAAGAAGAAAATGGATTCTGCGTGTGGTCTTCGTCAAGTCTACAAGAAGCATTGGGACGTTTTTCGGTCAGTTTCGTTTGTGCGCTGCGCAGTTGCGCACAGGAGAGCGCGAGCGCATCTTATGCGCAGAGTGCCTATACCGAAAACCGTACATTCAGAACATCTTTAGATGACCAAGTTGTGGTGCCTTGCGGAGAGTGCCAGGGACAGAGGAGACAGCATGGAGATCGAGATGTTATTGGCTCGCCGTGTTCGTGTTTGTCGCCTTGCCGTGTTATCTGTCTATATCGCTATCTGCCGGGTTCTTTCTTCATCGATGTGAAAGGACTCTTGTTTATAAACAGCACATCTGTGCTGCATTAAGACCGATCACCCAAGCTATAGTCTATACTAACAGCTGCAAATTCAGCGTGTTGGTGGAAGCTCATTTTGAAAAAAGCTTGCCTTACCGCGCTAAAAGCATAAACAACCGATGGCTTCGCACGCCCACTTCTCAGTCTCCGTCATCCATGTTTCTAGCGCAAAAAAAAATATTTATTATATTAATAGACTATAGATGTTAAACTGCTATAGCATTGAAAGTAAAATTACGCAGGTCATCACAAGGAAGCAACGCCCCCTGTTTAGGCGTATGACTTTCCTTCTCTTTTTCTTTTTTTTTTTTTTGCTGCTGAACGACTTGGAATAAAATGTTGAGTCACACTTCTGTGAAATGTGTGTAACTTCCAGAAAAGGTGAGCGGCGTATTCGTCTGATTGCGCTTGCAAACGCCTGAAAGCCGTCTTCTTATGAGACGATAAAACCATCTTTCTTTTGAAACTTGGATAAACATTCGCAATGGAACCCACGCGCTGTATACAAAAACAAGCACCAACCAATCGCGAAATCAAGCACGTAATAAGCGTTGACAGCCTTTCCAAGCGGCTTACCAGTTCAGCATCTCACGGAATCACTTGTATGCCCGTCCCAGTCAGTGTATTATCTGTAACAGTGCATGGAGGGCCTGTATGCTGGAAAAGCGTGCGGCGTACCACATTATAACCGCTTGGTGTAATCCCGGTAGACGGTGATATCCGACTATCCCTTGTGCTCTAACATGAATCCGCCAGCTCTGTACAAGTGGCGATAAATATTGAAGATAACTTCGATGGCACAAGAAGGCACTGTCTTCTAGCGCCTCTTCAGACCACTTTATGTTACTGTTGTCATTATGACAGACAATGTCCGACCGTATTCAATTACCGCATTTTTAACCCCGCAACATGCGATAGCTGTAGTAAATACTGTTGGCTGCTGTCGCCTACTATAGTGGCAATGCACTGTTACGAGCACAATGTTTCTTCAATCATTATACAATAGTTATTGAGGTTTTACGTGCCAAAATTACGATATGATCCTGAGGTAGTGGAGGGCTCGAGAAATTGTACTTATCTGGTCACCTAAATTCAAGTACACGGGCCTACAGCACTTACCACATCGAAATGCGGCTTCCACGGCCGGGACTCGATCCCACGACCTTCGGGTCAGAAGCCGGACACCACAACCACTAGGCCACTACCGTGGCGGGTGTTTGTTCATTCAATTTCACTCCGACGATTCAAATCGCGCATACCGATACAAATTTTAGCGCTTTAAGAACGACAGTAACAACGACCGTACGAAGGCAAAGCTTGCACGCGGATCGCCAAGCTCCGTTGATTGATTGATTTTTTGGGGTTTAACGTCCCAAAACCACGATATGATTATGAGAGACGCCGTAGTGGAGGGCTTTGGAAATTTCGACCACCTGGGGTTCGCCAAGCTCCGTGCCTAAGGAGACCGTATACTTGCACTCCCCGACACGAACGACGACAACAAAAACGCTCAGGTGTGCGGGGTCACGCCCTAGAGCAAGCCGACACGGGTTCCTAATAGTCGTGCCCAACACGAGGACCGACCGCGTCCACAATCACGTGCACGCACGTAAAGGCACGCGTCATGGCGGTGTGTTCGTGCGTGTGTGTGTTTTGGACGACGCTCACCCCGTCATTACCGGCGATTACCCGCGCACGCATGCGTCTATAGGGCGGCGGTTACACTCGGCGCTGCCTGTATACTATAACAGACTCGGAAGAAACACCACGTTTCTTTTTCTTCTTGTTCTTCATACCGTTATTTAATGTCCGCTCAGTGCCCGAGACGGAAAAACCGCGATGACGACGTTGAAACAACCGAGTACGCGCAGAGCGCTCGCGGATTCCTTCCGCTACAGCTTTTTTTTGATCGACCTCTGGCGTGCTGTATCACACGCCTCGGTAGTGATAGGTAGGGTGAGCAACAATCGAACCAAAAAGACGGCGCGTATAGATGGAAAAAAACTCGTTCGGCCTGTCAAGCTTGTAGCGAGAGAGCGTTCTGTTGCGCGAAGTTTGCCCTGTGCACGAATGTGTGGGGCGGGGATCGCGGGAGTTCATACATCCATGGAGATGGACACACTCCCCGTGGTTCCTTTCGGTGCAACAGGGTGGCCGCCGATCTCGAATTTCTCTCGGTAATGTTTTGCCGATAGCTATAGGGGATTCAGCTTCAGCAATGCTGGCCGCGAAGGTTATCAGCCTCTTGCCAGAAATCACAAGAACGCCATTTCCACGAGCACGCCTACACAGAAATTCGCGAAGGAAGTTTTGGCGCCGACGTGAGCGAGTAGAGACAATAGTAAGAAAAGGTAACACTATACCAAACAGCTAAAACAACCTTTCTGTCTGTCTCACTCAGATATCAGTGCACGTTATAGAACACCAGGTGCACGAAATCACTCTGATGGCTCACACTACAGCGTGGCTCATAATTGTATATCGTGGTTTGACACGTGAAACCCCAGCGATTCTTTCTTCTGCTCTTCCTTTCTTTGAAGTTCATGCCTCGACCGTTCGGAGTCGCTGCGCCCCTTACGGGCACGTTTCAAAACGTAACTGAATAGTATATCGTGTAATAGCGTATAGGTGGCATTGTAAATAACAACAGTTATATCTAGTCAATCAATCTACAAGAAGCCGTCGCACCAGGACACAAAATGCGCCACATCTCGCGTGCC
Source organism: Rhipicephalus microplus (assembly GCF_043290135.1). Taxonomy (NCBI): domain Eukaryota; kingdom Metazoa; phylum Arthropoda; class Arachnida; order Ixodida; family Ixodidae; genus Rhipicephalus; species Rhipicephalus microplus. The sequence goes on from NC_134704.1 coordinate 77,944,476, forward strand.
GCATAGAACAGCATCTTACGGCACTTACGAGTTCCTTCGCTCCGTATATCGTTCCCTTTCTTTATGCGCATTAATAAGAACGCTTATACGTGGCATCGCCCATTTATGGCCTTCATATTGTAATTGTGTAATTGTTTTTAACGTTGTTTAGTGTTCCGACAACATCTGTATCCACTACACGCTATAGTGTATACGAAGTCCCTGTCAGGTTTAGCAGCGATAAACAGCCCTGTGTAAGTGGGGCCGGGTTTACATCAACCTACTGCTCACACCTTTTCTACTTAGTCATCCTCATAGCACAGTTACAAAGAAATTCAATCCGACATACAAGCGAACCATACCGGCTTCTGCGGCGACGCAATGTTAGTAAGCCCCTTCAGTGCGCAGCTTGGCGTACTTAATCATGGGCTCACTTACTGATGCTTATTTCACGTTACTTGAAAGGCGTGAGTGTGAGTGAGTGGCGGAGGGTGTGAGTAGGCGTGAGTGTGAGATATCATCTTCGTTATTTCCGTTTTTAACCTGCCGCCACGTCTTTCAAGTGATGATGCACCAACACCGAACATAGAGTATTGTTGACTACGTCATATTACCTCGTTATGCGTCATAACGATATCGCAAATTTTGGCGATCGATGGCTTCGTGAGGACGTCACATGTTGACGTCGTCAAGTGATGGTTTCTGCATTACTCGCGTTGACGTCGACGCCGTCGGACGCCCAAGGCGAGTTTCGGGGTTGGATGAGGTATACAAGGCTATCACTTTAACGTATAACCCACATGCTAAAACTTCGCACATAACTAAGAATAACATTGGCCACCTGTTTTAGCCCTCCCTTCGGTCTCACGGTATCCCGCGCCGCGTAAGCAACTCGGCGCGGGAAAGCGGCGAAACACATGGCGCCGCGAACTCGATCGCTGTCGTGAGGTTGTGTGCGCGCCGCGCACCGCACGGCACAAATCAATGTGTGCGGTGCCGAACGAGCACGCGGCAGTCGTGATGGTCGGCCTCCCATCGGCGTGCGAGGGCCGCGTTCTCACGGCTTCCCCCTCGACGACGGGCGAAGGGTCACGGCCGGGGGTCAGACGAAAAGCAGGGCGCCCCGCACGGGTCGAGGAGTAGAGTGTTGCATGCGCGGGCGGGTGGTTGTTGCTGCTATCTCTCCACGGTCCTCTCTGACGCTCAGCAATCATCGACACCGAGGCGAACTGTATAGCGGCAGCGCTCCCGCTGCGCAGTTGATGCGTGCGCAAATATTCGAGGAACTCTGGAGCAAACAGAGTGGTGTGTCAGTAGTGGCACAGGAGCTAAGCTATATAAAAAATGAATATACGAGATTCTGCGCTGCGACCGTAAAAAGAAAACTAACAAGTGTCATAATATCTGGGGTTTTACGTCTGAAAACAACGATACGAAATATCGACAACCTGCTGTTCTTTAACATGTACTTGCATGTAACATGAACTGGCATTTAACAGGAACTGGCATACGCGGGCCTGAACCATTTCGCATCCATCGCAATTCGACAGCCACGGCCGCGGATCGAACCCGCGATACTAAGAAGTGTCCTTTAAGCATTCACACCTATAGATGGCGAAAGCCACCTTGTGGTTATTCTTCTCAGGCCCCACCCCACTGCACCTATCGCGGTTTTGCATTGCCACCAGGATCGGAGGCAATGCAAAACCACGTTCGGGGATCGGACGCACTACAGCCGCATCCACAATCGCGACCGCTGGGACGGCATCCCGTCTCTCTGCAAGATCGTCTGGCGGACACCTGAGAAGCATCGTTGCGAGGGGACTCCAAGGGCGGTGCGAACGGAAACTGCCCACCAGTACAGCGTGCGTCGTGGCACCGACTATAGTTATAAACACGACCGTGACAGAGACAGAGCTGGTTGCTGATTAACTTCTAGTACGACGGCTTTAACATGCTGCTATGCCGAGAAAAACAGCTAGTATTTCGTTAAAACGAAAATTTCTCGCGCTTCGTACTCACAGCATTGCGGGTTCTGGCTTTAGCAAGTATGAAAGAGATGAGAAAGAGATAAGCAAGGACAAGGCTATATGCAACAGGACGGCTCTCTGCTCTCCCATAGTAGAGTGCCAAGTATTCTAAATTCTTAAAAACGCTTTTTCAAGCACACACAAACACGCAATATATATATATATATATATATATATATATATATATATATATATATATATATATATATATATATATATATATATATATATATATATATTGAAAACTGTCCCGTTTTGGAAACTACTGTATGTCAATTTAGTACTTGAACTTTATTTCCCAACGAAAAATTTTGAAGGAGCCCTCAGGCAAAAAGCTGTCAAAAAACAGCTTGAAGGGATCCAAGGGACCTTACAGGCAGCAGTGAATATTCACATAAAAAATCAATATAAGTAACTTGGTAAAGAACATAGCTGAGAATAAATCACGAATACACCTAGGTGTAGAATACATCCATGAAGAGAGACAAAGTAAAAATGAAACGATATAAGAAAAAGTACACATTCAGGTAATGTAAACGTACGTCACTCCCCTTGCATAAAAAATAGAATAATGCAGAAACGATGGTGTAGTGACATGAATGAGCTTATGTTGTAATGACTGTAAAATAATTTACAAGGAAAAGTCTTCCTGTGAACAGCCCCCCCCCCCCCCCCCAAGTTGAACCTCAACAAATCAGAGAGAGAGAGAGACAATTTAGACACAAAGTCCAGCGTTTATCTTACCTACTTGTTATTCTGCAGAGAGAGGAGGAAAAAAGCCGTAGAACAGCAGAAAGATGAGTAAAAACAAAATAATGACATGCAGATCTTCTAACGGGCTCACCCCGCGCAATAGACTCGCAGATGGCATACATAGACTGCACATTCCCGAGAATAGGCCAATAATAAAGTTATATTTTCTAAAGAAAATGTAGAGACAATAAATCGACAATGCAAATTCTTTCATGATGCAGTACGAAGCCCCCCACCCCCCCCCCCCCCAAAAAAAAAAGAAAACCAAGCATCTCACACTTTTTATTTCCTAACGACGGTGAATACTAAAGAGTACTTTGACCAGAGGACCACTGACACATTCAGAAGCGCAACACACTTCGTCTCACGTTTCTTTCAGTTCAGAACACAGTACAGCTTGCATAACCAGCGCAAGACTTCCTGACAGACCCCGACGCAACGAAAATAGAAAAGTCAACTAAATGGGAACCGAAGTCATGATCTCCAGCATCCCTAGCTTGTGGTGACACTCCGGAGCACAAGCATTTGCACGTAGGCTCCACGCCCACCACCGCAGCAGCAATTTGTTGCTGCAGATGTGTGCGCGTCGCAGAACTTGGCGGTGTCGCGGAGCCCTGCTTCTGCTGCTGGAAGTACTACGCTAATGCTCGCGCAGCGGAATCAGGAAGTGGCCCCCGGGCGCTAATTAAATTTGCAATCTGCTGCGCCGGCGACGAAGCCATTAGGATAACTGCGTCTCTCACGAGCAAACGCGAGACGACGGCGTGTACTGCGGTGCGGCTGGGCAAAGTGGTGCAACCAGACACCCCGCTCACGGCTCTGTGGGTCTAGGCGCGTTCCAACACGACGCCCCTGCAAGTGTAGCCGTCAATACCCTGGACTTCGCGCGCCGAGTGCATTATACCGACTCGCCTAAACACACTCGGCGACAAGAATCATCATCATTATCAGTTAAAAACACAAAATCCCAAGTAAATGCTGCACTATCCTCATAGGTCGAACAAAAGAGAGGGGGGGGGGACACTCAGACTAGCTCAAGAAATATATCTTGCGCTTTGGATCAACTCGGACCGGACTCACGACTCGAAAATTCTCCTGAGCCAGACTCACACTCGCGAAAATTTTCTTCAACGGGACTCACTCGGGCTCAAACTCACCAGAGTATTACTCGCCAGGTGGCGTCGAGTTATCTCTAACTTATACCGGACCAAATCAAGTTGTCTCGCTCGCTCACTCACCCATACTCATTCAGACTCAGACTCGCGGCTCGATCTGAGAATAAGCGCGTCTGAGATTGAGACTCATGAGTGACGTTGCCGGCCTACGGCTCTCCCTAATGCATTGCCGGCAAAAGCCATATTTAGACAATTGTATTGACCGCCCCCCACCTCTCCCCTGTTCTTCAGCGTTCCGCATCAAACGGCCTTTTGCTATAGCCTCCGGGATCGGAGGTGTTTGGAGCTTTCTGCACTTCCCGTTGCTTCGCAGCGCTCTTCCCGGATTGGCCGACGTTTGACAAAGCGATGATGCCCAGTGATGATTTCATGGTGACGTCACGATGGCGTCATACGTCATCACTATTTTTTTTTTGCATCAGTCGTTTTGACGCCACCGATGCTCACTTTTCGCGCTTCATGAGGTTTATAAAGCTTTCACCTAAAAATTGCTCTTTGACTGCCGTTCAAGGCTTGTTGTTGTTGTCGATATCGTAGTCATTTGTGTTGCCGTGCAGACCATGAACTGTGAATCCGGACGGGCACTAAAGAATGTTAAAAGAAACAAAACTCAGAAGGCAGAATCCACTGAATCATTTCAAAAAAATTTCAATTGAAAGTCAACCTGAATTCATGAACATCGTTATTTAAGGCAAATACGGGCAGATCCGTTCAGTTTCTCGTATCACAGGCCGGTCGTAATTTCTGCGTTCCCGTCCCGCTTGTTTCTAGAGGACCATTGGTCGCTGTTATAACCTCGATGACCGCGCGAGTCTTTGCATGCAGAGGAGAGAAAGAGGAAGAGAGATAGTGGAACCCTCGAAAGGGGGGGGGGGGGGAGGAGAGAACGGCGCCATGAAAATGACAGCGCGCATACCGGAGCTAATTCGAAGCGCAAACATCGGTCATCGCGCAAGCCGGATTTGGCGTTCCCCATATGTGCGAGTGTGACGACGGTAGTGTATAATGCGCGGCGCAAACTGTCCCCCTCCCCCACCACCCGACAACTCGCACAAGTGCCTGCCCTAGACGCTCTAGAGTTCCCGCGTGCGCTGCCTCTCATCGCCTGTGCTTCGAGCCCAGCACGCGAAATAAACCGAAAAGAATACAGAAAAGAAAAAAAAGAAACAAATCGAATCTACACACTGCCGAGAATAGAAAGAAGAGTGGTGAAGCCTGCGGCGAGGTGGCAGAGGCCATTCGAGCTTCTTTTGAGCCACGCGAAAAGGCACCGCCGGTCAGCACTCGTAGGACCGCGAATGTCAATCAGCCGAAATGACCCCGCCACTTCAAGGTTATCGCCATGTAGAGGCGAGCGGTCTGCGGCGGAGCGTTTGGACGTTCACGTCAATCGAAGCGACATGCGATGCTTCACTTCAGCTTTGCGTCTCGCTTTGTGTTCATTACGTTGAAAAGTTGCACAAAATGCGCTGTTCCTTAACAGCCTGCTCTTTATAGCCTACAATGTGGACCGGTGGTAAAAAGTACAAGTACAAAACATGTACAAGTACAAAACATGTGCAAGTACAAAACATGTACTTGTACAAGTACAAAACATGTGCTAGCTTTCTCCTTACATCAAGTGCACGAACTATTATATTTGCGACATATAACTATTGCTTGGCGGAAATCCCGCCTTCATTTACCTAACACTATCATGCAATGAGGGCAACAGGCACAACATGTAGCTAGGCATGATACCGAAGACACGCGCCCGGGTGTTCTCCTTCACGGGGAACCGCTCTGTATGAACGTGGAAATGCGATTATGGGGCGAGTTCGCTGTCCTACACGCCTATCACGCATTTGCGCACGAAGAAAGATGTAGTTAGCGGAAAAGAATAACAAGTTGAATGTCCTCGCATTAACGATATGTTGTTAAATTTTAGAAGATGAGAAACGGGATTCTGATGAAGAGAACAGAAGAACGAATCGTTTTTGTGACCACGCTCCACTTTCTCATGGAATGAATGAAGAACACTAAGCGACACGTTCCATGATAGCAGATAATTGAATAGAATGATGATATAAACGGTACTATCGCTCCCTGAAATGTGAGTCACCGTTAATGAGCCGCAGGATCGACGTGAAGGGAATAGGTCTGAGTGACGTCAAGAAAGAAAACATGTCACGCGTACTATGAATCAACCGTTAAACTGTTACACACGTAATAACCCGACGCGAACTCCTTTGCGACTGAGGGGGGGGGGGGGGGGTCGAGCATATCCCAGCTGACGAGTGAGGTAGGTTCCCCCCCCCCCCCCCCACTCGCGAAAGAGTTGGTACGCCACTGCCGACTTTTAGCAGTTAGTGAAACGCGTACGATAGCCATAATGTAATTAGTTGATCCTTTTAATATGGTCTTGTAGGGGTAAGAACCCTAGAGTTATAAATGTATTATATATCCATATATCCTGTTCCAATATTAGAAGAACGTACAGCACACGCGGGAAAAGGGGAAACGGCGAGTAGAATGAGCCACTTAAAAGGTGACTAATATACGACAATAAGAGATGAGATGTATGAAACACAGGGAGGTTGACCAAAGAAAATGTCCGGTTGACTACCATGTACTTCGGAAGGAAAAAGGGAGCGTATACAATAATGAAAGAACAGACTGTGACGTCACTACACTACGAAGTCATCGCAATAACACCGTAAAGATGTAAGACGCCAACAACTACAATAAGAGTTGCAGACGCCGTGAACACTTGTTAACTCAGCTTGCAAACGATGAAATAGTGTACTTAACAACAAGTTGTCACACACACACACGCACAAACACGCACACATGCGCGCGCACACGCGCACACACACACGCACACACACACACGCATACGCGCGAGCACACACACACACACACACACACACACACACACACACATATCGAAACAAAATCAAACTAAACACGCTGTTCCATTCGCATTTTTCTTCTGTACTTTACTGTGTAGCAACGGGGTGGCTCGGTAGATCCAAGTCTTGTCACCGAGAGAACGGTTCTTGCTGTAGAATAGGCCGACGCAAAGCAAAGCTACGTTTTCACACTAGACGCTAAATCTTTCCAGCTAAAGACAGAAGTCGTCCATGTCTTATCGTCAAAATAAATGAGCAGCCGCGTCTAATCATGCAGCGAGTCCTCGAGGGGAAGTCTGGCGTAAATGCAATCGAAACCGTGTTTTTCTTCTTATCGTCCACACTCTCCCTCGGCCTACTCGGTTCTGGGCAGAAAAGTGGTGGATAGGCCGAACTGGTCTGGACTTACGGCTGAAGTAGGAAAAAAAAAAGAAAGCAAAGGGTGGCAAATACCACAACCTCCCAAATGTAACGGAGAAGTAGGGATATCGTCCGATGCTACCGTCTGATTGCCGACAGTGCCGCCCCCCTTCTTACTTTTCTTCTCTCCTCCTCTCTACCTCGCATCTCTCTCTCCCATCCACACCCTCTTTATCGGTCTAATCTTTTGTCCTTTTCAAGATATTTCGTTTGTTTGCTTTTTTTTTTCTTCTAACTCGCTCGTTCTGTTTCTCATCCAAGTTATATGCCTCGGTATCGTCTTTTTCTCTTTCATCTTTTCATTAACGCTGTCTTGTCTCGCGTCCTTAGCGGCGTATTAGTTTTACCTCTCTCTAACTCTACATCCTTCTCCACCCCACCCCCGCCCTCTTTTCTGGCAGTCTTCTACATACATTCTCTAGGTTCTCAGGATTTCTCGTTCACTTCTGACCATCCTTGGAGAAGCAGGGACAAGCAGTTTTTCACTGCAGTTTGCCTTCTCCTCTCGGAGACTAGACACGCTCACTGGAGTCGCCACAGCCATCAACGTTCCTGTTTTCATTTCTTTTGGGACGGAATAGAGGGTTAGATCGGGTAATTTGCAAGGTATGCATTCTATAGTCTTCTCGCTCAGGAACGTGTATAGAAAAAAAAGACGACGCTATAAATCGACAAAAAAAAAACAAAAGCCACTTCTTTGCTGAAACTTAGTTTGGGATTTTTTTTTTTTTTTTTTGCTGTTGGGTTGCGCGGGCGCTTTGCAAACGAGATTTTGATGCCATAATCACGAGGTCACCCCGTTAACTTCCAAACTCCTGGCCTTCTACAACGCTCAGCCTCGTAAATACTATGCAATGCCTACTTATTACTTTATTGTAAATTGTATTAAAATGATTGATAGTTCCAAAGTTCTGTACCGTTCAAATAATTTCTCTACAACTTAAAGTTTAATCTTTACATCAATCAAGTATATTGTTAGTTCACTTGACCATACTAATTCTTTCCTAGATAATTTTGTTTACTAATGAGAAAGAAAAGAACAAACAGCGATTAGCGCACTTCAGGGAACAGTGTTTAGATCTGTTTGCACCATTTGCAACCAGTCTTCAACGACTAAAGAAAGAAAAAATAAAGGACAATGAAAACCGTCGCATAAGATTAAGTATGTCCGATATCCCACACTGTATGGTTTCTCAGCCTCACAATTCCAATGCTTCTGCAGTGGTCGTACATATTATTCGTGCTCGAGAAACGAGAGTTGGAGGTTGGAAACGGTTGGAGGTCCATCATACTGGACCTCCAACCATGACCATGACATCCACATGACGCACATTAGCTACTAACACTTTATCAAGACTTCGCTACATATATACTCCATTTCGCTTCCATTGCTAACCTAGTCCATAATAATTTGGCGTGGATGCTCCCGATTATACTCGTAGTTATTACAACAAAGGTGAGGAAAAAAACCCTGTGACTGAAAACGATATCATCACTGCTCCATCTTCCATCGATACATGAGCCATGACATCAGGGTCACGTGTGCGAGTAATTATCCCTTGCTCATTTTTCTTTGAAAAGCGTGCCACCATTTCAACTAGTACCTTGTTTGAGTTCACAGTGGCAAACAGCCTGCTCACGGTTTCCTGTAGCATCACTGGTTGGAACTATACAGCCCGACGTGTCCTGAAGAAGGAATGGATTTGGACCTCTAACAGACTACTGTTAACGTCCTCACCAACGCCTATCGGCTTCACCCTCCAGGGCACTGGTTCGCATCCCATTGGTTTTCTCACATTGAACAGCAACGCATTTCAAACACACACACACACACACACACACACACACACACACACACACACACACACACACACACACACCATCCTTCACTATACAAGATGAGGGCCCATTAAGCATCTTCAATCTATTTATATACCCTTTACAACGCATGAATTTGCGTTACGCATAGCATAATAATACTTTGAAATTACAGTCATCCACACTTTTAGAGTTCCATCTCGTCATCAAATTGTGCATGCGGAGCTGCTGACATGCACCAGCCTCACTACAGGTTACTTGAACTCCGTCATAACACGTTGCGACCTCTTTACAATTTGTGAGCTAAAGCTAAATGTCCTCTTCGAACGTGTGTATACTGCTGTCAAAACACCGTATACTGCAAATTATTCTTTCTTCGAGGCGCGCTTTTCTTTTCATCCCTCAATCCCTTTTCTCCAGAGTACATAGGAGAGAAATGCAGACATGCGTCCTGCTGATTTTCCTCGATTTCTTCCTCCACCCCCGAGAACGTGTTTCGTTTCGTCAGAAGGTCCTCCGCATTTCCTAGCGTGGTGCAGGAAGCATGCAGTGAATATATGTAGAAAGCCGCAAACGTATTTTTGCTTCCTGATATCCATTTCAACAGAGATTATTAAAGTTGAACTGGGATCCCACCCCATCGTGGCCTAAAAGCAAAATACGAGTATGCTTCATGTTTTATTGAGAAACAAAGTTCGACCAAACCAAACAAAAAAAAAAGAAAACGCTAGGCGACATTGAGGAAAATCACGTGCGCGCTTGAGCTTTTTTTTTTTTGTTTTTTCGCGCGGTACTAGCAGCAGTTCACGCGGTGCGTTGTGGGAAACGATGCGCTTCCACTCGTTGCGCCCTAAATATTTAAAGACTCGCGAAGCCATAGATGTGCGTTGCGATCTCGCACTCGCGAAGGACACAGAGCATACCGGAGGGTGAAAAGGAGAGACGGAACGACGCCGCGAAGTGTCGGTAAGCAGAGAAAAAAAAAAAGGACAACAGAAAATAGCTTTGACGTTCCCTTGCATGTGTAAGCCGTCGAATCACAGCAAGTGTAACGCGTTTATTCGAAAAAAGACCTCACTTGCGCGAGGTCTCATAAGTTGGCTATAGACGCTATGACGTCACTGTGCAATGTTGTAAAGCGCAATGTGCTGCGGGAAATTGATCTACCTGCGTATATCCTTTCTTGGAATCATTTACTCCAGTCCCCACAGTGACTCGGCTCATTAATTAGAATTACAATTTACCATATCAGTTCACAAATTAATCACGCAATATTAATTAACGTTTCCGCATTACTGTAACATACCGCTATACATCGTTCTCATTTCTGTATATAATTTGTAACACTTGTTTTTGTTTCGTAATTATTGTGCATGCATGCTTTAACATACTATTGCATCGCCCTCCTCCTTATACTACACCTCCAGGTGCGTAGAAAACTTATAAATTATTAAACAAATAGGTCGACGTATGCATACACTGCTAAGAAAGTAGGTAAGGCAATGCAATTAATTGACCGCCAGTGTCAAGCTGTGTGGCTCAATAGCGGCCATTTGGTTTGCATCGGGTTGCCACCTCTTCTAAAACAGTGATTGTGCTTTTAAAAGCAACGAACAGAAAGAAGCGAAGAAAGCATGAATGTGTGAAAAAAAAAGAGGCCTAAGGCCAATATTCACAAACCAACCTTGGCCTTTCCTCACGATTTCCTCAAGTTTCTGTCTTTTTACGTGCGTTATAAAATCGGAGAAATGGTAACAGGGTAAAAGATAACAAGACTGATTCATACATGCTAGCCTACATTGTTCATCAAGCGCAATAAAAGCTTAAAACAAATAAGCGAAACTCGAGGTAAGGTTGAGGTTGATTTGTGAATACAGGCCTAAGTTGCTAAATAACCCATATGATTAAACGACGGGAACTGCGCCTGCACAACCATAATTAAAGTATTGAGAAACCATGACATCACTTTTCATCGTGGTTAAGTCGTCATTATGCTTTTTCTATGCTTTTTTTTTCTTTATTTGTACAATACATATACGAACACGTGAGAACGCTGAATAACGTATCCTGGGGCGACGTTATAACTTGATTGATTGATTGATGATTGATTTTTGGGATTTAACGTCCCAAAACGACCATATGATTATGAGAGACGCCGTAGTGGAGGGCTCCGGAAATTTTGACCACCTGGGGTTCTTTAACGTGCACCCAAATCTGAGCACACGGGCCTCGACATTTCCGCCTCCATCGGAAATGCAGCCGCCGCAGCCGGGATTTGAACCCGCGACCTGCGGGTCAGCAGCCGAGGACGTTATAACTTAAATGGCCACATTGTAATAACTCGTTGAAGTTCTTCGAGGACCACGCGTTTTCTTACTTGGAATTTCTGGGCAGCTTGCTTACGATCGGATAAAAGCGGTAGTTCAAAAAAAAAAAAAGTGAACGAAAAGAACCCACGTCGCCGATCCGAGTAGAAGCGATCGCGAATATAAAGATACGCTGACGGTGTTCCTGAAGGCGTCCCCGCTTCTCTCTCTCTCTCTCTCTCTCTCATTTCTTGCTTTTCTGAGAAGTGATTCTTAAAAAAAAAAAGAGAAAAGAGAAAAGTGAGCCCCGTTATTGTCTGCTTCAGTGAGCGACACCGCCACAGTAGCTCACGAGGGATGGGGGTGAGGAGGGATAAAAAGGATAGGAGTAAAGATGTAGGAAAGCCGAAGAAGGAGAAGAGAGGAAGAGACGTGAGGTGGTAAGCCAGAGCGAGCGACGACAAAATGAGGGGATAGAAGAGATAGGAAAGATGGGAGCACGGTCACTGGAGTCCGAGGACGGGGCGCACCTGCGAGAGCTCCTTTCGGCGTCGGTGGATGGCGTAGAGCAAGTCCAGTAAGTCAGAGCTGCACTGTCGTCGGAGGTGGAAGGTCGTCGGCGGCAGGAGGTGACGTAGGGCGAGCCCAGTCGGCCAGAGCCACGCTGACGCCGGAGATCGCAAGCGCGCGGAGCGCACGACCGATCGGCCCGAAATCCAGCAAGCGAGCCTTGCTTTTCTGACTCTAACCCGTCGACTCAACCCGAAGACTTCCGTAGGCGTTTCAGGATAAACCTTCCGACGACGAGTAAAAGAAAGTTTATGAAGAACAGAGTGAACGCAGGGGGAAAAACAGAGATTAAAAACAGGCGAACAGCTCCTTTCAGTGTGGAACATGCAGCAGTAGGCAGAAAGTAACGACACCGCTCCCAGAAGGAGAAGTCTTCACCTGTTTTCACCGGTCGGGTTGGGCACAAAGCCTGGGACTTTACCTGGGCGATTTAGCATAACACCCGGTTCTCGACTCAGAACGCCGGAACACACGGCGCTGCAGCGGCGAATGTTTACCCCCTTGCGCTGCCGCCAATGGAAGCTCTGTATTCTCTTCATTCCTCCCCCCCCCCCCCCCCCTCGAGTCCCAAGTTTGTCGCGGTGCATTTGCATAACATCTTGCCGCGTTTGCAGCCCAACCCTATGTCTCGGCCACTTTCTATGTTGGCTTTTTCTCGGATTAACACGTCCGGAATCGACACTTCCGTTCGGAGTGGCCCGTTTTCGCCCGGTGGTGTCACTTTCATTCGGCGGCTGTGCATTCGTGGGAACGTTTTTGTCTTTATTTGTTAAGTTACGCTTAGCTTACGTTACGTTTGTTTGAGTTTAGCATTAGTGTTACGTTCAGTTTACGTTGTTGGGTCACGTGCTATACTCAGCTGTTCTTGAGATGTCGGCAAGCAATTCCTTCTATTCGCGCACGAGTTTTGACTTCCGTCTTCGCGGTGATAATGACTATATGCTATAAATCCAACCACTTGAACAGACATATTTTGTTATAGTTCATGGCCTGCCAACCTGCTTAGTTTGTAGCGACTATCCTCCGATTTCTGTCGTGTTCTTAATATACAAGCCAACCATTTTTAATTTCACATTGACCGGGAAATCTTCTAAAAGTTAATAGTTCAGTCGTTTAGCGCGTATAAGCCTGGGTATTTATAAAGGCGCAATGTCAAGATGGCAGAATATTTAGCGGCCATCCACGATTGTTCTCTTCGTGAAGTCCATCGAATGCGTAAACAACCGGTATACGATTGCGACGTCACAACTCTGTCGGCTATGATGGTTATCATATCCGCCGCCATCAGAACTGCTCTCAGTTCCCATTCCGTTCAATCTGAGTCGGGAAAGTAATACCGTCAAACGTTCGGCAATACTGTATAGACAACAGCGTACACCACATCAAAAAGAAAAGTAAGTGAACGACAAAAACTCGCCGAGTTCCTCCTCGATTCACCTAAAACGACTCGCCGGCGAAGGTAATCTTTATACCCTTCTCAATCGGTGTATTGATCCTTCCCGCCCCCTTCCGACAGTGTTCTGCAACTACTGTAGTTTCACGTTGCCTCCGTGATCAGGGGCGTAGCAAGCTTTCTGGACCTAACCTGGTTTTGCACGGCCTCCATGATCAGGCCATCTTTGACCAAGTGGCAATGTCATGCGATCAAGTCATCGTGTGACGTCACAAATTTTCGCGATCTCTGACGTCATGTAGTCATGCAGTGATTTCACGTACTGTTCTTACGCATCAATGACGTCGACGCCGACACCGCGGAACGACGGTCGGCGCCTACGGCCGAGTTTCTCCTTTGGCGAGGTATCTGAGGCTCTCGCCTTAAAATCAGAAAGGCAAGGAGAATACAATCGCACCACTTTAAAAAAACACACACACAAGGAATAGACACGTGCCGTTTTGCAGTTAACCACAACCACGCTTTGTGGCTTATACCTTGAGTCAGCGGTCAATTTTTTTCCGAAGTATAGCGCCATACGACTCTTCATAGAACCATGCCTGTCAATAGGCAGAGGCTATCAAATTCGCCGCACGCCGGAGGAGACGAAATACGGAACCCATCGTCCGCATTCATGAAAGATCGGCAGAAAGGAAGTCCGGATCGAGTGAACCTCGAAAGCACGACGCGGTAAACAAAATCCTCTCTGTGAACGAAGGAGCGAAACGCGAGACGCGCAGAACCTCCTCAGTATGGGAGTTAAAATGAGGTCCTCTTATACGGATGCGAATCTAATTCGATTTTTTTTTTTATTATACGTTGAGCGACAAGTCAGACTACAGCGAGAACAAGGATAGATAGGTTATGGTTATAAATAGGTTCAACAAGACTTAAACCCCACGGCGTGTAAAACAACACGAAGCAAGGAACTCACAAAAAAAAATGCGAATATCGGAATAGGCTATCTTCGGTGCTGACAAAAGACCGCCTCCGTACGCTCGAGTGCTTGCGGGCTCCAAGCCCGGAACGCCATTGCAGACGTACTCGATGTTTCCTTTCATTTGCGATACTCGGAACTGGGAGCCCAATTTCGCGATCTTTTACTACCGTAAACCAAGAATTGTTCGAACAACTTCGATGACTATTCGAAACGAAAGAATTTTCTTTTTACTCGGCATGAGCAATCTTTTCTCTTTAGCCGACGGCGTGTTTCTCTTACGCAATGTAACACAGACTATGCAAATAATTAAATCAGCATTATAGAAATAAATAAACTGAATTGAATGGAATTAAACGGGGCATCATCCCATCTGGTACACGTTCGAAGTCGCCCGACCAGGTGGTCGCAAATTCGTCAGAACTAGCAAAGTGATCAGTAGCAATGTTGCAGCGTTTAGTCGAAAATACGACCAGCCGCTCGCAGTTCAATTTTGCATGCGCCCGAGTAAACATTCAAGCGTGTAGTGAGTAAGTACTTATGTATCTATCAACTTGGTGGACGTGTGCATATGAAAGTTTTCAATTTTTCAAGTATATATACACGCACAAACGAGTATGAATAAACTATTGTTAACATTTGGGGGAGCCCCCTTCCCCACCCCAAAAAAAAAAAAACTCTGGCTAAGTTCCTTTCCAGCTTCTATATTTTCTGTAATCGGCGTATTTTTTTTTTTTCGGCAAGAACCCTTTATCAGATCCAGCATTACCTTTAGCGCAAAAATTTTCAGCGACGCGATACGGTTGTCGAGGATATACATGTATGCTATGGCAGTCAATATACCAAAATATAAAAAATGATTGATTTATTGATTGATTGATTGATTGATTATGTGGGGTTTAACGTCCCGAAACCACGATATGATTATGAGAGACGCCGTATAGTGGAGGTCTCCGGAAATTTCGACCACCTGGAGTTCTTTAACGCGCAACCAAATCTGAGCACACGGGCCTGCAGCATTTTCGACTTCATCTAAAATGCAGCCGTCGCAACCGCGATTCGATCCCGCGACCTGCAGGAAAATCTTTCTTAAAATAAAAAAATAAAAACATGGCGCTTTTTCAAACAGTGAGTATACACTGCATAACTACACACGTAGCACAGTCTCGCGGGACGTGGTACCTAGAGAAGTCATGCTTTGAACATGTTTATATATACGTATATGTTTCCTTGGGACATCAACGTATCGCGCCACGCGTGCAGCACAGCTATAGTTCCTTGGCGTTGTGTACCGTAATAGCGGCACACATAAGCCACGTGTATGGTGCGACGGTAAGAAATAGGAAGTGCCCTTCACCTGTTCCGCACCGCGATTGAAAGAATTTAATTACCTCGGCCGCCCGGGCGATTGAGCGCCGTTGGGGGCAAGGAAAGCGGACCGCGTTCCAGCGAGGCGGTCATTTAAAGCGATCACTCGGCGCGCGCCGAGCAACGAACGAAGCTGCCGCATCGTCTCTAATTGCCGCCATCGAGTCGCGTATACAGGGGCGACGTTCGTCTTGCCGGTAATGCGAGGAACGAGGTCCCCCCCCACCCCCCCCCCCCCCCTTTTTTTTTCGTCGCCTTCGCGACGTTCGCGTGGGCCAATACACCGCGGCGCACCCCACGAGCCGTGAAAAGGAAACGGTGGATGATGGCGCTTCCGCGGTTTTAATTCATTTCCGCGGGGCGCGCTCGTTAATGGCCCCGACGCGCGTAACTTCCATTCGGCACGTGGTGGAAGCCCATGCGCGTTTCGACCGATAACCTTTTAATGGAGAAGCGAGTGAGCCAGCAGCGAGATCGGGGAGCGAAACGAAAGCAGGCTTAAAGACAAAATTAGGCAATTAAAAGCGAGAATTTTAATTGTTAAACCACGCGAATATATATCTGGGCTGTATTGTACGCATTGTTTCGGTCAGTCAATGCTATTCAACATGAACGTCCCGAGTGGCAGCGGTTTATTATTTCTCTCTGTGTGTGTTTTTTTTTTTCTACGTGAGGGTATTCTGTGTGCTTGAGCTGCTTTCGAACAATGGAAGTATAGGCCTGCCTTGTTTTATTTTCTTATTTTTTAGTTTGACGGCATAAATATGTTCTTATTGATTCAAATTGGGAGTAACAAGAATGCAGTCTACTGGTAACGTACAGCCTTCACGAATTTTCCTCCAGTGCTATACGAACCACCGAAAGTTTTCTTTTTGCACACATATACAAACGCACGCAAGTACAGAAACAAAGGGTGATAGACACCCCCCCCCCCTTTCACCTCAAATTAGATGTCAGGTTACGTTATCTGTTTTAACCAGCTTTTGCTCTTTATCTTCCCCCATAGTCATTTGTTGTTCCACTTGCTGGAAAGGAACAAACTATCTGCCAACAGAATCACTGGTATCTAAAAAAACGCAAAATAACGGCTAATATTTGCTCACGTGACAGAAACACTGCATTTCGCAGTAGCCAAGCTCAATTTTTCTAAACAGGCTTCAGTGTTAGTTAACCACCTTTTTTTTTTAACTTGAAGACAAACTGGAAAATGCAGAAATGCACAAAATGACAAATACAAAAGAAAGATACAGACAAATGCAGACTGCAGTGGATTCCAGCACGTTTATGGCACGTCTTCAACGGGGCTCTCAGATAAAGCACGCGATTCGGATTGAAAAGAGCACATCGGAACTGTGGTATTCCCATCGAAACCGCGGCCATCAAAATCGGGGCGTTCCGAAAGTAAACATACGCCCAGCTTGAATAAAGTAGGCAAGAAAGAAATACAACTCTACTGTGTTGCACGGTGCGGTATACCACTGCAGAACGCCAAGTTTCTTCCACGCGTATACTGCGTTGTCTTGTTCAAGAAGAAACACCGGTGTACACCGCGGAGAAAGCTTCCCCGTACCCCGATTTGTTTATAGATTCTTTTTTTCGAAATTCTTCCGATGCCCCCGGGGGAAATTACTGGCCGCGCTGCTTGCGGAAAGATGCTGCCCCTCTTTTCCCATAGGCACCGCGAAGAATAATTTTTTTTCCAAGTTGGTTCGTTCGAAAAAGAAGGCCCCGCTACACTATCTGGCGTCCTTTTTTTATATGCTCAATTATCTACCACTGCAACCTTGTTCGTCAGTTTCAAAAATATAATGAAGAGAAGAGAAACGAGATGCAGCAAACGGACGTACTTTCTTTTTTGAAAACGTTACGGCCTCGTTCAGGGTTCAATCAACTGAACTCCTTTTTTTTCATGATTGAATGAACTCCCCAAGGATATATGATGACTGAACACGAGATGCCAGATGGATAATGTGATGCCCGGCATGCGTAGAAGCAGCGAAGACATCCGAGCGCATAATAGAATGCCGTATCTTTGTCGCGCCCGTCTGTAAGTCTTACACTCCAGACGTTTGCTTTTGAATGAAAAAGAAAGAAACGAACTTTGGAGTAGCCTGTCACTGAATTTCAATGTGCTCGACACTGTGATACTTGCATTAAGCACATGCGGAAATCCTGAGACAGCCGTGATTTTTTTTTAAAATAGTTTGTTTGAAAGAATTGCAACTATTTAATTTGTCGCGTTAATATATCATTCTGGTTTCTGATAGGCTTAACTGATGAGAACGAACTATTCCGTACCCAGCGAACCAAGGCGCAGTCAGAAATATTTTCAATGGGGAGAGGGGGAAGGAGGTCAATTACTTTTTATGTATGATCATGCAATGCATATGTTTTCATGCAAGCACACCGATGTAATTTTTCTTTCATTCGCTTTTCGTTCATTATACTGAAGCTTTCAATACTTAGGCAATGACGTAAAAGAACAGTATCCTTTAAACACCCGCATTAGCGAATTCAAGTGCACTACAAAGAGCCTGAGCACGTAGCCCTTTTGTTGCTCTGCATTCTGTTTGGGTGCGGCTGACCCACAGAGGAAAGCGTGGAGCGTAAAAAAGCGCGCAAGTACCCAAAACCAAACGGCTAAAGGTCCCAGGAACACCAGCCTTATTAAAAAAAAAATTAGGGTTACCGGATGTGCAGTAACGCGCGGCTGTATCTAGGGAGGTGTTGAAGAGGTTATGACACCCCCGCCGAAAATGTTTCATGTTTTTTTTTGTCCCCGGGTGACACGGAAGCATTTACAAGCCTTCACATCAACCACAAGTTGCTAAAGCCGTTCTACACATAACACCCCTCCCAACCCCCCCCCCCAACCCCCCCCCCAAAAAAAAGAATAAAATTCTGGGTCTACTGTAATCCAGTTTGTATCATTAAGGTAACTTTCCGTTGTCTATAACAAACACTTCAGGATATTGGTGTTTTAACAAACCGAAACACCCATGTCTTGGGCGTCTTGAAACTAAGACCCTAGGATAAGGATGTTTTGACAAACCATCCATGGTGTTTTAAAACACCCACGACATGGGTGTTTTGGTTCATCAAAACATCCTTATCGTGGGGTTTTAGCTATAGACACGGTAGGGCTTCCTAAAGAAAAAGGGAAGAAAAGCGCGGCGTCATTACTGTCTCTCTCTATGGAGGACACCTCCACAACACCGCACGGTAGATGGCGGAATGGGAGTGAAATGGATAGGAAGCAAAAAAAAAAAAAAGGTGAGAGAAAAATGTTATAGACACGGCAAAGCACCCTATAGGTTACAAGCTGGTTTATAGTGTACGCCCTTGCAGTAACGCCATTGCGAATAAGCAGCTCGCAAGCAAGCAAACCAGCCACAAAACGAAGCGCCTCCTGCGTTCACTGCGCGAATCATTCGGTGTACCCCTAGGAGGATCGTTCCATCGCCAACCGGTCCGAGTTGCGTCGGCCGCGGCGAAGGATTCCGATTTCAGCCAGATCTTATCGCGCTGTCCCCGCAAGCTACTCGAGAAACAGCTGCGAACACTACACGACTGCCTATTAGCACAGCCTCTAGTCTGCCGTTCTTATCGGCGAGATTTATCGCGGGCTCCGAGCTATAAAGCAGCGCGACAAGCGCAGCGACAGCCTTGACAGCTGGCACTGCACCATTCGTCAGTACCGGACCTGCAGTATCAATATTACCTTTTCTCGCAAAGGCGATAACGATGATGGCGGACACACTGTTGCTTCTTCGCCGCGGTATTTTCGTGAATTTGAGAAAACTCCCCCCCCCCTCCCTTTTTTTAGAAGACAAACTGTGCGTTGACACGAACAAGCAATCAAAGAGAAATCAGATTATAACTCCGCGAGCCCCATTCAGCGTGCACGATCACTTAGAACGAATAAACTGCAGCTAATTTCAATGCATTCCATTTAACGGTTGTCTATTTATGAAGTATCTTCGAATGTGTGCCTAATACATAATATTATGCACACAACACGCTGATATAATACGGATCCGAATCAATGTTGAAACGATTTTGTTCAAGAGTATTCTTAATACATATCCGATGTGTTTGTCCCTGTCTCCGCAGATGATGTACCTTCTTGGTTGAAATTTCTACGCTGCGTACGGGCAATGTATACTTGATCGCTTTCAGGCATACAAACGGACGTCCGTTGTAATTAAGCCTCGCTTAAGGCATCTTCCGTATTAATTGTTGGGGTTCAACATCCCGAAACCATGGTATCATTACGAGGGGCACCGCGGTGGAGGGCTCCGGAAAGTTACATTCACTTGCTGCAACGTGCAGCTAAATTTAAGTATACACAGGCGTCAAGCACTCTCGCCTCCATCGAAAATGTGGCCGCCACGGCCGAGATTCAATCCCGCAACCTGCGGGTCGGGACTAGAGCACCATAACCCCAATGCGGCGGGTGACCCTCGGGCCTTGTGCTTTATCAAAGACGATATTTCATACCAGGCAGGTGTCAGTCACGCTTATTGATTAGTCAAAATGCGTAATGAATGGTCAGTTAATATGAAAACGCTGTAGAAGAAATTTACTCGACTGCTGGTTAAATTTAGAAGAAGCGCAGCCTCTCAGATTAAACGTCTAAACAATACGCGAGAACAAAGTCGCGTTTCACGGGGAACGCGCACGGTACCGTGTAAAAGACGCAATTCTTTCGTGCTGTTAATTTAGGGCCGAATATTCTGCATGCTTCGGCTTGGCGAAAATTTTGCGGTTAACTGCATGCACGGCTGAAAAAGAAAGGCGATCCAGGCAATTGCCCCGCGGCTGGAAACAGCGGCAGGTTGAGCGAAAGTATTGAAAGATACGGACGGTTCACCACGCTTTCGATTATCGCCGGCGGTACATGTCAGCCGCTGATCGAGATATGAAAGGTCATTGCGTTTGTTTGAACCACTGAAAGAGCTGTCAAGGTGAGCCGGTAGATTTCTAAATCTTCCAGAGAAAATATAATGCGGAAATGGAAGACGAGCAAAACAAAATTTTTTCGTCGAAGGTCCCCAAGGGAGACTATCGTCTTTGAAAACTTGGAAACGAAAGTTGATGACCAGTGCTGTTCCCATGCGCACCCTTTTTTGTTTTTTTATAATTAATCGTATTCTCCATTAAACACTGGAAATTTTGAAATGATCAGCACCGTAACGGACCCTGCATAGTTCAGAGGAACCGCTGGCTACCTTCAGTCTGCGTCATCGCCTCAAGTTTATGTGCACTTTACATGAGCCTACAAGATTGTTCTTAAGTTTCACCCACGGTTCAATGTTTCACCGCCACGCCCCCCATTTCATAGAGGAGACGTAGGCTGTCGATGGAAGCACTTGCGTACGAATTTTCAGAACTAGAAATAATGTTTCTGTTTATGATTAATTGATTGATTGAGAGGAGTAGAAGCAACTCACCCGTACAGAAGCGCAGCTCCCGCGATAGCACCTCCACACTGCGCCGACACGTAGAGGATCGTCCGTATGGGGCTCACTTTTCGCGTCGCGAACGTCGCCAGCGTCACGGCGGGGTTCATGTGGGCGCCCGATATGTGGCCGTAGCACTGCACCAGCGTCGCGGCCGCCGCTCCGGACGTGAGCGCGATGGCCAGCACCGAGGGCTCGGCGTAACCGGGCCAGGACACGTGCGCGCCGCACACCAGGAACACGTAGAAGAAGGTGGCCAGGCACTCGCCGATCACCGCGCGCCAGAGCTCCAGGCTGCGGATCTCGGAACGCAGCGAACGACGCCGGCAGGAAGACGTCGTCGTCGACGACGACGTGCAGCGTCCCGCCGAGTCCAGCCGGCCCAGCAGCTGGAGGAACAGCGACTCCAGGCTGACGGCCGAGGTGTTCGCCGCCATACCACAACCGCGTGCGCGAACCAAAAAACAAGACACCGCCCAACGAACGGGGCACAACTTCTCGGGGTACTTTCAGGGGGTCATCGCGGTCCCGTCACTACCCATTGTCAGGCAGTCGTCGTTCGTGGCTCCGTTATCCGAGAGACCATTCCTGGCAGGAGCGCCAGCGCGGAGAGCACGGGACAGCGCCGGTCGGGGACCGCGCGGGACCGGTCGAAGTCATCGCCGCCGGGATTGGAAGCGTTTATCGCGGGGCAGCTCCCACCGTGCGCGCTGGCGTCACGGGCGCCGAGTGATCGCTCGCCGCACCGGCCCTGTTCGACGAAGCGCCCCCTGAAAGAGGAGGAGGAGTGAAGGGAAGAGGGGATGCGAGTTGTAACGTGGCGCCGCGCTAGCTAGCCAGCTCGCGCGCGTGCTGGGAGGGGAAGGCTCGATTCCCCGGTGCGATTACAAGTTTCTTTTGCGTTGGGGAACGGCCGGGCCCGGCCCGGTCCGGTTTGCTTGAATAGGAAGTGCTTCCGACCTCGTGCGATACCGTGGGGTTGTTTAATAGACTCCCGGGTCACGGGTATGCGCCCTGACGGTCGAAGAAGCGAGTTGCACCGATAGAACCATCAAACACTCGGCTCATCCTGGCCAAGGGCAGAGAGAGAGGGGGAGAGACAACAAGATAAACAGGAAATAAGGCGAGGTAAAGATCATTACATTGAAATGCGTACCTGAAAACTAAAGCTAAAACGAAAGGCTCATAAGCACACACCGAGAAATTGTAGCAATGCTTAGTTTCCTGTGAAGAAGAGTATCTAAATATATCGCTTGTGTGTGTTGCTTGTGCATACGATTCGCCTAATGTAAAATAACATCAAAGAAAGAAACACTCAGGTTGAGCTTCAAAGAATGAATACCTAGAAAAACGGTACGAAAAAGAACACTGATGGCACACGCGCAAGCACAGACTAGCAAGTGAAAGTTTATAAAAGAAAACACAAACGTGAATAGCAATAAATGATGTAAGATATTAGAGGTTGGCAGTTAGATAACCTATCTCTAGTTGGTGCAATGTGACCGAAGGCCTGGCAACTTTCAGTTAGTTGCTAGTCTGCGCTCGTGTGCGTGCCTGCTGTGTTCTTGTCTCTTTTTTTCGCGCAGTTTTTGTAGTTATGGATTACCAACTCATCCAGTGTTCAGTCCTCTAGAAGAATGAAGTGGTGTCAGTTGGTGCAGTGTACTCGGAAAGAAAGGCACAATTATATGCGATACGCTTTTTTTCTGAATTTCGATAATAGCTCAGTGATTGGCGTTTTGCAGCAGACACCTACACCTTCACTTTGGGGAAGAGAAATGGTCTTGCCTTTTATGCTGATCTTCAGATGCGCAAAGTAACTTCGGAAGAAGAACGGTCTCCTGTATGGTTTGTGCGACGTGGAGCTCGTCTCCAGTATGGTTTTTGCGACGTGCAGCTCGTGTTTACCACGATATCAAGAAATGTAGGTACACTGTTTCCCCACATCACCATCCTTTGATGTTCCTGTTTTTTTCTCCCTCTCTCTTATTATGGGCGAAGCTTTCGGGTCTAGGGCAATCGGTCCTTCCGGCGTACCCAGAAGTGTCTCCCTTATCATACGATAGGTGGCACCATCCCATAGAAAGGCATGCAAACTGCAGTTGGGTAACGATATACTAGATGGTGCTGTACGCATTCTGTGTCGTCATCACCATTTCTCGTTTATTTTCATATTGCTCTCATATTGGCAGCTGCGCGGGCTGCGCCGGCGTGCCCGTTATCTCTCATTGGGGAGTATTAGAATAGCACGCCGCAAGCGCCTGTGGTGTGATCGCCGCCACTGCGCATGCGTCGAAACGCAAGCCGCCATTTGCGGTTGCGGTCCGCCCGCGGAAAATCCTAAATAGCATGCGACCCGCGAGGCCCGCAAAGCGCTGTTGTCGAGGATATGTGTAGTTTCCGTGCCTTTGGGTTTGCAGGGTGGTTAAAGTCCCTAGGTTTTTTTCTCTAAGAGGGGCAAACGTTATTTTAAAACTCATATGGCACGCGCTACGCCCGCAAAGCCCGCAGTGCGAGAGAACGTTATTCTAAACATCCCTAATCTCCTGGATCGTCACCGTACGTGTCGGATCGCGCTTGGTGGATCGACAGGCTGCCGTCAAGCGAGCGCGCCGCCAGGTGGATCTCGGGACGGTGCTCACCAAGGATTGATCAATTGATTGATTGATTGATTGATATGTGGTGTTTAACGTACCAAAACCACCATATGATTATGAGAGACGCTGTAGTGGAGGGCTCCGGAAATTTTTGACCACCTTGGGTTCTTTAACGTGCACACAAATTTAAGCACACGGGCCTACAGCTAAGCCGCTGCGAAACGGGCTCAACGAGAAGCGGACCCCAAAATGCGCGAGCGGGAAGCGGCGGCGAAGCGCGCGCGGCGCCGGGCGGACACGGATACAGCTCCCGGAGGATCCACAGTATCACCGAAAATACACCAGAGCTTCGCCAACGTCACCATCATCCAGTCCATGGAGATGCTGGAATTTTTTTTTCCTCACACAGCTGTAAGTATGTCTTTATTCGCTCGATATGCATATCTTACTGGTTCAGAAAAAAATGACCTTCTTTATTGATGAGAGGTTTCACAAACAAATCCACGCATCTCTACGAAGAGAATGATGACGAGTGTGTGATACTAGGCCCCAAGGTCCATAATGTCTACGTTGAAGTCTTTGACTTTGTGGTAAAAAAACGCTGCCCTGGAGAGTGTGCGACATGCTTTGACGTAGAAAATCGGTGTGCGGGGCCGATTTAGTATTTCAGGGTGCGCGGGAATCATCATGATGGTGATGGCGGTGAAACTATGAGCTCGCCAATGCGCGTGCTCGTGCGCGTACCTCGTGGAAAGCTCCCGAGCCACGGGGACAGCTCGGCTAACCGCAGAGAGCAGAGCGCAAGGACAAGTTCGGGCCACGCCCCGGCTGCTCGTTCTGACCCTCCGTGTCCGGGCCTCGTCTCGGCGTTGAAGTCCTCGGGTGCGTCCTGGACTGGGCGTCGCCCCACCTCACCCCCACGTTGGTCTGAAGCAACGTTCGTCACGGCCAGCTGCTGTTCTGGTCTCGGAGCGAGACGCTGTCCCAGGTGTGTTCGCGGCAGTCGGCGGTACGCTGTTCTCGGTGGTGTACAGGCAAGCCCAGGCGTTGACCACCGTACTGGGATGCCCCTGGCGGTTATCTTCTAGACCGGGCCCCGCCTCGGTACGAACTCCGCAAGCACAAGGCACACCGCCTCCTGACTACCAGAGAGCTCAAGGTCAAGCGCAACGTTCACGCCCCAAGGGTAGAATGTGAGTGGACGAACAAAAACATTAACTCCCTTTCGCGTAGGACCGTGAACGTATATGTGTGAGTTTATGTTGTGTGTATCCCTTTGTCCATCTTCGTGTATATAAAAGTCTCTCGTTGTCCTAGAACGTCCTCTGTCCTCATCTGGCTAACCTGTGCCCACAGTTGCCCACAAATTTTGGCGAGCCTGCCAGGATAGATCGGCCTTACCTTCTTGCCGAGAGCCAGACGGGCGGGACGAACACATGGTCACATTACGCCATGTATTTCAACGTGTGCGCGAGGCGCGTTTAACTATCAAGCCGAAGAAAAGCGAGATAGGTTCCCCGACGACTAGCTTCCTTGGTCACATTGTGGGACAAGGGCTGCTACAACCTCAGAAGGACACATCAGACAAAATCGTGTCAGCGAAACGGCCGGAAAGTAAGAAAGAGCTTCGAGCCTTTCTCGGACTTACCGGCTACTACCGAGAGTTTGTGCCCAACTATGCCGAGCTTTCACATCCACTTACCGAGCTCACGAAGAAAGGAAGTCCTAATAAGCTGGACTGGCGTGACAAGCATCAGGATGCATTTCAAAAGCTTAAGGCAATGATGTCAAGGCGACCCATACTGAAAGCACCTAACCTCGAAAGGCCTTTCGTATTGCGCACTGACGCGTCATCACGGAGTTTGGGAGCTGTCCTCCTACAAGAACACAATGGTCTCTTGCATCCAGTGTCCTACGCCAGTAGAAAGCTGCTACCGCGTGAAGTGGCATATTCTACAATTGAGAGAGAATGCCTTGCCATCGTGTGGGGTGTCCAGAAATTTCATGTGTACCTCTACGGCAGGCCATTCGTTTTGCAATCAGACCACCAGCCACTGAAATACATCAACTCTGCCCGACAAATCAACACACGAGTGCTACGCTGGAGTCTACTCTTGATGGACTACGACTTCCACGTAGAATACATTCAGGGCTCAGATAATGTCGGTGCCGACTATCTTAGCCGCACATCTCTTACTACTGACTAGGCTGTCCGATTACTCGTATAGACACACAAAGAACTCATGACGCGGGTAATACGTTGTCTACTCTATGAACATGCCTACCCTTCTTATCCCACCGTTTCACTGTTCTTGAACTGGGGGGAAGATGTGGTAAAAAAACGCTGCCCTGGAGAGTGTGCGACATGCTTTGACGTAGAAAATCGGTGTGCGGGGCTGATTTAGTATTTCAGGGTGCGCGGGAATCATCATGATGGTGATAGCGGTGAAACTATGAGCTCGCCAATGCGCGTGCTCGTGCGCGTACCTCGTGGAAAGCTCCCGAGCCACGGGGACAGCTCGGCTAACCGCAGAGAGCAGAGCGCAAGGACAAGTTCGGGCCACGCCCCGGCTGCTCGTTCTGACCCTCCGTGTCCGGGCCTCGTCTCGGCGTTGAAGTCCTCGGGTGCGTCCTGGACTGGGCGTCGCCCCACCTCACCCCCACGTTGGTCTGAAGCAACGTTCGTCACGGCCAGCTGCTGTTCTGGTCTCGGAGCGAGACGCTGTCCCAGGTGTGTTCGCGGCAGTCGGCGGTACGCTGTTCTCGGTGGTGTACAGGCAAGCCCAGGCGTTGACCACCGTACTGGGATGCCCCCGGCGGTTATCTTCTAGACCGGGCCCCGCCTCGGTACGAACTCCGCAAGCACAAGGCACACCGCCTCCTGACTACCAGAGAGCTCAAGGTCAAGCGCAACGTTCACGCCCCAAGAGTAGAATGTGAGTGGACGAACAAGAACATTAACTCCCTTTCGCGTAGGACCGTGAACGCGTGTGTATATGTGTGAGTTTATGTTGTGTGTATCCCTTTGTCCGTCTTCGTGTATATAAAAGTCTCTCGTTGTCCTAGAACGTCCTCTGTCCTCATCTGGCTAACCTGTGCCCACAGTTGCCCACAGACTTGTATAAAGGATGGACAGATGGACGGACAGGTGGACGCATGCAAGATGCACGGAAGTGCGTATGGACGCACGGACACATGAATGGCACAGATGATCATGTATTGTGCTGTCGTATACTTGATTGATGTACACATTATGTCGGGTTTTTTACACAGATGCTGTTGTTTTTAGTTGTGCAGATGTTACGTTTTCGGTTTTGTGGAGCGTTACGGTCGCCAAGGCGCGAGCCTAAGGAGCTTCGACGCTGCGTATTATTCTTTCTCTCTTATACAAAAAAATGGCAGCATATCCACGGAGTGAATGGTGGAGAGTGGGGCCAAGCATTCGTCCGTCCATTCGTTCTTGCTTCCGTCCGTCCATGCGTCTGTCTGTGTGACCGCCCATGCGTTCATCCGCCCGTCCGCGCGTGCGTCTGTTCGTGCGTCCGTCCCTGCTTTCGTCCATGCATCCGCCCCTGCGTCCGTTCATGCGTCCATCCGTGCATCTGTCTGTGTGTCCGTTCGTCCATCTATTCAACACTCCAAGTACCACCATCTCGCATCTTTTCATCATATATTCCCCATATAGAAGCACCGCCATCCAGTGGACATTCCAAGGACTAAACGAGAGGTGGCACACGCACACTTTCTTACGGCTTGCGCTTCGGGTCTACTTCCCACCTTTAACCACCTCGAGTTCATGGTATATACTACTTCACTGTATTCATGGCACTGAGGCCCAACGCTCGCTAAACCTTTCTAAAACTAAGGAGGTTACACCCAGCGAGTATAACGCAGCACCCCTTTCTTGTCAGATAGTGCTCAATGCACATGCCAATGGCTGCTAATGGGGATCGCAGCGTGCGCGTTAACTAAAAGCCAAATGCTCCTGTCTCTCATTCCCCATTAGCAGCCATTGGCATGTACATTGAGCACTATTTTTTTTTTATTGTTCAACAGTGCACAGAAGAAATCTCTCACCGGCACCACCTTGGAGGTCAAAATGTTATACTTGTTACACACTACAACGGCTACGAGGGACAAATGGGTGCCGCTTTATAAGGAGCTTCGCCCCTAAAACAGCATGCCGGACAAACTGCCTACATATAAGGTCAACTCACGAGTTTGAGCCACGCCGCTATGCATGAAACGCACGTTGTACCAGTGAGCTTACAGCCTGCATGCGGACAGCGCGTTCCCTGACGCCTACGAAGTTTCGCGTAAGGATTGTTGATGCCCCAAAGCCCGGTGCACTGCTGAGACTACCAGCCATATTTTGTGTCATTGATATCAGTTAACTTACATGATAGCATTCATGCATGATATACAGAAGCGTACTCGCCATATACGATAAGTTCAAGGACCAGCCACCACCGAAAGGAATAATCCACCAATAATTGCGTGGCTTAATACACATACAAACCGTATCATGACTTTTGAAAAGTTGTCATGTTTCCTTGCGATCCGCTGTACTCAGTCAAAAACGTACAGTACCAGTTTCAGTTTCTTGTAGCTTACTCCATTTTGGTCAATACTTCCTTCTTTTTCCTAAGCCCACTTTTCCTAATGCATACAGGGCAGCATACAGAAAATTTGCATCCCTAGTCATGTGGTCTTGCGTGCCAAAACCGCAATATCATTATAAATCGCGCCATAGTAGCAGGACCCTCCGGTTTAATTTTGACCGCATAATTTTAACGTGCAGCTAGATATGAATACATGATTGTTATTATCATATTTTACCATCATCGAAATGCAGCCGCTCTGGTCGAGAATTGAATCCGTGACCTGCCCCGCCGCGGTGCTCAAGTGGCAAGGTACTCGGCTGCTGACCCGCAGGTCGCGGGATCGAATCTCGGCTGCGACGGGTGCATTTTCGATGGAAGCGGAAATGCTGTAGGCCCATGTGCTCAGATTTGGGTGCACGTTAAAGAACCCCAGGAGGTTAAAACTTTCCGGAGCCCTCCACTACGGTGTCTTTCATAATCATATGGTGGTTTTGGGACGTTAAACCCCACATCTCAATGAATGAATTCGTGACCTATAACTTCGAAGCGCGGAGCCTCAGTCACTACGCCAGCACAGCAGCTGAAAAAAAGCTGGCTTTTTTTCTTTTTTTAAACCTTTTTGCTTTTTTATTATTCTTTAGCCCACTCTCATCTTACTGTGAAACTCCGAGCAGGAAGAATTTATTTCTTAAGTCGCAGTCTGCACCATTCTTGTTTTTTTTTTCAAATACTTGTTTCAAATACCTTCTGCAATTTAACCCAGAATGTGATTATGGCTCAAAGGAGCAATAAGTCAATTTCATAACAAATTAATTTTCAACTTCTCACCAGCACTGACAGAACCCTCCTGCTCGATAAAAGCCTTTGCCTCTACGATTGCACGCGTGACATAAGATTCTCACACTGTATATCTCGTGCATATACCGTGTATCAAAACGGTAGGCCAGCGCGTGTTCTTAACCATAACTACGTGCTCTCTCTCTGTCTTCTATACTCGGCGACAACTTTTCTTGGCACTGAACGGAAAGCTACGGAGGCGGAGCTTCTGCTCATGTATCACTACGCGATTTAATCGGTCTTGACGGGGGCGCACAATCAGCGTTTCATGTAGATTTAGACGCCGCTTGGCGTCTGAGGTGCACGTAAAAAGGTGCGACTTTTTCGCACGTTCAGAAACGCAAAGTCACAAGAAATAAGTTAAAGTAAATACAACTATATTGGTGGTGGGAGCTGCGTCCAGTCTCAAATAGCTCAACGTAGAAAATAATGAGTAACTTCTATATTTCACGGTGGAAATACGGCTGCTCTAGTGGAACTACATTCACTGGCGGTAGATTGCCAGCGATTTGGCTCTGTAGCCTTCGCCCCAATGCCAAGAAAAGTTTTCGCCGAGTATAAATGCGCAGGAGACATAATCTAGGCGCTGCTTTAATCGAACAACTGTCGTTAACGACCGTCCGCTCCTTTAATTTACGTACGCTCATTGTCAATATACGACTTCGAACTTAGTGAAAGAAATTTGAAATATATTGTGAGAAATGGCACCAAAAAGTAAACGAAGCGACGAATGTGCGTAAGAGATAACTGTAGAATTGTGTATACACACGCTACGCAGCGCGAGAGATCCTCGCCCGCCACAATGCCCCCTAGGCGATCGTATGACCTCAGAGTTGTTCCAGATCTCTACCACTATGCAAATGAGAAGCCCCGTTCCATCGCTGCACCACAGAAAAAAAAACGAAAAAGACAAACCGACCCCCTGTTTCATTTTTCTTGCGGATGCTTCGAAGGCAAACCCGTTCGCTTTCCATTCCGCCTCTTTCAATCGCTCTAATCTCACACTTTCAATATTCTCGTTTTGCTTTTTGTTCTTTTCGCTCGCTCGATGTATCTCGTTTTATCTTCGCTTCGACACAAGGCGCATCTTTCGCAATGGCACGTTCTATACGCAATGCACACTCGACACCCTTCATTACAACGTTGGTAGCACGGACTCGCTTTTCGAGACTTGGAATGCGATGCTGGAAGTCCAAAAAGCAAAAAAAAAAAAAGCTAAAAGTGAAGTCGACCACACGCCGTACTTGCGGGAGTATACTTGACTTGCTAGTTTGGTTATCGCAACCGCACTCCCGTTGCCGTACACACACAAACTTCCATCCCGTACGACTATCGGAAGGAGCCACCGAGAAGCAGCGTCAAAAACGATAAGCCACGGGAGGCAGCACGTCACCCTCTGTTATTTCACGAAGAACGGGAGGAGAGATCAGTGTTTAGCCGCGCCCTGCCGAGAGAGCTTAATGCTATATTTTGTTTTGTTTCTTATTTGTATCTTCCATAAGTATATAGGCTCTCCCGCCTTTCTTTTGTCCGGGGAACTGCGCTTCATTTTGTTATACAGCGTCCCGTTTGATTTTGTGGAAACCACGCAAGCATATCGTTCGTAGATCTAAACGTGCGCAACCGCGCACACGTGATTGAACACGTAAATGTTTTATGCCGGGATCCACCACGGCTCTGCTGACGTCCTTCCGTCACGGAAGTGACGTCAAAAATTATATGCCGAGAAAATGCAAAGAAACCAAACAGAAGACAAGCATTCTTCGCGCGGAATCTAACCAGCAACCTCTCATTTTTTTCGCGCGTGGCGCTAACCACTGCGCCACGGAACGTACGTTGCCTGAAGTGCTAACGGCAAGCCATTTATATACACCATACAAGATTTAGCAGTCCTCAAGGCTTCGAAACGTTACTGTGTTTTCGTTATCAGTGGTGAGATGGCGCGACGGGCTCGCGTCGGGCGCGCTCTCAAGATCGTCGCCTCCACGGAGCGTGGTCTCTCCTGCGCGCGCGCTTATCAGACTCCTGATTCGGCAGAGGATGAAGGTCACATCACACGCTGCCGCTGTCACATTTACGAAAGGAGCGCGTAGCTGAAACACGACGAAGCAAGAATTGTGACAGTTGTTCGTGCTTGTCCTGTGTATAGGACTACTTGTGCGCTGGTTTCACGTCAGTTGTTAGTCCGCGCTCTTCCTCTATATGCTAATTTCGTGCGTGCTTTCTACTTGAGGTGCGTGCTGCAAGTTCCGAGCTGCTTGCCGTTCTTAACTTGGCTTTGTAGTTTGTTGCTGTTGCTGAAACAATGCCCAATGAACGCCCAATTACACCTGTAAAGACTCGTTTCACTTTCGTGTTATACCGATTTCTATATCGGGAGATCAGCCACGTTTTTTTCAATATCTCATATATTGTGAAAGTTGCAAATTGCTCCCGTGAACCTCTGCCACCACCATGGTCCCTCGTGAAGTATCGCAACGAACTGCAAAATTTCAGACCTAAATTTAAAAAGCGACAAAGCGCAGCATGGTCTGAAAACAACTCAACAATCGCGCAGAGGTAATTCGTTTACATTTAGAATTAGCCGTGAAACAATAAAAGTTCTCCAACATTTTTTTAACACACAGATTTGCGATTAGTACTGAGCGGGCTAAGTTGAAAGAGTGCATTGCAACTATATGTTCGTTCTGCCCAAACGATAACTTTTGAACCCACCGATGTAGGACTGCATATATGTATAGTTTATTTTGTTTCATCTTAGTGTGATGGCATTACATGATAAATATTCTTCGTATCGCGCCTGCTGACACCACCGGTCACCTTTCGCGCATGCCGAGGCAGTCAAGGATTTCGCCTTAAAAGAAAAAAAATGTAAAGATAATGTTACAAACTTGGTGGCGAATGTACAAGATGTATTTACCTGGAAAAAGAGAGGCAAGGGTCAATATGGCTGACTAACATACCCACGCACTCGTCAGTTTCGTCGGCCCTTCGTCTTTCTTCACTTAAACTCCGTAACAATATCTTCTGTTGTGTGTGCAGCCATTGCAAGTGTCACCTGCCTCCACTTTACACATCTTTTGCAACTGTCTTCGGATACGGCGAATCGCGACGATCCCTCGCTGTCGCTCATGTGGTGTCCGGACCAGCGACGCCGATCATGTAGCGGGGTCATGCTTTGTCCCCCAAACTCTCTCTCCTTTTTTGTACAATAAATGTCCACATCTCTCTCTTTATCTCGCTCTCTCTCTTGCTCGCCTTGACAAAGCATGACCGGTTTTAGAAACTAACCGGAATGTTATCCCCCAAAAATCATCGAGAATGAAAGCGACAACGGCACTACTGAAATTCGCAGAAACATACTTGCTTTGTGCGGCTGAAACGTGGTGATGTAGGAACAGCTTCGTGAATAACTTGACATGAATTGAGTTGCGTGGTTTGCTGCGTGGTCAACGCAAGAACACGCAATGCGACTCCCCACTCCGGGCAGTCAAAATTCCCACTAAATCTCTCACGTAATTTTCTTGACGACCGTGTGTATAAGAAATTGCACCGAAAGAGTGTACATCAGCGGCTTAACTGTAAGATTCGCCAGATTCACTTGTGCGAGATGCTGTACGAATGTTTCCCTGCACTCCTTATCATGATGTTTGCATTTGTGACTATAAAGTTTTAGAGACAATCTATAACGCTTTCATTCTGCCAACTCTACTCAGTTTTGATCGGTGCATAACGTAGAGCTCACGCCGCAACCGCAATGTGGGGCTTTTCAATCAGTTAATAGAGGCCTTTCTAATGCTTACTTAAAGTGTGATACAGGATTTTATTTGCTTGATGCCGGATTATCCTGCTCTATAGATTGTGTTTCTGACCGTCAGAAAGTGTTTAAAAATGAAGCCGAAAGAAGATAATACTTTCAGTGCTTGACTTGTTATTGGTTGGAGACTGTTTGGGGGGTATGTATGCTGGTTGTCCCACATAAAATAGCTGATTAAAAAAATCAACTGTCAGTTTTTATTCTCCCTGATTTGCCAACTATAGTTCATTCGATTGCGACAGCACAACGTGAGCTTGCTAGCTGCATTATAAATATATACAAAACACATTGCCGATCCTCAGTGGTGCTCAGAAGTGAAATATGTGTGCCAATTGGGTGCGGTGTGTAAACAGTAGCGAGTAAATTAATGACAGCTTGCCTCTTATTTCTTGCTGACTGTCTGTACTATAAACCGTACTCCTTAATTATACTGCGACTAGCAAGCTCATTTCGCGCTGCCACAGTGTAGAGTTCTAGTTTGCACATATGCAAGATCGAATGTGAAAGTTAATTATTGTTATTAGCCAGTTAATGCCAAGAATATAAAACTATCCAGACAGGCACCAAGCCAGTACAGCTTAGGTAGTATCTTCCTTCAGTTTTCTTTTTATATGGCTTCTGATGGCCAAAAAGGCATTTAAAGAAGCCGGAAAGCACGAAAGCACACTACGCTCAGTCTAAGCGCACGAAAAATCACTCCCACATACACGTACTACGCGTGAAGGTTTTCCATGTGTTTGTAGTGTAGTTGTTCATCTTAAGCGAAAGCACTTCCTGGCGGCTGCAATTTCGGTGGAGGCGAGTATGCTGTAGAACCGTGTACTCAGATTCGGGCGCACGTTACAGACCCCCGGGTGGTCGAAATTTCCGGAGCCCTCCACTACGGCGTCTCTCATAATCATATGGTGGTTTTGGTACGCTAAAATCAATCACATATCACATATCAATCATCAATCGAAAACACTTTCTTTATCTCGACATCGCGACGTCAGGGGTGCACGCGCGTCTGTTTCGTATTTCGTTTCCGGCAGGCGAACTTGCTAGTGGGGGTATCAAGTGCAGAAGCACGAGCCCCCGCTGCAATCTCGAAATTGCTACCTTGTGTCTTATCGCGTTCTCGCATCAGAAGAGCGGCGCACGGAGAATGCGCAGTGCATCGCGGTTTTACTCACGTTTCGTCCCTTTTCGTTGCACTTTCGTTTTATTATTTTTATTCGTTTACTGTACAAATTCTCGTTTCATGACGGCGATGCAGTGATTGCACGCTCTTAGAACGTATACCACTGAAAAATCCTTATCTACTTCCATGAAATGCGGAGTTTTTTTTTTTTCATCTACGTGAAAGTAGGAGAGAGAGAAAAAGATCTAGCAGACAGACAAATCGCAAATGTAATTAAATTAGCGTTCAACGTTTGTTTATCACCCTCGCGGCAGATGAAGCTACCTTATTCTGTGGTACCATTGAATAACTTTATGGTGCCTGCAAGGTGTAAGTGCCATAATTTTCAGAGTTGTATCTTTTCTAACAGTGCCACGGAAAGGGCAATATATGTACACGTAATACGAGAATTTGTACTGTTATGAATCGCACATGTCAGGGAACGCTGAAGAAACTGTTTTAGAATGAACTGAGGGCGATTCATATGCATATGTCTTAAAGAGACACTAAAATGAAACAATGAATTTGTTCAGATTGGTCAAGTGTTGTCTGAGATCTCTAATTCCTAAGTGAACTCTAGTTATTAAGACAATTAAGTATAGTCTGAAAGCGCAAAAGCTTTCTGCACCTAGCGTGCTTTTGCGAGGCCTCCAAGATCAGTCACACCTGCCTTGGTTTCGCATCGACTCCATGATCGGACAACGTTTGACTAAGTTACGGTGCCATCATTAAATGAAGCCACGTCACGTGAGGTTATAGTGATGTCATGACGACCTTATAGATTTTGGTGATCCGTGAAATCATTGTGACGTCATTTGTTACGCAATGACGTAATGATGACTTTTCTTTATCTGTCGTCATGAACACCGTGAGACACCGACGCTCAAATTTCGTGTTCGATGGAGGCTTTCGCATAATACGAGTCGTTTTAGGCGAATTCAAAGAGGCCAGGGTACTTTCGAATCTTTGTGTCAGCTGTCTAACGCTAGAAAACAAAAGAAACAAAAAAGAGGGACTCGTGCAACCCGAATGGCTTGTGCACGTATGAAAACAAAGTGTACGTCCCCGCACAGAACAGCGCACAACGGGCAGAGTAATATTCATACACTAAATGTGTATAGTGTAGCTCAATAACGCGAAACAAAGAAGCGGTGTTACGAGGTACGGAAAACAAGTCGCCAGCCGCAACTCACCGAACTCCATTATCAACGCGCACTGCGGTGACACGGACTCGAAAATTACGTTTCTCACGAGGCGATAATCAATAATGCCGTCTGTACGACCGAGACAGCCCCGACGAGTTATGACAGAGCAAAAAAAGAAACCCGACTCCAATGGTTTCCTGTTTTGTATTCTCTTTCTTATTTTATTTGCGCTGGTCATTTTTTTTTTTTACAAGAGTATAACGAAACGGCGCTGGGTTGGTAAGAAGAAAATTCGAGTTGCGCAGCCGCTAACTGTCGCCTGCTAAGAGTGCAACGTGATTGCCGAGCAACGGGGTATGTCATTGCTCGTGTGACCGTTAATCGATAGGAAGAAAGATGATGTTTGTGCGAGTTAAAATTAAAGATAAAGAATGAAGCAGATGATGAACGCGACTGACATCCACTGCTCGTGAGGAAGATTGGGACACCTGTAGGACTTATAATTCTCTCATTTTGTAATGTCGTTTGTGTGTGTGTGTGTGTGTGTGCGCGCGTGTGCGTGTGTGTGCGCGTGTGCGTGTGCGTGTGCGTGTGTGTGTGTGTGTGTGTGTGTGTGTGTGTGTGTGTGTGTGTGTGTGTGTGTGTGTGTGTGTGTGTGTGTGTGTGTGTGTGTGTAAAAGAAGAGTTGAGTGCTGGTCGTCTCTTGTGAAGTGTGTTGTAGCAGATTTCTTCCTTCCTTCCTTCCTTCCTTCCTTCCTTCCTTCCTTCCTTTCTTCCTTCTTTCCTTCCTTCCTTCATTTCTCTCTTTCAATCTTTCTTTCTTTCTCACCGGAGAGGAGCCTAACAAAGCACGATACGTCGATTTTACTGCCACCTCGTGCAGTCAAATTTTATGCTGCATGGTCGACACTTGTGTTTGTTACGCAAGAGCACATTGCGACCTGTCTTATGTCAAGGAGGTGCAGTCGTATGTAGAGAGCCTATTGGCCTCCCTGTCCTTCCTCATTTATTCCTCCTCCTCCTCCTATCGCTCCTTTTCTTCAGTCATCATCGAGAGGTCCTGTATACTTTTTTTTTTCAATTACGGCTCAGATTATCAGCGTCAACTTCGGGCTGACCAGAGAGCATGCGATGCGGTGGTTAGCCTAGAGGTCTGTCCCCCAAGTGGAAGCGGCCCACGGTACATGACGCCCTAAGGAGAGGCGCTTCTCCGGATCTTTAAATAAGGTTATTCGTACCGTACGCCAGCTTCATACAAGTCCGTGGTGCCAAGACAGAGGGAACAGCTGAGCTAGGCAGTCATCCTTGTTTCTCTTTCTTTTCTCTATTCCTTTATTCATTCGTTTCTTTCTATTTCTATCTGTAATTTCTTATATCTTTATGGTCACATTATTTACGTCCTTTTTTCCTTTTTCTGTCTCTTTTTTCTCTTTCTTTCCTCTTTCTCTCCATCTCACTTCATTTATCGCTTCATCTTTTTTTCTACATAATTTCTCCTTTCTCTTTCTCTTCCTTCATGTCGTGTTCTTTGCTTTTTAATCGCTTTTTTCCTTTGTCCTTCCATTTCTTTATATCTTGTGTATTTTTTATCTCTTTATCTTGTGTGTTTATTTCTCCGAATTTTCTGTCATATTCATATTTTCTTTTTCTTCCCTTTCTTTTTCTTCTCTCTCGTTTTCCCTCTCTC
This sequence comes from Rhipicephalus microplus, assembly GCF_043290135.1. Lineage (NCBI taxonomy): Eukaryota > Metazoa > Arthropoda > Arachnida > Ixodida > Ixodidae > Rhipicephalus > Rhipicephalus microplus. The sequence goes on from NC_134704.1 coordinate 77,981,463, forward strand.
TCTCTCTGCACACGTTCTCTCGCTTACCACAGTAAATGCGACCAAGATTGGTGCATTTGTGGGGAGAAGCAGAAGACGGAATAAGTGCACGGAGTGAGTGCGCTCCGGCCGAGTTTTTGCGAATGTAGAAAAGTAGAGGTCATTCATGATGATGATATCTTTTTTTCGCGAACGCGTGACGGCATAGCGAAATGCGCGACAGGCCCGCTGTAAAATGCTGTGGTCGATAGCTGGCTTGCAGTAGTTTACAGCATTAGAATTAAGGCATGATTAATCGTGGCGGTGACGACGACGATGACGACGACAATGATGATGATGATGATGATGATGATGATGATGATGATGATGATGATGATGATGATGATGATGATGATGATGATGGAAACGTGGAACTATAGAGTAAACCGTACTAGTGCTTCACCCAACTGGACCTTAATGATCCACGTGTAGGTAGTTACTGACACGAAAGTGCTGAATTACGCAGCAGATAATTCCTTTTCTTCGGGCTCATGTAATAACTGATCCAGAAACTGCGCTGAGTGTTGTACCTCACGGTGTGGGCAGCGAAGTCATAAGCCTGGGTTTTAAATGCCATCTTCCTACAACGTACGGTAACTAAGCGCACAATGTGACTCTCACGCTAGTCTCTATGCATGGACTTAGCCAAAAAGGGTTTGGGTGTTCAACTCTTCCCCCCCCCCCCCCCGCCAAAAAAGATGTTCAATTTTGTTTGCGCAAATTTTTCACGCATATATGCAAACGCACGCACGAACCCCCCCTCCTTCCCTCCCACCCGAAAAAATTTCTGGCTGAACCTCTCTCTCTCTAGGTAACGGGTTCATTGTACCAATTGACCAAACAGTTGCCATTAAACGAATGCAGTACAATGCCACGAAATCCACGCGCTTGCATCTACGTGAATTTCGAGATTAACGCGTAGGCCTTCGACACGGCAGGTCTCAAATGCCCGCAGTTCCGATTCATAACGCTAAATTGCACGACTTACTAAAGGTCAGCCGCAAAAATTGATTGTGCCTGTGTCACAAGCTGCCACTCTAGCGTCGCCAGCGCGAAGTCGGCGACGGGAATGACAGCAGGTTGGTTCGTTCCGTACGCAAGCAGAGACAGTGAAGAGATCAGAGACGTGAGAAAACAAAACAACTTTACTCTAGTGATATTGCAGCACACGGGATCTAATACAACGCTTCAATACAACTAACAAAATACATCAACACTTGATACAACTAAAAAATATATACAACCAAAACAATAAACCAGCTTACGAGAGAGAACTATTACAAGCTACACGAACTAACAGCAATAGAACTGCGGAGTAGAAAGTTCGAAGATATAAACAGGTGGAGGCATACGTGTGATGACCGGCAGCGTTGCGTCCCCGACGATCGGAAGCGAGAAGTCGAAGAGAGTTCTGGCACGACTGCGATGTCGGCGGTGTTGCAACGCTGGTGGCTCCGGGAGGCTAGTGCTTGCGGGTGACTTCGAGCAGGTTGAGCTAACTCGAGGCGAAGTCCCGATGTCTACGTTGCAGACGTTAATATCGCGTCACAACTAGACGAACGGCTAAGTTTAGGTGGCCAGCCGATACAGAGCCACACTAAAAACTTCTAGAAGAGATGCTTGTTGATCTGTTTCTACACCATCTTGGTCAGCGACTAGTCTGCCTAGCAGGGCAAAATCCTGCGCTTAAATCCCCCTCGTGTCTCCTCGCTCTCTTCCTTGGGGACAAGAGACCTCTACATGGGTCCAATCATGCGCGTTTAATTGATGGAAACTCCGCCCCAAAAATATTTTGACCCCACCCCTTTTTAATTTGGAGATGATGATGAAAAACATTTATTACAAAAGAGAGAGGTACGGGGCCAAAGCATGGCCCTGCTACATGGTCGGCGTCCTTAGTCCGGGACACCGCATGACGAGGCCCCTACTCGCGCCCGTCTCACCAGAGCCCGTTGAGACTCTAGTGATGAGCAGTTGAGGAGGGCAGTCTCCCATGCCTCTCGGGAAGGGGTAGGGGAAGGGGGTAGGTGGGGATTTTTCGTACATGCCCATACCATGTGGAAGATATCACACGTCTCCCCACAGTGTGGGCACCGCCCATCTGTGTTCGCATCCAAATGCTTTAGGATTGCAGGACAGAGTAGAGTACCTGTCTGCAGGCGCCTTAGAGTTCGCTCTTCCGCCTTACTCAGCCCCTTTGCAGGAGCCGGGTAAAGATGGTGAGTGTCACGATAATAGGTGAGAATTTCTTTGAACCGCAGCAGCGGTGTATTGGCCTCCGAGTCATAAGAGCCAAGGTGAGGAGCCCGGTGGGTAAGCGCTCGGGCGGCCGCGTCAGCGGCCTCATTACCTCGTAGGCCCTGATGGCCAGGAGCCCATACGATGCGTTTCGGGGCTGGATCAGCGAGAGCCCGTTTTAGAATTTGGCTGGCTAGGGGGGATATCTCTCCTACCAAGTAATGAGTACATGCTTTCCTGGAGTCCGTGATGATAACTTTCGAGTTGGGGCCCGCAGCAGCAAGCACTATCGCGACTTCCTCAGCGCGCTCTGGATTTTGTGCTCGGAACGAGAGCCCATTGACATGCTTTTCCCGGTGAACTACAGAGGCCGTGTAAAATCCCGTGGGCGAAGGCCCTGCTATATCTACGTAGAATACACCAGGTCGGGAGCCGTGTTGCCTCTCAAGCGTCCGAGTCCGCGCCTGTCTTCTGCTTTCGTGTGTGTGCTTATCCATGTTACTGGGGAGTGGAGCGACCGAGAGCATATGCCGCCACAGTTCCGGAATACGCTCCGCCTCCTCTGCAGTGCAAGTGTGTTGTATATGTAAGCGGTTTAGCAGGCGGCGCCCGGGAGCCGTCTGCATGAGCCGCGTATATTGATTCATAAGGTGGGCCTCCCGCAACTCCTGGTAGGAGTTGAGCACACCTAACGCCTTCAGTTTGGCGTTGGAAGTGGCCACCGGGAGATCCAGAGCTCGTTTAGTAGCCTTACGAATGATGGCATCTATTCTTTCGTCTTCTTGCTTGTTAGTGCGAAGGTATGGGACGGCGTAGAGGATCCGGCTAGTCACGAAGGCATGCGCGAGCCGAAGCGCGTCCCTGCCCCGCAGACCACCCCGCTTGTTGGAAACGCGGTGGATCATGCGCCCTACCTGTTCGCCTATTCTCTTGAATTTCGCTATAGTGGAGTCCGGTCTGAGTCTGTGGTGAATGAACAGGCCCAGAATCCGGAGCTCCTCCACCTCTCTGATGGGAACCCCAGACAGGGAGATGTGTATGGCTGACTTATCTCTTGGCTTCGCTCTAACGTGCAGAAGCTCTGATTTGTTTGGAGCACATTGGAGTCCACAATCGTTGGCATACGCCTCGACTATGGATGCGGCCTGCTGAAGGCGTTCCTGCATTTCACCAAGGCTCCCTTCAGTGGTCCAGATTGTAATATCGTCGGCATATACTGCGTGTTGTGTGCCTTCCACCCTGGCCAATTCGCTTGGAAGGCGCATCATAGCAATGTAGAAAAGGAGTGGTGATAACACTGCTCCCTGTGGGGTACCCCGTGTTCCCATAATGTACGGGCCATATTCCTCGTCCTCGATCCGAAGAAGTGCCTGGCGTTTAGAGAGAAAATCTCTGACATATGCAAAGGCCTTAGCCCCGCAATCAGTGGAGCTCAAGTTAGCCAGGATGCTGCTGTGTTTAACATTGTCGAAAGCCCCCTTCAGATCAAGGGCGGGGATGGCTTTATCATTGTGTTGCATACTTATGGGCTGTATGACGGCCCTATGGAGCTGGAGAAGGACGTCCTGTGCAGACATGTGTGGGCGAAACCCAAACATGGTGTCTGCAAAGAAGCCCTTGCCCTCAAGGTATGGGGAGAGGCGATCCCGTAGCATCGTCTCCATAAGCTTGCCCGCGCACGAAGTCAGTGATATGGGCCTCAGATTTTCTGTATTCACGGCATTGCCTGCTTTGGGGTTTTAATTTGGAGAGGGCCCTCAACTAGCGAGAGTGACAACCTGTCGGGTTGTTGTCATACGGCTTGGCCACCAGAGCGTTTCCCACGCTTTTCCCCGTAGGAACGGTCAACCGTTTGGCTCTCAGCCGGTGCGTCTCGTAGTCTAATCCTTGTTCGGGGTATACCGCGGCCTTCTACGACCTTGCAGACACTGCCGCAGTTACAAAATGATCAAACGTCGGCGGCGACGTTCTAAGAAGAGCACCCCATTCTGCACTTCTCGGCTCCCTTTCATGCGGTCGCCGTTCTCACGGTCAGTGGGGGAGTACGGCGCCCGTTAATTGCCGTGACGCGGTGTCGCCAAAAATGGCTGTCCGTGACAGCCTGTTAACCTAGGGATACTCTGGCTTCCTACACGAACGCTTAATTACTCAGTTTTTTTTATGAGTCAGTTTTTTTTTCTTTCCATGCTTTTGCTCGGAATTCGAAGTAAATACGGCAATTTTTCGCGGGTTTCCAAGTCATGCGGTAAAATGTTTCGCGTGCTTGCGAAAAACACTAAAATAACAACAAAATAAAAAACATTTCTGCTACTCCGCGTTCTTAACTTTGAAGTTTTAATCAAACTTCAAGGAATGATACAGGGCTGCGTCGTCAGCAGCTAGTATCCCCTTTAGACTTTAAGCAATACGATTTGCCAACTTTGAGACTTGGTATCAAAGGTTCAGCCCTAATACACCCTTTCTTATTTCCCAATTTTTCATCTCCTTCTCCTCTTTTTCCCTCTCTGCTCTCGGCAGGATTAGTCATGCGTCACCAGTGGTGACATCTATAATCAATTTTTAGGTCGCGTAAAGCCCGCTACCCAAGCTACATACCCGGAAGCCATGCGCAATTTTTCTCAGTAGCAGTCGGTTAATGTCGTTACTTTTATCGTAAGTTCGATCGCGCTGTGTGCAAATGTAAATTACAGAAAGGTCTGGGAAGGCCCTGGGAGCGTGGATCCTGCTTCGAAGAAATAATTCATTCTCCTGGCGAAAGAAGCCGCGAGGAGTCTCATGACCCCCTTGCTTGCTTTTTATCTTGGAGACGCCGACCCCCGTCACCTAGGCGTGCGGTCCGGGGCCAGGGAGCAAGGGGCCTCCCTATCTTGAGGAACAATTAAGTTGTCATCATCATGATCGTCACCATCGGTGCCATCTGCACCGCAAACAATACACATACATTCTGCTTGTTTATGGTTTTACAATCCGGGGAAGTGATTTCGGACTTTGCGTGTTTTTCTCCCTGTCACGATAACCCCGTCACGACAGAAGAATGCGTTTTTTTTCTTTTCCTGGGATTGAACACGGATCTCTTTCTGAAACGAACTCCCCACCTGCTCAGATCTGACATCGAAGCCTTTAGCCTTCTACCTCCACCGAAATGAGACCGCCACGACCGGGATCAAACACACGCACACACATACACATAGTCTATCCTGGAATATGGTTGAACGAATTGCGGTCACTTAATGAACACAGCAGGTAGAACTGAAAAAGCAAAAAAATAAGGGGGACACCGCTTCTTAATCGCTCAAGCAGGGAGTTTGGCATGAGCATCGCAAAGCTGACATTGGGACTGTGAGAGGGAAGAGAAAATATGAATGCGGAGGTTCTTTAATAAGATACGTACAACGGTCATACATCGCGATAAGCACATTTCACTGCCTTCTTATGGATCCAGTGGTTTGCATCTTTCACACAGGGTGAGTGAATGGGTTAGTTCGTGGGATTTAACACTCCCAAGCGACTCAGGCTGTGAGACACACCATGCTCTGGGTAAGTTCGACCCCCTGGTGTTCTTTAACAGGCACTGACATTGCAGGCCTTCAAGAATTTCAACTCCACCTAAATGCGAACACCACCGCCGCAACCAAATCTTCGTCTTTCGGGTCAGCAGCCGAGATCCCTAAACACTACGGTGACGCAAGACGAGAGAGCACTGTCTCTCTGTGTGGAAGTACGTTGAATTTTCTGCCGAAACATTTCGTGTCTGGAATAAGCTGTCCATCTGCGGTTGAAGGTAAGGACCACTTCTGTCTGGGGCTTTGAATCCATGCACTCGCTTGTGCGCGTTAAAACTGATACAGTTCTTTTTTTTTTTTTCTCTGGTACATCACCACGCTTAAACTTTCTGTATACTGTGTTCATGTTCGTTCAACCTACACCTCCCTCCACCCTCCCAACCGTTTCACTCATCTTTACCTTAATGCTTTTTTGCTCTTGGGTTGTTGCCACTCCGCCATCTTGGTCCAAGGACTCTGTGTACTCCGTCTACAATCGAGCCACAACACATCACTTCTTCTCCATCAGAGCCACAACACTTTTTCTCCATCAGAGCCACAACACATTAGCCTAGTCGCTTGTGTTGGATGCTAAAGGGATCCCTTGTAACAGAGACAGCGGTAAGCCTGCGTAACAACTGGGTTCAGAGTTTCCTCGAGGTGATTTTAGAGCTTAAAAATGTTGTTTTAGTCAGAACAATCGTGTTTTTTTATATTTCCACATTGTGTTCTAATTGCCTGCGAAAAAAACATAAACAGCTAACGCACTGTGTTTAGAAGTGCATGCACGGACTGGTTCTTTTGTTATTGATGAAAACTTGTTTCGCCAAGGGTACTTTCGGTAAGACGTTATGCACATGTATGTTTCTCTACCAGGGCTCCAAGTATTGACGAATTCATCCGAAAAGCGAGTTGAAAGGTTTTTTAAAGAAAATTGAAGCACATGATTTTCCTGCGATTTAGCATTGACTGTGTTCATGGCGAGAGAGAGAGAGAAAGCGAGAAAGAAAGAAAGCGAGAGAGAATGCTAGTCTTACTAGCTGTGAAGAGGCCTGCGTCTTTTAATCTTACGGTACTGGCGAGACAATCAGCATGGCACTCGTAAGTTCTGTTAATCTCTGACGTTTCCTTTATTCCCAAGTTGTCGACAAGTGCCCGAAGTGCAAATGTGATCTCCGCTAGTCTTGCTATACAAATTAGAAACTATAAATTACGTCTTCGCATGTTACCGTTATTTTATATCAAGGGTAATATAGTAAATTATTCATAATATTGCGTAACGAAATCGACCAAAGTACTATTGACAAACAAAATCCTGGATTTTGAACTGAGTGCTGCTATAGGCTTCGTTTACTTTATTAAAGAAAAGTATTGGGTTTACGCAGGGTTCACATCACGCTTTTCCTTGCATTCTTGTTAGTCCTTTTTTTGGGCCTGGTGGCACCGAAATAAGGACAGTAATTGAATAGAGCCAAAACAATGTGATAATTTCAAAAGACGAGACTTTAATAACTGAACCACCTTAGTGCAGTAACGCTCATTGTTTTAAGCTAAAGCAAACAAATCTGCAAGTATATTTAAAATTATAATAATACTGTGAAGAAGAAAATTGATCGTTGGCAAGCAACATCGCCACCGCTTGGGTACTGGGTGCTGGGCTTCTCTCGCTCGGCTCTTGCTGATCATCACCGGCATCTGCTTGACCGTTGCTCTTTCCCGATCGTGTTTCATCGTAGGACCACCGTCGCAACAGTCGCCAATAAATCCCTTTTCAATTGGTGGAGGGTGCTGACATTCCCCGTCGCCTGAACCTGGGTGCTGCCATTCGCCGTTGCCTAAACCTGGAGCTGCGCAACCGAACGCTACCTCCCATCATGGCTACCAACAACGCGCAACCTGGCTCTTCCATTCCATACCCCAGCAACCCCGGCGTTCTTCATTTGCGAGAGCCCAAGGTCTCTAGCGGAGCTGATGAGACCGACGTGGAAGACTGGTTCGCTAACTACGAACTGGTGAGCGCAAACAACAAGTGGGATCACGCGCACAAGTTGACTAACGTCATCTTTTACCTCACTGACGTGGCCGAAATGTGGTATAACAACCACAAAAACGACATTACGACGTGGTCCATCTTCAAAACGTCGTTTGCTGACATTTTCGGCCGACCCGCTGTCCGCAAGTCCAGAGCCGAACAACGCTTGCGGACTCGCGCACAGAAGCCATCTGAATCGTTCACCAGTTACATCGAAGACATTATTGGTCTTTGCAACCGTGTGAACACCGCCATGCCCGAGTCGGAGAAGATTCAACACATCCTCAAAGGGATAAATGACGGCGCATTTCAGATGCTCCTGGCGCGCAATCCTGCCACCGTTGCGGAACATGTGACTTTATGTCCAAGTTTCGACGAGTTGAGCAAGCAGCGCGCCCTGACTCGGCCAGTTTCCTCACACGCTGACTCACTATCTAGTCTTACTTCTGTTCCTGATTACTCAACAACCCTGCAAGAGATCAAAGACTTTGTGCGTGAAGAAGTAGCTCGGCAGCTGTCGTTGATTCCCTTCACGCAGCAGCCGCCATCCTCTCGCCTGCCCTCCCCACTCCGCGACGTTATAGCCGAAGAGGTAGCTCAGGCTGTTCCCGTCGCTGCCCACCAGCAGCCTGTGGCCATGCCTGTTCCCCACGCGCCGGCTATGCAGCCCGTGGCCGCGCCTCTTACTTATGCCCAGGTGGTACGCAGCAGACCCCGCCAGCAGCATTTGCCCCCCATGTCTGCACTTGCTCCCCACTCTACCCCTCTTTCGACACTTCGGGCCGCACCGCGAGTCAGCAATTCCTGGCGCACTGCTGACAATCGACCAATCTGCTACGCCTGCGGTACTCCAGGACACGTGGCACGATATTGTCGTCGTCGCTTCCAATCGCAACACAACGCTACTTGGCCGTTACCGTATGACCCGCAGCCCACGCACCTACCTGCTCCCTACCCCTCACCGCAGTATGGCTACACTAACCTTCCCGAGTCTCAGTCACCACAGCTCCCATCTCCGACTCACTCTCCGCGCTCGCCGTCTCCTCGCAGGAGATCTCTGTCCCAAATGCGTCCCCGACCCGCTTCCTCCAACCGGGAAAACTGAACGCCGCAGTTCCAGAGGCAAGAACTGCGCCGTCGTCGAAATGCCCAAGTCCTCGCACTTCACCTGCTAACGTCGTCGCCATATATGTCGACGGTGTTTCTACCTTTGCCCCTATCGACACAGGTGCTGCCGTTTCTGTTATAGCCGCCCAGCTCTGCCGCTCCCTACGCAAAGTGACCACGCCGCTCTCTGGACTATCGCTTCGTACGGCTAGCGCACAACCAGTTCGACCTCTAGGCACCTGTACAGCCCGCATATTCATCCAAGGCTCTATGTACGTTGTCGGGTTCATCGTCCCTTCGGTGTGCTCGCATGACGTTATCCTCGGGTGGGACTTCCTGTCACATCATCATGCCGTCATCGACTGCGCACGCGCTGAAGTTCAATTTTCGCACCTGTCTGACGAACCTTTGCACGAAACTCTTGAGCGGCCTCCAAAACTCGTCGTGCGTGAAGACACTGAAATTCCGCCAGCCTTTCTTGCCGTTGTCCCTGTTTGCTGCGATGACCATAACAATGCTACAGTAATGTTTACACCCTCCGACATTTTCTTGAGCCGCAGAGCCGTTTCCTTGCCTTTCGCTACACTTGACGTCACTGCTAGCCGAAGCAATATTTTCGTCCACAACAACCTTTCTGCACCGCTTAAGCTACTTGCCGGCGAATGTCTCGGTCAAGTGGAGTACCTCGATTCCTCTTTATTCCTTAACATGCCAGACGAATCGTGCAGTAATGCCTTGACCAAACTTCATGCACTTTCTCCACTGGAATGCTCGTCGAGTGACACCTTCTCGAGTTCCATCGCCGACACCTTAACTGCTCAAGAACGCGCCGAGCTTCTTAATCTCCTCCAGCACTTCACGAATTCATTCGACGTTTCTCAGCCGCAATTGGGTCGGACTTCCGCAGTGCACCACTACATTGACACCGGTTCGCACCAGCCATTGAGTCAAAGACCGTACCGTGTCTCTGCTGCAGAACGTCACGTCATCAACGACCAGGTCGAAGAGACGCTACGCCGTCACGTCATTCAACCATCGCACAGCCCTTGGGCATCTCCTGTCGTTCTAGTTCGAAAGAAGGATGGATCGATTCGATTTTGCGTCGACTACCGGCGCTTCCTCCAACCGGGAAAACTGAACGCCGCAGTTCCAGAGGCAAGAACTGCGCCGTCGTCGAAATGCCCAAGTCCTCGCACTTCACCTGCTAACGTCGTCGCCATATATGTCGACGGTGTTTCTACCTTTGCCCCTATCGACACAGGTGCTGCCGTTTCTGTTATAGCCGCCCAGCTCTGCCGCTCCCTACGCAAAGTGACAAGGTGACGCGGAAAGACGTCTATCCACTACCGCGCATCGACGACGCCCTTGACAGCCTCCAAGGAGCCGAATTCTTCTCCTCCTTAGACTTACGATCGGAATACTGGCAGGTTTCTATGGCAGAAGCTGATCGGCAGAAAACTGCGTTCATCACACCAGATGGCCTGTACCAATTTAACGTAATGCCATTTGGGCTTTGTAATGCTCCTGCCACGTTTGAACGACTCATGGACAACACACTGCGTGGACTTAAGTGGTCTCTGTTTCTATGCTACCTCGACGACATTGTCGTTTTCTCTCCCGATTTTCATACACATCTGCTTCGGCTCCAACTGGTTCTGACGTGTTTAACCAACGCTGGGCTCCAACTGAACCTTAAAAAGTGCCACTTCGCCGCGCGAGAGCTGTCCATCTTGGGACACATCGTGTCCAAGCATGGTGTTCTACCCGATCCTGCAAAACTGCGAGCAGTCGCTGAGTTCCCGAAACCTACTACACTGAAAGAATTACGCACTTTTGTTGGACTATTCTCGTACTTGCGGCGCATCGTGCGAAATTTTGCGTCGATTATGTAACCACTGACCAACCTCCTACGCGGTGACGCAGACCTTTCATCCTGGTCTCCTGACTGCGACGTTACGTTTGCCACGCTCCATAGTCTGCTAACATCTCCTCCAATTCTTCGGCATTTCGACCCAACAGCTGCAACGGAAGTTCACACAGACGCTAGCGGGGTTGGTCTTGGCGCTGTCCTCGCCCAACGCAAGCCGGGCTACTCCGAATACGTCGTCGCTCATGCGAGTCGCACGCTTACTAAAGCTGAGGCCAATTACAGCGTCACTGAAAAGGAGTGCTTGGCGCTAGTGTGGGCGCTTCGCAAGTTCCGCCCTTATTTGTACGGTCGCCCATTCGACCTGGTAACGAACCACCATGCACTTTGTTGTTTCGCCACATTAAAGGATCCTTCTGGCCGCCTTGCTCGGTGGGCACTGCAAATCCAGGAGTACGACATTCGCGTCATCTATCGCAGCGGACGCAAGCATTCTGACGCCGACGCCCTGTCGCGTTTGCCTTTACCTCCCGACTCGGCCTGCGGAACGACTGGTACCAACTCCGTCGCATCTCTCGACCTCGACTCCTTTGCCAGTGAACACACAAGGACCCGTGGATCGCTTCCCTTTTTGACTGTCTCTCTGGATCGTCAACTACTGCGGTATCACGATCTCTCCGACGTCAAGCTGCTCATTTCGCCATACGTGATCGGCTGCTACACCGACGCAACTACGCCCCTGAAGGTCGTAAGTGGCTCTTGGTTGTCCCGCGCAGCTTGCGATCACAAATCTGCGCCTCCTTTCACGACGATCCCCAATGTGGTCATGCCGGAGTTTTCAAAACTTACGAACGCATTCGCCATCGCTTCTACTGGCGCGGAATGTATAATTTTGTTCGAAAATTTGTTATGGGCTGCCCTGACTGCCAACGCCGCAAGTCACCGCTTTCCACTCGTCCGGTGCGCTTCAACCGCTTCCGTGCCCTGCCAAACATTTCGATCGGATCGGAATTGATCTCTATGGCCTTCTACCGACAACATCAGATGAAAATCGGTAGATTATAGTCGCTGTGGACCATTTAACACGCTATGCTGAAACCGTCGCCCTTCCAAGTGCCACTGCGCGGGACGTAGCATCCTTCGTCCTTCATCGCTTCATACTACGACATGGTGCCCCTCGAGAACTACTAAGTGACCGAGGTCGAGCTTTCCTATCAGAAGTCGTCACGTCTCTGCTTTCTGAATGCCATGTTGTTCATCGCAAGACCATGGCCTACCACCCGCAGACTAACGGGCTCACGGAGAGATTTAACCGCACCCTTGGCGATATGCTCGCGATGTATGTGACATCCGATCATACTAACTGGGATCGCATTCTTCCATTCATCACGTTCGCATACAACACCGCGCCACAGTCTACCACTGGATTTTCACCTTTCTTCTTCTTTATGGACGCGAACCATCCCACACCATCGATACTCTCCTTCCATGCCGTCCTGACGCATCCGAATGCCCATCTGTGTCCGAAGCTGCCCGAAATGCGGAAGAGTGCCGTGAACTCGCACGCACCTTTACGTCACAAGAACAGCAGCGCCAGAAAGAAAACAACGCCGACTCTTCACAAAGTCACAGCTATTCCCCGGGATCACTTGTATGGCTGGCTGTTCCTTACCAAACCCTCGGCCTTTCCTCAAAACTCGTTCCAAAGTACGAGGTCCCATACCGCGTTTTGGAGCAAACCTCGCTGGTGAATTTTCTCATTCAACCACTTTCCCCATCTGACGACATGCGCCGGCGTGGACGTGACATAGTCCACGTCGCCCGCCTTAAGCCATATCATAGCCCTCTGCCTCCAGACTCTTAGGTCGCCAGGATGGCTCTTTTTCGGTGGGGGCAAATTGTGAAGAAGAAAACGGATCGTTGGCAAGCAACATCGCCACCACTTGGGTACTGGGTGCTGGGCTTCTCTCGCTCGGCTCGTGCTGATCATCGCCGGCATCTGCTTGGCCGTTGCTCTTTCCCGATCGTGTTTCATCGTAGGACCACCGTCGCAACAGTCGCCAATAAATCCCTTTTCAATACCAAGGTTCTACGCCACAAAACCACAGTATGATAATGAGGGACGCCGTAGAAGAGGGCTCCAAAATTTAGACCATCTGGTGTTTTCAATGTGAAGCATTTCTTTGCTTACTGTAGGCACTTAGAGCGTATTTCTGCGTATCTATTTACCTAGCCTTTTACGTGTCGGTGCTCTCATGACCACCTCTTTAACTTGGTGTAAATCAAATTAACTATCGGAAGGTAAACTTTTTTAACATGAATAATGTCACCAACACGTCACGTATATCACCGAACACTTTCCGAAAAAATTCGGCAGATCCCGCGTGCCTGGTAGTCGGCGTAGTGCGGGGCATGCGGAAGGAGGGTGACTGTATTGCGTTTTTTTGTTGAGCGACGCGTCATGAAATGGCGCTGAATACATGTACAAAATATGCACGCACAGACAAATGTTGAAGAGTTGCAGACGTTTATATAAGCAGTTGTTTTTACTTGCACATCGGTGCCAACTGGGACATGCGTATTGGCAACACCAGAGGCAGATACGAAGCGCTGATGCTCGCGAGGATGCTGGCCCTGGACATTGCTACATAAAGCAACTTCAGCGCATGGCGATAACCGCAATTGATGTTAACCCGGCGTGACGGCTGTGTCAGGGGAGTGCATGTGTAATGTTTGTAGGATTGGATAGGCAGCACGGCAACATCAATTAGCGTCTATTTGAAAAGTGTTTGAAGGCTTGGTGTCGCCTTCACCAAAGCTTTCGCCTTCCGAATCGGCATGGAAGACAGTGCTGCTTGCGGTCATTGCGGCAGCGATGAAACTATAGAGCACGTTCTCTGTCACTGCCCTCGTTACAGCGTGCAAAGACGGCAACTAGTATCTGCGTTAGCTCGCCTTGACGACAGACCTTTGTCGGAACAATCAGTGCTGGAAAGGCGACATGATTTGTGTGCTCACAGATAATCAGTGAAGGCCTTACTGAACTTTTTGCGTGGCAGTGGCCTATTGTATAGACTATAGCACCCCAGCCCCCTCCCCCTTTTTTTTTACACGCGTCAATTTCCCTCTTCGCTATCTTTCCCGTCTTTCTTCCCCATTCTCCCTTCCCCTAGTGCAGGGTAGCAAACCGGATGCTCCATTTTTCTGGTTAACCTACCTGCCTTTCCCTCATTTTATTCTCTCCCTCTCTTTACCTTGATGCCGCCAGGCGCCATAGGTAAAACGGAGAAATAAATAATACGCAACAAACTCGTATACTATATATACGCCCTCAAGAGACTGACTTTTTCCTCCATTTTACCACCGCGCTGTTGCTCGATAGAAACACAAGCGCGTCGAGCGAAGGCCGGCCGTGGCTACTTAGCCCAGTTTAGTCCTCGTCGGCTGATTTCGCCTTGGTACAGCCTAGTCTCACATTCAAGCCACGGTTTCTCAAGATCAGTAAAAAAAAAAGTACTCACTCGCGGGAGAATTCGATGACGCGACCACCGATGTCTCTTTTCGCACTCTCCAATCTCTGTTTTTTCTTTATATCCTTCTTTATTTAGTTGTTTGTTTCTTTCTTTCTTTCTCGGATGCGTGGGCTCTCGCGTGTCCCTTTTATCGCCACGTCAGTCTCCACCGAGACGCGGAGGATGCAGGGTCGACAACGAAGCGTTGTCGCTGGACACACCGTCGGCTGCACGCTACGCACGTTGCATTAGGCACATGCCAGAGGCGATCAACCCACGCGTGGGCTAAATTGAGATTCAACTCGGAGCGCTGTGCAAACCGCACAGGCATGTATCGCTGCAGGGCCGCTAGTGAGTGACGAACCATGCTTGCTCCCCGGAATGATCATGCGTGTGACAACGCACACCTGGTATGATATAAACAAGGAAAAATATTGAGAAAATATAGATTAAAAAGTTTGAGAGTTTCGTCACTGCCCTTTCGTCAACGCTAAAGTCTCTAAGCCTACCTCGTCCGTTCAATGTTATCATTCAGTCCCCGTCTTTTCACTCGCAGTGAAAGAGTACAACTTTTGAAAAGAGGGCATTCTTACAGAGTAGCCTTAGGCGGTTCGTAATTCTTGTTCTCAACGTTGTCGCTGCACGGCATCTTCATTCCGCGTTTCGCTACCACTTGATCGACCTGATGACAGCCACTAAATGGCTGTCAACGGTAGTGAAAACAAAAAATTGCCCGCAGCTTCCCTCGGGGGAACACTGAGGAGGATGCGGACCATATAATTGGTTAACGGGGTGTTAAAGTGCGACTTACTTGGGTCGATGGCTAAATTGGTTAACGTGGTTGTGAAATGGGGTGTTAAATTGCGACTTACTTGGGTCGATGGCTAAATTGGTTAACGTGGTTGTAGGAGGGGGTGTTAAATGAGTGAACACGTACACACGTATGCGAAAGGGCGGCGCTGGTCGAAGGGACGTCGATCATTGTGTTTGTGGATTCGTTGGAATTCATTTCACCGCGACCTTGGACGTCGACGCGCCGTACAAACCAACCGACGAGCGGCAACTGAGCGAGCGAGCGCCGACCTTGAGTATATATACAGCACGACGGCGCATGCACTGTCAGCTGTTGAATGTTCTCGAAGCGCGACGCCACATGCGCGTCCACTGGAGAATCAGGAGAATAGACCGATCCCACAGGCCAGTTTCGCGACGCCACCGCTGCCGCGGCAGCCGCGGTGCATGCCGGTACTTGTAGTCGTCCGGGCGCACCAGCCAGCCGAAGTGCCTGAGCGTTCCCTTTTCGATAGATTTTTCGGTCGTGTGGAGCCGTCTTACGATGGGAGGATTTACGTGCTGTGTTCCTGGATGCTACAACAACAGCACAAGGGATAAAGGCTTGGGTTTCTACGTCTTTCCTAAAGAGCTTCGGGAGACGTGGATTCAGCGTATCAACAGGGCTGGACGGGGCGGCAGGTAAGACATCTTATTAAATGTATAGTGCCGCTTTGAAACTAAATAAGCGTATTGCGGTGGTTTTTTTATGTGAATGTTTAATCATGAAGCTTAGCATACCAAAGAATATGATCTTTGCTCACTCTGCCTGCGTATACTCTTACCGGATAGCTCAGCCGCGGTTCGCGGTTGTGCATGCCGGTCATTTTTTAGCGCATCTTCCTTATTCTAGCGTTTTTTGTTACCGCTGCGTACTAATATTATTATTATTACGAGTTGTAGTGCTGAGGTCTTTTAGTTTTCCATGTTGCGCAAGTGCAGCACCGCGTACGCGGCTTGCGTTTTTTTTTTTTTTTTACAACGCAAGTGGCAAGCATGCAGGCATAAGGGGAAGGCAAGCTCATTGACGAGGCTCTCCTAATAGCTCTACCGTACATCGAGACCTTACTTTTTAGAAACGACGTAACGTACTTCACGGCACGCTTGCAACAACGTACCCAGAACTCGTTGTGCCAAACGGCGATTAGCTTTCGCGGATCACCCTCGATGCAAACGGTGCCTCTGTAATCTCGTCCTTTCCGTAAAATAGTTATCTGGTGCATGCACGCGGCCGATTTCGCTGCACCTATGCAGATGAGTGGCACAAACAGCTGTATAATTTACCTGTGTGTGGCGTTGTCGAGTGAGGCTGAAAATTAAAATTACATTTGTCATTTGCCCTTGACTGATATGGAACTTTTTGTACGTTAATCAAGAGAAAGTGATACTGTTGTCTTGCAGTGGTAGCATGCAGACTGGACATTTAAAAGGAACCTGAAAACGCAGTAGGTGATGTTCAGTGTGATATGAAATAATGCTGGAACTTTTTGTGCTCAGGTTCTCCAAGTTTACGCCTACCACGGGACACCGAGTATGCGGTGCCCACTTCGAAGGAGGAAAAAAGACTTACATGAACAGAGTGCCCACAATCCGAGTGCCCACAATCTTTACCGAGCACCTTAATCTCGAACATGCGAGCATTTTCGCTTTTTGCCTGCGTAAGAAAAGCGGAAGCCACGGCCGAAAATCGAACCCGCATCCTTGGGCAGCACAACGCCGCGGGCACTGAGCCATGTAGCAACCCGCAGAATAAAAAAAGTGAAATGAGTACATTTAAGGTGAGGTGACATGTGACGTTGCTTCCAATAATTTTTAGCTGAGAGTGAGTGCTTGTCCCAATGTGCTTCGCCTGTGTTGTATTTTTGCGCTCTGGGTTTTACAAGCGTGCACCAACTGCCTAACGAGTAGTTTTACTGAAATTTACTTTAATTCAATCGATCCATCTTAGAATGCAAACACAAGGTGTTCAAGCTGAGCAATCTTGCAGTAAGCTTAAAGAAGCATGCTTCGGGGAATTAAATTACCTGTACGTTCTTAGCAGGTATCTTGACAGACAGAAAGGCAGTAGTGGGGGCTAATATATCTGGCCATGAGGGGAAGGCTGACAAACACCCCTTGAAATAGAACCCTGGCTACGCGACTGATCAGTGTACAGTTGGCCTTTTATACCTAAAATTCCATCCAGTCCCCTTTCTCCCTTCCCATAAATGTTGCAATTTGTCGCGGCCATCACAGAGACCACAAACAAAAGGCAATAAAAAAAGATAACTGGTGCTGACATACCTGGCGAAGCCTGTTGTCCAAAAAATCCAGCCATGTTACCCAGATCCTCGAAACGGTTGACGTAGAAACGCCAAACCTGTACGAAAAACAAATTTGCAAAAAATGCGCATCAGTAATTTTCTGCAGCACAAACAAAAGAACCTACGGTTGCAATGAAGATGTCATTGCAGAAGATGCTTAAACGGTACTGAATTCCTTTTGTGTAAGCACCTTGTTACTTCCAGTCATTTTCATTATAAACGATAAGTGAAAAAGTGCTGCATACCATTGCTGATATTTTGAGGAACGTACGGATACACAGCATGCTGCATTCCCCCTATGCACAAAGTAACTAACAAAACCAGCTACGCTCGGCAGGAACACTGAAATTTGGCTTAAACTTGAATTTCTCAGTGAATGAAAGTTCGTTTGCTCCCGGACAAGCACTAAGGGTATTACAAAATACCAAATCTTTTGAATAAAGCAAACTCGTATTTTGTCTTCATGGCCCCTTTCGGGCTGATTGGGTTATGCTTGTTTTCCTCACAGCATATTCATAAATAACATTATACACAGTATGCCCGCGTAAATGTATTGGCATGGTAACAGAGTTTCATTAGTCACTCCACTTGGACCTTATGCAAAGGCAAAAATGAGTACTGATGCAAAAAAAAAAAACACTTCAACGTTGGCAGCGTACCTGTACGCAAGGTCAAGGCCGTCAAGGCCCAGCCGTAGCCTCATCAGGACGAGCACAAGCTGTGTCTTCAAAGGCAGGATGAAGTTCCGGTCCTCGTTCTCCGTTTCCTTCATCTGCCAGAACCGCAGCTTTTTCGCATCTGGTTCAAGTAGGGACCAAAAACTGTCGAAGGACTTTCTGGATGTAAAGCCAGTGTAGTACCGCAGCTTCTTTTCATCTTCTACAAGGGCTTCATACGTGATGTCAATCTTTTGTGTAGCTTCAGCCTTGCACCTCTTGACTTTCTTCTGCATACAGGATAGCTCAAGCCGCAAGCACCTATTCTTCTGCTGAAGGCGGTCACATAGCTTTTTTGCTTCAGCGTGGTCCTGTTGAGAGTGTTTTAGCTGGCGGTTGAGCTCTTCAACATGCGCGTAAGCAGCTTCAGCCTTTTCTGCTAGCTCAGTTATTATATTAGTTTGGCAAGCAACTTTCTTGGCAAGCTGGTCATAGCTTGACTCTTGGCTGCTGTAGGCATGGTACATGAGTAGAGTGCTTTGCTGTGCGGTGTCTTCACTGTCGCTGCTGCTACTAGTGATGGCAGAGCCTGAGACTTCTGGGTCGTGCTGGGGTGCCACAGTTGGACTGTTGGGAAGTTCCGGCTGTCAGGGGAAAATGAAAAAAGAAAGCCATGTGTTTCAGTGATTTTTTACAACACACTGTGCAGCTGCAGGTTAGATTTCCAATACTGCATTTTATACCTTCACACGAGTTTAAGTTTACTCGGCATCATTGCTTTTTTTACGCAGTAGCGCAACCCTTAAGTAGCCATTGCCTGCATTAAGCCATAACAAAATATTCAGTGGTGCATATGCAACAACGTAATGCTATTTCTCTGCATTGCTTGCGCTCAAATTACCTGTGTCCTTATGAGTGGTCGCCTCCTTTCCACCTTTTGCGGTCTCAGCGGGACCGCAAAAGGTGGAAATCCCCAGGTGGTCAAAATTAATACGGAGCCCTCCACTACGGCGCGCCTCATGCCTGCATTGCATCGGCGGATTAAACCACACAATCAACAAAGTTACTGAGCCTGTAGCGTACCACTTTAATAAAGAGAAGAATTTTTGCATACTACAGAGCCTACAAGATGGGTAGGGCTTTGTGGCACTAGGAATAGTTCAAGAAACGTTACACTTTCTGAAACATTTGGGTGTCAGCATGCTCTTTTTTTCCCAAATAGCACTCATCAGTTTTAGAGAATCATGACTGCCGAGTTAAGTTTGCATACCTGACAATGGGCTCCTTTCCAAAGTATGGGTTCAGGGAGCTTGTTTTGCAGGTCCACCCTTGACTGTTGTGGTTGTGTAATACAGATGCCATGGCACAGCATTACACGGAGCTGCAAAAAAAAAACAGAGCCTGAAGGTTAGTTTAATCTGAACATAGCCAGCTAAACTTTCTGCTAAGCCAATACACTTTCTTAGATTACATATTTTTATCAGGGCGTTACCCTCTATTGGTGGAACATACAAACATCTGCATGCTGCGTACTCTATAAAAGAACCCCGGGCAGTGTCAGACAGTCGGTGCCCGTTGTCCACGCAGAAGCCAGGCCAATGAACCAGCTGCACGTATTAATAACATAATATGCCTCCACTGCATGATGCTCGTACCCGATGAGTAGTAGTAACGACGTGTGGACTAGTTGGTGTGGTAGCATCATGCAAAAAAGCACAAAAAACAATGAAACGCAGCAGTAGTTCTCATGAGAAGAAAAGAGAAGAAATCGCTCGCCCTGTTTTCAGGACCTTACCAGTACCAAATCTTTAGTCACATGATAGTAATCCCATGACAGGGACTGCACTTTACTAGTGCTGAGATAATCTTCACTGTTGCACATACTGCACACAGTAAATACTCTTAAGAGAAAAAAGCTTAGCGAAGTAGAAATTACAAAGACCATAAACAACAGGGCTATAACAACGAAAAAAAAATAACTGCAATGAAATAACGCAGGACCACGACAAAAGCCATAATAAAAACGCAATCCATGAAAAGAATATTGATTATTTAAAAATGCAGCCAATGCATTACTGTACCGCAAGAATGCAGTTTTCTAGGCGATGCCGTCCTCCAACCACACGAACCTGCAGCTCTCTGGTAACTGCATGTACAGAGGTAAATACTGTTAACAACGCACGAACGCGTGGCTTTCGATACGTGCAGCACAGCCTGCTGATAGCCACTGGCGTAACCAGCGATATTAGGTGACGGCGCTGCGGCGGCTTGGCATGCGAAAGCTATTGCCCATGCTTCCTTTTTTTTTGGGGGGGGGGGGGGAGGCAGGGAGAGATTCGACACCAGAAGTCCCTCACCACGACCGTCGCCAACACATAAAATAAACGATATCTGACGCTGATAACCAGCGAAGTCTGGATCATTTTCGCCTTTGGTATGGTTACTACGTTCCTCTTTCTTTATTTCGGAACTATATACCAAAGGCAATAAAAAGACAGCACTAGTTATCAGGGTAAGATAACGTCCCTTGTTGGCTCCGTATCCTTACATGCGGCTCAACCGACAAGTGCGAATGACTGATGAATGCGTATCACAGCTGCTAATGGAGAGCGGCGCGTTTGCATATTCACGTGCGCGAAACATGGGACGCTACAATGTCAAGAGTTTTCAAAATATAGCGACCGCGTCGTTCGGTGGACTAAAATCAGAACGCCACCCAAATTAAGAATTTCAAATATTATTACTACCAAATGCTGTATGTTGAACGCGACACTCGTGCACGTAAGTGCCGTAAGACACGAAAGGTTCGGCGCCGCATATAAAGCCTGTCCCCAACAGCACGTCACTGTGCAAACAAACGTTGCAATCCCCGAGATGCACATGCGAAAAAAACAGTCGCGCAGAACAACCGCTTACATACATCACTCAAATGAAAACGGTACTCAACAGGCAATGAACGTGTGGCTGTCCTAAGTCCCGCCGAAACGAAGGAGTAGCAGGCACTTATGACCGAAATTCGCGCCGCCTGCTCCCATTAACAGACAATGTAGGTATTGAAAATACTCACATGACGACTTTTTCTTGCTGGTGAAATTGGAGAGACGTCCGCGAAGCTCCGGCGCAGTACTGAAAAAGCGGTGGCCACTGCGTAGTCGCTGTAGTCTGGTTGACCGATTGACTACAACTAAGATGGCGGCGGGGCAACTCCGGAAAACCGGCGCATGCGCTGATCGGCTGGTGGGATCGATCTTCCCACACTGCATATCCCACACTGCATGTTGATAAACGCGTGTGCGGTGTATATTGAAGAAAAAAATTGCCCGCAGCTTCCCTCGGGGGAACACTGAGGAGGATGCGGACCATATAATTGGTTAACGGGGTGTTAAAGTGCGACTTACTTGGGTCGATGGCTAAATTGGTTAACGTGGTTGTGAAATGGGGTGTTAAATTGCAACTTACTTGGGTCGATGGCTAAATTGGTTAACGTGGTTGTAGGAGGGGGTGTTAAATGAGTGAACACGTACACACGTATGCGAAAGGGCGGCGCTGGTCGAAGGGACGTCGATCATTGTGTTTGTGGATTCGTTGGAATTCATTTCACCGCGACCTTGAACGTCGACGCGCCGTATAAACCAACCGACGAGCGGCAACTGAGCGAGCGAGCGCCGACCTTGAGTATATATACAGCACGACGGCGCATGCACTGTCAGCTGTTGAATGTTCTCGAAGCGCGACGCCACATGCGCGTCCACTGGAGAATCAGGAGAATTGTAGATGTCGAACGCGGTGTGTAGAGGAGGAAGGGTGCACAGATGGTGGAGGAGTGAAGCGCGCGCGGTGTGTAGAGGAGGAAGGGATGCACAGATGGTGGAAGAGTGGGCGACGGCGCGACGGCGCATGCGCGCGCGTCAGCTGTCGAATGTTCGAGAAGCGGTGCGGACGGTGCGGACGGCGCGGACGGCGCACTACAAGGCGCGAGTATAAGATGCTCCGCATCTAAAAAGGATGAATCACGTGGTTTCGAGATGTAATCGAGACCAAGTGATACATTAAATCTTATAAACTTGAGATCAATGACAAGGTGTTTTCGTAAGGCGGGGCTTTAACACAAAACCACGATGTGATCATGCGGCAGTCTTTTCGTAAAGGTGTCATTAAATATGTGAATTGTGCCACGAGGAACTTCTGAATCATAAGACAGGTCAAGTTTGGTTTAGGTGCACGTTAAAAAACCCCAGGTGGTCGAAATTTCCGGAGCCCTCCACTACGGCGTCTCTCATAATCATATGGTGATTTTGGGACGTTAAACCCCACATATCATATCAGGTCAAGTTTATCGTAACTCTGTACGTAACAAAGTTAGGCTGGAGAAAATAGGGAACAACTTCCGGTCATGGCAGCCGGATTTCGATGGTGCGAAATGTAAGTACATTATTCTACATCGAGAGCCCAGGCGGTCAAGAATAATCGAAAATCTGCCACGACCACCTGTCTTACAACCATATGTTGGTTTTCGGCCGCTCGACCAAATAAAGCTTTATGTTAAACTTATCAGGAGTTATGTTAGGTGACCGCACAAGAAACGGCAGCACATGGGTGCAGCCAAGCAACCACATTTTATTCGAAGGAACCCGTGTCAGTTCACCTCGCATGCCTTCACAATTTTTGTATGCGGTGCTATGTAAGACATGGACCGAAAAAAAACGAAAATAAAAGACAGGTTGATCGCGAACCAACAGCTGCATTATTTCGGACAGTGATTTATCTTCGAGAAAGAAAGGAACCCGAAAAGCCCACACGAGGGCACGCGAATGCCGACGTGTGAGGTGTGACAATAGGTACCAACGACAATGATTGGGACCAACTGCAATTTTTAAAACAAAAAACATGTTCCTTCAGATAAAATCTGTCTGTCAATGGCGCAAGGGCGTTAAAATTTCTTTTCTCGTCGTTTCGAGCTCCTGCAATCGCATCAAAAAAAAAACGAGACGCTCGGTTTCCTATCCACTAGGTTTCTCGAAAATTGCCCAGTATAATCTCCCCAAAGACACGAAGTCTAGTTTACTAAAACATGAACGCCATCTTGTTTGTTTACAGCTGATCAGCAAATTGACTGCGAGTCACAAACCGACTTATATTCGGGTGAACTTGCGTTGTCTATTGAGAACTGTATATCACTGTATATCAAAAAGCTGTATATCACTGTATATCAAAAAGCTGTATATCAGAAAGCTGTATATCACTATTTGCAAGGCACTACGCAGCGGCACGCGTCCCTGTGCAACTACAGTAAGGTACAATTCAAAAAAGTCCTACAACACTTTTTCAAGTAACTATCTGATGAGTTCATTAAGGAAGTTTACTTTCTCACGAATAAATCACCGCAATTTTTTTTTTTTAGAATCCTTAATTTACCGGTGCAGTTACAGAGATTTGTCGCACGCTGCCATTACTTCCTCTCGTCTCCCGCCCCGACTGAGCGCTGGAAGCTGAGCAGGAAGGCATGGCACGGGGGAAAAATGCTACATCACCGACGCGTCATGATGTCGAGCATTTTTAGAGGCTTAGCTCCTTAATGTTGAGGCTTGTCCGTTGGCGGCGCTGGCGTGCGCCGTAGCCGCGATGACGATGAAACTGATAACGATGATGATCACAGACAACGACTGGCTTGTGCAGTAGATTACGTCTCGATTAGTCTCCACGATGCATTTCGTATGACTGGAGACTACCAACAACCACCTGCAGGAGAACGTGCACAGACCTCACCTACGCCAACTTCGGGCTAAATCGGATGTCACAAAGCAGTAATGATGATGGCAACACGTAATTCAAAATTCAACAAAGCATACCATTTATGACCACTGAATCTTGTATATAATAGTATACACCGCTTTGACACTCATTTACATGCGTCAGGGGCCAATGTCATGGGTGATTTACGGTAACATCGAACGATCACACTGCTTCGCCCACTCAACAGCATTCACTTTTTGGATATGCCGTTTTTTTCTTTTTTTTTCCTATGGCTTACTTTCAGTGTGATAGCGAGCGAGCGAGCATGTGGCAACCTTTCGCGGCGCGATCGGTAACTATAGGCAGTTAGTGATGAACAAATAATCCAATGGCCCTTAGTTTGAGTCTATGACGTGTTCATTTGTGTATATGGCGTCATTTGTAGTAAGAAGAGATGGTGATTTCTAGCTTACTTTGAGAAATATTTGTAAATTACAGGCCACGTACTTCGCTATGTAGGTTGGCTTCAGTGTTCTCAGGAGCTTCGACTACCAACCGGCAGCGTTTTCTGACCGTGCCGAAAACAAGTTGAAGGCCCCGCACAGACGTCCGAAGCATGGCAGCCGATCACCTCCACGACTCAAAAGAATATCTGCCCCGCTTGTGCACTTGGCAGTGTTTTCGGAAGGCGGGTGCCCCTCCGGCAGTCCGGCTCATGACGCAAGTCGGGAGAGCGTGCCCGTCGGTGCAGATTTGGGGGCATCCGCTTTTTAGGAGGAAACAGGGCGGACTTTTCATGCTGTATCCTATAGTTTCGTTGAAGAGGAGCGAGTTGGTATTGCGTATAACAATGAAACGCTCTAAGCTGCCGTAATACGTGTGACGTATCATGATTCATAAGCGGGTGTGTGCCACAGAAATTGGGCGAGTCCCACTAGTCACCCCTGGTCCACTAAAAATAAAAAATGGCAGCATATCCACGGAGTGAATGATGGGGAATGGGGCGAAGCATTCGTCCGTCCATTCGTTCTCGCTTCCGTCCGTTCCTGCGTACGTCTGTGTAACCGTCCATGCGTCCATCCACCCGTCCGTGCGTGCGTCTGTTCGTGCGTCCGTCCCTGCGTTCGTCCATGCATGTGCCTCTGCGTCCATTCATGTGTCCATCCTTGCATCTGTCTGTGTGTCCGTTCGTCCATCTGTTCAACACTCCAAGTACCACCACCTCGCATCTTTTCATAATATATTCCCCACATAGAAGCACCGCCATCCAGCGGACATTCCAAGGACTAAACGAGAGGTGGCACACGCACACTTTCTTACGGCTTGCGCTTCGGGTCTACTTCCCACCTTTAACCACCTCGAGTTCACGGTATATACTAGTCCACTGTATTCATGGCTATGTGGCCCAACGCTCGCTAAACCTTTCTAAAACCAAGGAGGTTACACCCAGCGAGTATGACGTAGCAACCCTTTCTTGTCAGATCGTGCTCAATGTACATGCCAATAGCTGCTAATGGGGATCGCAGCGTGCGCGTTACCTAAAGGCCGAATGCTCCTGTCTCTCATTCCGCCTTAGCAGCCATTAACATGTGCATTGAGCACTATCTTTTATTGTTCAACAACGCACAGAAGAAATCTCTCACCGGAACCACCTTGGAGGTCAAAATCGTAAGGACCGCTATTTCGGGTATGTGCCACTGGTGGTTACGTACTACGAGGGATGCACAAGCCACGCCATAAGGAGCTTCGCCCCTAAAAAGGCAATAGTTAGCCACACAATAGGGAAACGGCAAAGGCAAGAGCAGTTACGAGAAGACTAGTAAGCAATGAAAGGCCTCCGCCAACGACGACGAGCCCATGAATTTATAAAAGGTTTATGAACGCATGGTTTCAGTGCTATTTTGTCTCTAGTTGGGCAGCCACGTCACGCCTGTGACTGTGGGAATCATGCGAAGGCTTGGCTTTAACGCAATTTATTGCCTCTGAAGTTTGTGTCTGTGACTGTGTGTGGCCTCTCTTCCTTTCTTTCTGCGCTGAGAAGAAACGTAGAAACAACCTACCATTACACAGGCGAATCTGAGGACATGACATCCCTCCTATGTGCGTGTGGGGAATAGTTTCACGTTTGGGTACAATCTTCCCATTCCGTTTTCTTTTCTTTATTTTTTGTGAACAACTTTTTTGTAATGAGGTTTTTGCGTCCCAAAACCCAAACGACGACCTGGTTATTGGGGACGCCGAAGTATAGGGCTCCTGAAATCTCGACCATCCGGTGTTCTTTAATGTTGCACCGACGCATACGCACATGGGCCTCTAACGCTTCGCACTGTCGAAACGCGGCCGGGATTCGATCCTGTGACCTTCGGGTAAGCATTCCAGCTTCGTAAGCACTATAACATAGCTTTACTGTATATATGTATACCCTAACGCAAAAAAAGAGATAATCTTAGGACGGTGACCTCTTACGTCCGATGACGCGCGTTGCCACCACACCGCTACATTGCTACTGCGCTTCTTTAAACGCGCCGACCTTTATGAGCGCGTCCGACAAACGGCGTGGGCATCGAAGACATTTTTTTGTGAGTTTTAATACTAAATACAAAGTCTTCCTGTTCCTTCTCATCATCATCATTACCATCATCATCGCCAATAACATCTTATTCTCCTTTGTCCTCCCTTCTATCAATCCAGGATAATGCCGGCCAATATAACACGTTCAGCCTCCTTACTTTTTCCTCATTACCTCTAAGTCCCTCTTTCCAATATAGCGATACCTATGACACCCTTCCGGTTTTGCTTCCCTTCTTTCGAATAGCTTTCCATTCGTTACGAAAACAAGAATCTCTGAATGAGACCAAGAATGCCGGCCGGAACAAGGATGTTTCCGGGTTATGTTGTGTCGCGCGCAATGTGGAGCTGAATGCTTAACGCTGCGTCAGCGAAATCTCATAACGGAAGTGGACGGTGGTGGTGAACGCGGCGGAGACGTTTGCTGCCGGATATGAAACTTCCGGTACGCATCGCCCACCGCACCACGGATCGTTTCTACGCGCCCAAGTTAATTTCGCGTACGAAGCCGACCCGAAGACTGCGCGACCAGTACGAGCGCGCAATTTGCATGTTGCACTCTCTGCAACGTCTGAAGGCGAGCACCTGCTGCACACTCCGTAATTCATTCGGTTATACAGAGGATTTCCTGCAAGACACAATGAACCCAGTGGGAAAGACACACATTTGACAACTTTGACGAGTTTAGTATATAGTTTGCAGTGTTCCATCTTCCTCGACTCATCCTTCCTGCACCTCAGGCGATGTGACACTGCCTTCAAGATGGGTCCACTTTTGACCGATCGGTAATAAGGTAATAATTTACGAGGTTTCACATCCTGTAACTGCCATTCGGTTATGAGACACATCGTGTAGTGGTGGGCTTCGGAAATTTCGACTGCCTGCAGTTCTTTAACGTGCACCTGAATTTAAGCACACGGTTCTCAGGCATTCACACCTCCCTCGAAACCTCAGCCCCTGCAGCCGGGATTCGATCCCGCGACCTGCAGGTCCATAGTCAAGCACCATAACCACTAGACCTTCTGTTTGTTTATTTATTTATTGGATGTATTATAGAACATGTGCAATGCAATCACGTAAGATACACAATACAAATAGATACGACAAATCATAGGAAAAGATGGCGTGAAGTCTACGTGGACAGTTGTTGTCGACTTTAAACTGTTTCAGTGATGCCAGCCAGATGTTCTATACTCAATAGTCATTATGGCTCAATCTCCTGTTTTTTCACCCTGTCAGTGAACGCGGACGTGTATTGCCTGAAAAAAAAAATCGCAGCATATCCACGGAGTGCATGATGATGAGTGCGGCGAAGCGTCCATCAGTACGTCCACACTTCCGTCCGTCCTTGCGTCCATCCGTGCCATCGTCCATGCGTCCGTCCATCTATTCATCCGTGCGTTTGTCCATGCATCCATCCGTCCATACGTACGCCCTTGCGTTCGTCCGTGCGTCCATCCATTCATCTGTCAATGCATCAGTCTGCCTGTCCGTCCGTCTGTCCGTACGTCTATCCATCTAGTGAACACTCCAAGTACACCACCAGCTCGCATATTTTCATCATATGAATCATCGTATAGAAGTACCACCATCCAGCGGACATTCCAAGGAATAAACAAGAGGTGGCACGGCCGCACTAGAGGAGCGGCGCGCGCGCAGTCTCTTATAGCCTGCGTTTCGTGTCTATAGTTCCCACCTTTCACCGCCACGGCACTGCGGCCAAACCATCACTAAACCTTGCTAAAACAGCCAGTCTATTTTAAAGACGATAGCCTTTCTTGTGGACTTCCGAAGCAAAAAAAATTTGGTCTGTCTGTCTGTCTGTCTGTCTGTCTGTCTATCTATCTATCTATCTATCTATCTATCTATCTATCTATCTATCTATCTATCTATCTATCTATCTATCTATCTATCTATCTATCTATCTATCTATCTGTATGTCTGTCTGTCTGTCTGTCTGTCTGTCTGTCTGTCTGTCTGTCTGTCTGCCTGTCTGTCTGTCTGTCTGTCTGCCTGCACCTTTGTCTGTTTGTCGGCCCTTAACGGTGCCGGGTACCTTAAGCGGTACCTGACGACACCCCAAACGGCCGACCCCATCCGCAGCACCCACCAATATTGCTCAAGATTCAGCGTTCATACTTGTGCGATTTTCAATTAAAAAGTAATTATGGTGCATATTTGAACACCCCAACAACACGTATATATTCTGTATGTGCGTCTTTTACAAGAAAAGGCATACATAAGTAATTGTAAAAACCGTAGCACTTTTCACGCTGCGCTTACGATGACACGCTTGCACGAAAAGACAAGAGTTTCCAACACTTTGCTGAAATGTTACGGTGGTGGCACCTACACGTCGCCTTGCGTTTTACACCTTATCGCCTCCGAGACAGGTGCGCACGCCGCGCACTTCGTTTTCTAAAATAACTGCCAGATAGCGCTCATGTCTCACGTGTGACGTGACTTGGCCCCGCCGTGGTGGTCTAGTCGCTAAGGCCCAAACAACGAAACGTTCCTTTCCTTTGACCGCGTCCTCTCCTTACGTGAGGCTTCCTTGCAACCAAGTACCGACGGAGGAAGCAAGCGTACTCTGAAAGCTCCCTTAACCCGTCCTCGCGGGAGGAATGGTTGCCGCGCTCCTGCGTTCGAGATTATCGAGTATAAGCTTTGCTCACAAGCGTTTATTCTGTAAAAAAAAGTTGAGCCACCACATCACTTCGAAATTGAAGTGTTAATATAGAGACGTGTGTACGCTTTCTTCCAACTACGATTACTGAATGTGAAAAGCCACCGTAGTCGAGCGCAAAACGTGGTGCATTCTAGCAACACTGCGCGCCGTCGTGCCTGGCACCGTGCACGCACGCTCGCCGCCCGTGTCTCCCCGCAGAGGTGGGGTGGGAGGGTTGCCGCGAAAACGAAAACACCACGTGGGCTAGCTGTGAGGCGAAGCGCTCGTTCAGGGCAAGGAGCGGACCTAACAGCGCACGAAGGTAGCCCCAAAGCAACCTTAAGCTGAGGAAGCGCTAAGGAAGCCTTCACCGAGGGCTCCTCAGTGAGGAAGCTTTCAGAGTGACATAAGGCGGCCTCACAAAAATGAAGGCTTCCTCACTGAGGAAAGGAACGTTTCGTTGTTTGGCCCTAAGGTACTCGGCTGCTGACCCGACGGTCGCGGGTTTGAATCCCGGCTGCAGCGGCTGCGTTTCCGATGGAGGCGGAAATGTTGTAGGCCCGTGTGCTCAGATTTGGGTGCACGTTAAAGAACCCCAGGTGGTCGAAATTTCCAGAGCCCTCCACTACGGCGTCTTTCATAATCATATGGTGGTTTTGGGACGTTAAACCCAACATATCAATCAATCAATCAATCAATCAATGTGACGTGACTTGATGCGTGACCCCCGACGTCGCGATGTCGAGATAAAGAAAGTGTTTTCGATTGATGATGAATATGTGCGGTTGAATGTCCCAAAACCTCCATATGATAATGAGAAACGTAGTGAAGGGCACCGGAAATTTCGACCACCTGGGGTTCTTTAGCGTGTACTCAAATATGAGCACCCGGGCCTACAACATTTCCGCGTCCATCGGAAATGCAGCCGCCGCAGCCGGGATTCGATCCCGCGACCTGCTTGTCAGCAGCCGAGTACCTTAGCCACTAGATCACCGCATGGGGGTGCGCCTGCAGAATACTAGTCGGTTCGGACTGTCACGGTGGATCGACGTGTTTTTTGGGCGCTCCCAATCGACTGCGCAGATAAGTTGTTTTGCATGTTTTGAGCTTGTTTCTGTAACTATAAGGCAGCAGTTAAAATCTCTGTAGTGCTTATTTTATTGTACGGCTTTTTCGGGGGTCAGTCACCAGGTATTTATTAGTTTGTGCGTGTGTGTGTGTGTTTGATTTTTTTTTTGTTTTTGTTGTTGTTGTTTTCTCTTTTGCCACCCCGTGGGGAAGGTGCACGTACATTGAACACGCAAATTTTTGTAGTAGAGCTTAGACTTTCTCTTTTCCGTAGGGCAGGGCTCGAGTTTTGTAATTATCGAGCGAGACAAGTCATAGGGATAATTGGTGTCGGAAAGACATGGTTAAAAAGACTGTAAAGTGTTCAAGATGTGGGGTTGGTTTGAAAGTGGACCCAAGTGTAGAAGCGGAAGGAGAAGAGGCTGGCGCGAAGTGTAGGCAATGTAGGTCGAGGAAAAAATGGAGAAAAATTATGGCTACCCAGAGTGGCCTGCTGATGAGAATCACCGAGCTCGAGACTGCATTGGCGACAGAGCAAGAGAAAACGAGGGTAATGGGAGAAAGGCTGAAGTCCGCCGAGGAAGCACTAGCCAAGGTGAACAGAGGAGCAGCCTACGGAGAGAACAGTAGGGAACCAGCAACCAGAACGGCGGAGAAGAAAGAGCAAGCAAGTTTGGAAAAAACAGGTTCAGCTGGTTCGATTGTCGCAAGGCCCAGCATCAGCGAAGTAGTGGTGGGGCTGGGAGGTGACAAAGCAGCCGGCGTCACAGGTGCAAGTAACCCCCAGGTGCAGGACGCTCCAGCTGAAAAGTCACAGCATGTGATAATCGCCGGGGACTCCAATTTAAATCGATGCACAGAAGCCATCAAAGAGAGGGTAAGAGGTGACAAGAGGGTTGCAGTAGGGGCGTTCCCAGGACGCAAGCTGAAAGCAGTCATGAGGCAAGCGAGCACAAAACTCAAAACTACAGCTGATAGACGAAACCTCGTGATAATTTCAGGTGGTTTAAACGATGTCTTAAATGAAGATACGGCAGGACTAGCAACTACACTGACTAAAAGCGTCGATGACATGCGCGCCACTTCTCCTCAGGTAAGGGTAGCGATATGCACGATACCGGAGGTACCGGTGCGTGATAGCAACCTGCAAAGAGCGGTTGTCAATGCAAACCAAGAGATATGGTGGATGAGTCGAGAGAAAGGCTTTGAGGTGGTGGAAATAAACAGAGAGGTGCATAGGTGGCGTGGTTTTCAACGAGACAGAATTCACTTCGATTGGCGGCTAGGTTATGAGGTGTGTTGGTGACTTGCAGGACGCGCAGTAGTTTTTTTTTTTTTTTTTGGGGGGGGGGGGGCGAGCGGGCCCTTCGGGGTGCAGGATAGGTAGTAACGAGGAAAACGACCAGTGAGACGCTTTGACAGGTGGTATGGACAGATACAGGAGGTTTTCGTGCTTACAGGAGGTTTTCAGAATCCAAGAAAGGGAACAGTTAGGGATAAGAGTTAATGGAGAGTGCCTTAGTAACCTGCGCCTCGCCGATGAAATTGCATTGCTGAGTAACTCAGGGGACGAATCGCAACTCATGATTACGGAGTTACACAAGGAGAGCAGAAAGGTGGGTCTTAAAATTAATCTGCAGAAAACGAAAGTAATGTACAACAACCTCGGAAAAGAGCAGCGCTTCGAGATAGGTAATAGTGCCCTTCAAGTTGTAAAAGACTAGGTCTACTTAGGGCAGGTAATAACCGCGGAGCCAAACCACGAGATTGAAGTAACTAGAAGAATAAGAATGGGGTGGAGCATATTTGGCAAGCACTCTCAAATTATGACAGATAGATTGCCACTATCCCTGAGGAGGAAGGTAAATAACAGCTGTATCTTGCCGGTACTTAGCTATGGAGCAGAAACCTGGAGACTTACAAAGAGGGTTGAGCTTAAATTGAGGACGGTGCAGTGAGCAATGGAAATAAAAATGGTTGGTGTAACCTTAAGAGACAAGAAGAGAGCAGAGTGGATTAGGGAACAAACGGGGGTTAAGGATATCATAGCTGAAATCAAGAAGAGGAAATGGACATGGGCCGGGCATGTAGCGACTAGACAGGATAACCGCTGGTCATTAAGGGTAACTAACTAGATTCCCAGAGAAGGTAAGCGGGTTAGGGGCAGATGAGATTAAGAAGTTTGCGGGTATAAATTGGCAGCAGCAAGCACAGGACCGGGTTAACTGGCGGAACATGGGAGAGGCCTTTGTCTTGCAGTGGACGTAGTCAGGCCGATGATGATGATGATGATGATGATGATGATGATGATGATGATGATGATTGACAGATACGATTCTAAAGTGGCACCGGTATTTAAGATGGATAGAGTCCGGGGCAGAAATAAACGTAGCTACGAGCGCCGAGCCAATTCAGACACAGGGTATATTAACATGCAGGGTGGTAGAAACACGCTGAAGTGGGAAGAGATAGAAGAACAGCTGAGGAAGGAGAGGCCGATGGTATACGGTTTTGCAGAAACACATCTCAGGGACATGAAACAACCTCCTAACAATGCGGACTACGCGCGGGAATATTGTAATAGAACAGAAGGCAGCAGAAAGGGGGGTGGTATTGGGGCATTCATTCATAAAAGTACAGACTGGCAAAGGGTCAAGCAGGAGTGCAAGGAACATTTATGGCTTAAAGGGAAAGTGGCAGGGCAAATGACACTCCTTGGTTTTGTGTACTTGTGGACAGGGGCAAAGGCCAGAGAGGAAAACAAGGCAATGGTAAAGTGTATATCAAATGACATTCAGGAGTTAGGTGGAGAGTGCGAGATAATTATGCTAGGAGATATGAATGCGCACATAGAAGATATAGATGGGTATGCCGACCCGACAGGCAAAATGATCATAGATATGTGTGAAAGGCTTGATTTGATCATTTGCAAGAGTACCAAGAAGTGTGAAGGGCAAATAACATGGGAGGTAGGACGGGAGTCGACGATAGATTACGCACTGATGTCACATAGGATGCATAATAAGCATGACATAGATGAAGGTGGCCCTAGAAGTCTGGGTAGTGATCACAAACGTATCAAGCTAAGTTTGGAAGAGCAGTGAAAGTGGGAAGGAGACAAGATGAGCAACTACAGGAAAATTTTTATTCAGAAAGGCAAATTGAAATAGCCACTAAACAAATTGAGAAAGTAATCACCGAGGATAATAAAATAGTGTGGACATACCCGAATCTAATTAGACTGTTTGAGCTAGAGCTTGCTAAGGCACGTGACAAGTCACCCTGGAAAAGAAGACACAAACCCAAAGGTTGGTGGGATGAAGAAGTTAAGAGAGCCATAGCAAAACGTCAGGAAGCCTCTAGGGAACACCGACATGCCAAGCAGCGGGGTGAACCGACAGATGATGTTGAAAGAAAATGGGAAATCTTTCTAAGCTGTAGAAGGGATGCATCCCTTCTGATCAATGAAAAGATTAGAAGAAAGGGAGCTCAGTGGCTGGCAGAAGTACATAAAAAAGATAGAAAGGCAGCTGCGAAATTTTGGAACAACTAAACTCCCTAAGAAATGAGACGAGCCTAGAGCAGAGGTTTATGACTACAGCTTAAGGTGCTAGGCCAGAAGGGGACGAAGCTATTGAATATATAAGAACAAGGGTGACAGAAAATTTTCAACAAAGAAGTGCTTTATGCACCACAATGAACAAGGATGAATCACGTGGCGCAATGGCTGCATTTTCACAACAAGAGTGGGAAAGGGCTGAGAAAAGGGTTCCTAGTAGTACGTCAACAGGCCCAGATGGCATTCCAATTATGATTATAAAGACATTAGGTCCGAAGTCTAAGCAGGCTTTGAGAGAGGCAGTGAGTAAAATAATAATCAATGGAGAAGTTCCGAATGGATGGAAACTTAGCAGGATGAGCATGATCTATAAAGGAAAGGGGGACAAAGCTAGCATAACCAACTACCGTCCTAAACAGTGACATCAGTGGTTTACAGGCTGGCGATGCAGATTATAAAGGAAAGACTGCAGGCGTGGATAAAGGATGAGGGGGTGCTGGGGGAACTGCAGAATGGGTTTCGGAAACACAGGAGATTGGAAGACAATCTGTTCTCACTGACGCAGTGCATCGAAATAGCAGAAAAGGAACACAGGCCCCTGTGGCTGGCATTTTTGGATATCAAGGGAGCCTACGATAGCGTGGTTCAAGAGGAATTATGGGGAATTCTGGACACACTAGGCGTGGAAGATGTAGTCACTAATCTTTTAAAGGATATCTATAAAGGTAACAAGGTAAGTATGAAGTGGGAAAAACAGGTATCTAAGCCCACAGAGGTAAAACGGGGGCTTAGGCAGGGGTGTCTCCAGTCACCCTTATTATTCATGATGTACCTACAAGGATTAGAGACCAAATTAGAGGGAAGTGGACTGGGCTTCAATTTCTCTTTCGTCAAACAAGGAAAACTCATTGAACAGGCACTACCAGCATTGATGTACGCAGATGATATAGTGCTAATGGCCGACAACAAGGAAGATTTGCAGAAATTCATGGACATCTGCAGTAATGAGGGAGATAGGTTAGTATTCAAATTCAGTAGGAAAAAATCAGAAGGCATGATTTTTAATGACAATGAAGGTAGTGAGCTTAGAATACAGGAGGTCACGCTAGAGATAACAGATAAATACAAATATCTGGGCGTATGGATAAGCAATAGGGCCGAGTACCTAAGGGAACACGAAATATACGCGTCAACTAAAGGTAACAGGAATGCAGCGGTAACGAAAAACAGGGCACTGTGGAATTACAATAGGCATGATGTCGTGAGAGGAATATGGAAAGGGGTCATGGTTCTTGGTCTGACGTTCGGCAATGCGGTCTTGTGCAAGAGATCAGAAGTTCAAGCAAGATTAGAAATTAAGCAACGTGGAATAGGTAGGCTTGCCTTAGGAGCTCACGGGAATACACCAAATCAGAGTACAAGGTGATATGGTATGGACATCATTTGAGGGCAGGAAAGCTAGCAGCAAGATAAAATTTGAGAAGCGATCGAGAGAAATGGGGGAGGAGCGTTGGGCTAGGAATGTATTCAGCTACTTGTACATGAAGAATGTCGATATAAAATGGCGGAAGCGAACCAGAAAATTGACTTGTTAATACTTGGAAAACAGCAGGGGGCCAAACCAAAAAGAATTATCGGTTAAGAAGAAGGTGAAGGAAGCTGAGGCCGATATGTGGAGAATTGGCATGATTAAGAAGTCCGCACTAGAGATCTATCAAACATTTAAGCAGGAAATTGCCACAGAAAAGATCTATGATAATACTCGGGGTAGTTCTCTACTGTTTGAGGCCAGGACGGGAGTATTGCTAACCAAGACATATCGGGCCAAATACGAAGGGGTAGACACGGTATGCAGTGCGTGTGGAGAGGAAGAAGAAACTGCCGAACACTTGATAATGTTCTGTAAAGGGCTTCACCCTATAGTTCAAGATGATGGCGCAGAGTTTTTCAAAGCACTGGGGTTTAGGGACAGTGAGGGCAAAATAGACTTTAGGCGGGTAGAATTAACTAGAAGGAGGTTATCTGATTGGTGGCTAAAGTCAAGGCACGAGTGAAAATGAAACCCTTCACTGCAAAGTACGAATCCTCAACGTCACTATTTAAGGTAAAAAAATAAATCTAGCTTTTGGTTCATTAAGTATTACGGCTTGGTGGCGCTGGCCACCACCCGATCTAAAGGGTATAGCCATATCCATCCACCCATCCATCCATCCAGTCACCGATTTTCTTGCGCAGAACTTCAAATAAACGTTTTGTTCACTCTCTCTGGACGCAAAACTATATATCGTCTTTCGACGACATTTGTAGTGTGACATGCAAATATGGCGCCAATTTTAAATGCGAAGCATTTCTTAGCGAACTTCGGCGACTTTGAATCTATCTATCTATCTATCTATCTATCTATCTATCTATCTATCTATCTATCTATCTATCTATCTATCTATATATCTATCTATCTATCTATCTATCTATCTATCTATCTATCTATCTATCTATCTATCTATCTATCTATCTATCTATCTATATAGCCGCGTAATACGTTTAGCTCTCCTGGCCGTTTCAATAGTGGTATCAATACCAAAATTGGTATGGCATAACATGACTGTATGAAAAACATGATTGACTAGTCATAACATAAAAATCATGACAAGTATGTCATGAATGTCATGATTTACATTTCATGGTCCTAAAGCTCTTGCGGTGGTTTCGTTCACATTACATGTTGCAATACTGGTATGGTATGACATGAGTGCATGGCGAACCCGAGCGACAGACCCTAACATTAAAATCATGACTTGCGTGTAATGTAACAACATGACTACATGCCACGCTCATGATGCTCTCGTGGCCGTTTCGCTTGCGTCACATATACCAAATTTGGTATTACGGTACGTGAATGAATGACGAACGTATGTGGTTCGTGTGAACATGATAATCATGAGATGCGTGTCATGAACAACATGACTACATGTCATGCTCATGATGTGCTGGCGGCCGTTTCGCTAGCTTCATTATACCAAATCTGGTATTACGGGACGTGAATGAATGACGAAGGTATGATACTGGTGCAAACATGATAAACATGAGATGCGTGCCATGTAACAACATGACTACATGCTACGCTCATGATTCGCTCGCGGCTGTTTCGCTAGCTTCACATGTACCAAAGTCAATATTACGCCACACGAACGGACGACATAAGTAAATGGCACATCCAAATATGATAATCACCACATGCGTGTCGTGTAACACCATGACTCCATGCCACACTCATGATGCGCTCGCGGCCGTTTCGCTAGCTTCACATATGCCGAATTTGGCATTATGTGACGCGAATAGATGGCGAAGGTATGCAACTGGTGCAAACATGATAATCTTGAGATGCGTGTCATGTGAGAACATGACTACATGCCGCAGTCAAGGCGCCAATACATTTCGATGTGACACCGTGCGCGTACTCGCAGGCGTTCAATTCGTCGCGTCCCGCCGGCGTTGCCACACCAGGCGCCGGTCCTGCCATATACTCGTGGCCGCACTGCGTTGCTTTGACGCATGAGCGTTTCAGCGCGTCCGGCATCCCTCCGTCACGAAAAGAGGGAGGCGCAGTGATGACTTGGTGACGCTTCGGCGCGCAATGCAGCATGTCACATTTAGCGCCAGTTGACGTCGGCCTGCGCCGACGAACGCTAGTCGTGCCTGGATTCAGACTATAGAGTGCTCGCGTTTCGCTAACGTAGTGTCGCCGAGCCCAGCGCGCGCGCGCGTCAGCGATACATTGGAGTATATTGGGCCCTTCATGGTGCGCTCTCGGCTGTTTTGCTAGCTCCACATATACCAAATTCGGTTTTTACGTAACGTCGATGGATGACGAAATGTATGACTGGTGCACACGTGACAATCCTGACATGCGTGTCATGTAAGAACATGAGCGCATACCACGCTCATAGCGTGCTTGCGGCCGTTTCGCTAGCTCCACATGTACCAAAATAGGTATCACGTGACGTGAATAGATAACGAAGGAAAGCGACATGTTCAAACATGACAATCATGACACGGAAGTCATGTACGGCATCATTTAGCTCCTCCTCGTAATGTTGTGCTGATTTCAAAGTGACATATCAATCTTTCTCATTCGTGCCTCGCATATTATTGATTCTCACTGTACGTGGGATTTGCCTTTGTGTGTGTGTGTGTGTGTGTGTGTGTGTGTGTGTGTGTGTGTGTGTGTGTGTGTGTGTGTGTGTGTGTGTGTGTGTGTGCGCGTGTGTGCGTGTGTGTGTGTGTGTGTGTGTGTGTGTGTGTGTGTGTGTGTGTGTGTGTGTGTGTGTGTGTGTGTGTGTGTGTGTGTGTGTGTGTGTGGGTGTGTGTGTGTAGGTGTGTGTGTGTGTGTGGCTACTGCGTGCAACATATTTTTCATTACTACTGTAGTATGTGATGCAGGTACTACATTATTCCAGGAAAAACGTATGAAGGCTTCACAAAGTGTTCACTGTTTCGTAGTCGTAGTCGTAGTCGGAGCAAAGGCGTAGTCGGAGCAAACTAGAACGTCGTGGTGTGGTGGTAGTGGTGGTGGTGGTGGTGAAAACTTATTTAGCTACAGTACAATTGCTGCGGAGAAGTTCCGGGTAATTGGGAGTTCTTGGCTCGAGGAGAGAGATGAGGGGGAAGGAGGGCCCAGTCCAAGGCTCCACCTGCCGGAGCCGCTCTGTTGGTCCGATCGACCAGACTCGGCTGATCTTTTAGGTTCGCGCTAACTGGCAGGTCTTTCCATAGCTCCTCTGTATGAAGTTGTATTGGGGGATAGGTCGGCAAAGCGATGAGTGTACTCACTCAGATCGGGCAGTAAGTCTTGGTATGAGCGAGTCTGGGTGAGTAACAATTTGGCGAGTTTGAGTAGGAGTGAGCGCATAACACAAAATATATTTCATAAGTGAGACTGAGTGAGCTGCACAATTTTTAACCGACCAATGATGAGGGGCCAAGCTGTGATGACCGAAGAGGACCACGTGATGTGGCAGAGGCTACCTCCAGCTTATCACCATGTGCGGCGAGGAGAGTACGTCGGAAAAGGGTACACAAATTTGGACGAGGGTCGGTTTACATTCGTTTCCAGCTGACCTATTCTTCTGGCGGCTCACGCTCCGAAACACAGGGTAATATGTGGCGTGCCTTTACACTTTTCTCTGTTTTATTGATAAAATTTTTCACAGTTAATTTTTTCTTGTTTCAAATGATGAGTTCCTCCTGGAAACGCGCATTCTGCGGAGAGGCTACTGTCAGCGAGGAGTCATGATTATATTTATTTTTACCCCTCTCCTCTCACTACTTTTTTAATCAATTTCGACGAATTTCATTAGCGCTGTTTATGCGTGCTGAGTGTGATCACTTGCAATTACTGCCTTTTGCACGAACATAGAAGGCATCTTTCATCTGTATCGCTTTTAATACTGTCATGGGGCTTCTGACAATGTATCCATAAATCAGACCCAATTTTTCTTTCTCTCTTTCTTTCTTTCTTTTTTTTTCCTTCCTTCCGTCTTTCTTTCTTTTTCAATGTGATCAGCTCTACCACTGCGTACTTTAATTATGAAAGAAAGCCAGCTCTAAACACCAAGCCTGTAATTTAATTTGTGGGCTTTCTTGCACTGATTTTTTTATGTTGCGGTGCACCAAACCAATTTACAATATGCGCTTTTTATTGTGTATTTGTTTTATTATTATTAACTTATTTATTTAAATATTTATTTACTGTGAA
Source organism: Rhipicephalus microplus (assembly GCF_043290135.1). NCBI lineage: Eukaryota > Metazoa > Arthropoda > Arachnida > Ixodida > Ixodidae > Rhipicephalus > Rhipicephalus microplus. Next base: position 78,020,920 of record NC_134704.1, read on the forward strand.
GATTGTTTCAAGGCGTTGCGCAGTTGAAAACACAGTGAAAAAGACGCGTCGAATTCGAACGAATAAATTTGTTTTTGCGCATATACACAGAAAAGAAACCGTTTCATGGTCAATGCAAGTCTGGAGGGGGACCCGGACGATGGCCTCTTGCTCTGAGGCGGCAAAGATGCGTATTCCGTAGTCCCGGGCACAGCCATGACACATGTGCCCTCCTTTCTCTGTTCCTCTCTCTATCTCCTTATTATCAAAATATCTCTATCCGGACTGTCGATATTTCGTCCGCTGCAGCGCGCTGAAAACATTAGACACTTTTACCTGGACGTACGTAACGTGCTTAAGTACGCAGCATGGCTGCCCCGCCGTGGTGGTTTAGTAGCTAAGGAACTCAACTGCTGACCCGCAGGTCGCGGGATCAAATCCCGGCAGTGGCGGCTGCATTTTAGATGAAGGCGAAAATGTTGTAGGCCCATGTGCTCAGATTTGGGCGCACGTTAAAGAACCCCAGGTGGTCGAAATTCCCGGATTCCTCCACTACGGAGTTTCTCGTAATGATGTGGGGGTTTTGAGACGTTAAAGCCCACATGTCAATCGATTATGCAGCATGGCTGCGGGAGAGAAGTGTGCATGTGCATATATTCCACGGATGCGTGCGCATGTCCGAAAAAAAAGACTGGTGCACGCAAACATACGTGACACTCTTTGCGAGATGCCGAATGAAAGAGCAGCGAGATTGCAAGATGGTACAGAATATAAAACCGTGCAAAGCAACGCTTCGACGCTTACGTTAGCGCATGCTTTTCGCCCATTCGCATCGTTTCGACTCCCTTAGGCACTTTGTAACCCCTTAATACCAGCATCGTACTTCGTGCCTAAAGCTCGCGATGTGGACGATCTCACACTTCGAATGTAAGCAATACGAGGCTCACCAAAAGAGAGGGAAGTGATCGAGGGCTTGTTTCTTGGTTTGACAAAACCTAACATTTAATGGTAGTAAGCTGAAGCCGCTCTTGAAAGCTACAAATAATAGCACACCCTACACTTCCTTAACCTTCCCTATCTGATGGTTCGATTAGGTTGTAACAGTACGAGGCTATAGCTACCTTGAATCCCACCCTTCAGCGCGCAAATATATCTAAGAAGGCGGTGGTTACAGAACTGGCTGAGAGGGGGAAGGAAAAACGGCCCCTCGACGCTCGCAATTCGCCGGCTTATAACCCTAACATGTTGATCTACAGAGCGCGGATGTGCACGCACACTATGCTTCTACCACTCTTTGTTCCGAGAGGGAACCCGGTGAAGCACCAAATCGGTTGTTAATAAAAAAAAGTTCCTTGTTGCACCCGAAGCTCAAGTATCTACGCGCGTATAGCGGTGTTTGCACGACCCTTCAGATTGCCCCAGCACTGCGTAATTACTGAATGATGCCATCCCAGACGACATTCGAACAATGAGAGCCTCCAGGATGCAAGTAGCGCTCGTTTGGATAGCAGGTTATTGCTGCTTCTGAGGGCGGATATTTCTGGCCATCACCAATGAAGTGGACGTCTTGAGCTTCTTTAGTCATCAGAGTAATCATTGAATGGTCTGTGTATCACATTTTATTTCCTAGAGACTCAATTGCTGCAAAAAAAAAAGATTTTTTTGAACAGCTGTGTCTGTCTACGAGCACTCAAAGCTATATACAGAAGGCTCACGACGCGGTGATTATAAGCTAGGCCTTCACGTCCCTACGTGGGAGCGGCCCACGATCATTTCCCTATGAAACAGGGGTGGGTTCCTTCAGGACCTCAATAAAGCTTTTACAGCGAAAGCTGTAATGACATCACAACTAGGGACACGCGTGGTGCCGTAGTTGTCCGCCGTCGCCGCTGGTGTCCGTAATCACAGCACACGAAATTAAAAAAAAAACTAGTGCCAATGACAGTGGGTCTTGAACCCGGGTCCACTGGGTGCCAGTCCAGTATTCTACTACTGAGCAATGCCGTTTTTTTTCTTTAATGAATGACATTTTCACCAGTAAAGTACAGTTGCTTCGGACTTGTTGGCAAACTTGCCTTAAGCAGGCTTGATGTCGGGAAAACAATCACATTAATACGACTTATACCGCGTTTTGAAACAGCGAAAGAAGAACCGGTCGTCGCACAAAGCGAATACCGTAACGATTGGGTCGTTCAATGCTCCAACTCATTACAAATGATTGTTATCGTTCACCTATTAACTGTGGCACATACCCACTGCAGGCATAATTCATCATCGTCGTCAGACACTGCATAAACAATTGGCACAAAATTTTTTGCAAGTGTTTAGCGGATATTACGCTTTTCAGAAGAATGACTAAAGATAGCATAGTGAATGGCTGCTTACTACCCAAACATATTTATTATTGTTACCATAGTGGGTATCAGAAAGTGTGCTTGCAGCACTTACCCAATAAGTGTTAAGAAAGGGCTCTGAAAGGCCGCTCTTCTAGCTTTCGCTGTGACTGTGCTGCGCCTTCCGCGCAGGCTTGGAGTCTTTTTTTTATCTATCTATCGCATGCGATTTAAGCATTTTCTCTCTTAATTTGTCCCGAGAGCGCGCTTCAAGCTAAGCAAGGTGCACACCGGAGAAAAGAAGTTACGTCGGCGCGCGTGGTGACGGGGAAAGCCCGTGATGAAATGTGATTAATCTTTCCCGTTGCGAATTGTGCGCAATGTGAAAATAAGCTTTCTGTGCATATCTAAACAAACGGAAGCAGGCCGATAACACACCTACAAAGTGGACCAGAGGATGGTCGCACCGCGGTCCCTCAATGGCCAAGCATCGCCCGGCCTCTGCGTCAAGTCGCCTTTTCGTCCACCGTTCATTTCCATGTTCTTTCTTATTTCTATGCTTCTGTGAAATTAGCCTTCGTGTTTTCTATATTCACAAACCAAAGAAATAAATTAAGGAATAATTTTAAAAACAATTCCTTTACCTTATCCCAATTACAGCAAAGTATCAAGCGGTCGGGTCTCTTTATTATTCTCCCTTATTATCCGACAAGGGAGGGTGAACCTCGAAAGTGTTTGCGCGGAGAATGAGGATGATTTCGACAAGGGGGTGGTTTAGGATCTAGCCATGTCCGTGGGGTCTATATGGTCGTCCCGCAGAGCGCATAGCTGGCACACTCGCACGTTCCCCGCTGGGTCACGTGGCCTTCCAGTGTGGCAAGAAGGAGCTCGGTACGAGAGAAAAACGGCTGCTTCTGAAAAGGGCCCACCCACAATCACTGTGATATACGTACGCGATGCACTGCACTGTATGTTGTACTGTAGCTTACACTGTACTATGCACATGCGACAATTCATATGTTCGTCCATTTTGCATACTGTGACCCAGGGAAAAAATAAAAACACTCATTAAAATGCATCACATAACAAGTTAGCATCGCTCTTCCATAAAAAAATAAAAAAGCGTTTCGACGCTATTTTCTTTTGCTCGAAACTACAAGGAAGTTTCATTCCGTGAAATCAAGGTACAAACAATTGTGGTATGACTAGTTCAAGCTTATATGTATTCCTGGTTAAATTTTTGTCTTGGTTGATTTTGAAGCCTCCAAACCAACCAGGGAGCCACGTTGAATGCACTCGTTTTCTTTGCCAGACTGGCAGAATCAATCATATGTAAGCGCCTCGGCCCTGGATGACGAAGGAAAAAACTTTTTAAGGTAAAGGTGCTCGTCAAATCAAATTTCAGTCACTCCTGTAGCTGTGTGTATACTAAGCGAAGGCGGACGACCGCAGAGACACAATGCACGTCCAGAAGAAAAACTCCGGGAATCTACTAATTTTGTTTAATTTTTATTTCAAGGGTAACTTGGTCCACCTGCGCACCTAGTTTGTAACATCTCAAATATCAAGGCACCACCAGAAATAATGACGAATGCCTCCCGTAGACACTAAGATATATTCCTTCATTGCGGGGACACAGCTTGAATTCTATAACGGGCAAGAATGGTTCGACCCTCATGGGTCCTAATTCGTACAAACTGTAAAGAGGGCCGGGGTAATGCTGTCACCTTCCCCCAACCCCCCATTCTACTCTCTCTGTGCTCGCAAAACGCAATCAAACACGAATGCTTAGCATTGCGCAATCATCGAAATACCTTCATTGGAAATTTCAGCTTCGTGTATAGAAGGAGGGAGCCGTATAGTTGTAAGCTTATTTCGGTGAAGAAGCCAGCTCAAAAAGTTTTCCTTTTACAGTGAAGCTTCCTAAGTCTTGGAGGTGGGAAAATGTGGCTGTCTGTGCGTGCGTGAGGGAGCAAAACTACCCTGAAGAAACAACTCTTGCATACGCAACCTTCAAATGTATTCACACTGGAACCGTGCAGTTTCTCTCAAGATTTTCGTAGAACATATAGCTAGAGATGTTACCCACGGAATCCTTAACGTTAAAGTATACTTGCAAACTTTGAAGCGCACGTTATTTAAATGTGGTGATAGAGAAATAGAAAGCCATGATCGAAAACACTTTGGTAGATCCCGGCTGGTGACAAACCCTGGAGACAACGCGAATCTTCACGCATAAATTTTGCAGCGCAAAGAAGTGATGCTTTTAAACGAAGGCACGCGGTATCCGTCTTTTTTGTGTATATGTATGTATATTTTTGCACTAACTCAAACGCTGGTAGGGGGCACCAACAGTGTCAGTAAAAAAAGGGAAGCAAGAAGAGGCGCCAGTGCCAGCGTGGATATTGGAAATGCCTCCTTCCCCCCATTCCATCACCTCAACCGAGCTACTTCCCACCACCGAAGCGGCTTGCGCTGATCCCAGTGATCGCGATGTGAAGGGGATTCCCCGGCCAAACGTTGTCTTTCCACGGAGGACAGTGGCGCACATAAATAAAGGCGCGCTCAGCGACTGGCTGCGTGGGTGGACGTGTGGACGCAGACAAAAGGAACTAGAGGTATATTGGATCAGTGACAAGAAAAAAGAGCGAGAGCGCTGTGGGAAAACAAAGAATGCGGGAACGGGCGGATCAGGAGCAGTTTATGAGCAGGAAGCCGCCCTGTCTGTCGGCCAGGAAGAGAGCCGTTAGGCGCTGACAAGATAAGAACACACGGGGGGATAAAAGTTGGCGAGAAGTGCGAGATCCCTCTGCGAAGAGGGACAGAATTGAGTTGGCGAATGTCTCTATTGTTTCTTTTTTTTCTATTACTTCACGGGTGCAGTGTCACTAAAACAACAACTTTTTTTTTGCAGCTTTCTAGGGCCTTATCTCCAATGTGATCAGCGTCACCATGTTTATGGTTATGACAATGCTTCCCGCGATGAAGATGTCACTAGTGCAACTGCAGTTTTCTCTATAGTCAGTATCTTTCCCGCTGAACTGCGATGTACAAACTTTTCTGATGTGTGCCCTCCGTCCCTCTCCGGCCACGCTTCACACTGTTCGTTGCTGTAAGCATAGTCAGGACAGCTAAAGATGAATATGAACTGAATTTACGGACTCAATTTATCAAATGCGCTTTCCAATCGCTATCTCTACATTGAGAGAGAGAGAGAGAGAGAGAGAATTATTTTAATGGGAAGCTGAAGTAGTTTGCCTGGTTTTTCACTTGACAGGCTACTCCAGTTGCCGGGTGATAACAGTTATATATACAAACACACAACACATACAGTTACACGCATAACAGTCACATAACACATAAAGTCTCTCACACGTACTGCACAATTTACAACGTTTCGTTCAAGCCTGTGGCCCGTAAGAACGTCAGTAGTGCTTTTGTAGAGCGTAACTCATTGGAGGAGTTCTGCCATGGAACCTGAATGTTCTTAACTGCAAATTTGTGTCCTGTTGCATTTTTAAGCCCATCTTCAGAGACTGTCTCTGTGATGCGTATTTCGTACACTCACAGAGGACACGATTGATGTCTTCGACGACGTTACATTGGGCCCAAAATGCTGAGTCGGACAGTCCAATTTTGTTCCTGAAGTAGTTCGTATATGCTACGTTTAATCGAATGTGGTGTAAACACGTTCCTTCTTGCCTGTCGAGATTTCGCGGCATCCTGAAGTCACACGATGGATCAATCTTGTACAGAGGCCCATACTGTTGGCTAGGGTCTGTCCAGAGAGATCGCTGGAGGCGCCAGGCGTGTGCCGAAGGCTAGCATTGCTGCATCTTGCCTCGAGAAAGGTATCTCGATGATTTCTGTTGAAGTGTCATGTCCACCTTTGGCAGCGTCATCAGCCCGGACGTTGCCTTGTATTCCGCAGTGGGCAGGTATCCACTGCAGAACAATGCGATGATAAAGGTCACATGCTTTCTTGCGTAGGCGTTTAATGTCCATGACGAGTTGGTCCTGTGTGCATGGAGAACTCAGCGACTGCAGCGCTGCTCTTGAGTCAGTGAAGATGACCTAGGACTCGGCTGTCCGGTCAATGATGTAATTAATGGCAGCCCGCAGTGCAGCTTGTTCAGTGGCTGTAGATGAGGTGCAGTGACTGAGAGTGGCAGAGATGGTGACACTGGCAGATGGAATCCAGACGCCTGTGGCAGATAATGTAGACGTAACAGAGCCGTCAGTGTAAATATAACGGTGAGCTCTGTAGCAGTTTGCCAAATGCTCTAGAGTGAAGTGTCTAGAGTGAGTGCTGGTTCGGGTGTACGTCTTTTGCTCTTAAATCCATGCACAAAGGTGACTATGGTCCACGAAGGAGATTTCCACGAAGGTTGATGCTCTCTGAAAGTGTAGCGGGAGGTCTCTGCATTGAAAATTTTATATGGCTAAGCGCAACCAAAATCCGTCCTTCCAGCTCCTAATTAGCATGTATGCACCAGAGAAATCGGTTAAGCCCCCCTACTCGCCGTTGGTTCACTGAAAACGAAGAAGGGAACACATGGTTGTCAACAAAGAAAATTCGCAGACAGACGGAACCAAAAACTCACAGTGTCCCTTACGAACCCACACAGACCTAGGGTTTCTTATAATTACACCAGGGGGAACTCTGGCGCTATTTTTTATTGGAGATGCAACAACGCATGGCACTTCGGTGAGCTTGGGAATTATGGGTAGTACATGAATTTGCCTAGTCTTCGTACGTTTAGTCAGGCTTCGTGTGGCTTGAAGCAGCTTCGTCACGAAACAACAATCGGCAAATGTTCAGCAGTTGCGCTTCACCACCTCAATGTTTTAGGCTTTCGGGTCACGAAGTTCAAAAGGGTTAGTACTTCCCTTCGAAATAAAACCGAAACACAGCAATGAACGAAATGACGAGTGCAATTCGCCGTCCGCAAGTACGAAGACTAAGCAAATCTGTGTACTACCCATCATTCCCATGGTCGCCGAACAATCGCAGCACCGGAATTCCCTCAAGTTAACTTTAGACAACTCTATGCGTAAGACGACTGGAAGACTATGCATAATACTGGACCGTCTTCTCGGTTTATTTCGTTTCCACTGTCTCCCCAGCCTCCAAAAACTTTCTGCACCTAACATGCACGGTCTTGCCGTTGCCTCCGTGATCAGAAGCTCCTAACCTGGTTTAGCATGGCCTCCGTGATTGGCCAGCCTTTGACCAAGCCACGATGCCGTGTAATGCAGTAATCGTGTGATTTAACATCACTGTGATGTCACAATGTCATAATAATGACGTCACAAAGTGACGCCAACCTGTGACGTCATTATGTGATGATAATTTTTTGCATCACTCGGTGCTGACATAGATGTCACGTTTCGCGTTTTGTTGGGCATCTAACGCTTTCGCTTTGGTAACTGAGAAAAGGTTTAATTAACCATCTGGATTAACAGCTTATCCAGAGCGTGGCTGAGGCTGCGAAATCGCAAGTAATCCCCTTCGCCTCTCAGCCTGATTGGCTGGTCTTCGAAATGGTCACCCTCTTGTTTTGCGCTCACCGCCACCACTATCAACTCCCAGGGATAAAAACAGGTGGATCAAACGTTGCACTTTTGCTGTTCAATCGTCTGCGCGACGCACTTGCGCGGCGACTATTCACAGCGATAGCTGTTATGAGATCGCAACAAAGGCGCCGTAGTCGTCCGCCGCCGCCGCTGGAGTCCGTAACCGCCACTGTGGGAAAAAAAGAACGCAATGAGAAACAAAAACTAACGAGAACGGAGTTTGGTTTGAATCTGGGCCCTTTGCTTGGCAGTGTAAAGAGTGAGTCGTTTATTGCTTCCGAACCACTAAAAAGGACTCAGCCATTGTTCTTCGTCGTTATCAGCCACCGTAACAATTTATGGCATAATGGTATACCTTTCAAGCGTATATTTCTTTCACCAAGAAAGTTTGCAATGGGTTCTACAAATGGTGCTCTTCCAGCTTTAGCTGTCACTGTGTTTCACTTTCCACGCAGGCCTGGAGTTTTTTTTACGTGAGAGCGTTGAACGGTTTATTTCACGGTAATTCCACCACCAGCATCGTTGATTGTGAACGACAAATTGGCGTTGCCCCGCCGCGGTGGTCTAGTGGCTAAGGTACTCGGCTGCTGACCCGCAGGGCGCAGGTTCGAATCCCGGCTGCGGCGGCTGCATTTCCGATGGAGGCGGAAATGTTGTAGGCCCGTGTACTCAAATTTGGGTGCACGTTAAAGAACCCCAGGTGGTCGAAATTTCCGGAGCCCTCCACTACGGTGTCTCTCATAATCAAATGGTGGTTTTGGGACGTCAAAACCCACATATCAATCGTGACAAATTGACGTTGGTGGTGTACAAAAAGTCGAGATGCAAATAAATACTGAAAAGCTTGCATCTCAAGGAAGAACAAAACCCGTGAATTTCTGACTGACAAGAAAGTATTCTAGCACAAGCCCAAACCCATGCTTAAAAATGTTTGGGGAAAAGTAGTCACAGTTTTGGCACAAGGCTGAAGGAATAAATGCGACCCTCTGAACGGGTACCCGGCAGGCGCTATTGTTTTCACCACGATTTCTAACGAGTCAAGAAATAGCACAAACCTAGTGATATTGGGGAACTAGAGAGTGTCAGAGTCATTAATGGATGTGAGCTCCACGTCATATAGGCGACACATGTGCAAAAGTAATGCAAAGCTTTATCAATGATCGCGCCCAAATTATAGCTAAAGCAGGTGTGGGCCTGTTGTATAGGGGGTCTATGGTGCTTCCGAAAAGCATCAAACTGCGAAATACACACAGCAGCATAACGCTCCGTCGTCTCAGGCAATGAAGCTTATGTTACATGGCACGATTAACAATTGCGGCAACGTCAGGTTAACGTTATCATAACGCGAATATGATCATCGAAGCGGCGTCGTTGAAAATGAGATACCGCACACTGTTCAGCTCGTGAATACAACTTGCTGAAAATGTTCAAAGCGATTAGATGAAACGACACGAGAACCCAAAATGCAACTTTCTCAGTTGAGAGCTCTTTTATACAACAAAAAGAAAAGGCAGCAAGAGGATAATTTAATTATCAATTGAAAATGAAATCGATATTTGAGTATTTTGTTATCATAACAACCATTGAAAGAAACGTAAAACATACAGATACTGCTAAAGCTATACGCGTTAGACGTCGCCACACGCGATAACAGAGTAATGGTGTACACAGATTATCTCTAACACTGGTTTTCTGTCCACCACTTAGAAACCCCCAACACTAAGGACGGCTGGTTAGTATAACGAGTCGCGGGGCGAGTTTTCAGGCATGTCCGGTTTCAACTTTTTTATTACGTCGCGAGCGCGGTACACCAGCCTCGCAGGTCGCTCCTCGTGCGTGTTGCAATAACCGGGCCCCGAGTCCAGGTCTAGCGCGTACACGGCCAGACAGGTAGGCATCCCGGCGAAAAGCATCGACTGCAGCATGTCGAGCACCTTGACCCTCATGTGCGTCGCCGACTCGTAGGTGAAGAAGGCGCCGTCGGCGTTGCTACCGTACATCGCAACGGCGTGAAACCGCACGCCGGGTGTCCTGCAGGCGGACTCTACTTTAGTCAGCGACCAGTGCAAGCGCATGGCGCCGGGAGCCGGCTTCTCATTTGCTAGCACGTGGAACAGGACCGCGCCGGCCAGCACGGACACGCAACGCGCCAGGACTGTCGGGTCGGCGTAGCGGAACACCGGCTGCGCGAGGAACGCGCGGGCAACTGAGAACGTCAGTAGCTTGTGGCGTGCCCCTGTTCATCGTCGCCCTTGTAGTGAATGGGCCTGAGGGGTGTTGAAAATCCTGCCGTGCAAGCGCTGCTGGGAGCCGGCATGTGCGTCTCCAACACGAAGAGACTAAGCGGAATGACCAGCTGGTCCAACAGCCTGGAAGACAGTAGCCGCGCCACCGTGGCATCTGCGAGCCCTTCGAAGGAAGCGCCCAGCGCGAGAAACATGCCTGAGTTCACCGACGCGAGAGTGGCGAGCGTCGCTGCCAGCGCTGGCACGCGGTTCACCAAGATGTGGACGTTTAGAAACGCCAGGCCGTCCAAGCGCAGTGACTTCAGAGTCAGGTTGAGCGAGCGCGCCTGTCGTGACGCGATTACCAGGTCGTCTCTCCAGGCGTGCGAAGGCAGCAGCCGGGTGACCGAGTACGCCACCCTGCTTCCGAGGAAAGGTTTCCAGCTCGACCACGAACCCGGGTATCTTGGCACAAGACTCGTATTGTTACGTCTGTACAGCCGCTTGTGACTGTAGACGATTTATTAAAGGACAGGAAACGTGAACAAGTTCAAAAGCGTAGCCCAGGCGCTGGAGTCACTCCTGGCCAGCGTTCGACGCCAGGCTCGCGCTCGTGCCACAGCGCCAGTGCCCCGCGCGCACTTCGTTAATGTCGTCTTCTAAGGCGACATGTCACTCTTCCTCCCTTAGACGAAGTCTCCATAGCGGTCTGGAGGTCGCCTAACCTCTGGTGGTCGCAGTTGCCGAGTGGCCACTGCCTGTGACGTCGACGGTTGCGAGGGAGTGTGCTCTTGCATCTCGGGCGATTCAGGCGGTTGAGCAGCTGAGCTCGATGGCGTCTCTTCTGGCGTTGCGTCCAAGAGATCGTCAGCTGCGCTCCAATCTGTCCGCGATTGGGTTGTTTGTCTGGTCTGACTCGTTTTCCTCATGTGATTGAGGTGACGCCGAACCTTTCCTTGGTCGCTTTTTACAAGCCAGGATCGTGGTCCGACGCGGCGCAGTATTTCGCCTTCAATCCAATCTGGCTTTTTCAAAAACTGCCGGATAAGCACTCTATCCCCTATAGCGAAGCGGCGTGATTTTTGCAATGCCTCCTGGCTCTCAGGACTTCGCTTATCCGTCTCCCGCTTAAGAAGATCGAGAGGGCAGAGCAATTCTCGTCCGAACATCGCTCTCGCCGGTGTCATACCTGTGGTAGTGTGTATTGTCGTGTGCTGCCGATACAGAAATCTTGCAAGTCGGCACTGTATGGACTTGTCTGCATCTTTCAACAGCGCTCTTTTCAGCTCCGCCACATAGCGTTCTGCCTGGCCGTTTGTTGCCGGATGATATGCTGGTGAGGTTGCAGCCTGTATGCCGTTCGACGCATAGAACTGCTTGATCTCGTTGGAGATGAATGCTTTTCCGTTGTCGGAGATGACCTTTCGGGGAATGCCGAACGTTGCAAAGAGGCTTCGGAGCACGTCGATTACAGCCGCGGATGTTGCTTGTGTCACGTGCCGGACTTCCACCCACTTTGTGTATGCGTCCACAACAACTAAGTAGGTGCGTCCGAGTAGTGGCCCCGCGAAGTCAACGTGCACCGTGTTCCATGCTGTCTGGGGACGGTCCCACGTAGGAATAGGAGCTTTGGGTGGGCTCTTTTGCGTTGCTTGGCATTCACGGCACTGTCGCACCGTTTCCTCGATCACCTTGTCCATTCCGGGCCACCATACGTAGCTCCTTGCGCACTTCTTCATGGCTACCATGCCTCTGTGACCCGCATGCAGAAGTGCCAGAACACGGGATCGTGCTGAGCTCGGTATGATCACTCGGGATCCAAGTGTGATGCACTCGCGCTGTAGTGCTAGTGCGGTCGCTCGTCGTCGGTAAGGAGCAAACTCATCTCCAGTGAGTTTCTCCACTGTACCATCCTGCACTGCCTTGTACAACCTCTGCATGATGCTGTCTTGTTGTGTCAGGCGTGCTATCTCGGCAGCAGTCAACGGAGGTCTCGATAACGCTTCGAACAATAGTACGTCACCTGGAGGCCAGGGTTCATCGAGACGTTCTTGTAATGGCAAACGGCTCAACGCATCCGCGTTTTGATGGTTCTTGCCACGCCTGTAGATTATGCTGTAGTCATACGCCGATAACTTGATGCACCATCTGGTCATCCGTGGAGAAAGGACTTGAGCCGTTGGCTTTTGTGGACCCAGTATGCCGAGCAGTGGTTGGTGGTCAGTGACGAAAGTCACCTTTCTTCCCGCAATATACTTGTGGAACTTGTGGGCTGCAAACACCACAGCAAGGCCTTCTCTGTCCAATTGAGCATATTTGCGTTCTGCCGGCCCTAGCGTCCGAGATGCAAAAGCGATTGGCGCCTCTCTATTCTGGTCATCACGTTGAGACAGAACAGCTCCTATGCCATATGGTGAAGCATCACAAGAGACAAGAAGCTCCTTCTGTTCGTCGTAGTGTGCCAGTACGGTCTGACTGAGCAGCAATGCCTTAAGCTTGTCAAAGGCTTCTTGATGCTTTGTCTCCCATCTCCACGTGGCGTCCTTCTGAAGAAGCTGGTATAGGCAGCTGGCAACTGTTGCCCTGTTCTTCAAGAATCTGTCGTAGAAAGCCAGCATTCCGAGAAATGATTGAAGCGCTTGTTTGCAGTTTGGTGCTGGAGCGTCCGTTATGGCTCGAACTTTCTCTTCGTTTGTGTGGACGCCTGTCTCGTCGATTCGGTGTCCCAGAAAGAAAACTTGTCGCACCGCAAAGCAGCACTTGTTTTTTCCGAGGCGCAGATTGTAGTTTCGTAGCCTCTTCAGCACTTCTTCCAGTCTCTCGGCGTGTTCCGTGGCGTCTTTCCCACTGATGATCACGTCATCTAGGTATGCGCACACGCCTGTGATGCCTGACAGCATTGTCTCCATAAAACGTTGAAAAATGGCTGGGGCTGCAGAAATTCCGAAAGGCAATCTCTTGACCCTGTATAGTCCCTTCAGCGTGTTCAGGGTCAATATCTCTGCTGTCTCTGGCGTCACGTGAAGTTGCTGGTACGCTTGTGCTAAATCCAGGGTGCTGAAGACCTTGCCTCCCCTCAAGTGGCTGAGCACTTCATCAGTTGAGGGAAGTGGGTAGTCTGCCTTCTTTGATACCTGGTTCACTGTGCAACGGTAGTCGCCGCATATTCGCAACGAGCCATTCTTCTTTCGAACCAGTACGAGAGGCGTTGCCCAATCCGAATGCTGTGCTGGCTCGATTATGCCTTGACTTTGCAGTCGATCCAATTCTGCTTCTACAGCTGACCGGAGCGCGAAAGGAACCGGCCGTGCTTTTAGGAACTTTGGTTTCGCTCCTTCCACGAGGTCTAGTTGTACCGCTGGACCGATGTGTCCTGATATGTCCTCGTCGAATACAGATTGGTACTTGTCGAGAAGCTTCGAAACAAGTTCATCGCCGGATACATCATTGATGCCCGTGATCTGTATACCCAGGTGAGGAAACCAGTTTCGTCCAAGGAGGTTACAACCTGCTCCCTTGATGACAACAAGTGGTAGTGTCATGGTTTTGTTTCCGTGCGTAACAATCACCGTTGCACATCCGAGAACTCGAAGAGACTGTCCTGACCATGTGCGTAGGAGCATGTTGTCGGTCTGAAGCCGTGGTCGATCATCTGTCCACGTAGCTTTGAACGTGACCTCACTGATGAGTGTGCAGGCTGCACCCGAGTCGACTTCAAAATCCAAGAACTTGCCATGTACGCGTAGCCGAGTCATGACCTTCTGTGTGCTGAACGCGTTGGTTACGGTGTTGAGCTCGTAAAGGGCCACGTCTGATGAGTCCTGCTGAGTCGACACTGGTGCTGAGGCAGCTGTCGAAGTTCCTTGTTGGGGATATTCGATGCTGTTGCTCGTTTTTGCTTCTTTCCGCTTTTTCAGACAGGCTTTTTCAATGTGTCCGCGTTTCTTGCAGTAGTTGCAGGAGACTGTCTGGAACTTGCAAGTGTCCGGATTATGTAGCGCGTTACAACGCCAACAGCGTTGTTTCTTCTTTTGGGCAGAGGCACTAGAGTGACCTTGGTTGTCTATCTTGCATGTGCTTATGCAGGATTCGTGAAACTCTTTAAATTCGGTTTTCACGCGTTTCTGGTCTTCGATGGCGTTTTCAGCTCGCAGTGCAAGGTCGAAAGCTTTCTTGAACGTCAAGTCCTTTTCTGCGAAGAGCCGTTGCTGGACCTGCTCGTTCCGAAGACCGCAAACGAAACGATCACGCAGCATGACGTCCATAGGCAGCATTGTCGGATTCGCTGCAGTGTCTGCGCTTGTCCCGAAATTGCAATCTGCTGCTAGCTTCTTGAGCGCCGTGACGTAATCACTGACCGTTTCGTCGTGCTTTTGGTCACGTCGCTGGAATCGTGCCCTGCAGAAGACCTCAGACGGTTGTGGATCGAAGTGAGCCTTGAGCATCTTGACTATGTCCTCGTAGCTCACTTGGTTGGGCTGCTTGGGTTGAACGAGGGCGCAGACGATGTCATAAGTCTGTTCCCCGCACAGCGTTAGCAGATGAGCACGTTTCTTCGATGCGTCCGTAATCTCGTTAGCCTCGAAGAAGAACTGTAGCCTCCCATACCAGGATCTCCAGGAGCTGGGGCTGCCGCTGAATTCGGGTAGCCGACCGAAGTCGAGCGTCGCCATGTTATTTCCTTGACGTCGGTGGAGTGCCGATGAGTCGATCCAGTCTTCCTCGTCGCCAACTGTTACGTCTGTACAGCCGCTTGTGACTGTAGACGATTTATTAAAGGACAGGAAACGTGAACAAGTTCAAAAGCGTAGCCCAGGCGCTGGAGTCACTCCTGGCCAGCGTTCGACGCCAGGCTCGCGCTCGTGCCACAGCGCCAGTGCCCCGCGCGCACTTCGTTAATGTCGTCTTCTAAGGCGACATGTCACGTATCATTAGTGGTGTTGCCTTCGTAAGCGATGTGCGTGTAGATAATTCAGTTGCAGAGGCCGTCGTGAGGGTAAGCGTAAGGACTGGGTTACTCGTTGCCACTGACGGTGCAGATCAAGAAGTGATCCGGACTCTTGCCTGGTTCGAAGATGCGCCGGTGACAGTATCGCGCGCCGCTGCTGCGGTTAGAAGACGCATTCAGCGGCGACTTGGTGACGTTGGCAGCGTCGAGGAATATGATCGCCAGAAAGAGCGTCAGGCAAGTGATGATGGTGAATACTATCATCGCCTGTATGCAGGGCCGATCTTTGTGCCTCGAAAAATTGTTGAAGTCGTCATCTTCATTTCCATAACTGCGACTGAACCTGTCACCCCATTCTATATCTTCGAAGACATCCTTGCAAGCGGAAAACCCTGCTTCCAGATGGAAAATAGGATGCCCCATCTTGCTCTTGTTCCAATATATACCTTGCTTGCTTGCTTGCTTGCTTGCTTGCTTGCTTGCTTGCTTGCTTGCTTGCTTGCTTGTGCCTTGATTCTTAGAGTGTAGCCGGGTAGGGAAGACCCTTCGAACCGTGGAACACTAATATTCTTCTTCTTCTCCTCCTCTTATGGCTCAAATCCAATGCAGAGAATTGGCCGAGAATTATGTGATTTTTTTTTCAGTATCTTTTCGCAACAGTCACTAAATACTCTTGCGGCTCACACCCTTGTTTTTTTTTTTGTAGCCTATAATTCATGCCACATACCCACTCTGAGGGATAGGACAAAAAAAACAAATAGTATGCTTTGGATGGTAACTGGCCTATTGCTTACTAAAAAAAAGAGGGGGGGTGTACAAGAAGGAAGACATTATCAAAAAAGACATTATCAAAAAAATCCAGAGAGTGAAAAATTAGACGAAGTCACAGCTTTGCCACAAAGGCAAAGCAATGAACGCGATAGCAACAAATCGAAAGGTCACGCGCGGAATGGCAAGTAGATCCAGACGTGCCCTTTGTTTCTCACGCCCAAATGACGCACGAAACGTATACTCACAGTACAGACGAACGCGAATAAGCGTCTCAGTTGTTACTTCGCCGTGTCTGAAAAGCGCGCCCTTTTCGCAAACCGAGACTATGCAACGATTGCAGTGACCTTTGTGCGCCCCGTAACTACAAAATAATCGTTCCAGTGAAAACCCAACGCCAGCCAAGACGTATGATCCTCCTCACCGGGAAATAAGGGTGCGCAAGAGATCATCTACTCTTCTCTCCGCATGCCAAAGTACGCGTGAGAGATGAGAGCTGCCACTAGCCTCTATGAGATGAGAGCCACCACTAGATGCTAAGGTCCCTAGATGAAACAACTTGTTTCATCTAGGAACCTTAGCCGCCACGCGCTCATTGCGCCATCCTGCTGATAATGCTGAAAACACAATATAGTTTCCCCCACGAGATGCCCGCCAACAGCGGTAAGTCGTAGATATAAACAGCTTGCCGTTTGAACTTTGAAGGAGCTGCTCCTCGGTGGCTCATTGGTTATATATATATATATATATATATATATATATATATATATATATATATATATATATATATATATATATATATATATATATATATATATATATATATATATATATATATATATATATATATATATATATATATATAGGTGTTGTACGTCGAAAAAGGTTCAGACGCAGCTTGCAAAATGAGCTTTATCAGGCAGGTCTGGCTAATGGCGAGCGGCGTGCGCGAGCTACTACTGCAGCCACCGATCATCCTCGTCTTCTTCATTACCAGCAGAGCGTCCGTTATTCAGATTCATTACAATTACTCCCCGCGAAATAAGGAGCCATCCTGGCGACCTATGGACAAGTAAACACGGGAGGGTCGTAGCAGGGCTTAAGTCTCGAGACGTGGACAACTTCCTGGCCACGACGACGTTGGTCAGAAGATGGTTCCAGTGGCTCGATGAGGTAATTCACCGGTGACGTTTTTTGTAGCACACGATATGGGCCGTGATACTTGGGGACCAACTTGGTAGAAAGACCAGGTGTATCAGAAGGGACATGCAGCCAGACGAGTGAACCTGGAACGTAGGAAGTAGTGTTATTTGATGCGTCATGGTGGTGCTTTTGGCGCCCTTGGTCTTGGGTTGTGAATGATCTTGCCAGTTGGCGGCATTCTTCAGCGTATGTAGTGGCTTGAGACAAAGTCGTGGACTCTGAGGAGTCAGGTTTGTACGAAAGAATGGTGTCCATAGTGCAAGAAGGTTCGCGTCCATAAAGGAGGAAAAAAGGAGAGAACCCAGTAGTGCTTTGAATGGCGGTATTATAAGCGAACGTGATAAACGGGAGCACTCGGTCCCAATTGGAGTGGTCTGACGAGATATACATGCATAGACAGCATGTCACCAAGGGTGCGGTTGAAGCGCTCTGTCATTCCATTGGTCTGGGGATGATAGGCGCTTGTAGTGCGGTGAACGACGTGGCACTCACGCAGCAATGCTGTGATGACGTCTGACAAGAATACGCGACCACGATCACTCAGTAACTCCCGAGGTGCTACATGACGTGATACGATGTTGTGAAGAACGAAAGTCGCAACGTCTTTTGCTGTAGACGAGGGAAGGGATGAAGTTTCGGCATACCACGTGAGATGGTCGACGGCAACTATGATCCAGCGGTTACCGTCAGCGGTGTTGGGAAGGGGACCATAGATATCGATGCCGACGCGGTCCAATGGTCGGGATGGGCATGGTAAGAGTAGCAAGGTGCCGCTGGCGTGACAAGGGGGAGTTTTTCGTCTCTGGCACGTCGAGCAGGCCCGAACGTATTGTCGTATAAAATGGTACATACCACGCCAGTAATATCGGAGACGTATGCGAGAATAAGTCTTTAGGAAACCTGCGTGGCCACATTGGGGGTCGTCATGAAACGTGGAACAAATTTCGGATCGCAGATGACGTGCAATCACGAGTAGCCACTGACGTCCACCGGGTGCGTAGTTGCGTCGGTACAGCACGTCGTCGCGAGTGGCGAAGTGCTCGACTTGCCGACGCAACGTGCGAGAAGGGAGGCAAGCCGTCCGCCCAGCCAGGATGTCCAGAATCGAAGCAACCCAAGGGTCCTTGCGTTGCTCAGATGGCATGTCGGCGATGGTGACGGCCGTGGCATCACAGGTTAGACTTTCGCAGCAGTCCGGGTCAGGGGGTAGAGGCAAACGGGATAGGGCGTCTGCGTCCGAATGTTTCCGGCCGGAGTGATAGACCACGCGAATATTATATTCTTGGAGGCGTAATGCCCATCGGGCGAGGCGACCGCTTGGATCCTTCAGTGACGACAACCAGCAGAGGGCGTGGTGGTCAGTCACGACGTCAAAAGGGCGCCCGTACACGTAAGGTCGAAATTTCTCTATCACCCAAATAATGGCGAGGCATTCCTTTTCAGTGACAGAATAGTTGGTTTCGGCTTTGCTAAGAGTTCGGCTTGCGTAGGCAACCACGTACTCTTGGAAGCCGTCTTTCTTCTGTGCAAAAATAGCGCCTAGCCCGACACCACTAGCGTCGGTGTGGATCTCCGTGGGTGCCGATGGGTCGTAGTGTCGCAGAATAGGCGGCGACGTGAGGAAGCGGCGCAGTTCATTGAAAGAATTGTCACAGGTGGCAGACCAGGCTGAAAGGTCTCTAGAGCCGGCGAGGAGCTTGGTCAAAGGAGCAATGATCGTCGCGAAATTGCGGACGAAGCGCCGGAAGTAAGAGCAAAGGCCTATGAAGCTTCGGAGCTCTTTCATGGTGGTCGGTTTGGGAAACGCTGAAACGGCTGTAAGTTTGGCAGGGTCAGGAAGAATGCCGTCTTTTGAAACCACGTGACCAAGGATCGTAAGCTTTCGAGCGGCGAAATGGCACTTCTTCAGATTCAGTTGCAGCCCCGCGGCAGAAATACACGCGAGGACTTTCTCGAGGCGGGTTAAATGGGTTGCGAAATCAGTTGAAAAGACGACAATGTCATCTAAATAACAAAGGCAAACGTTCCATTTGAGGCCTCGAAGGATAGAGTCTATCATCCGCTCGAAAGTAGCTGGCGCGTTGCAGAGGCCGAAGGGCATGACTGTGAATTCGTAAAGCCCGTCGGGCGTGACGAAAGCAGTTTTTTCACGATCGGCCTCTGCCATGGGTACCTGCCAGTATCCAGAGCACAGATCTAAAGAAGAGAAAAATTCGGCTCCCTGTAGGCAGTCCAAGGCATCGTCAATGCGTGGCAGCGGATAGACATCCTTGCGTGTGATTCGGTTGAGACGCCGGTAGTCCACGCAAAACCTGATGGATCCGTCCTCCTTCTTCACCAACACAACTGGAGAGGCCCAGGGACTGCTTGACGGTTCGATTATGCCACGTGTCAGCGTGTCGTCAACCTGTTCATTGATGGCACGGCGTTCGGTAGTTGACACACGATATGGATGCTGCCGTGTTGGCGTCTCTTGACCGGTATCTATACGGTGAACAACAGATGACGCTCGACCTAAGGTAGGCTGATTGTGGTGAAACGAGGCTCGCCAGTACAGTAGACTGTCGTTGGTAAGGCAGCTTGAAAAGGGTCAGGAGCAGTCATGGTGAACGGTGAGGGTAGCGTCCGATTGCGAAGTTCCAGGTTGATGGGAACCCCGGCTCCTCCACCACTTAAAATAGAGGTGTTGTACGTCGAGAAAGGTTCAGACGCAGCTTGCAAAATGAGCTTTATCAGGCAGGTTTGGCTAATGGCGAGCGGCGTGCGCGAGCTACTACTGCAGCCACCGATCATCCTCGTCTTCTTCATTACCAGCAGAGCGTCCGTTATTCAGATTCATTACAATATATATATATATACATGGAGAGTGACGCCGACACTGGCGGCAAATTCTAGCCGAAAGTGTCCATATAATTGCTGTTGTTGTTGTTGTTGTTGTTCCCCTGTGCAAATGGCTCGTACCCAAAGAAGGAGATTGGCCGATTATAAGGTGAATTTGCCCTAAACTTTCAGCATTGCGTCATTCCTACAAATTTTTTTTGTAACTTAATTTTGATTTGAAATACCGATATCAAGTTTGCAGAAAAAAAGAAGAAAAATAGTGAGACAGTAATTTAGCAAGAAAATTGTTTAGTCGCAGTGATGTATTCTTGAACGGCGAATAAAACATCCCTGTGGCTGAAACCCAGTGTAGAGGCTCCGAATGAAAGAAGATCAGGTTGTGATAGTTGCAAGCCCAGTCTTTGAAAAGGTGGTGCTAGTATGCTTTGCCTGAATAAATCGAAACGGCGACAATGTAATAAAAAATGACTGATCGTTTCCTCTTGATTACAGTAAATGCACATAGGGGAATTCAATATGCCTGATCTATGCAAGTAAAAATTGAGGGAGGTAACGCGGCAACGAAATTTCGTGATGACAACTTCCATCATCCTTGAATTAGTCAGTTCACTGCGCCAGGGAAATAACAAGTGTTTGTACTCTGGAGAAGCCGTCAGTGCAGGGTCAAATAAATTTTGCCTAATTTTAAGTGTGCGACATCGCGCCACCGTAATGTATACTGTATGAGGGAAAATAGGAATAATTGGTGTCGAAAGGGATGCCTTCGCAAGAGAATCAGCTATTTCGTTTAACAACAAACCTTTGTGCCCTGGTGTCCAGATTAAATGAATACTTCGGAGATGACAGGGGATCAACGATTTAAAAAGTTTCACTATAGGTCAGTGACCAGATGCGGACAGATTGCTATCGCAATAATAGGTGGGCTCACCCTCACCTATTCTTCTTTTTTTGCATTGTCCGGTTCCGCAGTGGCCGCTCACGCGATAATGTGCATTGCCTTCTTCGACTTCTGTGTGCAAAAAGTCATTTTCCACGATATAAGTGCATGCCACGAATCCTCTACCAAGGTACAGTTGATTGTGCAGGTCACACTGTTGTCAAGATGAGCTTATTGTCCAAAGGGCAGTAGATTGGTCCAAAATCCTGTTTAGTAGATTGTTCCGAAAGCCTGTTTAATTTGAGTGCTCAAACGAAAACCTGAAACTTATTTTCCCATGCGCTCCTACTTTATCTTTTTTTTATTGCTCTTAGCTCCTGATAGCTGCTTAGCTAATTTTCGGAATATTTTACTACATTTTTGCCTGCTCGACATTGCAACCTTGGGCGTAGTGCTCCCTCTCGGCGCTCTACGAAGTACTTTTGTTATGTAAAGTTTTTTTTTTACTTCTGAGCACCTGTCAGGTAGTACCCGCAATGTTTACGTCCGTAGCTCGGCAAACTCACCCATCAATAGACTCACTATAGGACTCAGGTACAGATCAACCCTTGAGTCTGAGCGAGTCTATGGGAGTATACATTTTGTTGAATTTCTGTTCTAGTGAGCCTCGCTGAGAAATATTCTGGCTAGTCTGAGCCCGAGTGAGTCCGGTTGAGGAAAATGAGTCCAAGTAAGTCGTAAGTGCAAAATGTATTCCTTCAGTGAGTCCGAGACAGTTCCACTTTTTTGTGCCAACCCATACTAGTGCCACGCTTACCACGGGCTATTGTTCTTCCAGGTTTTACTAATTCTGCTTGTCCTCTTTTGCGTGAAAGTAACACGCCTAAATTGAAATTGTTTACGGGGAGGGGGGGGGGGTATTTGCCCGATTATAGATGGAGTCGCGAAGCAGTCAAACACCATCACGCAATTTCTGACTTTCTAGGGTGTTTCAAAGAAGTGTAAACAAAAAAAAATGCCGAGCACAAATTACAGAAAGCTATAGATGAAGAAGAATTGCCTCCATCCAATGGTTTGGAAATGAAATGGTAACTAACCACAGTGCGGCTAATATCTCTTGGGAAAAAAAACGTTTTCTTTTATTAAAATTATCCACGCACGTCTTTCCTTGGGAGGGGCTCACAATGAATCTCGACATATTTCGCGAGGAAGGTGCACAGTCGCCAGCAAGTTTAACACGAACACTCCGACGTGGGTCCTAGACTACATTGACAGATGCCAGCAGCGAATCAGCATGGGCGCTGTTGCTGAAATATTACCTCGATTTGTTTGGATAGTATGTTGGCATGCATGGGTAACATCTCTGCAACAGAACCCAAAGCTATGCGGTGCTAACATCAATCGAACTGGTTCAGGACACGCTGCGGAGCGCTCTTGATAAGCTTGTTGATGACGGCACGTATATTTCAGTTAAGCCGCATACGAACTCCATGCATGTAATGAATGAACCATCCCAAATCAGCACGTTACCTATGGCCGGCGTTGTCTTTGAAAATGTGTCTATTTTTGGGGCCATATTCAAAAACCAACTTCATCTTCACCTCGAGTTTTCCTCGTCGATTTTACGCTTTTGATCCGCTTAATGAACAAAGTAGACTAGTATTCATGAAGTAATCTTGAGGTTGTCTTTTACCCTGCAACCATTTTTGTGTCTTTATGATGCTCGTATAGAGAGTACAGAAACTTGGGGAAAATCGAAGGTAAGGCCATGGTTGGTTTCTGAATACAGGCCATTTCACTAGGCGTATTCATATCTCGGTATTATATTGCCTTTCTTGCACGTATATTAGGGATCTTCCTAATTTCCGCTTCAAATTGTGTATATTGTTTACACTAACCATACTGATAGCCTGGCATCGTATTTCGTATTTTGTGTGCAACACGGGTGCCCTTCCTGCAAGGCATGAAGTGTGCTGCACATGTGCACTTTGTTATAAATTAATTAAAGTACGCAGACCGACAGCTCAGTGTGAACCATTCTGATAGGAGGCGCTGCATAGCATTCACTACTTTATGTAGCCATCGGAATATTTTTTGTCTGCCATCTCATATTTGCAGGTGCGAGAGACGCCAATATGCATGCGTTCATTCTCGATACGTTAATTTTCACTCTTAAGACACACTCTGACACACTATAGTAATGGCGTGTCCAAAAGTATAAAAATACGAATTCTTTTTCTCTATCGCCCTGTCTGCCTTCGCCTTAATGGGTCTTGTTACATGAGAAACGGCAGGCTTAGCACAAATTCTTACACTTTTTTTCCACCATCGGAATTTCTAGTGATAATGCATAATTTAAGTTTAATACGAGTAACGGTGAGCTTATCACGAATTCATCCTTCTTTCGCACTTATACTCCCAGAGACAACGCATAAAATGGGTGTTACGGTGGGAAAATGGTGCGACGTGGCTGCTCTGAGAATGCAGAGACGCGCCGACCGGAAAGACGATATGAAACGTTCCCACCGTGACGCGGCGGTACGTAAGGAGAGAACCTCCGCTCTGACGTCTTTGCGAGGAGGAAGCCCAGAGCTTCGCCGCAGAAACGCGACCTCTGCTGCTCTGTGGACGGCCGCGCTGACAGGAGACGCCAGAGCTTCCGCAGCTACGGTCTCCAGTTCCACTCGTGGCCGAGGCTCCGTCGCTCGACTCGGCAGCGTAGCGGCAATGTTCGCGTGGGAGTCCGGTCACAACTCCGTTGCGGGAACAAAGAGAAAAGTTTCTTTTGTGTAGTGAAAGCAAAAACGGGTATAGGATGACCCAGAGAAAAGGTTAAATGAAGTACGGAATATAGTTCCGAAGTATTACTGCTTGGCCAAGTTCTTGTTCTATAACTGCAGCATGAATTAACGATAGAAATCAAGCCTGACATAATAATAAGAAGAAGAAGAAGAAGAAGAAGAAGAAGAAGAAGAAGAAGAAGAAGAAGAAGAAGAAGAAGAAGAAGAAGAAGAAGAAGAAGAAGAAGAAGAAGAAGAAGAAGAAGAAGAAGAAGAAGAAGAAGAAGAAGAAGAAGAAGAAGAAGAAGAAGAAGAAGAAGAAGAAGAAGAAGAAGAAGAACTACCGGGGGATCTCATGTGCCAAAACCACGATCATGAGAGACGCTGAAGTGGAGGCCTCTGGAATTCACGGCCACCTGTAATACTTCAACGTGCTCCTAAATCTATAAGTACACGGGCCTAAAGTATTTTCACCTTCATTGAGTATGCGACTGCCACGGCCGGGATTCGATAACGCGACCTCCGAGTTAGCATTCGAACACCACAACCACTGGACCATTGCGGCTGGTAACATACTTGAAGGGGTAAGATAGTGATTTCTTATCTGTCAGTGCGTGTCTTCTGCTATTTTCCATTAATAAGAGTCACGCAAATTTTTATTTTGTTCATTTAAAAGGCCCCTAAGCAACATCTGAAAATACAATAAACGAGCGCATTATTCTCCGATGGCCTCTCCCTTCTACGTTCCTGCACAATACGTAGGACCAGCAGTCTGTTCACGTGACGTCATAAGAAAATAGGCTCGGGATTCTTTCACAAAACAGAGGGGTCAAATAGGGTAAGTCGTGAACTGTCTCCCACCCTGCTTTGCAATGCAGTCGCATGTGCGTTTCCCCATTTCTCACACGACTACCATCAACAGATTTCCCAGCTTGGTAAAAAATAGCACAAAATTGCACAAAATAGCAAAATTACTGCACCTTCACCGATGTGAATCATGATGAGTAGTGAAGCACTGAATATCGTACCAGTATGTCACCGTACACACCCTGCTTGTTGCCACTGCAATGAGTGACATGAGGGGTGTGGGAATCGAGGCTAGCCCGCCGCCATTCCGAGGGCTTTTTCGACTCTTTTTTTTCTGCCGTTCCCATGTCGTAACACGACGCTGTTCTCCTTCGCGGTCCGTCGGCGCTGGGAGAGCGGAAGTGACGTTAACTCTTCTCACCCGACACCTGTTCACGTACCGGATGTCGATGATGGCGCTGCGCTCGAGTCTGTCGGGACGTACATACTCTTATTCTAGCCACTGTAACGTATCGCACGTACGCTGTGACGCGCGCCCGCCGGAAGTGAGAGAGCCTGTCTGGACTTCAAAAGGTCAGCACTTTTATTTCCGTCCGTCGGCTCCCTTTGGTCTAGGAGATCGCTCGGACTCGTCAACGGCGCCTTGTACCCGCGGCGAACGCTAACCTTGCGTCGTCCCTTTCGTAGGCTAGGCCTAAGAGCAGTGTGGTGTGTTCGCACATAGTCGTACTACGCCGGCCCGTACCTTTCGAAGCCAACGCGAGAGAAGTTGGCCATCGCTTGAGTGATCGGGCCCTGTTGTCACTGATCGTGAGAACGCGCAGCATAGTTTCGAGGGCCCATTTTCGGCCCTGCGGCTCGCTGACGGAACCCACGCTATGGCCGTACTCTTTCGGGATCTTTTTGGATATATATATATATTGTGAGAATTCATTGTACGTCATCTTCCTCATCTATCAATAACCATCATCAGTCTTCGGCCCGTTCCTCTTCATGATCGGTGCCATCTTGCTGTTGCTTCAATAAAGCGTCAGCTGCACCGTTGTATTTCAAGTGGTGGAAGGTGCTTCCCGATCTCTTCGACCTCTCTCCATCCAAAGCCAGCTCCTGGAGCTCCGTTCGGGACGTCGCTTGCGCCAGCAGAGCACCATGGCCCAAGAGCAAGCCCAACCGAACCACCCGCCGGCGCAACCACCAGCCGCCAACCCTAGCCCGGTCAACAACCCCCCTCGGGAGCCTCCAATCTTCTCCGGTCTGCCTGGCGAAGATGTCGAAGACTGGCTCGACAACTATGACCGCGTAGGTGTCTACAACAACTGGAACGAGGTATCGAAATTGGGACGCGTCCAGTTTTACGTCTCTCAGGTTGCCAAGACGTGGTTCCTGAACCATGAGAGCGACTTCCGCGATTGGTCTTCCTTCAAAGACCAGCTCCGACGCATTTTCGGTACACCGACCGTCCGTTCAGAAGTTGCTCGCAAGAAACTGGCAGAACGCGTTCAACATTGTGGTGAGTCCTACACTTCCTATATTGAGGATGTGCTTGCACTTTGCCGCCGTATCGACGACACCATGCCAGAAGGTGATCGTGTCCGGCACCTTCTGAAGGGTATCGGACCTACCGCTTTCAACGCCCTCGTCGCACACAACCCTTCGACGGTTTCCGACGTCGTCTCGGTATGCCAGCGGCTTGATACCTTGCAGTCAATCCGCCTACGACCCGACTTCTCTGAGAACCCCCTGGCAAACAGTATGGAGCTCCGATCCATCATTCGAGCCATAATTCGTGAGGAATTGCAAGCCTACACTTTACCTCCTTCTAACAACGTTCCCGCTCAACCCGCCTCTAGCGATCTGCGTGGAATTATTAGGGAAGAAATGTCAGCGTTCCAAAGCATTCACCGTGCTCCACCATGCGCCCAACCCCCTTCGTATGCACAGATCGCTGCAATGCAACCCTCGCCGTCTCAAGTACCACCACCTGTACCTGATCACGAACATCTCGCACCTCTAGTCGCCCGTCCACCGAACCCTACCTACCATTCTTCCTGGCGGGCCCCATGTCCTATTTGCTACTACTGTGGAATTCGAGGACACATTTCCCGGGTCTGTCGACGTTGGCAGCAAGATGAACGTCGTGGTTATGCCGCTTTTGAACGAGACGACACATGTGCTCGAGGCTACTACCGTTATGCCGACAGTCCTTCCAACCACCGATCACCGTCCCCTGTGCGCATTTCCAACACGACCAACAATACACGTGCATCCCGACAACGCTCCCCTTCGCCACTCCGACGCTCTGTTTCACCACTTCGGCCTGTCTCTCAACTGGCTGCCCAGCGATCGGAAAACTAAACAGTGCAGTTTTTGGAGGGAAAACTGCATCGTGGCGAAATGACCCAAGTCCTCCTCAACGACCGTCAAACATGTTATTGGTAACTGTGGAAGGTGTGCGGGTGTTGGCTTTGGTGGACACGGGAGCAACTATTTCAGTTATGCGTGCCGACTTGTGTTCTCGATTGCGGAAAGTGAAGACACCCTACCTTGGATCATCTTTAATTGGGGCCAATGGAGCAATAATTAGACCATCGGCCCAATGTACAGCGCGTGTCTTCATTGATGGTATTCTTCATCACATCACCTTCGCTGTCTTAATTTCATGTGCTCATGAACTAATTTTAGGTTGGGACTTTCTCTCATCAGCATCTGCATTAATTTCTTGCCGTCAACGTGTAGTCGAAATGACCGAGACCGATCACTGCAGCGAACGCGTCGACGAAAAACCATTGCGTTTCTTCACAGCTTCCGAATCCATACTGCTCCCGGGTCAAGAGCAACTCATCACCATCACTTCTCCGAATATTGCCAATGGTGACGTCCTTATCACCCCTTCCAGCAGCTGTCTAGCTCGCGGCGTTGTAGTCCCCTCCAGCCTGGTGCGGTTCAAAGACAGTGCAGCGATAATCATTGGCCTGAACCCTACCCCAGAGCCCGTCCTCCTACCCCAAGGTTCTGCAGTGTCATGTTATGTGGATACCCAACTGGTTTCTTTGGTCTCTCTTGACGCCTTGACAGCTCAGCCACAACAGGCCCAGTCTGTTACTTCCTCCTCCTTTGCTCCCGGGATAAATCCTGACCTTTCTCCTTCTCAGCGTGAGGCGTTGCTGAATTTGCTCAGGAAACACCAGGCCTCCTTCGACGCCAATGCTTCGGCACTAGGACAGACCACAGTTGCGCATCATCGCATCGACACTGAAGGTCAGACTGTTGTACGCCGTCGTCCCTACCGAGTCTCCTTGGCCGAGCGCAAAATCATCGAGGAGAACGTGACCGATATGCTAAACAGAAACATCATACGACCCTCTACCAGTTCATGGTCATCACCCGTTGTGTTGGTACAAAAGAAGGATGGATCGGTACGATTTTGTGTTGATTACCGCGCGCTCAACAAGATTACCCGAAAGGATGTATATCCGATGCCCCGTATAGATGATGCACTTGACTCATTGCAAGGCGCCCAATACTTCTCCACCCTTGACCTTCGGTCCGGGTATTGGCAAATACCAATGGACGAAGCAGACAAAGAAAAGACCGCCTTTTCTACGCCGGACGGTCTTTACGAGTTTAACGTAATGCCATTCGGTCTATGTAATGCTCCCGCCACATTTGAAAGGATGATCGACACTGTTCTTCGTGGCCTCAAGTGGAAAACTTGTCTATGCTACCTCGATGATATCGTCGTGTTTTCTTCCACTTTTGATGATCATCTGCAACGCCTAGATCAAGTGCTCACATGTCTCTCCAACGCTGGACTTCAACTAAACACAAGGAAGTGCCATTTTGGCAACACAGCTATAAAAGTTTTAGGACATCTCGTTACTAAAGATGGCATCCAGCCCGATCCGGACAAAATTTCCGCAGTCCTCAACTTTCCGTGACCCTTTCGTTCCAAAGAACTACGCAGTTTCCTTGGACTCGCATCGTACTTTCGCCGCTTCATTCGCAACTTTGCCACTATTGCCGCTCCTCTCCACAAGCTCCTTGCTAGTACCGGTTCCTTCGATTGGAATAATCAATGCGAAGCCTCATTTCAAGAACTCAAGCAGGCACTGACATCCCCACCGGTGCTTTGTTATTTCGATGACAAGGCACCTACGATATTACACACTGACGCGACTGGACAAGGAATCGGCGCCGTACTGCTCCAGCGCGACCATGCCTTTCGCGAGAAAGTTGTCGCGTATGCAAGCCGCACTCTGACCACTGCAGAGAAGAGGTACTCGATAACCGAACAAGAGTGCTTGGCTGTTGTCTGGTCCATCCAAAAATTTCGTCCGTACCTACATGGTCGACATTTTACTGTTGTGACAGACCACCATGCTCTTTGCTGGTTGTCCACAATCAAAAACTTGTCGGGACGACTTGGCCGCTGGATTCTCCGATTACAATCTTATGACTTTGACGTCATCTACAAGACTGGAAGACAACATCAAGATGCCGACGCTTTGTCACGATGCCCTTTGCCGCAGTTTTCGGTGCACGTCACATCCCCTTGTCAAATTGGCTATACGGAGGACGCCTCGTCGATATCATCCATTTCTTCCCTACCTTCATCCACCCGTCCGTCAGCACTTGCTACTCACCAGCGAGCCGATTCTTATTGCACTGACATCATTGGTCGGCTTACCGGTGCTTCGTCTTCCCCTAATGCCAGGCTCCGGAAACAACTCCGACTATTCAAATTGGAGGACGATGTGCTATATCGATACATTTTGCACCCGGAAGGCCACCGATGGGTTCCCGTCGTACCACGCGCACTACGCACTGAAGTTCTGCGCGCTTCCCACGACGACCCGACGTCAGGACACTTGGGTTACTACAAAACATACGAGCGCACCCGCAGTCGATTTTTCTGGCCAGGTCTTTCCACGACAGTAGCTAAATATATTGCCTCGTGCGCACTTTGCCAACACCGCAAGCGGCCCACTACTGCTCCAGTCGGGACCCTACAACCACTTCCTTGTCCATCAGAGCCGTTCTCTGTCGTCGGAATTGACCTCTTCGGGCCCCTCCCAACTACATCAGACGGCAAGAGGTGGATCGTCACCGCGGTTGATCACTTGACCCGGTACGCTGAGACGGCCTCAATCGCTTCAGGAAGTGCTTCGGAAGTAGCAACTTTCTTTTTGAATGCTATTTATCTACGTCATGGAGCCCCTCGTGTCCTTTTGAGCGACCGGGGAAAGGCATTTCTTTCAAGCACGCTCAGTGAAGTTCTTCAAGCATCAAAAACAGTTCATAAAACAACATCTAGCTATCACCCGCAAACCAATGGCTTAACGGAAAGATTTCATCGCACGCTGTGTGACATGCTGTCCATGTATATCCGACCGGATCATCGCAATTGGGATGCCATACTGCCCTTTGTCACGTATGCATATAATACGTCAGTTCAACGAACCACAGGCTATTCTCCATTTTTCCTAGTATACGGACGCCAACCGACATCACCACTCGACGTTTCATTCTTTTCTGGCCCCGTCAATTCTTCACCATTCGTTTGCGACCAGTTTCTGTCCCGCGTTGCTCGATGCCGTCGTCTTGCCCGCGTAAACACCGAAGCTAGCCAAGAACATCGCAAACATCGTTACGATGCCACTCACCGCGTCGTTCTCTACCGCCCTGGCGACAATGTGCTTCTGTGGACTCCTGCGCGAACGCCTGGCTTATGCGAAAAGTTTGAGTCACGCTATCTTGGCCCTTACAAAGTTATCGAACAGACCTCACCGGTGAACTACCGTGTCACACCTGTTCATGTCCCCACTGACCAACGCTGCCGCGGGACAGAGATTGTGCACGTTTCGCGTCTCAAGCCCTTTTGTATGCGTTCCACAGCGTAATTCGCGGCCAGGCTGGCCGCTTCCGTCGACGGGGGAAATTAGTGTGAGAATTCATTGTACGTCATCTTCCTCATCTATCAATAACCATCATCAGTCTTCGGCCCGTTCCTCTTCATGATCGGTGCCATCTTGCTGTTGCTTCAATAAAGCGTCAGCTGCACCGTTGTATTTCAAGATATATATATATATATATATATATATATATATATATATTCTATTTTAGTCTTCAACCCCTCCCGTCCCCGAGTGTCACAATGTCACAATGAATGCCAAAACGAAAATGATGCGATGACGTGCGGCTCACAAGGACCTGTCCCATTGGTCCCAGGCCAAGAGTAATGGTATGAATAAAACAATTCGTTGAGCGCAACATCGGGGCCCACGCCATTGATCGACCTTCTTGTCAAAAAACATGCGCAGTCATAAACGAAGCCATTAAAAATGCAACGTAAGAGGTTCAACTAAGTAAAAGTATGGAGTTTAATTGGCACACTCCTTTAATTGTTTAGAGAGAAGCAGCCGCCCCACCTGCCCTTCCCTCGCCCTCGCTTTACGTATACCAATGATTATATTACTATACTAAGAATAAAAAGGAAACGTGTCTAAAGCAGTACGGAAACAGCAAAATGACATGTTATTGGGCTAGTCGGCGCTGGCTTAATAATCACGGTGCAGCGCAAAGACACAAAACAGACACACGAAAACAAGTCTGTGTTCCGTGTCTCTGTTGTGGGTCTTTACGCCATAACTTGACTATTGCAGGAGCACCGAAAAGTCATTTAAGGACAGGGCACAGAAAAGGCGTTAGAATATTGGTAACGTTTTTCTCTCTCTGGTTCTTTTCAACGCTAAAACCGAAGCATGAAGGCTTCCAAAGAAATAAGTATATAGGGAAATATAACTTGAAAGAAATCGGCAGGATAGAGGGCAGGGAGCTCGCATTCCATCGTCTTTAGGGAAGTCAGTGAAACGATGGCCCTGATCAGAGACGCTGCCCCAATGAGGCTTCGCTGAGCAGGCATGGTCTAATCCAATTGGATCACACCCTCTCAACGTCATTATACGACGTGTGGCTCCGAAAAGCAAGAGGGTTTTCTTTTGAGGGACGCCTGAAGGCCCCGACTGACGAAAACGAGGAGCCTTTCATGCTTTTAATCCGCAAGCAGAGCTCGGGCGAACCCCGCTTGAGGCTGCCTGAATTATTGAAGGTTTTAGGAAGGGAGGACCTTCCCCGTGAGGGCTTCCAACAAACGACCAGAAAAATAAACATAAAAATAATAAAAAAACCGTGAAGGCTTACTCTGCATAGCTTGGCGCTGTCTGTCTGAATTATTCATGAGGCTTTGTTCAGTTTCGCTGCGTTTTAACTTGGTCGACCTTTGTAGTGCATACAGGGGCGCTGAGTTGAAGGTCTAGGAAATCGATCAATGCAAGCCGACCCGCACATGTTGAGAGGGTAACCTGTCTGCGGCATTGCGTTGGATTCTATTGTAATACATCCGTGAGCGACCTGGTTCCAACTTATGCAAGATTTTTTTAGAAGCGAAGCAGCTCTTTGACTAGACTGTGTAACGCTGTTTCTCCGTACCAACGCGCCGCAGTTGTTGGCGCGGTGCCAAGTAGGTCACGCTGCTTGTGCGCTTTGACGTCACGCTTGCCACGCAGTGTGCCCTGATGTCACTATTTGCCTCACTTGCCTCGGCGCCCGCAGCCGCCACCTCGTCCGTTCTCTCGCAACACCTGCCGCGACCGCCGCCCGCTGCACCGCCGACTCGTCGTTTGACGTGCAATGAGCATATTAGGACCCGTATTGTTCAACATCTATATAAGTGGTTTAGTGAACATTAGCAACTTACCACATTATGTAATATACGCAGATGACACCAGCTTTTTTTCCAGTCGCGTAGTATTGATTATTTATCCTAGCAAGCTAACTCTGTTCTCGATACGCTGTATTTGTGGAGCAAAGCAAATTCTTTGCAGGTTAATTCTAAAAAAAACAAAAGTTGTTCTTTTTGCACCAACCCAAGAACACGCAAATCGTAATATAAACATATTCAATCGATCAGAACGAATTGAAGTTACTGCTGACGTGAAAACATTAGGTGTTATCTTAGAGAGAGATAGACTTTATTAATTTCCGGCAGATTGCTGGGATGGGCTCCCACCTAGGGGCCAACGGAGAGACCGTGTCTCCCGGCAGCTTCCTTGGCCTGCTGGATCGCCCAAAGTTGTTTGTCCAGGCCCAAACTGAGCAGCGCAGTCCGCCAACGCGCCCGAAGGTCTTCATTGGAGGCCGCGACCCCAAAATTTCTGACTAATGCTGGACATTTCCATAGGATATGGTCGAGAGTGGCTCTGGTGGTACAGTACTGGCATAGATTAGAACTATAGACGTCGGGATATATGTGGTGCATGGTGACAGGGTTCGTGTATGTGCGTGTTTGTAGCTGTCGCCACTGAACGGACTGGGCCCGATTTAGCTTGGAGTGAGGCGGAGGGTACTCCCGCCTTTGCAGTCGATAGTGTTGAATTATGTCATTAAATTTAGTGAGCCGATCGTCCCATTCCCACACCGGCGCAGAAAGGTCCGTTTGGGTGGCCGCTTCGTCTGACGTGACTCGGAATGTAAGACCTCGAGCCACGTTGTGCGCCACTTCATTCGGATTGGCCTCCGCGTTACCTAGTGGTGTGTGGGCAGGGAACCACAAGATGTGTACGTATTTGTCCGCTTCGTGAATTTTGCCTGTATTAAGAATCCGCAATGCCTCGGGGGAGATTCTGCCGCTGGCGTAGTTTCTAACGGCTGTCTGCGAGTCGCTGATTACGCATGAGGCGTTAGTGTGGGCTATGGCCATCGCGATAGCCACTTCCTCTGCCGTTTCTACGTTCCGTGTGATGATTGACGCGCTGCTTTTGCATTGTTGTGTGTGGTCTACGACAGCAGCCACGAAGTGGTGACGTTCCTGGTAGCGTGCTGCGTCGACAAAGACTGCCTCATGGTTGCGCCCAAACATCTTTGACATGGTCCTGGCTCTGCTGACACGTCTGCCCTTGTTGTGTTCAGGGTGCATGTTTCTTGGTATGGGTGGTACTGTTAGCTTAGCACGGATAGTGCGTGGTATGTCGTGTTTGTCTCCGTGTTGAGTGTGGTAAGTAATACCGAGATTACATAGAATCTGGCAGCCTGGCTTAGTCTTTCTTGGCTAAACGCTCTAATTGGGAGATTTGTTGCGCTTCAATAAGTTCCTCAAGGGTATTGTGTAAACCAAGTTGAAGCAGTAGTTCGGTGCTGGTGTTTTGAGGCAAACCTAGCGCTTGTTTGTAAATTTTCCTAATTAGGCTGTTGAGGTTTGACTTTTCCGCGGTGAACCATTGGTGGTACGCCGCCGTATAGGTGATGTGAGTTAGAACAAACGCTTGGATCAAACGGATGATGCTGGCCTCTTTCGTGCCTTTGTGTTTATTGGTAATGCGCCTAATGAGGCGCAACGTGTTAGACACTCTGGCTTCAATGTTGCGAACTGTCTCTCCGTTGGTACCCTTACTTTCTATGATCAAACCTAGCACTCTGATTTTGTCCACGGTTGGTATGGCGTGACCATCGCTTGTAGTGAGTTTTATATCAGCGTGTGCCTGCGCTTGGGGATGTTGTTTGGGTGGCCGACCTCTAAGTGTAGGGCGATATAGGAGTAGCTCAGGTTTTTCCGCCGAGCAGGATAGTCCAGTTCCTTGTAAATACCGTTCGACTGTGTAAATCCCTTCCTGTAATCTCTGTTCAATGGAACCGTCACTGCCGTCGCACACCCAGAGGGTGATGTCGTCGGCGTAAATGGTGTGATGAAGTCCTTGGATGGTTTGAAGTTTTGAAGGAAGACCAATGAGGGTGAGGTTAAACAACATGGGAGATATCACGGAACCCTGCAGGGTGCCCGCACTTCATATATGGTTATTTCGGACGACCTGAGTGCTCCCACAGTTATTGTGGCCGTTCTGCCCGTAAGAAATGCCCTAATATAGTTGTACGTGCGAAGCCCCAAGTTTAGGGTATTGACCTGATTTAGAATGGTGCTATGCGTGACGAAGTCAAAAGCCTTCTTCAGATCAAGACCAAGTATGCCCTTAGTGGAGCCTCCCGTACTGTCTATGATGTGATGCTTAAGCTGCAACAGGGCATCCTGCGTTGAAAGATGCCTGCGGGAGCCAATCATGGTGTGTTGGAAAAAATCGTTGTCTTCAAGGTAATTTGTCAGTCTAGCCAGGAAAGCGTGTTCCATCAATTTGCCTATGCAAGATGTTAAGGAGATGGGCCTAAGATTGTCAGCATTCAGTGGTTTGCCTGGTTTCGGAATCAGAATCACCTTGGCCGTTTTTCGATGCGGGGACAAGATTCCGGTCTTCCAGCAGTTATTAATATAGTCTGTGATATGCGTGATCGACTCATCGTCCAAATTGCGTATCATCTTATTCGTGATGTTATCCGGACCTGGTGCAGATTTGGTGTTAAGTTTTTGCAGGGCGGCACGGATATCCGCTTCGGTGAATTCTTCGTCTAGAGTAGTGTTGATCTGGCCCGTATAATCTGGATGCTGCTGAGTAGGAGCCTGAGAGATATATTTGAGCTCTACCTCCCTAAGAAACTCCTCGTTGGTGCCCTTGTAAGCATGTATTAGTTTGTTGATGGTTTGTCGTTGGGCGGTTTTGCTGTCTTCTGGGTCGAGCAGGAACCGTAGAAAATGCCACGTTTTACTAAGACTTAGCTGTCTGTCCATCGCATCGCAGGTTTCATCCCAGTGTTGCCGGCTTAGCTGTGTTGCATACATCTCTATCTCTGTGTTGAGGAGTGCTATGCGTTTCCTGAGGTTTCTGTTGTGTTTCTGTGTCTTCCACATTTTTTGCCTCCCACATGTGGAGGAGCCGGCTATCGATCTCTTCGAGGTGTGCCTCGGGAGGTACGATTCGGGTGGCATTATTAATATCCTGTTTAAGCGTGTGTATCCAGTCCGCTATGTCGCTGATGGGTTGGACCTGGTTCTCACGTGATTTGCGGAACTGGGTCCAGTCTACCAACTTTAGCTCTTTTCCCGTGGGTTTACGTGGACCACCTTGAACATGTACCTCGATGACGTAGTGGTCGCTAGCCAGGTCCTCTAGGGCTGCAGATGTGTTTCTCGTGAACGTCAGATCAGGCGTTGTGTCTTTACTGGAGCTAGTGCCCGCACGTGTGGGTGTGCTAGGGTTGGTGATGAGAGTTAATCCCTCTTGCTGCGAGTCAAACCAGAGGTCCCTACCTTTAGGAAACACATAAGAGTATCCCCAGGCAGTGCGTGGTGCGTTGAAGTCCCCCGCTATTAAGATGGGATTTTGGCCAGCGATGTTGAGGGCGCGTTTAAAGAGTGTGAGGAATCTGCGCTTCTTTTGTTTAGGGTTGCTGTATATGTTTAGTATAAAAAGACTTTCCTGTGTCTTGCGTTGCGGAACGAGTTCAATAAATATATTGTCTATATTGGTAATTTCCGTGTCGTGTTGCGTGAACGTAAGGTTTCGTCTAACTAGGGTGGTAAGGACAGTCGTCTCCCCAGTGGCATGTCCGATCGAGCGGTAGCCTGCCAATTTAGCGAGACAATGTGTCTCCTGCAATAAAATGATATCGGGCTTAACTTTCCCCTTAAGGTATTGGTGAAGATTTGCTTGCTTATTCGCGTAGCTTCTACAATTCCATTGCCAAATTGTGTAGGCGTGATTTCTAGCTATGATGAGATGCAGGGGGTAGGAATGTCGCCGGCTGTATCACACTGAATGCCGACGAGGAAGGTTGCTTTACATTCGCTGTGGGGTCCAGTCCGCTAGGTGGCAGAGGGGTGATTCTAGCCTCCACAGCGATGAGTCGCTGTTGTAGGTGTTCGTTTTGTTGCTGGGTAATTTTAGCTATAGTCTCTACGCGGTCAGTAAGGGCTGAAATCAGTCGGGATGCGTTGCTCATCCACTCATTTAATTCTTTGACTGATTGCTGAACTTCCTTCAGGACTTTATTCTCGGGCGTCACGCGTGCGTGTTTGTATTCATTGGCCTGGGTTTCGGCTCTGCGCTTGGGAGGTGGTGGTGTTGTACCTTCCCCCATTTTTTCACTGGGTGTAACAACTGAGAGCGGTGGTACTACTGGTGGAGCACGTTTTGTTTCTTTATAGTGGTGTAACTCCTCCTTGAGGGTCCTGTTTTCCTCTCCTAAAGCTGTCATTTTCTGGTTACATTGTGCTAACATCTGCTTTAGCTGTGCTATATATACATTTCAGCCTCTAATTTATCAAGTTTGCCTTGAGAAGCGGCCTCCTCAGACCCCGAGCGCGCCCCCTTGACTACGTCTACCCAGCCCACCTTGAAGGTTGCGCCAGGTCCAGGTGTACGGCTCCGAGATGTTGGCTGCGACCGGGAGCGGCGCCGGGAGCGGGGCCGGGAGCGGGGCCGGGAGCGGGGCCGGGGGCGAGACCGTGACCGAGATCTCGACCAGGCTTTCTCTCCGGGCTTCCGGGTAGGGGTAGTGTCCCGCTGCTCGAACTGGTTGTCGACAGGCGTTGGC
Source organism: Rhipicephalus microplus (assembly GCF_043290135.1). Taxonomy (NCBI): domain Eukaryota; kingdom Metazoa; phylum Arthropoda; class Arachnida; order Ixodida; family Ixodidae; genus Rhipicephalus; species Rhipicephalus microplus. Next base: position 78,057,735 of record NC_134704.1, read on the forward strand.
TTCGTCGGGTAGTCTTCATATTGTTGTTGTTGTCGCTCCCATCACCGGCGTTTCACCAGGTACGGCGTCTTGTAACGTGCCCTGCACGCCTTCTCGGCCGTCTGGTGGTCGCCGCCGCATAGTTGACAAGTGGGCTGGCATTGGTGATCTTGCGGGGGGTTGGTCGTACCACAGCCACGGCACACGTGGTCTTTCGGGTTTGGGCATACATCTGCGCGGTGCCCCAGGCGACCGCATTGGTAACACGCCTCTACCTGTTTGCGGTAAAGGGAGCACTTCAACATTGCCCCACCGTATCGAACGTATGTTGGCACGCGAAGACCAGCGAACAGTACGATCACCGTCGTTGTGTTGCTGAGGCGTTTTGCAGCGATGGCTGTAGGGTTCTTTGTTGTAATCACATTAGCTGTAATATCTCGGGCAGTATCTTCCAACGGGATATCACGTATCACGCCTTTTGACGTACCGTCTGGTGCTGCTTCATATGCGCTGGTATCGTACGCCTTGTTGCCGACCACAATGTGAGAGATTTTCTGGTATCTATCAGCATGCGCCTCGATGGGTGTGCTCACAACGATGATATTTTGCTGGAAATTTGGGCATATTGTGTCCTCATCTTGGGCGTCTCTCGGAATTTCAGCGGCGTGGTAAATGCAAGTCGCCAGTCGGGTGGCTCCATGATCGGTGAGTCGAAGGCCGCCGCTTTAGGTCGGATGATGATCTTGTAGTCACCTCGGGGCAGTGGAGGCATCCGGCTTAATCTTGTTATTAGACTCAGGCATTGCTCACGCCGTTTCCTGCTGTTATTCCCTCGTTGAGAATCCGCACCGGGTTCTAGTGATTGCCCGCGGGTCGATTCTTTGATCCTACGGTGCTCCATCCTGTACTTTCTTCAAATTCTTCACGAGAAATGGGTTCTCCCTCCACAGTGACCTCCATTTCTTCTCAAAAAGTTGGACGCGTCAAACGCGCCGACCGGCGTTTCTTGGTGCCCGCAGAGCTAGGCCGGCCTAGGCAGCAGCGTCTCTGGCAGCTGCGCTGCCGGTGGCTTGGCAGGCGTTAGGCCTATCTCTCTCACCAGCGTGGTTGACAAAAATGCGTCGGTAAAGGTGTCAAAATTCAAGTCCCCACATGGAACTTGGTGCCGGGCGATTCCTGATGACAAGCTGAATACGCGGGTACCAAAGTCTTGTGGGCTTCTAGGTGACTTCCACTGCAAAACATTCGTTGAAACCGGAGCCGACACGACGCGCGTTCACTCGCTCCGACGAGAGCAGCGTCTCCCCGTGTTATCTTAGATCAGCACTTATTGTGGGACGCCCCGCCGCGGTGGTGTAGTGGCTAAGGTACTCGTTTGCTGACCCGCAGGTCGCGGGATCAAATCCCGGCGGCGGCGGCTGCATTTCCGATGGAGGCGGAAATATTGTAGACCCATGTGCTCAGATTTGGGTGCACGTTAAAGAACCCCAGGTGGTCGAAATTTCCGGAGCCCTCCACTACGGCGTCTCTCATAATCATATGGTGGTTTTGGGACGTTAAACCCCACATATCAATCAATCACTTATTGTGGGACAAACACATCGAACGCGTTGCAACACGTATGGCGAAAGCATGCGGGGCACTGTGTAAGCTTCGGGATGTTCTTCCATCAAAAATACGGCTTTTGTTCTATAATGCGATATTTATCTCTCATGCTAATTATTGTAATTTAGTATGGGGAACAACGTCAAAGAAGAATTGCAGGACATTATTTATGCTACAAAAAAAGCATTGGGGCATGTTGCGTGTGTTCCTTAAGACAGCCATACAATTCCATTATTTGCTCAGTTTGAAGTTCTCCCATTTCGTTACCATTATGAATTTAACCTTGCCGTGAAGTATAAAAAAGCGTTAAACGATGCCATAGTGCATTTATTCATCTTTGTAACTTAAACAAACCACATCAACTCAATTATTTGTCGCCAAAAATTGTCGCCAACAAGAATCCACACGCTCTCTCTGCATCTTCTTCTTCATTTTCGCCTTCTTCTGCTGGTTGAGCAGAATTTGGTTGAGCGGAATTTCGCCCCTTTTTCGCTGGGTCACGAAAACACTGACACCGGCAGGGTAATATTTCCCACGCGAACGCAGCAAGAAATCGTCAGCTATACATATGAAAATATAGACAAGTACAAGCAATTATCGCTGGAAAAAAGAAACAAAGAAAGGTACTTTTTTTATTAGCTACAGAGGCCAGCAAAGTCGAAATGTCACGTTTTGCCCCGTGTCTCATTTTACCCCACCCTACGCTACGTGGCGGCCGGGATGAGATTTAACATCACGGGCTTCGAAGCCGAAACTTTGTTTCTTCAGATAGTTTTTGCAAAAGAACACACCTCTACAATACCTCACGTGGTTTAAATTATTTAGCAGTTCCCTCACCATATCGTAATCATATTGTTGTTTCGTCATGTATATACAAAAGCATATAAAATTGAGCATTGGAATGCGTTCAACTTTCATCTAATCATTGATACTACTTCGTTCAATCATAACACGCTCGTTCAATTACCAACAAGACGAGCTAATTCATTGAATACTTTCACTTACTAAAATCATACTCCGCCCTGCTACCAAATCAATTTTACAAGAAAATTACCACGTCGGGTTGTATGGTATAAAGAAATCATCATTTGCGTGTAAAGGCTCCTTACTGGACAGTCGTCTTTCAATTATGAGAATAGCGCTGAAGATAACTGGTTAAAGAAACAAATAAGAAAGAGCCCGCACTATAGCCTGCGAGAGGCTAAATATGCGTGTATATATATCAAAGAAGAAAACGCGGCTCCAGCGAAGATGTAAGAGCACAGCTGCCTCCATTTCCGAGAACGTGCATAAACGTTGCACATGCCATTGCCAGAACGGGTTGTCGGGCCCCGAGTGGATTCTGTCTCGCGTCAAGCAAGGCACGGTCCGACACGTCGCCCGTGCGGAACATTCGAGCTCAGCCCCGCGGACCCAATGGTACGGGTCGAAATGAAATGGCGGCTGTCACGAATGCGACACTTTGCACGCGGTGGCTGGCCTCTCAGCTTATTGCCTTTCTCTTTATTTCTTTCCCTCTTTCTGCATGATTTCCTCTTTTTTTTTTTTTTTGCAGTATCACTTTACGCGGAAAGTAGGCAGTCACAAACGTCCGGCACTTTCTCGCCAAAAGAGAGGCACACTTTTTGCTGTTGTTTATTATTTGTGTTTTTTGTCCGTTGCCTGTTTTTGCTTCGGTGGGTATAACCTGTATTGCGACATTCAAATTTTTCTGCTACCACTGAGCTATGCGAACAGCTGCCGCTAGATCGATGGGGGGCGAAGCTACCGACTTTTAGATGCGGAGCACCTTATACTCGCGCCTTGTAGTGCGCCGTCCGCGTCGTCCGCGCCGTCCACACCGCTTCTCGAACATTCGACAGCTGACGCGCGCGCATGCGCCGTCGCGCCGTCGCCCACTCTTCCACCATCTGTGCATCCCTTCCTCCTCTACACACCGCGCGCGCTTCACTCCTCCACCATCTGTGCACCCTTCCTCCTCTACACACCGCGTTCGACATCTACAATTCTCCTGATTCTCCAGTGGACGCGCATGTGGCGTCGCGCTTCGAGAACATTCAACAGCTGACAGTGCATGCGCCGTCGTGCTGTATATATACTCAAGGTCGGCGCTCGCTCGCTCAGTTGCCGCTCGTCGGTTGGTTTGTACGGCGCGTCGACGTCCAAGGTCGCGGTGAAATGAATTCCAACGAATCCACAAACACAATGATCGACGTCCCTTCGACCAGCGCTGCCCTTTCGCATACGTGTGTACGTGTTCACTCATTTAACACCCCCTCCTACAACCACGTTAACCAATTTAGCCATCGACCCAAGTAAGTCGCAATTTAACACCCCATTTCACAACCACGTTAACCAATTTAGCCATCGACCCAAGTAAGTCGCACTTTAACACCCCGTTAACCAATTATATGGTCCGCATCCTCCTCAGTGTTCCCCCGAGGGAAGCTGCGGGCAATTTTTTTTCTTTTTGTTGTCTCGAAAAAAAAAGACAAAGCTTAAGAAAATTATAATGGGAACTAGCAAAGTGCCGAGGTCAACTTTGGCTCCTCATCTACTAAAAAAAAAACGGGAGACAGATAGCAATATCACGGGCGAAAAAGAACAGAGAATGTTTATGATATCTGAACATTGTTGTGAGTGGTCATCTGAATGTCCATTCATGCGAAACTTTTCTATTGCTTTATTAGTATTCTATTGCTTTATAAATGTCACTCTTGAGTTCTCGACATTACTTTAACCAAGCCTTCACTTTCCCTTGATATTAATGTAACGATGAAAAGGCCTTCACGGACTACTGGAATGAGCACATCAACTATATAGATAAAACCTTCCTAGACACACAAATAAAATTAAGATCAAGATCTCCTTTGAAAGAACGAGATGACGAGATATGGTTTTTCAAGGACGAAGTTTTAAAATAAAAAAATAATAAAGTTGGATGAAAATGTTGTAGACCTGCGTGCTCAGATTTAGGTGCACGTTAAAAAACCCCGGGTGGTAGAAATTTTCGGAGTCCTCCACTACGGCGTCTCTCATAATCAAATAGTGGTTTTGGGATGTTAAATCTTACATATCAATCCATAATATTTGATAGTGAAGAACTCAGGGCAAACGGATTTTAAAATTTACCATTGACAAGCGCGTTCATGGTGTGAAATGACAGTCCAAGAACTTGATAACGACATGAAATGATTATTAACGTACTTGATTAGAGTACGTAATCAACGACACCAAAGTTGTAAGAAAAAAAACCTACTAAATAACAAAACAAGAACTCGATATTCTAATATCAAGTGAATAAAGTATGTCTAATGTAACGTTTTTTCAAAGGTTTCGCACAACTTCACCGGGATCCGTTTCATCGCGCACTGCCCTGGAACGCATTTTGTCACCTCGCACATGAATTCAATGTTTTGCTTATTTCGCCGGCGCGTTCCCTTGCTGTGCTCTATCCTTGTCATTTCTTGGCGGAGTAGATCTTACATGTACCGCTTAATATATCTCAATGCATGGAGACGATGTTTTCGATTGCATCCATGGATGTGCTTGAGTCCCTTTAAACAGACACTCAAAGGCACATTCTGATCATTTTCCATTGCCGTGCTCCTTGCACTAGCTCCGAGAGTGCTTATAAACCTTACGATTCTATGTGTAGTTATTTATTTATTTATTCAAAATACCTTACAGACCCAACAGGGCATTGTGTAAGGGGAGCATAAAGGGAATACATACCTGAATTGGTACACTTTCCATACAAACAATAACATCAACTAAATGTCAAATATTATACAAGTCCTAACACGAATAAGAATGAGAAAATATTAATAATGCAGCAAACATTTATGCCCACGTTTTGGGGGTTTCGTCATAACCTTGAATTGGTTGTTCACCACGAGTTGCTTTTGTACGTATGTGTGAAAGAAAAAAAAACAGATAAAACTCGAGAATTTGAATGGGAGGAGCACAGTGACATGACCTCCATGCCAACGCACCATTTTTTTTTTGGGCTGCTTTTTTTTTCTGCGGCCGCTGGCACGTCTCGAGGGAGTTGTGAAACTTGCGCTCGAGTCCCGTTCCTCTTTAGTGGCCGATCGCAGCCGTTACGTACATCGCCATCGACGGGTACGCACGACTTTGCACCGAGCTCGTTGTTAAGGCCTATACCGCCGCCATCTTTTGTTGTACCGTGAAACTCGCTAGTTTCGTGCAGCACACGGAAAGCAACGACATCCCCGGCTTTCTGTCTCCTGTCTTACTGCACACCAGTATAACATGCTCTTACAGAAACTCAGCGAAAAGAAAAGTACTGTTCAATCGATTAATTCTGCCGTGACTTTATACCTAAGGCACTAACATTTGAAGGATCCTTGAGAACACTCTTCAGGGGCAGTGCTCTAAGGCCGTTGAAATTGACCCTATATATATGCATACATATCAATGAGAGAGAAGGAAGCAAAAGGCGATAAGTACTGTACAGATAGCAGACGTAATTTATTGTGAGGTCTAGAATAATAAAAGGAACATGCTGACTCGGACGGAATGTGAAAGGCACAGAACAGATACAGCTAGTGGTCCATCCAGAAGCGCCGAGTGCACTTAAACGAAATGTGGAGTACCTCCGAGGGCTCAATGATTCGACAACGAAGTTTACAGACAAACAGTAATAACGGACCTCGGTCAGTACGTTGGGGCATTCGAACATTGCCCTCTCGAAGATAGCAGTAAAAATTGCAACTGCACACATTATCGCCAATAGTAGTTGTAGTAATGACACGATTAGTAGCAAGACTATGCTTCGCATAGGACCGGCTTCTCGTGGATCCATGCACGGAACTATCCGTGGAGGACCCAGAGCAAACGGTGGGGCTCTCCGTTGTAATGTCCCGACGTTTTCGAAAAGGGCTCGGAATTCTGAAGAATTACGGCTTCGCCTAAGCCATTGTGCGGATGCAAGGAGGCAGAACAGGACCGTCATAAAATAGGCATTTCGTGGCACTGGACCGAAATGTCAGATGGAGGGTGAGCTACAGCGAAGAACAGAAATAACAGGAGGGAAAACGAAAGCGACGAAGCGAGTCTGCGCCGTTGCGTAAGAATAACTCAGAAACACTGAACAGGGCCTCCGATATAGTGCCATGACCAAAGCGTTCAGGCGTGTCGCCTATTGTGAGGACATTTCTCTCTGTTTCTCTTTCATAGTATTTTTATTGCACTGTAATTTCCTTTCTAATATTCTTCCTTTCCTTCTCCTCGAGCGTAGGGTAGCCAACCTATCCATAGCTTTATCCCCCCCCCCCCCAAAGTGTGAGGTAGGCCACCGAGCCAGAGCTTGGTTAACCTCCATGCATTTCTCTTATCTCTCTCTCTCTCTCTCTCTCTCTCTCTCTCTCTATCTCTCTCTCTCGAATGGCAATAGGAAACTCCTTCTCCCCTCTCTCACCACCTTCACGCACGTACACACAGGCGCGCTTTGCAGAGGAGGTTGCTTGTGTAAGAACGCCGTTCAGGCTGGACGCAGATAGCACTACTACTGATACCAGAACAAAGACGGCCAAATGAAACACACTGAGAATTAAACCATAAAAAGCATTGTGGGAATTATTTGTTGTTTTAAATGAATTAACGCGGGCTAAAACGCACCCGTTCCACCGGCGGGATCCGAGCTCGAACATTCAAGTGGCGGGTGCGATCGGTACATTGCGTACCCAATATATTACGTGCATTGTGTAACTGGCCCCATAGAAATAGCGTGTATACTACAGTTAAATTACAGTAACCGCCGTACAGGGAGTGGGAGCTCCGCAATCGCAAAGTCAGGGTGTACTAAAGCTGTGCGAAAGTCGGCTACCGTTATCAGTACCACAAGTTCCCCTTCGTTGACTTTTGCGATTCTTTCACTGGAATAACACACGTACCAGCAGTGTTCTGTGCCGAAGAAGGAAGGAAGGAAAGGAAAACTTCAGGTTGGCTATACCCTACCCTGGGGGATAACGTCATTATTATACGGGACGCGCTGTACGTGAGTTAGAAGCGACAAGCAAAAGTAAAGTATACGACATCTACCAAAATCTTATGTATTTTCCGAGGCCTGAATAGCAAAGGGTTAGCCCTAAAACTTCCGGAGCTGGCGCGTAACGAAACATTGATAAGGAAGGAACAGTTAGAAGCGACAGAGTAACGCGAATTGTTCGGGCGCTAACTCACACTACCTTTCTTGAAAGCACCTTTTTTTTGCTCTATATGCCATGTCATGATAGTGACAAGACATACTGGCGATCCTATATATGCCACCACGAAATGGATATGGCGCGGGACTTCGTCGACCCCTGAAAGAAGCCGCAAGACTGCGATGTTGGGATGATGAGTGTATCTGTGATTGCTGACACTCTTTACATTGTCGTTTACCCTGGTGTACTCAGCCGATACAGTCAAGCACGTCTAACGTGCTTAGTTATGCACTCGGCGATAACCTGATGAACGCTTAATGATGCCGGCGTCGTTTCTGATTTGATTCCTGGTATCACTTCTGAATTCCTTCGCTCCACCCAACCGTTCGCCATCCTCGGCTATACAATATATTTATATCTTGGCATCCGTTCCGATGTCCTAAACGACTGTTGACTGGAACCAGCAATGTGGAGTTCTAATTTGATTTTAGGGCACTTGTAAGCAAGTTAGGTCTGTTACGAATTAGACCTTTTGGTGGCAACGCGAGTAATGGCATATAGTTCACCAACAGAGCGACCATTGAAAGAAGCTCGGGTGCGGACCTCTATCGGTCGACGGCGAACTTCCGACCTAGGGCGAGGGTGTTGTGAACGTAGTCTGGAAGGATGACATCACTGCAGGAGTGGAGCACACCCGATTGCCGGGGCTTGGTTGGGCACTGCGCACGAAGGCTAGTCAGCTCACGTGACCACAAGCTGTTTGTAGTGTGTTCGATTCGGTCGCAGTACTCTCGCCATCTTCTTTTCTTCACTCCCGGTGTAAGATCTGTTTGTTGAAGCTGGACATACAGGCCGTCACGGTACGTGCGCTCTTGTCGATGCTGTTCAGACCGAAGTATTTTGCACACCCGTATGCCATGGCCGATAGAGGGGCGGTAACCTCCAAACAAGGCTTTAACGTCCAGAGGCAGCTGCTTGGTCCACTCCTGCAGTGATGTCATCCTCCCATACTATGTCCACAACACCCTCGTTCTAGGTCCGAAGTTCGCCGTCGACCGAGCATATAGTTCAACTACGAGAGCTTTCTTTCCAAAAAAAAATCTATGGGTTTTCATTTTTAAATACGGGCTTAGAATAGGTGATAATATTTTTTTATGTTTTCGCATTATCAAAGACAGCAACAGTCACTCGCACTGGAAGTATATACAGCAACTTGCAGGTGTGAATATTCGGAAATTTAAAATAACGACTTCAATATCGTTCTGTTTAATCCGGCACTAGAATCAGATGGTGCAATTTATAAATACGAACTTTTTTTTTCTCGAATAATATGCACCGATGGAAAAAACGTCGAAGAAACGAAACGATTGAAGAAAGAGCGGCAACTTTTTTTTATTGTTTTGTTTTAGTCATCGAAATGTCTGGATAGATGCAGCCCCTTATTTTGCGGGACTACCGACGCTTTATGTATTGATTGATGAATGGAGGTCTCGCTGTGTACCGATTACAGGACGAACACTCCAGCGTCACCGAAGTGGTAGAGTCGTCAATCCAGTATTGCTATCATCACGATATTCATGATAACGTAGACTCATCAATATTGCTCAACATTTATACGTAAGATTTAATCAAAAGCTGATGACAATGTGTCCCCTCGGATCCTGAAGTCACTGCTTCACTTCTACACGCTATTACGGAATATTTCTAAAACTCAATTTGCTGCTTCGTGCGAGCCTATGGAGGCCACAGTGTACAACGCTCTGGTTATTTTTGTCGGTTTAAAGTTGTCCTAATTTTATTTTGTTAAAGTCGTTAAGTATTTGCTTCAAATAAAATGTCGTGGAATTCTCAGCCAGTTCCGAAAACGGTTGAATTAACCATTCTATAGGCATGCTTAGACGGTTACCTTACTATTCGCAAACCATTCGAACAATATTCGATTACTATCTATACTCGATCCAGTTCCAAAATTTACTTATAACACACCCCAACACAGCACAGTTGCCGCGATAATTTTTATTATTTTATATTTCGGAATAAGCAACCTTTAGAACGTTACTGGTTGAACGACTTTCATTTGAAAGATAAAGTAAACTGTGCCCTTAGTCCTTTCTGCGGGCCTTCTCCTGGTAAATTTAATTATCCTTAAAGTTTTTCGAAGTAAATTAGTTGGTCGAGCGCTTCAAGCGGTGCACGCAGCATAATCTTGTTTGCTTCTCCTACAGAGCTGTTTGCAAATCTAATTTTTCTGGGTGAGGCAACTTCATTCGTGAATTGTTTTTTTTTTCTTGCTTGCTTTTGTTGTTCCCCGACACTCAAGCTAGACAAAAGGCTCGATGAACGAACCCGCACAAGCGTGGCAATTCAGTAAACTATCGTGAATGGGGCACGCGCTATTGCGTTACTGAGTACAGCATCGTCGGATACGCCGTTAAGATCAGTTCCCAAAAGCAGATTGCGCGGCACGTGCAAGGCCGGCCGGGGAGAGCGCGCTTGGAGGATGGGCAGACCCGTCCTTAAACGGGTGCTAACGGGGAACAATGTTAATTAATTATACTTTTACAATACCAAGAATACGCATCGATTTGTATTTGGATGCTGAACGTTATCCACCGAGTTAATGACATTAGGAACATTGATTGATTTGTGGGGTTTAACGTCTCAAAACCACTATTTGATTATGAGAGACGCCGTAATGGAGGGCTCCGGAAATTTTGACCACCTGGGGTTATTTAACGTGCACTCAAATCTGAGTACACGGGCCTACAACATTTCCGCCTCCATGACATTAGGAACATTATCTCTGAAATTTGGAGCATTATCATACATACATACATACATACATACACACGTACATACACACATACACACATACATACGTACACACATACATACATACATACATACATACATACATACATACATACATACATACATACATACATACATACGTACATACATGCGTACATACATACATACATACATGCGTACATACATGCGTACATACATACACACATACATACATACATACATACATACATACATACATACATACATACATACATACATACATACATACATACATACATACATACATACATACATACATACATACATACATACATACATACATACATACATACATACATTTCGTGAATGCTGTCGTTACGGCGGTACATCGAACATCCCCGTGAACGTGGTATCATGTCTGTCAAAGCGGATCACCAAAAACCAGCAGCGCAATGTAGTGTAGACAAGTGAACACAGGTAGAGTACAGAAGGGGGATGAACAAACACGAACCTCAGTGCTGCAGAATTACTGCATTCCACTTTTTTTTTTCATGTTCGGTTATTTTTGCGCGATAACATTCTTTGCTGCAAAACAACAAGCATGTGTCCGGAGGTGCATGCCGCTTGAATTAAGATACGACTACTCGCACGGTTGTAACTATCTCGTAGTGACTGCATTTGTTACTCAACTAAACTGCACTGTAGCTCTCCAAAGTATTATGCAGCGATTTGAGAGAAAGAGGCACATAGAGTGCCCGAGTTGTACACGCAAAAAGCGACATCATTGGCAAGAATGCCCGTACTGCGGCACGGCATCTTGAACCGGAAGTCGACGCAGACGGCCGCCGTAGCCCACAGTCCATTGCGTGAGCCACGATTTTGCTATCGCTCAATCGGCCCTTTGAATGTGTGTGTTTGCCCATTTAGGAAAGGAAAGGCGGGCTAAAAAATTTTGTAGGAACGTTATGGCGCACATCTCCTTCATGGTATACTAACATTTCTTGACTGAACCTCAGCATGGCACCGCAGTTTAATTTACCATAGTGTTAACTAATTTAATTCGCTGGTTTTATCTGTCCAAAACATAATACCATTATGAGGCCTGTTACGTGTAGTTTGAGGACGCCAGATTAATTTCGCACTGGCGTTATTCATTGTACGCCGAAGTACAAGCGAACTGCTGTTACTGCATCTTGCCTTCGCCGCAGTGCAGTCATTGCTGCGGGTCTTTGCAAACGCAGGAGATAGATGGCTGCTCGTATTTTGAAATCGTTGGTTTCTGATAACGCCTAACCGCGAAGTCAAAGAACACGAAACAGAGAAATATACCGCGTGAGAGGTGAACACACATCGCACTGCAGCTGTGAGCCGAATACAAAATGCAATTCACTCCAAGTCGCAATTGGAACGTTGCTTAATTTTAAAACGCAGCGCACAATTTATCCACCGGCTCGAGCAAGCATATGCTTTTTAGTTTTTTTTTTAATTCACGGGGAGACTTCTTGTGCAAAAAGCATTTTTTTTCTTTTTTTTTTCATTCGCCAAAACCTTGAAGGGAACTCAAAAGTTATGCATACATTTAGGCGCGACGGCCTGGCCTAAAAGCTAACGTCATTATGATCCTCCAAAAAGAAAGAAAATTGAAAGAGGAAAATGATAAGTCTCTGACAGATTACTGCTACCGTATACGGAGCGTGCTCATATCGCAGAGATGAAGGTTCACCATTGTTTCGGCGCAGCCGTCATTAATCATACGCCTAATTGGCCACGCACAACGTCAGCTTAAGCTATGCATTTTTTGTTTCTTTTTCTAAACGATTCCCTCCCTTTTGCACTAACAAGAAAACTTAGATTACACGTTCCCGTTGCTTCAATGGCTTGATATTCAAAGCTTATGTTCCAGACATAAAATTTTATAAATATAAAAAAAAACAGAAAAAAACTGATCGTGCATGTTACATAGGCGTTGCGCTTACGTTTTGTTAGCTGCTTCCTCTCTACAGCTGCTGTATTTCTCGAATAGTTTTTCGTCTACTTTCCCGTTGTGGAGAGACCGATTGTAGCTCTGTTATGATGCTGTTTTAGCAAATGATTCGTTTGTAAAGCGACAATGGATACCCTAACCTCGTTGTTTTTTGAAACCTCAATCAGTATATAGTTCACGCGTTATTTTTTTTTTAGTTACAGCATTCAGTGGCAGAAATGCTCAGCATGAGTGAATAACAAAAACTAATTGACATGATAAATCCCATCAAAAATAGAAGCAATAAAAACTTGGTAAAGCAGCAGAAGACAGTATAACAAATGAATATAGTTGAATGGCAGTAAGAGTATGCAAAGCTGAACTTTACGGGATTATATGAAGTGTGAGGCAGATACAATAGCTTGTTTTGTTTTGTATTTTTATTCAAATTTGTTCTTTTTTTTCTTATTCACCGGACAAAACTGGATGATCGCCAAGGCTAAAAGCTGTGAGAACGGCTTGACAAAGGTCCCGGTGGCCTGTACATACGCATGGAAGTACTGGAAAGGATCAGAAGTACATAAGATGCAAGTACAATATAGAAAATGAACGATACATACTAATTAAAAAACGATTTCATTACTGATTATTTTAAAACACCTATCATAAATGTTTGAAAAGAAGGTTCTCAAAAGTCAATATTCACCGTGCACAGACCCTCATATACATTAACACTTATAAACTTAAAAGCCAACATATAGTATACATTTACGTGAACACACATTCATATCGCTAAAACAACGCAAGATAACAAGATGTAACATAAATACAACTGATTAACACAAGACTAAACTATGAAAAACATTACATAGACTGTGAGAATAGTTTGTTGCGCATGCTCCTATGAAGCCAGGAAGCAGAAATGTGAGTGAATTTTTTTTTTCAACTGTCGCAGGTGATTGTACTTTCGTGCGTGTTAAGTCTTGCGAGTACGTTGTCGGTCAATACTTGGTATCTATACGTAGTGCGGAAACGCATTACGGACCAGATCTCTGTATTTTTTGTGGTAACTGTAACGACCCGACGTTCTAAGCATGACAGTGGTATAATGAAGTTGGAGAACCCATTTCAGAAATAAAGTCGGTGTTTAATCGGGTGTGGTGCAAGCATGTTTCCTCTTGCCCGTTGAGGTATCGTGGCATACCGAAATGGCAGGATGGATCCGGGTCTTGTACAGAGGCCCGTACTGGTGAATAGCGTTTTTCCAGAAGTATTGCCGGAGGCACCAAAGGTGCGCCGATATGAGTGTCGCACCGCCTTACCTAGAAAAAGATATTTCGGCGATTTCTGTCGAAGCGTCAGTATATCCAGCTTTGACAGCGTCATGAGCCCGCACGTTGTCTTGTATTCTGCAGTGGGCAGGTATCCACTGCAGAACAATGCGTTGATGGAGGTCGCAGGCTTTGTTCAATAAGCATTTGATGTCCACGACTATTCGGTTCTGCGAGCGTGGAGACTTTAGAGACTGCAGCCCCGCTCTTGTCTCAGTCACGGCACCTCATCCACAGCCACGGATCTGGATGCACTATAGGCTGCTTTTGACTAAATAATAATAATAATAATAATAATAATAATAATAATAATAATAATAATAATAATAATAATTTAGCACTTTCACAAAATAGCACAGAAATACAAAGTTGGCCTGCCAAAGCCTCATTGGGCTTGAAGGGCAGAGCCAACAGACAGCACATAACAAAGCTTAATATATCTAAGACCACATAGATGCAAGGTGCGGCGATGGCGTAGTGGTTAGAGCATCCGCCTCGCATGCAAGACGACCGTGGCTCAAATCCCGGTGCCGCGCAGTTCCCAACCGGATTAAAAAAAAAATCCACGTGTTGATCGAACTGCATTAAGAGGCCTGGGGTGCGGCCTCACCGGTAACCACCGCCGGGAACGCACTCCCTCACCAGAGAAGGATGGTGCAGTATCTGGCCACTACCTCCCACATGCATACGTCAAATAACTCACGGCCCTCAGTCCCCAGCAGCTGCGAAGCAACTGACCACGGCGGCGGTCAGATCTGCAACGCAGCAGAGGGTGCTAAGAATCTCTGGATCCGGACAGGCCGCCATTGGAACCTGAACTTGGCAAAGTTTAACGCTAGAACCTTATCTAGTGAGGGAAGTCTTGCTGTATTATTCGAGGAGCTAGAATGTGTTAAATGGCATATAATAGGGCTCAGTGAGGTTAGGAGGACAGATGAGGCCTATACTGTGCTACAGAATGGGCACGTCCTTTACTATCGGAGCTTGGCAGACAGAAGAGAACTGGGAGTGGGGTTCTTAATTCACAGAAACATAGCTGGCAACATAGAGGAATAAAGGGTGGTAGGTATTGTCATTAAACTGAATAATAGATACAAGATGAAGGTAGTACAGGCTTACGCGCCTACATCCAGCCATGATGACGCTTCAGTTGAAAGCTTCTATGAAGACATGGAATCGGCAATGAGTAAGGTAAAAACACAGTATACTATAGTGATGGGCGACTGGGTAGGGAAGAAGCAGGCTGGAGACCAGGCAGTAGGAGATTATGGCATCGGCACTAGAAACGCCAGAGGAGAGCTACTAGTAGAATTCGCAGAACGCAATAATTTGCGGATTTTGAATACCTTCTACCGAAAACGAGAAAACCGCAAGTGGACGCCCTAATGGTGAAAATAAGAACGAAATAGACTTTATAATGACTGCACACCCAGGAATCGTGCAGGATGTGGAAGTGGTTGGCAAGGTACGATGCAGTGACCATATAGGTACGGTCTCGAATTCGCCTAGACTTGAAGAAGGAACGACAGAAACTGATACACAAAAAGCCAATCAATGAGCTAGCACAGAGAGGGAAAGTACAGGAATTCAGAGTGTCGCTGCAGAACAGGTACTCGGCTCTTAGTGAGGAAACCAACCTTAACGTAGATACAATGAATGATAATCTGACGAGTATCATTACGGAGTGTGCAGTGGAAGTTGGAGGCAGGGTAGTTAGACAGGACACTGGCAAGCTTTCCCAGGAAACGAAGACCCTAATTAAGAAGCGTCAAATCATGAAAGTGTCAAGTACAACAGACAAAATAGAACTGGCAGAGATTTCGAAGTTGATTAATAGACGTAAAGTATGCGATGTAAGAAGGTATAACGTGGAGAGAATTGAACACGCTCTGAAAAACGGAGGAAGCGTCAAAGCAGTGAAGAGGAAACTTGGGATAGGCAAAAGTCGGATGTATGCACTAAAGGACAAAGAAGGCAAAATAACTACCAATATGAATAGGATAGTTAAAATAGCGGAGGAGTTTTACAGAGATCTGTACAGTAGCCGAGACAACCACGACCTTAATACTATAAGAACTAGCAGTAACCCAGATGACACCCCACCAGTAATGATAGAAGAAGTCAGAAAAGCTTTGGAGAGCATGCAAAGAGGCAAAGCTGCTGGTGAGGATCAGGTAACATCAGATCTGCTGAAAGATGGAGGACAGATTGTGTTAGAAAAACTAGCCACCTTGTTTACGAGGTGTCTCCTGACGGGAAGGGTACCAGAGTCTTGGAAGAACGCTAACATCATCTTAATACATAAGAAAGGAGGTGACAAGGACTTGAAGAATTACAGGTCGATCAGCTTGCTCTCTGTAGTATACAAGCTATTTACAAAGGTAATTGCTAACAGAGTAAAGAAAACATTACAATTCAATCAACCAAAGGAACAAGCAGGATTTCGAACAGGCTACTCAACAATTGACTACATTCATACTATCAATCAGCTAATAGAGAAATGCTCAGAGTATAACCAACCACTATACATAGCCTTCATAGATTACGAGAAGGCGTTTGATTCAGTAGAAATATCAGCCGTCATGCAGACACTGCGGAATCAGGGCGTAGATGAAGTATATATAAACATTCTGGAAGAAATCTACAGGGGATCAACTGCTACCATAGTGCTTCATAAAGAAAGCAACAGAATACCAATCAAGAAGGGTGTAAGGCAGGGGGACACAATCTCCCCAATGCTATTTACCGCGTGCTTACAGAAGGTTTTCAGAAGCCTAGAATGGGAACAGTTAGGGATAAGAGTTAATGGAGAATACCTTAGTAACCTGCGCTTCGCCGATGACATTGCATTGCTGAGTAACTCAGGGGACGAATTGCAACCCATGATTACGGAGTTAGACAAGCAGAGCAGAAAGGTGGGTCTTACAATTAGTCTGCAGAAAACGAAAGTAATGTACAACAACCTCGGAAAGGAGCAGCGCTTCGAGATAGGTAATAGTGCACTTGAAGTTGTAAAAGACTATGTCTACTTAGGGCTGGTAATAACCACAGGGCCTAACCATGAGTTTGAAGTAACTAGAAGAATAAGAATGGGGTGGAGCACATTCGGCAAGCACTCTCAAATTATGACAGGTAGATTGCCACTATCCCTCAAGAGGAAGGTATATAACAGCTGTATCTTGCCGGTACTTAACTACGGAGCAGAAACCTGGGAACTTACAAAGAGGGTTCAGCTTAAATTGAAGACGACGCAGCGAGCAATGGAAAGAAAAATGGTAGGTGTAACATTAAGAGACAAGAAGAGAGCAGAGTGGATTAGGGGACAAACGGGGGTTAAAAATATCATAGTTGAAATAAAGAAGAGGAAATGGGCATGGGCCGGGCATGTAGCACGTAGACAGGATAACCACTGGTCATTAAGGGTAACTAACTGGATTCCCAGAGAAGGGAAGCGGGTTAGGGGGAGACAGAAGGTTAGGTGGCAGATGAGATTAAGAAGTTTGCGGGTATAAATTGGCAGCAGCAAGCACAGGACCGGGTTAACTGGCGGAACATGGGAGAGGCCTTTGTCCTGCAGTGGACGTAGTCAGGCTGATGACGACGACGACATAGATGCAGACACTTTTTTTTCGCGTATGTACAGAAAATAAAGACGTGCTTGTATGAAAGTGCAAGACAAAATAAAGCTCATACTAATACAAGTTGAATCACCTAGCCTGACATTCAATCATGCAATAATAGGACACCATCAGATTTTTTTGTGACGCAAAAAAGAGAAAAAAAGGCAAAAAAAAACATGAGAGCGAGAAATAACATGATAAAGCATTATAGCATCATTCTAATGCTTGCAGAATAAGAAGTAGAGAGAAGAAAACATGAATTACATTTATTTTAATACTCCAAGGGCAACGCATAGCCTGATGCAACATGACAACATTGTTGACCAGACAGATGAGTCTTGTGTCATTTTTACCCACTTGCTATGAAACAGTATGTGCATGATGCACTGTAAATAACGCTACTTTGGCCCCTCAGATCGCACGTTCATCAATAATCTATTTTTTGCTGTTTTGTATTATGCGTATATGAGTCCTTCTGTATATGCTTCTCTTTACACCTCGGAAAAAGTAGTCAATAAAAGCGGTGTTATAGACAATAGATTGCGTTCCGAATAACGCAGAAAAGGTTTGACTCAATCAATCCTTAAAGAACATGCAAGAAGGCCGCACGGAATAACGGTGTCATCCAAAATGGCACACCTATGTAGAATTCTCACGCTCGAACTATGCGAAACAGGCGCGAACAAATGGTGACGAATGGTACAAGACCTTTTTTCTCTCAGTGACTCCCCGAATTGATCTTTGCTTAACGGGGCACAAGAGGACGCACTCCGGCGAAGAAATGGCCGACAAGTGCATAACGCTTTCGATCAACGACGCGCCCTTCGAGACATCTAGCGGTCTTCCAGAACACCACCGCCTTAGTCCCGTCGCGCAACACTCTTTCGTGGACGCTTCGTTTCTTTTTGTCCACACCGGTGTTTGCCTTTTTATTAAAACAACGACTTTATCAAATGCGAAGGTACTGAAACAATTGACAGACAGCGTGGCCTCGCGAAAAAGAAGAGCGTAGGCCAGGGGACACCAGCCGCGGTTCTGCACCACTAACGAGAACGAATGGACGAACGAAAGGCAATTCGTTCATATTTCTGGAGCGTTGACGCGGTGGCGAAGCTGAGTGGCGAACCACCCAGCTGCGACCGGTCATTCCACTAGTATTGCTTTCGGTGTATAGTGGGCAGAAAACCGCTTCGCTTCGGTCAGCTTTCAACAAGCGGCGACGAACGTCGCATGTTTTGCTATGCACGCATGTTAGTTTTCGTCTCGGTGTGTTTGACATTTACTGGTGCGTGCGCGTTAAATGAGACGACGGAAAACGTTAATTCCCTCCCTTTGTCCTCATGGCAACAGCTTCACCGAACCTACGCTGAATTTCATTTTCATCGTGGATTGTATACAATGACCACCACGAGCTTTATTGATTGATGTGTGGGGTTTAACGTCCCAACACCACCATATGATTATGAGAGACGCCGTAGTGGAGGGCTCCGGAAATTTCGACCACCTGGGGTTCTTTAACGTGCACCCAAATCTGAGCACACGGGCCTACAACATTTCCGCCTCCATCGGAACACGAGCTTTATTTCGACAGAAGAAAGAAATATAATGCCCGTGTGCTCAGATTCGGGTGCACGTTAAAGAACCCTAGGTGGTCGAAATTTCCGGAGCCCTCCACTACAGCGTCTCTCATAATTATATAGTGGTTTTGAGACGTTAAACCCCGCATATCAATCAAGAAAGAAGTATAAGAATATAGTAATAATAAGCGATGATTAATCTTGATACCACATTCCATTTGAAGCGGCGTGGGTGGTAAATATGCTTCTATAGCCTGCGCGAACAAATCCTTTCTTACCAATAACATACGGTGAACTTTAGCGATGTGTCTCTTCCTGCTGTGTTATTTACGCCTAGGACGACCCAATCTTCATCTCCTCCTTCCGCTCTTTTTTTTTTTTACCGTCAATACCACGAACGTGTCTACACTGTTGAGCGGTCAACTACAAACCCCGAATGCTCTTGATAGTTTATGTTTTAAAGTTGATTCTGATTGTGTGGATGCCAAAGCTTTAGAGTTTTATTATCAAGGGTATGCAGATAAAATGAAAGTTCACCTCATTATGAAATGAAGTGAAGGAGAGGCAGGTGGTCAAGCGATGTACCAATGTGCCGTATGTGTACGCTGCCGAACGGCGTCGGCGGGCTTTATGGGCACATTGTTGTCGGTGCAGTGAAGGAGCTAAATTTCTTGTGTGTACTCAATAAAACACTTTATCTAATCGCATATATTCGATACCACTATATGACTCCAATTGTCCGTTCACCGCCTTACTGAAAATCTGTCTAACATCTATTACAATAAGCTATCATATTGATGTACTCCGTAATAATGATGGATACTAAGGCAATAGACATTAGATGCCTCATCAAACGCGACAAACTGACCATCGGTGGCGTCAGCACGAGGGGTGCAAAAAGTATCTTCACAGGATGATGTAACACATGGTCAAAATCTTGTGACGTCATCATGACGTAAAATAACGTGTAGCCAACGATGACGTCATCGCATGACGCCACTTGGCCAAGAGTGGGCCGATCACGGAAACAGTACAAAACCACGTTAGCTGCAGAAAGCTTTCTGAGGGGACTGGGTGAAGGTCAATAATTTGATTAAGAAGAAAAAAAAGATGGATTTCACTTTCTAGCCATCTTAGCCAAATACTTAAAGAAACCTACGAGTTTTTTGTGTAGTGAACATGATGGAGACATGGTGGGTGATATGACGTCTCCCTCCTAGCAAGCGAGAAACATTTGCCTCTGCATGCGAATGACTACACTAAGTAGGAACTGAAAGAGGGCAGTTAACCGCGTCAATAGACGATAGACGTCTCCTACGGCCCAGAGAAGGGGCTGACTGTGAGCCACTGTCGCTGTGAATTGCTGGTCGCTTTCGTTCTACATATACGTTGATCAACTCCATACGTGGACCCATGGGTTTCCCATTTGCCTGTGGGGCCGAGTGACGGCTTAAGCCTGATTAATCGCATGTAAATCTCCCAGGCCCTCATTTGTGGTGACTGGATTCACTGAAGCGCACCGAATTACTTGCTATGGCACGTCTAGACAGGGGCGAACGATTAGATGAGATGCGCAACAATCACAGGGATTATCCCGGTCCTCCTCACTCCATGACGAGACGTGAGGCAGCCCTGGTAAGGCGAGCCGAAACTCACTTTTAATGACACCACACATTGAGCACTACATACAAGGCAAGAACGGGTTTCCTGCTTGTATGGCCTGCGGTGGCTTCCAGCATAACGCTCACGTTCTGTGGGACTGTCCGGGTGGTCGCGCAGCCATGGGCGAGAGTAGCACATACCAATAAACCTAAGACCTGCGACCCTGGATGAGCAGCTGGCAGACTCCTCTCCGGACGTGATGAAGACACTGCTCCAGCATTTGCAACTTCTAGGCCTGTCTGACGGATAGGCCTTTTTTTTAGTAGACCTGGACTGGGGTTCTTTTATTTTTAACAAAGTTGTTCTCTCTCTCGTACGTTCAGTGAGGCGGACAACAACAGCCACATTTCCTCTATCATGTCCACTATACAACAATCACCATAACAATGGAAACATCGCATCGTAAATTTGAATATGTTTGACGGACAAATTTTCATTATGGCATTTATTAAGGAGTTTGAGCTATCATTATTTAAGCTATAACCCTAACAAAAAAACGCAAAACTTTGAAATACGTTGGTGACAATACGCAACGAACTCTGACATGTCTGAGAATACCGTAAAAATTTGTAGCTTCAGTATTTGTGATATATATTATGCGTGCGAGTTTGCATATGGGTGTTCTGCAGATCTTATGGAGTAACAGCTCTCCCGGAAACGCACTTCAACGAAGGTATCTCTTGGCTTATTTCTAAAGGAACTATTCAACACGACATGGCCTGCACTGGAGGGGGCACGATTTGCAAGAACATCCGCGTACTTATATTTAGGCGGGCGTTAAAGGATCTCAGGTAGCCAAAACTAATTCTGGGTCCCGGACGACGACGTATACCTCAAGATCATTTCAAGGATCTGGCTTTATGAAATCTCTTGTACTTATACGCCACCAAAAAGTGCGTCATATAGAAAAAGAGTATTTCATAGCAAGTTTTGGTGACTCGTATACTTCTATCTTTATAGAGCTATGTGAAGATAACGCATCGTAAACAACAGCAACACAGCTGTCAACGCGCTAACCCCTATCTTTTGTTGCCAGAGAGGGTCACATTCTGTCCTGTTGCAACGTTATTGTTCACCGCAACCGATTATCATCTAAGGCTGTGGTGACAAAATATGCCACAGCTGTGTGGAAACACATTCGTAAAGACATTTCAAACCTGTTCTGTAAAAGCCCCAACGTCAAAAACAACGCATATTGCCTGTTTCTATCGTCGAACTGTGCAGATGAGGTTGATTAAACGGGGGAAGCTGCCTCCATCGAAATGCGACCATGTTCAGCGCGCGTCTCTTCGGTCAGGTGCCGAGCCCCATAACCGCTGAGTCACAGCGGCTCGCTAGCATAAACGGTAACAATAACCAACAGGTAGCATAAATATGACTGGTATGTTGTCACAAAAATGGTGAAGCTTGCATCAAGTCGCGCAATGCTTGAAACAGCGAAACTTAGCGGCTCTGAAGTCTGATCCGGTTGCTTATAGGTCGTTGCTATATGCTTGAGCTACATGGTGATAGGTGGCTTTTACGTTGATTCTGAGCGCAGAGAGGTTCTATAGTTAAACCACCAACAGTCGCAGATTCTACACAGATTTCTAAACTATATAGAGAATGGAACTCTCGTTCAAACTGAGCGTTCGCACCTCTCATAGATTGCGTCGTCGTTGGCCCATACAGGGCTTCCATCGCTTTGGAGTCTTCGGAGAGGTAGTCGGTGTCTACAGCTCACCACCGTCGCCCCATACTTAGGAGCGAAGCTCCTTAGGACCGCACCCCGCCATCGAAGCTTCCTGGCACGGTGCCAGCTAGTGGTGGTGGTGGTGGTGAAAACATTTAATAACCATTAAATTGTTACAGAGAGGTGATTGGGTTGGGGCCTTATTGGCCTCCTACCCTCACAGCACTAGGTGGAACCCCTATTCCGGGGCTCCATTGGCAAGCAACGCCGCCCGCGCCCGTTGAACCGGAGCCTCTTGGGCCTTCAGGTCTTGACAGCCGAACAGGGCCGCCTCCCAGTCCTCTCTCGTGGGATTGGAGTTGGAGGGGGGGGGGGGGATAGATGGATTAGACTGGCACGCCCAGACAATGTGGAAGGTGTCAGCCACCTCACTACAGAACTGGCACGTGCCATCAAAGGATGAATTGAAATGTTTTAGCACCACCGGGCACAGTACAGTATTGGTAAACAGTTTTAAAAGGAGGCGCTCGTCAGCGCGATGCAGTCCCTTACAAGGGTCTGGATAGCTCCGGTGCTCCTCCTTGTAGTAATTGGTAATATCTTTGAATGAAAGGGCCGAATTGTCTGATTGCGAGTAGGCTTCCAAAGACAGGGAGATAGCCCGGGAAGAGAGTGCGCGGGCGGCCTGATCGGCCTGTTCGTTACCCCTGAGTCCTTGGTGACCGGGTGCCCAAACCAGATTTCGCGGAGTTGGATTAACATATCGGCAGCTAGGTTCGAGTATGCGCTGAGCAAGCGGTGAAGCCCACCCTAGCTGATAGTTCCGACAGGCCCCTCGTGAGTCGGTGATGATATTGATACGTGTATGAAACTGTCACCCCGACACAGCTGAATTGGCACCCAAATGAAGAAGATGACAACGTGGTTGTAGTGGGTTGGACTCTCGAGCTTCTCCCGTTGGCCTGCATGACTGTGCGCTCTTTAAGCCGTTAGCAAGACCAGCTCTCGGTGAATAAATCTTCCCCGTAACATCTTTTGGTGGAAGGTGCGGGTTCTTCACACAACCCGGCTCTGTAACTCCGCAGTGGACGCCAGCTTTCTCCAGCCGCGATGCCTGAAACTGGCACTCAGGCCTCGCCATCCGCGCCGGCTCCATCACCTGTGATTCCCCCCAATCTTCTCGACCCTGGCACGTTTTCCGGGACGGACAGCACGGACGTCGAAGAATGGCTCGCATTATTCGAGCGCGTCAGCAAGCATACAGGTGTGACGAAACGCTTATGTGGCAAATATTCTGTTCTACCTAAGGGGTACGGCACGCGCCTGGTATGAGACGCATGAAGAAGAATTAACCAGCTGGGACACATGCAAGCAAAAGCTTCGCGATTTGTTCGGTCGGTCAGTTGCTCGTCAGATGGCAGCCAGCCAGGACCTCGCGTCGCGTGTTCAATCATCGACGGAGTCGTACGTCACGTACATCCAAGACGTACTGGCACTATGCCGGAAGACGGACAAAAACATGTCCGAGGCGGACAAGATCAGCAACGTGTTGAAAGGCATTGCTGATGATGCTTTCAACATACTAATGTGCAAGAACTGCACCACTGTCGACTCCATCATATCCGAATGCCGACGATTTGAACAAGCAAAAAGCAGGCGAATCACCCACCACATCGCGAGACTACCAAACACTGCTGTGACTTCGTTTTGCGAGGATTCTGCAGCGCCCCGTTCACTTGCGCCTCCTGCCAATATCGCAAGGATTGTTCGCCAGGAGCTGGAAGCCATGGCACACGCTTCCCATCAGCCCCCTGCACAAGACCACTGGGCAACAGTCTCGCTCATTCAAGCCGTCGTACGCCAGGAGTTTGCTAACCTGGGCGTCCAGGTTCCCCAGCCGCAGCCCATGAGCACTCCTGTCCACAACGCTGACCACCACTCTGCCCCACTTGTCGCTGCGGCAGCTTCGACTCCTCGGTTTCCACCACGCTACCGAAATCCATCTGAGTGGCGTACGCACGATGATCGACCCATCTGTTTTTCTTGCTCTAGAGTTGGGCACATCTCCCGCCATTGTCGCAACAGGGCGTATTTCCGGCCAAGCTTTCGTAATGTCGACCGCCGTCAGGACCGTGGACACTATTCGCAACCCGGTTTTTCGGATGACCATATTCAGGACCCTTCAGCTCGCCATTCATCTCCACGCTCCGAACCGTCCTACGCTGACGTCGTCGCCCAAAGAAACTGGTCAAGCCGCTCGCCGTCACCTCAGGGTCGGCCGTCACGCTCCCCTCAACGCCGCCGCTCTCCGTCACCGGCTTATTCTGGCCATTCCCCGGGAAACTGACGAGTGCAGCTCCTGGAGGTGGTGCTGCGTTGACGACTCGGAACGAAAACCCTCAACCCGCTACAATTTCAAGACGCAATTTACTTCGGGTGTTCGTTGATGGCCACGCCGTTACTGCTCTAATTGACACTGGTGCCCAAGTATCTGTTATGAGTTCTACACTTCGATCTCGCCTGAAAAAAGTTCTCACACCAGCTATGTTCTCTACTGTTCGAGTTGCTAACGGAAGTCGAACATCGGTACTTGGTATGTGCACTGCCCGCGTTACTGTTGCTGGCCACCACACTTCCGTTCTCTTCGCAGTCCTCGATGCTTGCCCACACGACGTCGTCCTTGGAATTGACTTCTTAACCACCCACTCCGCCCTCATCGATTGTTCTACCGGTATCTTACGGCTCGAATTGCCTTTGTGCTCCGATTTCACTCCTCCAAGTCGCACTCGGCTACGATCCGTGGAGTCTCTACGGCTACCGCCCCAGGCTGCCATGTACGTTCCTCTGTCGCCCTTCCCGTCCGTTCCCGATGGAGACTATCTGGTAGCTCCCCTCATTGATTTGACCCTTACGCACCACATCGCACTACCACATACTATAGTGATTGTTGCTAACAACACGGTGCTACTTCCAGTTCTGAACTTCTCTACGTCGACCCAAGTTCTTCCCCAAGGCATCACTTTAGCCGATCTTTCCACCCTTGATGAATGTTCGATTTGTTCTTTTACACCTGACACTAAGACCATGGCGAAACCTGTCATCACGTCGCAAAATAAGGCGTTCCTCGACAAAATGATATCCAGCGACCTCTTATCTTCCCAAATTGCGGCGCTCCGGGGTGTTCTGTTTTCTTACCTGGATATCTTTGACGTCGACGACCGTCCCCTGGGCCGCACAAGTGCCGTAACCCACCGCATCGACACCGGCGACGCCAGTCCCCTCCACAAACGCCCTTATCGCGTGTCACATGCTGAGCGCCAAGTTATACAGACGGAGGTCGAGAAAATGTTGAGTAAAGACGTCATTGGGCCTTCATCGAGTCCTTGGGCCTCCCCTGTGGTCTTAGTTAAAAAGAAGGACAACACCTGGCGCTTTTGCGTTGACTATCGCCACCAGAATCGGATCACCAAGAAGGACGTTTATCCTTTACCCCGAATCGATGATGCGCTCGACTGCCTCCACGGCGCCAACTATTTCTCGACCCTTGACCTTCGATCCGGATACTGGCAAATTTCGGTCGACGACCGCGACCGCGAGAAGACAGCATTCATCACACCCGACGGCCTTTACCAATTCAAGGTCATGCCTTTTGGGTTGTGCAATGCCCCGGCTACGTTTGAACGTATGATGGACTCTCTTCGCGGTTTCAAATGGTCGACCTGCCTTTGCTATCTGGATGATGTAATAGTTTTCTCGCCCTCCTTCGAAAGCCACCTGTCTCGTCTCTCGGCAATTCTTGACGTTTTTCGTTGCGCTGGTCTCCAACTGAATTCGTCGAAATGTTCATTTGGACGTCGGCAGATTAAACTACTCGGCCACCTTGTTGACGCCACTGGTGTTCAACCCGACCCTGACGAAATCCGTGCAGTCCGAGAATTCCCGGTTCCGCGTTCCACACAAGAAGTTCGCAGTTTTATTGGGCTCTGCTCATACTTCCGCCGCTTTGTCTTCAACTTCGCGGATATTGCTAGGCCCGTCACGGATCTCCTCAAAAAGAATGTGGCCTTCTCTTGGGGAAGGGACCAAGAACATTCCTTCGCGTCGCTAATTACCGCCCTCACCTCACCACCTGTGTTGGCTCATTTTGATCCAACGGCTCGAACACAGCTTCGCACTGATGCAAGCGGCCATGGCATTGGTGCTATACTCGCTCAGATACAGAATGGCACCAACCGTGTGATAGCCTACGCTAGCCGCCTTTTGTCGCAAGCGGAACAAAATTATTCTATAACTGAGCGGGAATGCTTAGCCCTCGTTTGGGCTATCGCGAAATTCCGTCCGTACTTATACGGACGTCCGTTCGCAGTCATCACGGACCATCATGCGCTTTGCTGGCTGTCGACGCTTAAGGACCCTACAGGAAGACTCGGCCGATGGCCTCTTCGATTACAGGAGTACACGTTCTCGGTTGTTTACAAATCTGGAAAGCTGCACAGCGATGCTGACTGCTTATCCCGGCACCCCGTTGATCCACCTAGCTCCACTGATTTGGAATCCGATGCCTGCGTTTTAGCCATCACTGACTTTTTGAACGTGGCTGACGAACAGCGCCGAGATCCATCGTTGCTCACCATCATTGACCGCCTTCAATCGCGTTATGCTGACCCTTCTCTTAGCAGATACCTGCTTCAAGACAACATTTTGTACCGC
Source organism: Rhipicephalus microplus (assembly GCF_043290135.1). Taxonomy (NCBI): domain Eukaryota; kingdom Metazoa; phylum Arthropoda; class Arachnida; order Ixodida; family Ixodidae; genus Rhipicephalus; species Rhipicephalus microplus. The sequence continues at coordinate 78,084,814 of NC_134704.1, forward strand.
CGCAACTTACACCCCGACGGCGCGGAACTTTTACTCGTCGTACCACATCACCTGCGAAAGGATGTTCTGCGACAATTCCACGACGCTCCAACTTCTGGACATCTAGGAGTCTCCAGAACTTACGACCGCATTCGACGACGAGTATTCTGGAAGGGTCTGTACCACTCTGTTCGCCGTTACGTCACATCTTGTGACCTCTGCCAGCACCGAAAGAAGCCTACGACTCCCCCAGCCGGTCTTCTTCAACCTATTGAAGTTCCAGCCGAGCCATTTTATCGAGTGGGGTTGGACTTGCTAGGTCCCTTTCCTACTTCTACAACTGGAAATAAATGGATTGCAGTGGCCACAGACTATGCCACTCGGTATGCAATCACTCGAGCGCTACCAACCAGCTGCACAGCCGACGTTGCCGACTTCCTGCTGTACGACATTATTCTCCAGCATGGCGCTCCGACTCACCTGCTCACAGACCGTGGTCGCTACTTTCTATCTCGTGTGGTTGATGACCTACTCCGATCTTGTGCTACCCGTCACAACTTCACCACATCTTACCACCCTCAGACTAACGGCCTCACGGAGCGCCTAAACCGCACATTGACGGACATGCTTTCCATGTACGTATCTATCGACCACACTGATTGGGACATAGCTCTTCTGTTCGTAACCTTCGCCTATAACTCGTCGCGTCATGAAACAGCGCGCTACTCCCCTTTTTATCTACTCTTCGGACGTCATCCCTTACTGCCCTTTGACACACTTCTTTCATCAGACTACCCATCCTCCACTTCGTACGCTCAGGATGCGATCACCCGGGCCCTCACGGCACGCGCGGTAGCGCGCGCTCGGTTATCGTCGTCGCAGACAGCACAGAAGTCCCTTTACGACCGTCGACATAGAGATGCCGTTTTTTCTGCGGGATCTCTTGTTCTCTTGTGGCTCCCATCTCGACGTGTTGGCCTCTGCGAGAAACTACTATCGCGATACGCTGGGCCCTACCGAGTCATTCGTCAGGTCACACCTGTGACCTACGAGATTTCCGCTACCACAAACTCATCAGCTGCTGCACCCAGAACGGAAGTAGTCCACGTTTCTCGTCTCAAGCCCTATACAACGCCGACTCGCTCATTTAACAGGCACCGAGACGGTGCCTTACGGGCCGGGGTGATGATACGTGTATGAAACTGTCACCCCGACACAGCTGAATTGGCACCCAAATGAAGAAGATGACAACGTGGTTGTAGTGGGTTGGACTCTCGAGCTTCTCCCGTTGGCCTGCATGACTGTGCGCTCTTTAAGCCGTTAGCAAGACCAGCTCTCCGTGAATAAATCTTCCCCGTAACAATATGTTTAGAAGAGGGATAGGTGAGAGCCAGAGCGATGGCAATCTCCTCCACGTGTGTTGCGCTGTAGGCTTTGAAAGTGAGCCCTTTTACGGTGTTTGCGTTGTGTATGACTGCGGCCGTATACCACCCCCCATGGTGCGGGCCGGCAACGTCCACGTAGCACACGTGTTCCTCTTGACTAAAGTGTCGCTGCAACGGTTCCGCGCGCGCCTGGCGGCGACCACTGTGGTTTTCTTTGGACATGTTGCGGGGAAGGGGTCGGACCCGGAGGGCGTGTCTCCAAGGTTCTGGCACTCTCACCCTTTCCTCAATATAGTATCGTGTTTGATGAGTATTCGGTCCAAGAGGCGGCGACCGGAATGGGTCTGTGCAAGGCGCGTGTATTGGTCAACGAGGTGGGCTTCTCGAAGTTCCCGGTAGGTATTCACCACGCCTAGGGCCAAAAGTCTCTGGTTGGACGTGGTGATAGGGAGGTCGAGAGCCCGCTTGATAACTTTACGGTGGCTGACCTCGAGTTGGTCATCCTCGTGTTTGCGTAGGTGCAAGTAGGGAGTCGAGTAGAGTATTCTACTCGTTACGAAAGCATTGGCAAGCCGCATTGCATCCCTGCTTCGTAATCCGCCCCGCTTGTTGGAGACCCGGCGGACCATACGGCCCACCTGGTCTCCCACCGTGCGAAGTTTGGCTATTGTGGTGTCGGCCTTGCGTTGGTGGTGTATGAAGAGGCCAAGGACGCGGATCTCCTTGGCCTCACGGATCGGTCCCGAGGGAAGACTGATATGGAGCTGAGTTGTGTCCTGAGGGGAGGGACGTACGTGCACAAATTCTGACTTGGCCGGGGCACACTGGAGTCCGCAGTAGGTTGCGTAGTCGTCGACTACAGTCGCTGCTGCTTGCAGGCGTGACTCCATGTGACCCAGGTTACCTTGCGTGGCCCAGATTGTGATATTATCCACGTAAAGAGCGTGATGTATCCCTGGTAGAGAAGCCAATTTGGGGGGAAGATGAAGCATGGCTATATTAAATAGGAGGGGAGAGAGGACCGCGCCTTGAGGAGTTCCCCTCGAGCCGATGACGTAAGGCCCATGTTCCTCATCTTGTATGCGTATGTAGGCTTGACGGTCTGTAAGAAACTGTCTAACATAATTGAATGTTTTATAACCACAGTTGGTCTGACTGAGGTGGTCAAGGATTACCTCATGCTTCACGTTGTCGAATGCCCCTTTAAGATCCAAGGCCAGGACTACCTTGTCATTGTGGGGGCATTCAACAGGATCTAATATGTCATGGTGGAGCTGTAGAAGTATATCCTGGGCTGACTTCTGAGGGCGGAATCCAAACATGGTGTCCGCAAAAGTGTGCTGTGTTTCTAGAAACTCGGAGAGTCTGTCGCGCACCATCGTTTCCATCAGCTTGCCGACACAAGACGTGAGGGAGATGGGGCGAAGGTTCTCCACGTCAATAGGTTTACCTGCCTTCGGGATGAAGGTCACGAGAGCTGATTTCCATTCAAGAGGTATAGGAGTTTCTCCGTCCCAAATGCTATTAATGTATTTGAGGAGCGTGGCGTAGGCTGCGTCGGGAAGATTGGCCAACAGTTTGACCATAACCTGGTCCCGCCCAGGTGCAGTGCCACGCTTCATATTGCGTAAGGCCGCCTGGAGGTCGTGGAGCTGGAACGGGGTGTCCAACTGCGTGTTCTTCTTGCCTGCGTAAGAGTATGCGGCCGTCCGGGGGTCCTTGGTGGTGCACACGTATCGGTCCCTGAGCGTGTTTGCCAGCTGTGTGGTCGTTCCTGTAAAGTTGTGCATGACCTTATGTAAGTGACGTTGAGTTTCCGTGCGTGTTTGTGTTGGATCGATGAGAGCGCGAAACAGGCGCCACGTGTTGCGACCAGACATCTGGCGTGCAGCCGTGTTGCACCTGTCCACCCAGTTCTAGCTGAGCAGCATATTCCTCAGCTTGCTCCGTGAGTTCTAGGATGCGTCTCTTGAGGCGTCTGTTATGTTTCTGTTTTTTCCATCGTTTGGTGAGGCTGCGGCGGGCCTGCCAAAGATGGAGGAGGTGGTTGTCCACGTTCGTTTGAGTTTCCGTGAGCTGTATCAGCCGTTCGTGTGGTTTCAGTGTAGACGTCAGTGATTTAGACCAGGTGTCGTATCCCGACTGGAGAGGGTCTACAATAGGTAGAGTGGTGCGGAAAGTTGTCCAGTCTGGGATATGAGCTTGCGTAAGTGGGTGTTTTAAGGGACGCATGTACACGGTTGTGTTTAATACACAATGATCACTACCGAGAGTGTCCTGTGTGTTCAGCCAGTCGGCATGGCGTATGTTGCGTGTAATTGTGAGGTCCGGGCTAGTATCTCGTTGAACAGAGTTGCCTATACGTGTTGGGCTGGCGGGATCAGTGTGGAGGGTGAGTCCAAGAGTAGAAAGAAGTTCCGCAAGCTTCCTTCCACGCGTGTCCTCTCGTGGGTAACCCCATAACCTGCTTGGGGCATTGAAGTCGCCGACGATCAGGAAGGAGTCCCTTCCTGCCACCTGCATAGCTTGTGTGAAAGTTGCGCTGAACGTGACGTTCTTAAGCTTTGGGGGACAGTAAATGTTTAAAATATGAACAGGTGGGTCAGATCGCCATATAGGCAGCACCGACACCATCGTGTATGGGAAAGGCGGTGTTGTGGGGAGTGTGACTTCCTGGGCGGTATATTGCTTGTGAACAAGTATACATGTCTCCGGGTTGTGTTGAAATGTAGTGTAATTTGTGAGTTTGACGTCCGTGCCGGGTTCCTGAAGGGCAACCACAGCAACGAGGAACTCAAAGGTCTCAAGATAGAGGCGGAAATGAGTCTGCTTCTTGTGGTTCTTGAGACCTCTGCAGTTCCACTGTGCTAGTAACAACGGCTGAGTTGCTCGTGCCAGCTGCGGCGTGTTCTGCTCACGCGGGACAATGCAACTTTGTGAGCGCCGGAACGCGGATGGCGTCTGCACGATGCGCAATGAGCGAGAATACGAACGCATGCGCAAAGGAAGCATATTCGTCTCCCTCTCCCTCTTTCTTCGTCTCTGCACTCTCCCCTCAAGCCGGAGAACGCGCGTCATCGTCACCGAGCGCAGCAGACGCTCTCCACTTCTTGCCTTAGGAGTGGTAAACACCTATCGGGAACTCCAGGACACTCACCTAACAAATCAACACACGCGTCTGGCGCACCGTCAAGCAAACGACTCCTAGATCGCCTACACATTCGGCATGAATTCCACACATAGGAGCGGGTACGAGTGCCCGTACATTGGAAATACGCGATTCATGTTCGACCCCTCCCCACCAATATGTCACGTGAGTCACACGCTGGCCGTCGAGAGGCGCGGGCTCTTGCTCTCTGGCGCCAATTCGGCTCTAAACGAAACGTATTTTACACGGACATCGCCGGCCCTTACCGCGGGGGTTGGTATACGGCCGCCGTGGTCCACCAAGACAGGCAGGTGGATGGTCTGTCCTTCCGCGCAACCAATACTACCCATGCTGAAGAGGTGGCCATAGCTGTGGCTATATCACACGACACTTCTCAAATTATATTATCAGACTCCAAAGGAGCTTGCCGAAATTTTCAACTGGGATGGATCACACCCCTAGCTGCAAAAATTCTTAAATCTTGTCCGCGAGTAGGTTACCCCTCTCCGCGTTCGATAATCTGGACTCCTGGCCATCAGGGCCTCGCAGGCAATGAGGCGGCCCACGCTGCCGCCCGTGCACTCATTCCCCGGGCCACTGCCTCGCCCACCGATGACCCCTGTGTTCTAAAAGAAAACGCTCCTCTCCTGACTTATAGAGAGATAATTACCCATTACCGGGACTCCCACCGCCGTTTTCCTCGGTCCTGCGAAGGACTCAGGAAGGCGGACGAGAGAATTTTTCTCCGGCTGTTTACCAATACTTTACCATGCACAGCAGTGCCTAAACACTTTGACTCTTCCTTTTCCGGCCTCTGTCAGTACTGTGCGAAGGTGGCTGACACCTACCATATGGTATACCATGTGGTAGGATTGAATTTGAAGAAAGATTGAGTTTTAGAAGGTTGAAAATTGAAGAAGGATTGAGTGTGCATGCCCACATATGGGCATGCAAACCCAATCCTTCTTTACCCCCAAATCCAAATCCAACAAGAGAGGACTGGGAGACGGCCCTGCTCCGTTGTCACGACCTTGCGGCCCAAGGAGCCATGTTCCAGCGCGCCAGGACAGCGGCCACGACCAATGGGGTCCCTGACTATGGACTCCACCTAGTACTGCAGGGAGGCTGACCCACTAGAGGCTGGTCTCCCTGGCAACCTCTGTTTCTTTAATAATTGTTCACAACTACTACTACTACTACTACTACTACTACTACTACTACTACTACTACTACTACTACTACTACTACTACTACTACTACTCAGTATACGCGCACGGCGCAAAATGAAACGTACTGCATACAAGTCGTTTGCGTCCCATTTCTAAGGAATTTCGTCCATCGGTTGTATTTGTATATGCACGAAACTGCACCGATGCTTGGGTAGGCAAGGCAGCATTGCAACCACTATTGACGTTTCGCGAGGATTCTATGACATCTGTTTGAAAAGTAGTTCTGAGACCTGGCGAAGCTCTGTGGTAGAATGCTTGACTGCCACGCAGAATGCTTGGGTTCGATTCCTGCTTGGACCTTGACATTTATTAGTCGCATTCACCGGGGGGTCAACGCTGCCTGTGTCAGGTTTTTTTTAACACTGACATTTAATCCATGCCTTCGTTGGGTCGACACTAGCGTTGTCGGGCATTGCTGTACGCTCACGCGTTAAAATTGGCCATGTGTGTTCTCGTCATTCCTGGGTAGGTACTAAGTGTCAATCACCTGTGGCACATACCCGCATACCAGCGGCACATACCCGCCCATGAGTATGTGCCATTGTCTGGGGGGAAGTGTTTGACGACGTACGCGACGGGATTGTGACATTATTCTTGTCTTGATAGATAGATAGATTTGTGGGGTTTAACGTCCCAAAACCACCATATGATTATGAGAGACGCCGTAGTGGAGGGCTCCGGAAATTTTGACCGCCTGGGGTTCTTTAACGTGCACCCAAATCTGAGTACACGGGCCTACAACATTTCCGCCTCCATCGGAAATGCAGCCGCCGCAGCCGGGATTTGAACCCGCGACCTGCGGGTCAGCAGCCGAGTACCTTAGCCATTATTCTTCTCTTGACCAGCGTGTCATAATGGTCAAACCATCTTACCCTCCCATGCTAATTTTGGTGTACGCCAAGATAAGGGGGTGACCACGAGAGCACCCAAACTTAAGCAGATAGATAGATAGATAGATAGATAGATAGATAGATAGATAGATAGATAGATAGATAGATAGATAGATAGATAGATAGATAGATAGATAGATAGATAGATAGATAGATAGATAGATAGATAGATAGATAGATAGATAGATAGATAGATAGATAGATAGACAGACAGACAGACAGACAGACAGACAGACAGACAGACAGACAGACAGACAGACAGATAGATAGATAGATAGATAGATAGATAGATAGATAGATAGATAGATAGATAGATAGATAGATAGATAGATAGATAGACAGACAGACAGACAGACAGACAGACAGACAGACAGACAGACAGACAGACAGATAGATAGATAGATAGATAGATAGATAGATAGATAGATAGATAGATAGATAGATAGATAGATAGATAGATAGATAGATAGATAGATAGATAGATAGATAGATAGATAGATAGATAGATAGATAGATAGATAGATAGATAGATAGATAGATAGATAGATAGATAGATAGATAGATAGATAGATAGATAGATAGATAGATAGATAGATAGATAGATAGATAGATAGATACGCTCAAAGTCGCTGAAGTTCGCTAAGAAATGCTTCGCATTTAAAAGCAATGAAGCGTGTGCGTAATCCTCATTGCCACGAAAATGTGTGATGCAAGACATCTTGGCTTTCGACTAAGAAAAGGTCTGCGATCGCCCTGTCCACTACGCTCTCGTGTCTCGTTTTTAACGCAGTTATAATTTCCTAGATATTATACTCGTCAAGCTATCGCTTTGGTTGAATGACTTGGTCGTGCGTGTCTCTTAATGCTCCCTCGTGTTAAACTGTCTGCCCGACGGCTGTGGTTTGTAATAATAATTGTTGAGTTGAACGTCGCACAATCACGATATAATTATGAGAGACAACGTAGTAGGGGGCTCCGAAAATTTCGATCATCCAGAGGTTTCTAACGTGCGCCGACATACCAAAGTATACATTGGCGTATACCGCCTTTTCTCCTCCATCGAAAATGTGGTCGTTGCGACCGCGGGATTCGATCCCGCGACCTTCATGCCAGCAGTCGATCACCGTAACCACTGTAGACCAGCCTGGCAAGTAACTGTGGTCTATAAGCGGTCTGGTTTTGAAAATAAATACGTTGTTGGCAGTATAACGCTGTGTGGTGTCGTTACGTGCCTTAGCCTGTACTTGTGTCGTTCCCTGCTACATCAAAGCTGATCAGAGAACGCCCCGTTGTTGTTGTATATATTTTTTGTCATTGTAACAATCCGGCAGGCATAAACGGGGGACATTATACGGCACCAATGTTTCCGACAGTGGCGCGGACGTCGAGCAAATGGTCACCAATTAAAGGACCATGACGCTGTTGTCCACCAAATAGCGGTTCTCAGCGAAAAATGAAACGAGAAGGTCTATCAATTTTGCGTGCATATATATGAAAAATCTGCTGTAGAATATTTTTTTCATTGATGAACGAGCCTTACAAGTCAATAACCCCGGCCACTGCCGGTAACCGCCATTTTGACATGGCGTACGTGAGTGACGTCATGTGTTTCGTGGGGGTGGATCCGCTGTCTTTTACCAAAGTTTCAACCGCTACAAATCGTTCAATATTCAATGCCGGACACAAACAGGCTGTAATAGCTCCATTGTACGCGCAGCTGAGCAGGAACCAATATTGTTGGCTGGAATATCGACGCTCGCAAAGCAAGCGGCTTGTGACGTCACGACTCTCGAGTGCGCCTTGTGCTGTAGAACTCCGGAGCCGCTCGCGCGTTTATGAAAATCCGCATTACAAAGCAAGTACCTGACCTAATGAGGCAAAACTTCGCCGACTCATTTGTGAATGCAAAAGAAGTAACCCACACCACTCAGATTATGATCGAAAATTTGGCGCCGTATCCTCTTTAACAAAGTAACGTGTCTCTCTTAAACAATTCACCTTATAATCGGCCAATCCCCTCCTTTGGGTACGAGCCATGTGCAGAGGAAAACAACAACAACAACAACAAAAACAACAACAATCGATGCTCTAATGAGTGTTCATGTGGAAGCCAACTTGCCACGCTATTAGACAGAAAAGCGTCTCATGAGTGGCATACGGGGACAAGGGACGAGCATAAACATTTTGCTGTATCTGACTGCCCTAAGTTGCATTCCGAATACGTTTGCTATGATTCCATGCCCACAAGCTTAATGTCATAGCTATAGCTCCAAAAGATGGCCAATAAGGCAACGCATTAGGAAACATTTTTTTAGATGTGAAGCTCCTTAAAGCGGCACCCGTTCGTCCCTCGTAGTAGTGCGTAATATCTCTTACGCTTTGACCTGCAAGGTGGTGCTGGTGGGAGATTTCTCCTGTGCGTTGTTGAACAATAAAAACTTCGCATTCAGCGTGCGCGTTAACTAAAAGACGAATTCTCCTGTCTCTCATTCCCCATTGGCAGCCATTGGCATGTACATTGAGCACTATCTGACAAGAAAGCGTTGCTACGTTATACTCGCTGGGCATAACCTCCTTGGTTTTAGAAAGGTTTAGCGAGCGTTGGGCCACAGTGCCATGAATACAGTGAACTAGTATATATACCATGAACTCGATGTGGTTAAAGGTAAGAAGTAGACACGAAGCGCAAGCCGTAAGAAAGAGTGCTTGTGCCACCTCTCGTTTAGTCCTTGGAATGTCCGCTGGATACCGGTGCTTCTATATGTGGAATATATGATGAAAAGATACGAGATGGGGGTACTTGGAGTGTTGACTAGATGGACGAACGGACACACAGACAGATGCATCGACAGACGCACGGATGGCTGCACGGATGCGTGGACGAACGCAGAGATGGACGCACGGATGGACGTGCGGACGCATGAACAGACGCACGCACGGACGGGCGAATGGATGCACGGACGGTCACTCAAACGGACGCAAGGACGGACGGAAGCAAGAACGAATGGACGTACGGATGCTTCACCCCACTCTCCACCATTCACCCCGAGGATATGTTGCCATTTTTTTTTAATTATGGAGAAGAAAATTTGACACTGTTCCCATGCTTCAAGGTATGTCATGACTAATATGCTACAACGAAGGGGTTTATCGACATCAAATTATCGAAAATCACCATATAACAAAAAAGATGAAAGTAACGCGTGACTATTCATCATTATCCAGCTCAGTGTTAAGAACGGTTTACTATATGAAGTAGTCCTAGCCAGCTGTCAACGTTGTTAGTAGCGCCTTGTAAAGTGCTCTCGTTTCGTTCCGAGTGCAGATTGTTTACTGGGCGCTGCAGTTTTGTCTGAGTACGAACACCAACGCGCCCACCAACACGTCCCTCTGCGTTACAATTAGCCGCTCAAAATTATGCGCCAATAGGCTACGCTATAGACTGTACTATTTCCTGCGTGAACAATTCCTTTCCACTGTGGTTCTGCTGTAGAAAATATCTGAGCGCGTTTCCTTGACCGAGCAATATATCATACAGTAAACACGAACTTGAAAATTGTTGTGCACGACAAGATTCCGTAATACTCCTTCTACCCCTTTTTTTCTACTTTTCTCTCGTTCCCAAGTGCAATGAAATGACGAGCGAAAAAAAGATGCAGGATCAGGTCGAACGTTGGAGCAGTACGCAACGCTGCCGTGGCGGCATCTGCCGCAGGGCTTTGAAGTTTCTGTCGTGACGGCGGGTCAACCTGTACACCTTCGGGCTCCCCGCCGGAGGGGGCAGAGGGACGGATATAGCATCCATAAAAAGGCTGTCCTTTGCGACGACAGCAGCTCGGCGGGCTGGGTCCCATCCGAGCACGACGAGCCTGCCTTCGGCGAGAGCCACAGTGGGAGGTCGTTAATGCCGGCACGTCGGACGCGGCGAAGGGCACCACCTGTGATCGTCGCTGCGTCACTTGCTGCTTGGAAATCGCATACGGACGCCGCTGGATTTGTTCTCACATCGTTTCGCTAGCGTCGGCTCACCGAAGGAACGCACTCACCGTTCACATCGTGCGTCTAGACAGCGGAGTGTTATCGCATGATCACTGCGGAAAGGTGAGGCCTCATTGCGTAAGCTCCAGCAGTGTTTCTCGAGCTCATCGAAGAGGACATCAGTCGCGTGCTGCCTTTCGCGCAATCTTCCCGGTGCTTGTGTGTTGCTAAGGAAAACGCGTGCCCACTTCCTACGCTATCTCTTTGTCTTTCGGCGTTGGTTCATATATTGCGCGAGCGCTGTGACTCGCGCAGCTGTTGTACCGAGGCGCAGCTGCGTTCCCCACGTGACAAGCGTGGGAGATAACTAATGTGCAAAGAAAAATACCTTGTGTGGATCCGTGCAACGCTGCAATAATCGACTGACCGCTGGCACTTTTCCCAAGGTGAGAGAGTGCATGGTGAGAGCGAGAGTGCCGGAGGCGCGCGCCGCGTCGGCATGGGTATGTAACGCGGCTACATGACACGCGTTCTTGCTTTGTTCCTTCCGAAAGGAAACAGGAGAGTCATTTCATATACTGAAAGACGCTTGGGAAGCGAAGCCATCATGTCGACTTCGATCTCCTCCGCTCCGAAGCAGCCGCTCGGCCCGCCCGAGAACCTGCGCTACGTGTTCGTGATCAGCCGACACGGCCAGCGAACTCCCATCATGCGCTGCCAGAACCTGCCCAAGAACGAACCTGTTGACTACGGCCAACTCACCGCGGCGGGTCGAGAACAGACCTTCAAGCTGGGCCAGTTCCTGCGGCACCGCTACGAGGCGTTTCTGCGGGACTGTGACTCGCCCGGCCAAGTACTGGCCACCCACGTATCTCTCGACCGATGCCGGGACAGCATGCGAGAGACGGTGCGCGGTCTGGGAGTTCCCGGGGTCCCGATCAGCACCGACCCGGCGCGGTACGACGTGCCCTTTCAAGCCAGTGTCAACGCCAACATGGGCAAGGCACTCAAGGGACCCGGTCGAGGCAAGTTCGAGACGCTGGGAGACCTGGTCTACTTCGTCGCTGAGAAGACGGGAGCGCCGTGGCGGAACAACGCCGACAAGTTCCTCGTTATGGACAGCTTCGTGACTTACGTGCTCAACGGTAACCCCGTTCCGGACTGGGCCATGCCCATGTGGGAGGACTTGCTGTGGGCCGACCGGACGGTTTTCGCGCAGTTACTCGTGGGTTACGAGAGACCGTTCGCGGCCTCCGTTCTGGGACGCGTGCTGGACACCCTCGCGGAGAAGTTCGAGAAACGCGTCGAAAGTCCCGACAGGATGCACATCTTCTCCATGTCCGACACGAGCCTGTTTTCGGTGCTCAAGCTCCTGAACGAGTCGCACGATGTCCGACCGTGCTTCTGTGCCAGCATCATGATTGAGGTGTACAAGGATGGTCAAGAGGTACGCGTCCGAGTGTTGTACCGCACCCAGGATGAACCTTGTCTAGTCCCCATGAACAAGTTAGGTAACCCGTGTGAATTGAGCAAATTTCTAGAATTCTTGCGCGTCATTATAAGCACGTCTTAACTGCCACTTCAGAAAGGACTGGCGTGTAACCAGTCTGTGCGTCAGTCTTTAGACAGCGCTGCTGCAGCTGCACTGTGCACGGTGTTCGCAACAAAAAAAAAACATTGGGTTATTTTGAACACCTTTTACCTCGGCCTTTTATGTATATTAACGGGGTCGTACTTAAACTCAAGTGCCTGCAAAATGCGTTGTATTTGTTGCTAGCATAAGCATGTCAAGCCAGTCGCTGTAGGTGGCTCGCACATGAACAACTAAGTTATCACGCACCGAGGAATGTAGATCAGTAATTTTACAGCGAAAGCATTTATGAGATCGGTACACGGGTCACGCACGGTGTCGTAGTTGTCCGACGCCGCCACCGGCGTCCGCAACCAGTATCTCATTAAATAAAAAACGCCTATGATACAATGGGATTGAAACCCGGATCCGCTGCGTGCCAGCCCAGTATTCTATACCACTGAGTCAAGCCAGTGCTTGGAACTCGTTTCTAAACTGGCCATAGGCAGGCTTGATGTCGGTAAAGGAATCGCGTGAATATGAGTATTAAAGCGTTTTGGAACATCAAAGGAACAGCCAAGCGTCACATAATGCGTATTGCGTAACGAGTGCGTCGTCCAATGCTCCAGCCCATTGGAAAAATTGTTCTTGACCATGGTGCACATACCCACATCAGTCGTAATTTTTCATTGTCGTCAGTCACTGCATAAAAAAATTGCACAAAAAGAAGAGGTATGTAGTGGATACCACGCTTTTCAAAACAATGGCGAAGGATAGCATAGTGAATGCTGGCCTTCTACGCAAAAATTATGATTATTTATGGCGTAGTGGGTACCCAGCAGTGTGCTTGTAGTGGTTACCTAAAGAGTGTTTAGAAAAGGCTTCAAATGGCCGCTCTTTTAGCTTTCGCTGTGACTGTGTTGCGCGTTCCGCGCAGATCTGGCATTTTTTTTTTAGGTTGTTTTAGCATTTTTCTGCACAACACATATATTTTTTTTATTTTTTAGGCCAGTGCATTCTTTACTATTCCGGCTATAAATTGAGTCTTCCTGCCAACAGTTCCCATATCGATGCTCATAAGACGGAGAAATCTAAAGAAACAAAGGGTGGCATCGCCCATAACCAAGAGCCAGTAACGTCGGTAATGGACGCTTTACGTCAACTAGTGGGCAGAATATGAAGTGACATTACCTCCCTGTCCTTCCTCATTCATTCCTCCTCCACATTACAGGTTTATGCGCCAGCTGTATACAGGATGAGTCACAAAAAATGGCAGCATATCCACAGAGTGAATGATGGATAGTGGGGCGAAGCATTCGTCCGTCCATTCGTTCTTGCTTCCGTCCATCCATGCGTGCGTCTGTGTGGCCGCCCGTGCGTCCACCCGCCCGTCCGTGCGTGCGCCTGTTTGTGCGTCCGCACGTTCATCTGTGCGTCCATCCCTGCTTTCGTCCATGCATCCGCTCCTGCGTCCGTCCATGCGTTCATCCGTCCGTGCAGCCATTCGTGCGTCCGCCCATGCATCTGTCTGTGTGTCCGTTCGTCCACATATTCAACACTCCATGTGCCACCATCTCGCGTCTTTTCACCATATATTCCTCTTATAGAAGCACCGCCATCCAGTGGACATTCCAAAGACTGAACGAGTGGAGGCACACGCACACTTTCTTACGGCTTGCGCTTCGTGTCTACTTCCCAGCTTTAACCACCTCGAGTTCATGGTATATACTAGTTCATTGTATTCATGGCACTACGGCTTAACGCTCGCTAAACCTTTCTAAAACTAAGGAGGTTACACCCAGTGAGTATGACGTAGCAACCCCTTTTTGTCAGATAGTGCTCAATGTACATGTCAATGGCTGCTAATCGAGATTGCAGCGCGCGCGTTAACTAAAAGCCGAATGCTCCTATCTCTCATTCCCCCTTAGCAGCCATTGGCATGTACATTGAGCACTATCTTTTATTGTTCAACAACGCAGAGAAGAAATCTCTCACCGGCACCACCTTGGAGGTCAAAATGTTATACTGGTTACACACTACGACTACTACTACGGCTACGAGGGACGAAGAAGTGCCGCTATAAGGAGCTTCGCCCCTAAAAAATGATACTATTATCATTGTTGCTGCCGTACACCTGTCCAGTGAATGCGTATCGCGTAAAAAAAAACCATGTTTGCGTACGAGGTCAAACATTACAGCGGTATATGCGCCCCCATGTATTGGTTTCGTAATGAAATTTTTGTAATTAAGCGGTGACCTTTTGGCTTCGGCAAGCAGATCAGTTACCTTTACTGATCCCAAAAGTAACAACTCTTTGAAGGCGCTGACAGCGAAGCGTATCAATTACTTTGATTATAAGCATCTGAAGCAACCAAGTTGTTTTTGAATATATACCTTTAACAAGAAAAAAATGAAATACTAATTAAAGTTTCATTCAAATAAAAAGGGTCGTTGGAATTAAAAGATATTTGTGCATACGAGCTTGCTGCTACGTCACACGAATAAAAAAGTTGCGAATATATCAAAATATACTAGGACACAAACAGGATAGTATGATATATCTGCATCTCAGATACTTGTGTCGCATTGCTATTCCAATGTACCTTTGGAATTGCGTATCGCTAATAGTATACAATACCTAGAACCATCCAAGTTATGGATATTAAGGCAAAATATTAAGCCTTAAATGTCTCGCTCCATGGCTCCTTGAGCGAGAGACGACAGGCAGACGTATTAATCAAAGTAAGTGTCCACTGGTAGTGGAGCTTGCAAAAAGGCCCATACATTCAGAAAATTGCGGCTCAGCTGCTCATGGGGCTTAGCTATATATAGCGTACTCTAGCTTAGCGTAACCTGTGTGATAAAGGAAAACATACAGAGCAGCAAAAAATTATGCAGAGGTGACGCAGTGACCAGCAAACGAGTGACATCATCCTTTTTTGCATTAGTGCGAATTATGTTCTAGAAATAGAGTGCCTCGAGCATGTAGCGGAGGTGAACGAGCGCATCGAGGCACGTTACGCACAAGCGCCATCTGGCAGTTATCTTCGAAAACGAAGGCGTGCAGCCGCGGAGAAAGATGCGCGCCAGTCTCGGAGATGATCAGGTGTAGAACGCAAAGCGACGGGCAGGTGCCACCACCATGACGTCGTAGCTAAGCGTTGGAAACACCTTTTTGAGCATCGCGTTGCACTGTCAGCGCAGCCTGATAAACGCTACATTCCTTTGAGTTATTGTGTGTGCCTCCTCTAGTATAAAGGCAGACATACAAAACTTCGAAGTGTTGTTATGGCGCCTAATATATGTGATAATTGCTTTTAATTGACAATCGCACAACTATGAACGCTAAACCTTGAGCAATATTGGTAGGCGCTGCGAATGGGGTTGGCCGTTTGATGCCGTTTGAGGTATCGTTAGGGTGGACAAACAGACAAATGTACAGAAAGACAGACCAAATTTTTTTTCGTCGAAGGTCCCCAAGAAAGACTGTCATGTTTAAAAAACATGGCTGATCCATCCGTCACAAGAATCGGCATAACGCGAAAGTGAAACTTGTCTTCGTAAAAGTAGAGCTTATTGTGTAGTGAGACACGAGAGCTTGTACGATGTCTATCGTTGTTTGGCAGCTATGGCATCACTTGACGCGGACACACCCACGTTAACACCTTGTGGCACATGTCCATCGCAGCGACTACTGCTAATGATCATGATTTAACCGTTGTGGCAGCGAAGTTCTCACGTATACCTGGACACAGCGTATCATGAATACCGCGCAAAGATGACATCAAGAAGCACACTCTAGGCACTGCTTGAGTTGCTTGCAGAGGCCGTCGATAATAGTTTTAGACCAGTGTCAGACGGGCACTTTTAATTGCGATCAGGGCGATCCAGATCAGTTTTCCTTATCGCGATCAACTTTGTGACCGCTGCTACACGACCCAAGCTAATCCAGTCCGAGCTAGGGTCACATGAAATGCGCCAGGTGGCAATTGCGTGCCGTAAAACATAGGAAGAGGGTGGACACAAAGAGGAGAAGGTATAGGAAGGGGAAAAGTGGGAAGGCCAACCAGGCGAGCGTCCGGTTTGTTATCCTACACCGGCTGAAGGGGATTGATGAATGAAAAGGGGGAGATAGAAAAAAAGAACATAAGAAACGGGTGAGCTTAAACTATACACTGCTGCGTTGGATAGTAGTAGACGCAGGACTTCAGCCGTATCATGGTCCAACGTAGGTCGTCGGTTGACAGTGCCTACTGCAGGCTTGCAAGCATTGGACGTAGAACGTCCAGTACCTGTTGTACGGCCTCAGTGTGTGGTGATTTCAGCCTGAACACTTGAAGTGTGTTGAGCAGTGATTGAAGAACTATTAGGATAGGTTTGTCTTCTGGCAACGCCGAGGTGCGCTGTGAATCAGCATGTCGTTGCGACTTCGGCAAGGGAGGCCAAACTGTGTCAGTTGTGTTTACGGTGGTCTTCTTGGTATCAAACATCACTGATCCATGTGACTGCAGCTTTGGCAATTTAGGCCCAGTGGAATCCACGGAAACCATGATTTTAGCTGCGTTCCGCTGCATACCAGTTGAGTACAATCAGGGTGGAGAAGGAGATGGTGAAGCTATATAGGCGTCGAATGGGCGCTTCGGATTCAAAGGCATTGAATTTTGTTGGGGAACTTCGGCACCGATGGCGCCGCATTCTGACGGTTGCGGTGGCCTCTGAATGCAATGTATGGTCTCTCGCCATTTGCCTCAATAAAGCTATTTATGTTTAAATGTGAAGCATTTATTAGCGAACTTCGGCGACTTTGAGCGTATCTATTTATCTAGCCGCTTATGTTAGGGTGCTCTCGTGGTCACCCCCTTAACTTGGCGTGAACCAAAATTAGCATAGAAGGGTAAGATGGCTTGACGAATAAGACGCGCTGCTCAAGTCCTCAATAAAGTCACAATCTCGTCACGTACGTCATCAAACATGTCCCGCCAGAAAGTGGCACATACCCACGGGCGGGTATGTGCCGCTGGTATGCGGGTATGTGCCACAGGTGATTGACACTTAGTATCTACCCAGGAACGACGAAAACACACATGGGCAATTTTAACGTGCGAGCGTTGAGAAATAACCAAAACTGGTAGCGTCAACCCAATGAATGCAAAGAATAAATGTCATGATTCCAGCTGGAATCGAACCCAAGCATTCTGCGTGGCAGTGAAGCGTTTTACCCCAGACCTACGCCAGGTCTCGGAACTACTTTTCTAATAGGCGTTAATCTTTGTGAAACATTAATAGTGGTTGCAGTGCTGCCTACCCAATTTTATAAACATTACACATGTGCTCCTTTCATACACCCGTCACGTTGGGTTAACGTCAATTGTGGTTAGTTGCCATGCGCTGAAGTTGATTTATGTGGCAGTGTTCAAGGCCAGCATCCTCGCGAGCATGAGCGCTTCATATCAGCTTCTGGTGTTGCTATAGTACGTATGTTCCAAATGGCATCGTTGCGCAAGTGCAAACAACTGGTTATATAAACATCTGCAACTCTTCTACATATGTCTGTGCGTACAACGTTTGTACATATATTTAGCGTTATCTCATGACGTGTCACACAATACAAAAATTGCAACACGGTCACTTCCCTCCGCATGCTTCGCATATAACGTCGATTCCCGGGTAGGTGGGATCTGCCGAATTTTTTTTTTTCGGTAGTCTTTGGAGTAAGCTTCGTGGGGCTGAACACTTGAGAGCAGTGGCTTTACAAGTGGCCGTGGAATAGATTTCAGCAAAGTGAGTACATACTCGCTTGCCTTCGCATACGTTTCTCACGTGACCGAGCTTCGTGGAGTTGAGACATTGTAGTGGCTTTGGCACAAAGGTCTTACAGAGTGTCAGAAATGGCCCACCTTTATGTGCGAATCTAGAGAGTTGCCTCTAAAGTTTATTTTCACGCAGCGTGAGGTACCCAAACGAGCAACCTTGACAATGACACTTGCTTCATTAGCTGGCTTGACCAGGCCACTAAAGTCCGAGTTGGGAATGGCAGCGTCTACGTCGTAGATCGCACAGGTGGCGACGTTGGAGCTCATCTGTAGCAGACGTTGATACCACCCTCCTCTGTGGCATTGCGTAGAACGTTCAATGCGTCAGCATGCAAAACATCAATCACCATGACATTCTTACACGGGTTCACTCTTATGTCGATGATTTCATCTGGCACCAGTCGCTCGAGCCGCGCCGAAACAGATTGCCTGCTGAGGCGCTTCATGTTGCCGTTGGGCTCAGTAGGAACGAAAATAATAGTGTTGGCATCTGACCCTCACGGAGCTCATTCATTTGGTGTGTTCGGGGATGAAAGGGTCATAGCGTTACGTCTCTTTGTCTCTCGGCTCGTTACAACTTCGAAGTCGTCGTCAGGTGGCTCCTCACATGTCATTGAGTAGATATCATTGTCCTCTCTGTCGCAGTCGGGTCCCGTCCGCTTCCTGGACGTGGGCGTCGCGGACGCCGGAGGACATGATAAATGTCTGTACTGGTCCTTGTACATCGCTGAAGACCCCTCACCTGTCAGTGAGTAGACATCAGTGTTCTCGTTGTCACAGTCAAGTCCCGTCCGCTTTATGGACGTGGCCGTCGCGGACGCCGGAGAACATGGTAGATATCCGAACTGGTCCTTGTACATCGCTGATGG
Organism: Rhipicephalus microplus; assembly: GCF_043290135.1. Classification (NCBI taxonomy): domain Eukaryota; kingdom Metazoa; phylum Arthropoda; class Arachnida; order Ixodida; family Ixodidae; genus Rhipicephalus; species Rhipicephalus microplus. Next base: position 78,103,675 of record NC_134704.1, read on the forward strand.
CCGCTCACCTGCAGTGAGTAGACATCAGTGTCCTCGTTGTCGCGGGGAGGTCCCGTCGGCTTTCTGAACGTGGTCGTCGCGGATGCCGGAGGACCTGGTAGATATCCGAACTTGTCCTTGCACATCGCTGATGAACGCAGCAAAGAGTTCACGAGGGGCACATGTTATGCGCAAACATGGCAAGAGATACTAGAACAGCGTACCACTAGGCACACACTAGGAGGCTTACCAGTAAATATACTACTCCGTGGCAGTGTGCACATGGGCAATATGGCAACAAGGAGAATTAAGCGAAAAGTCAGAGAGGGGGAGAGGATTTATTGGATGACAGCGATGGAAAAGAAGCCGGCTCTCAGTAACTACCGAAAGGGCAAAACCGAAATAAGGAGGGAGAGGTTTTATGATGATCCAAGGGGAAGCGCTTTACTGTTGGAAGCGAGGTCGGGTTGCCTTATAACTCGTATTCATAAAGCGAGATTCAATAAAGAGAAGGAACAATGCACATGTTGTGGGAGAGACAAGGAAACTATGGAACATGTTCTGATTGAATGTGGCGATATCCACACAGGTATGCGTGTGGGTATAAGCCTACATGAGGCTTTGGGCTTTAGGGACAAACATGGAAAGGTGAACACGTCAGCGATAGAAGCAAGTAAGAGACGGTTAGAGTATTTGTGGCAGAAAAGTAAAGATAAAGGCCAGAACTAGTGGGAGAATGAGGCCACTCTGCCTGAAGAGGCAGAGATGGAAGATAAATTCATTTTTTGTTATAGCTTAGCAAAATCGATATAGTCGAAGTAGATAAAACATTAAGCCAACATAAAAAGAAATTTTTATTTTCATTTTTTTTTCTTGTGAGCCTGGTGCCACACATGTCACCACCCGTTATAAAGAGGACATTCATAGCATCTATCGATCCACATGTCACTATGAAAACTCGGCGTACGTTATTTCTATAGAGCCCTTTATCAGCAATGTCATTCGTTCAAGAACTGCTTGAATGTCAAAAACGTTGCGTGCCATTACAAAAGTGATTTCATGAATCCATCATTCGATAGAGTTTTATTTGCAGTTACCTCTATTGCTGTGCTATAGATTCTTAACTCTCGCTTTCATTTCTGGTGGCCCCCACTCGTTGCCATCCAGTCGCCGCGAAGCGTCATCTCGTTGTACGCGCCGGAGTTTCACTTCTGGCGACTCAAGTCTTCCAGTTGCTCCTGCCAGCGGTCAATTACTGTAAAGGTCTCTTCATTCGACCACGAAGTGCGCATACGTTGCGATGTAGTCCAAAGGCTTGCGACACTCATAATCAGTTTGCTTCGAGGTGCTCCAACAGCTTCGGCGGTGCGGGAGTCGAACTAAGCGCGGAAGGCAATGGTCATCTGCTTGTCGTCTGCTTCTCCCGTAACTACATGCGGTCGATACGAATATTTAATTATGCGATATTTCATATATAGTTCTAATTTAAATAGTTTATAATTTGCTTTTTTACCAACATCTAGTTTTTTTAAAGTGTTTTCATTGAGCTATGCTTGATTTTCTTGTTTATTGTGCTTCCAACAAGCTTGGCCATGGGGTGCAGACGACAGTGAAATCGCGATCTTTCAAGCAGATCGCGATAGTCTTGATCCCGATCCCGCCCGATTGTGATTTAAAGTGGCCGTGTAGCAGCACCTAATTTGGATTACGGTCAATCTGGATCAAGACTCATCGTGATTACACACCGGTATTAAGTTTATATGTTCAAGTAAGACAGCCGGGCATTTCATTGATTTGATATATCCCAGCGCTGGTTTGATTCGTACAACGGGACGTGAATACTCCTCTACAACTTTGTGAAGTGGATTAAAAAAAAAAACATGATATATTCCTCGCCATAGAAACCTGTATACAACGAAAGCGTAAACAAAACGAAAGTGCAACGGGGGGACATGGATGCGCCCTCGTTGACGTGCAGGGGCACCTCTCCAAGGTGACGATTGACACCGATTACGATGATTAAAGCGTAATAATGGTAGCTGTAATTGTTAACCCACAGCTGGACACAGAGTATCGTAAATCCCGCGCAAACATGGTATGAACAAGCACACAATAAACACTGGTGCATGATAATGACTTCTTTAGAGCACCGTCAATTAAGAAGAGAAACGGTACGGTGTGCGCTCCCGCGGTGGCGGCCTCCTGCCTCCTTCTGACTGGACGCTTTTGCGGTCAAATCGACATTGTTGGTTTCAAAGTGTCCGCAATGTCGGAGTTTTGCTGATTTTGAGTGGTCGCACTCTATACCTTGACGTTTCCTGTCAACTGACGATTTTCGCGCACTTGTTTTGCGAACTAATTGGCTACGTCCATGTTTAAAGCGTATACATCGGGGGTGGTTTGGAGTGAATGAAAATTAAACGCGAAAAGTTTGCAACTGCTAAAGGATAGGCAAGTGCTGCCTTTAAAGCTTTATTCTATTTTTTGTTTGCGTATTGGAGTAGTAAATAAAACTCTGTTAAATAGATATAAAAATAGACAGTGATGGTCAGTCAGTAGTCCAATATACGCACTAGTAATTACATCTACGGTTAGCCTAATAATCTAAAATAGTGTATGAAAAGGTAAGGAGCGAATTATTTCTAGTTCTAGAAAGCTTGCGGAAGGCGAGAAACGTCGTGCGAAAGTAATGGCGTGTTTGCATCACTAACCACAAAGCGTCAGCTTGAATTGCTCTACACTCCAACAACTCTCGGTGCACAACGTTAAGTCCATGCGACACGGGTGGACTTAACGGCCTCTGAGATGGCGAGCGCCCGCCATCTCGAAAGTCATGCATAGACAAACGCACGGGCTGACGTCCCGCATTTTTACGCCACTGTATTGGAAGAGCTGAACACCGTGTTTGAATAGCATGCCAATCCCGCCATCTCGGAGGCCGGGCACGGAGAAACATACCGGCTAGCGTCCCGTATTTTTACGCCACTGTAAATCGGCACAGCTGAACACCGTGTTCGAATAACACGCCGATCGTAGCCGCAGCAGTACACGTAATACTGCTGTCAAAGGTCAGCACATAATACTTATTTTCGATTAGATCGTAAGGGCATAGCGCGAACGCAGTCCCCCACTACCAAAAATTACATGCCCCATCTGCCTCAGTTTGGGGTAGGGGCAGGGGTCAGCACGAGCGCAGTGCAATGCCCGCGCCTCTCCCTGGGGACACCGCCTGTTTAGAAAAATTTTTTGTCTCAGCGTCGATAACACTTTAACAGAACATTTTCTTCTTAGGCATACAATAACGATGAGGGCAAAACAGACTTAATTTACATGAACAGGAGATGACGTGGAAAGAACATGTACATTCTATGGTTCACACTAACACAGCCAAACAAAAAATGTGTCACAAAAGGACACGTACACATATGAATATTGCAAGGTGCTTAGAAAAAAATGGCAGCATATCCACGGAGTGAATTATGGATAGTGAAGCGAAGCATCCGTCCGTCCATGCGTGCGTCTGTGTGGCCGCCCGTGCGTCCATCCGCCCGTCTGTGCGTGCGCCTGTTCGTGCGTCCGCACGTTCATCTGTGCGTTCATCCCTGCATTCGTCCATGCATCAGCTCCTGCGTCCGTCCATCCGTCCGTGCAGCCATCCGTGCGTCCGTCTATGCATCTGTCTGTGTGTCCGTTCGTCCACACATTCAACACTCCAAGTACCCCCATCTCGCATCTTTCCATCATACATTCCTAAGGTCCCTAGATGAAACAAGGTAGCGTCACTCATTGTTCTCGAGCCGTCCTCCTCACTCTCTCGATTACTCCTCTTTTTCTCTGCCATCCGCGTCTGTAATTGGTGAATTACTTGCACGTGATCTTGCAAATGGCTGGTGGTGTTATTTATTATTATGCAAAAGGTTCAAAACGAGTACGCATGCGCATATGGCTCCAGCCGGATTCTCGTCGTGACCAAAGACAAAATCGTAGCCAGAACATTAACTGAAGAGGAGGAGCGTTTCGGTGTGCGCTAAGTCGACCAAGATTGTTTCGCCATGCTCGTTCAATGCAACATCTGCGTTTTTCAGCAATGCTGCGTTGCCGTAAACAACAGAAAATGGTTTTGCTCTCTTCAACTTACCTCGTGCTTTCCGAGATGAAGCGCACCATGAAGTGCAACTATGAACCATTTCACGCGAATGCTTACGTGCAACTCCGTCAACGTATGTCGACGCGGATCTGCGAAGCGAGTTCACTTGTCGGTTTTTATTGAAACGCCAGGCGCGTGTCTAATGCGTGTCTAGTGCATGCCAGTTGGTACAAATACATGTGGGTATGCACGTATACAGAGCAGCTGTAGGTTGTAATCAACGCACCTTCAGAAACATTTCACTCTTGACCAGTTCCCGCTTGAGCCGAAACGCGCTGCTTCGAGACACCTCACCAGTAGAACTCTCACTTTTCAGGAAGTTCCCAGCACCGCATCAGAATCACTTGGCATCACGATTGTCCAAATGGGCACATTTAAAAAAAAAACGTCATCGCAGTGCTGCTGGACGAGTGTTCGTACCAGTCAGGTCGTAGTTTTTTTTTTTTTCTTGCGTGTGCACAAGCCGGTTGTAATCAATCGTCACAACGTCACGCCCTGTGGCCACTTACAGGATCCAGCAAGAAGCACGTTCACAGTGTCACAACACGAACAAAACATAATCGGAGAAGTGGACTAGTGAGAACTGGACGAAATACCGCGGCCGTGGAACTAAAATGTACTACGAGAGACGCCATGGCTAGTGGTGTAAAGTATAGAACTGCACAACGTTGCCGGTTGAGTAACGCACATCCCGCTCGCTCTTGTGTTGTGCCGTTAATGTTCATAAAGGTAACTATTTATTCTACGTCTTATTTCGTTCCATTTTGTTTCATTTACATCTATTCGCCGTAGCAACAGAACCCAAACATTCGCTTTTGGATGAAAGTTTTGAACCTTCTAGGGGGCGCTTCAGGCAAATAAGCGAGGAGGAAAAGGGAGGGTGTCGCTACCTTGGAAGCTTGTTTCATCTATGGACCTTATACATTCCGCATGTGCACCGCCATCCAGTTGACATTCCAAGGACTAAACGAGAGGTGGTACACGCACACTTTCTTACGGCTTGCGCTTCGTGTCTACTTCCCACCTTTAACCACCTCGAGTTCATGGTATATACTAGTTCACTGTATTCATGGCACTGCGGCCCAACGCTCGCTAAACCTTTCTAAAACTAAGGAGGTTATGCCCAGCGAGTATAACGTAGCAACCCTTTCTTGTCAGATAGTGCTCAATGTACATGCCAATGGCTGCTAAGGGGGAATGAGAAACAGGAGAATTCGGCTTTTAGTTAACGCGCACGCTGCAAATTTTTCATTGTTCAACAACGCACAAAAGAAATCTCTTACCCGCACGACCTTGGAGGTGAAAATGTAAGACTGGTTACGCACTACGACTACTATTATGACTACGAAGAACGAACGGGTGCCGGAGCTTCGCCCCTTAAAGGAAATTACGTGACACATCTACTCCATGAAAATCCTTTCAGGATAGATTAGACCGAACAGCAAGACTCTATCTTCGAAGATCTTTGAACAAAGCAAACCGGATAAATCCGTGCTTGTGGACACATGATGTCTAGGTGGGAAGGTTTCGTACAATGTGCCATGAGCGTGCTACAGGTATGCGTCGATTCGCCCAAATTCATGCGCGAAAGGGATTTGGTTCATAGTACAAGAAAACAGCAAAATTAGATGCCCTTATTGCCACAGTAATCTTTGTCTGTACCGCTAATACTTGCTGCCAAGTGCCTTATAAATAAGACAAGGAAAACGAACACCTTTTCACCAACTGAGTTTGATGTCCGTGTGAAGTAAGGTACCTGCTCAGACATCACCTGTGAGGTACGACACCGATAGTTAAACACGCTGTTTTGTTATTCCTAAAGGGCACCTGAACAACTCATGAAAACACGAATAACAAGTGGATTATTTTATCCCAGGTTTAAATTCCTGTCATTTCGGCAGAATTCGTGACGACAGCAGTCTGCTAACGTGACGCCATATAGCCATAAGCTCTCGATTGGCCCATATGCAAGAGATATGAGTTGTGAATTTTTTCCTGCCTCGATTTGCCCACGCTGGGGGCGGAAACTTTCTACACCTCCCATGTATTCGCTCTCGGCAGCAACAGCACCGCTTTTGCCACTGGCGGTTGCGGGGCATCCTACTAGAGATAAATCACGAAGAGAAAATTTATTTCATGACATCACTGGTAAGGTCCCTCAACCCAAAGGAGGGAAAGGGCGAAAATTTTACCGCGGAAGCCCTGCCTTCCCACTTCGCATGCAAGCGGAATGCGCTCGTGCCTTCTTTCATGTCCGCTGCAGCCGCTTGGACGATGCTTCGTAAAATTTTGTTCATATTTTTTTCTTAATTTTGTTCGTGCTTTCTGAAGAGGCGAAAGTTAAGACGACTGATCGAGTAGGACAAAACTCGATCGGCACAAATAAAATGAACTTTTTTGTTGCACATTTTGTATTAAAAAAACTGACACACATAGTGTGAATGTGTCAATCTATAAAAACAGCTTAACTTAGAACTGGCATACGGACATAATCAGAAAACGTTAAACCCAGAATATCTCAACCAATGCGAAAATTATCTACAATCGTGAGTAGGACACCTCATGTTTGACTCAATCACGTTCGTTATGATGGCGTGCATAGTTTTCTCACATAACTTGAGAACTAAACAAGACTGAAGTTCAGAGACACGCAGAGGTTTGAAGCGATCAAGTTTTCGAGAATGAACGTCGCTGGAAACAGTGTTTCGGCAAATTTGACTTGTCCTCGTCAATACAACAGCGTTGTCTTGACGAATAAAAGTTCACTTGTCAAAACGTCGGCTCCATCGACATTATCTGTAATAATTTTAGAAGCATTTAGTCCATCACATGTATTTTAGTGACACTATTAGAAGTAAAGACTCACACATTTTCAAACAGCGGTTACAAAAATTTCATTTGAACTACAAGCCAAAAGTAAAACAACACTAAAGCTATATAGCCGAGCCAACTCCATTTGATTGATGTATATGTGGGGTTTAACGTCCCAAAACCGCCACATTAGAGAGTTTTAGTACTGCGGAATGGTGCTACGTACGCATCACGCAAGCGCCTTGCGTTACGCCACTAGACCACCGCGGTGGGGTACGTACCAAGCCAACTCGAATTCAAGGCTTTCAATAAACGAATTTCCCCGACGATAGCTCGGCTGCCGTCTTCAATTAGTCAAGGGACACTGGATTTCTGTCAGTCTAGTCAGGCTTTCAGAGAACTGGGTTTACTCATACGTACTCATGCAATATGAACACCTATTCAAATAATTTGGTCCAACCTGTTCAAATAATGCGTCCAAATTCTTGTGCTCACCCGTTGCCTCTGGGAAACGTTGAAGAACCTTCGCGGAACTAGGAATACCCGGGTTAGCACACCGTAAAGCCGCGGAAAACATGTTGCCCGATTAAGCCGTCTTCGACGAATATATATTGTAGCGATGCTGAGGCAGACAGGCCAAAAAAAACAAGCAACTTTATTAGGGCGAACTTGTGCCCACAAGTCTAATGACTATGGTCGCCAAGTCCAAGTAGCCGAGAGGCACAGAGTCAACTAACTTCCTCTTCCTCGTTGTTGGAGCGCACCAACGCGTGACGCATGTCAGCCGGGTCTTGCTGGTGCTCTTGCCATGATGATTGCGGCGGCTACTTTAACGTGGCCAACCTGTCGCGGCATTATCCCCCCCCCTCAGACGCATCGTCCCGATGCTTGAGAGAGTAAAATGATACATGCGCCCTCTCACTCGTTTTCCGACGATCTGTCATGATAGGGCTTCATGCGGACTACGTGTACCACTTCCGTGGTATTGCGGCGTCTTGAGCTCACGTGTCCCGCGGATCTGACTTCATAAGTGACGTCGCTGATACGGTTGACTACTTCATAAGGGCCGAAGTATCGACAAAGAAGCTTTTCAGAGAGTCCGCGGCGGCGCACTGGAATCCATATCCACACTTTGTCACCGGGATGATAAAGTGTGTCACTGCGTCGCTTGTTGTACCGACTAGAGTCGACGCGCTGTTGACGGCGTATTCGGTATCTTGCCATTTGTCGTGCTTCTTCGGCTCGTTGCAAGAAGTCATCTAAGTCAGGTGGATAGCTGTTTTCGTCCTGTAGCGGTAACATGGCATCCAGTGGGGTGGTCACTCTTCGGCCGAATACTAGTTCGAAAGGGGCAACGTGGGTCGTTTCTTGAACGGCTGTATTATATGCGAATGTTACGTAGGGTAATATTTCATCCCACTGTTTATGTTCAACATCGACATACATTGATAGCATGTCGGTCAGAGTTCTGTTGAGGCGTTCGGTTAAGCCATTTGACTGAGGGTGATACGCCGTTGTTCTTCTGTGATCGGTATTTGTCATGCGCATCAGACATTGCATAAGGTCTGCAGTAAATGCTGTGCCGCGATCCGTAATAACGACGATGGGCGCACCATGTCTGAGCACTATGTTGTTCACAAAGAACTTGGCGACTTCGGCAGCTGTCGCACTGTACAGAGAGTCAGTCTCAGCATAACGGGTCAGATAGTCTGTAGCGACGACAATCCATTTCTTGCCTGCACATGATGTCGGGAAAGGCCCTAAGAAGTCCATGCCGACTTGTTGGAATGGGGCATCCGGAGGGTCTATTGGATGGAGAAGGCCGGCTGGTTTTACGGCCGGAGTTTTGCGCCGTTGACATTGACGACACGTTTTCACGTAGCAGTGCACTGATGTGAGCAACTTAGGCCAATAGTACTTCAGGCGAATCCTGGCGAATGTTCGGCTCACACCCATGTGGCCGGACGTTGGCTCATCGTGGCATGCATGCAGAATTTCCTGTCGCATGGCTGTGGGCACGACTAGTAAAAACGTTTCGCCATTAGGTTCAAAGTTCCTCCTGTAAAGGACACTTCCTCGAAGGCAGAACGTGGAGAGCCCTCTGGAGAATATGCGAGGTACTTGAACGTCGAGACCCTGCAGGTGTTGTATAAGCGCCAACAAATCCGGGTCATCTCGTTGTTGTTGAGCGATTTCGGATGCGTCGACAACGCCTAGAAACGGGAAGTCTTCGTCTTCAGGTACACTTGGATCGACGGGAGAGCGTGACAAGCAGTCGGCATCACTGTGTTTCCTTCCAGATTTGTATACGACCGTAATGTCATACTCCTGCAGCCTAAGGCTCCATCTGGCTAGTCGACCTGACGGATCCTTGAGATTTGCTAGCCAGCATAGAGCATGGTGGTCACTGACAGCTCTGAACGGTCTACCATAAAGGTAGGGTCGAAACTTATTTATTGCCCAGATGACTGCGAGGCACTCTTTTTCAGTAGCAGAGTAGTTTGCCTCAGCTTTTGAGAGTTTGCGGCTGGCATAGGCTAACACTCTCTCTTGACCATTTTGCCACTGGACCAGGATGGCGCCGAGGCCAACATTGCTGGCATCGGTGTAGACCTCAGTGTCGGCTGTCTCATCAAAATGGGCAAGTATTGGTGAACGCTGTAGCCGTTTTCTTAATTCATCAAAAGCTTTCTGTTGTTCATTTTTCCATGTGAAGGGCACGTCGTCTTTCGTTAGTTTTGTAAGAGGTTCCGCAATCGTTGAAAAGTTTTCCACAAATCGCCTATAGTAGGCACATAAACCCAAAAATCGGCGCACTGACTTTTTGTCTTTGGGTGTAGGGAACCTCTGAACAGCGGCTGTCTTTTCTGGATCTGGACGAACACCGTCAGAACTAATGACATGTCCAAGGAATCTCAGCTCTTCGAAGCAGAAGTGGCATTTTTCGGGTTTGATTGTCAAGTTTGCTGACCGGATGGCTTGTAATACAGTGCGAAGTCGCTCTAGATGTTTGTCGAACGTTGCAGAGAATACCACCACGTCATCCAAATACACCAGGCATGACTGCCATTTCAATACCGCGAGGACAGTGTCCATCATTCGCTGGAACGTCGCTGGCGCGGAACAGAGGCCGAATGGAAGCGCTTTGAATTCGTAGAGGCCATCTGGTGTTACGAATGCCGTTTTTTCACGGTCCCGCTCGTCTACCTCTATTTGCCAATATCCGCTTTTCAGATCCAAGGAGGAGAAAAACTTTGCGGATCGTAGCCGATCTAGTGTATCGTCAATACGTGGCAAGGGGTATACATCTCGTTTAGTTACACTGTTGAGTTTTCGGTAGTCGACACAGAATCTAAGCGTGTTGTCTTTCTTCTTAACGAGCACTACGGGGGACGCCCATGGACTATTTGAAGGCTGGATGACATCATCCGAAAGCATTTCCTCCACTTGCTTCTTAATGATTTCCCGTTCTCTCTGTGACACTCGATATGGATGCTGGCATATAGGCCTCGTGTCATCTTGCGTTATAATTCTGTGTTTCGTAATTGACGTGCGCTGGACCTTCGAGGCAATTGAAAAGCAATCAGAGAAGTCTTTTACTAAGGCGTAAATCTGTTTCTTTTGACTGTCCGGAAGGCTCTGGTTGATGGTCACGGATGTGTCGATGTTGCAGGCCACTGGTCGAGTGGTTGATGTCGTTAAGCTGCATAGTTCTGTCGCCATACAGAAGTCGTGTAAATAGGCAATAGCCGTGCCTTGAGCGATGTGTTGAAGTTCATTGGAGAAATTCGTAAGTAGGACATCTGCACGGCCATTCGTCAAGTGAACAAGACCCCGAGCTACGCAGACACCTTTTTTCAAAAACAGCCCTACATTTGTATCCGCTATGCCTTCGCGGTTGTAAGATGCGTCATTCTCTACGAGCACCATTATGCTGCAGCGTGGTGGCACAGTTACGTCATCATGAACAACGCGTAGAGCAGTTAGGCGTCCCTCAGATTCCTCTACAGGTATAGCTCGTTCAGTCGAAAACGACACGCTGGACCTACGCAGGTTAATTACGGCGCCATTAGCTCGCAAAAAATCCATTCCTATAATGAGGTCTCTTGAACATTCTGGTAGTACAATGAAATCGGCAACGTAAATAAAGCCCCGTATTTCAAGTCTTGCGGTGCATCTGCCAAGGGGCGTAATAATGTGACCACCTGCCGTGCGTATCTGCGATCCACTCCACTGTGTCACAACTTTGTTTAGCTTCTTCACCATCTTGTGACTTATCACTGAATAATCAGCACCGGTGTCGACTAAGGCATTCAGCTCCCATCCTTCTATTCTCAACCGCAAATCTGAAGTAACGCTTTCGTGGTTGCACCCGTTTACCGGAAATACACCGTCGTCGCCCTCAAGCCATATTGGAGGATCTTCGTAATTGATGTTATCAGCGGCCTCACCTCCACAGGCGCTTGCTTCAGTTTTCCGGGAGTGGACTTGGAGAGCGATGACCAGGCTGCCTTGAAGGTGCACGTGGGCTGGATGACCGGTAGCGCATAGGCGATGGTGACCGTGACCGACGTTGGCGTAGAGGTGGCGAGTTCTGGCGCGTAGACAAGTACTCCTCAATTTCCGCTGGTCGTTCGCCGTTTCGGGGGCACGGTGCATACGACGGGAAGCCTCTTAATCCAGCCTGTCGGTAAGGTCAGAATCTGTACAAATGACCCGCTTCGCCACAATGGAAACAAAGAGGCCTGCGCTCGTGATCACGCCAGACGTCACTTTTTCTGGGCCTAGGCTCCACATAGCGATGCGTGCTACGTGCTCCTGGGGGCAGATAGGTAGCCGTTGGTTCCCGTGGACGAGGTACGCTGCGTGCTGTAGATGGGAGAGGAGTCGTCGCCATCGCAACTGCTGCATTGCTGTGTACCGTTGGTTGTCGGAGAACTTCAGAGTACGTTCGGATAGGTCGAACTGGCTGCAGCTCACGCTCTGGTTCTCGTATGACCTGCCTCAGTTCGTCACGAACAACGTCTGTAACAGATAGTGCAGTTGAAGTCTGGGGCATTTGCAGTCTGCTCAGTTCTTCCCGAATAACTGATCTAATGAGCTCTCGCAGGGCTTCAACGTCGTTTCGCACGCCTCCGGAGAATAGCTGTGCAGATGCGCAGTTAACATTCCGGTTGTACTGCCGAGCGCGCTGTTCTAGTGTTTTTTCGATGGCCGTCGCTTCCGAATAAAACTCAGCAACAGTGCTTGGAGGGTTGCGGACGAGAACGGCGAACAGCTCTTGCTTCACTCCGCGCATTAGATGGCGCACCTTCTTATCTTCAGCCATGTTGTGATCCGCACGCTTGAACATACGGACCATGTCCTCGATGTACATGGCAGCACTCTCGTTTGTGAGCTGGTTCCTGGATTGAAGCGCAGCTTCCGCTTTCTCCTTTCGGTCTACGTTCGCGAACGTAGCCACTGCTTGTCGTCGAAATACCTCCCAGGTAGACAACGAGGTTTCATGGTTCTCAAACCATGTCTTTGCGAAGTCGTCCAGGGCGAAGTATACGCGACGGAGCTTCTCTCTTCCGTCCCAACCATTCAAGCGCGCCACTCTCTCGAACAGGTCCAGCCAATCTTCAACATCCTCGTACGAGTCGCCGTGGAATACTGGCGGCTGGTGCGGTTGGCTTATGAACACTTGTGCCGGTGTTACCTGGGTAGTCATAGTGGTGGCATCCATAGTTTGAATTCCCCTTGGTGTGGAGTGAAGAGGACCGAACTCAGGTGAGGTGGACTTGATTGACTTGTTCGGCGTAGCTCACTGTGGCTTCAGTTGTCTGCCCGCCACAACTTGCTGTCTTTATCTTTCCCGCAGTTGACACGACGACCGAGCGAGATAACTGAGTGCGATCCAACTTATAATATCGCTGAGCGAGGGGCGCGAAGGAGCGGAGGCAAGCGCTACGAAAATTGACGCAAGTCGATCACTTCCCGCTCTTCGTCTGATTTAAAATTCACAAAATAAGAAAAGACATATAAACAAAATAAAAGTTCTCTATAGGAGTATACCTTTTTATTTGTAAAAACTTGTCAAAGCTAATAAATGCGAACGTTCACATCAACTTCACTCCGTTCAACCTAATGCCCGCCAACCGCTACGAGCGTGCATGCTTCTTGAAACCGAAACTAGCGCTGAGTTTCCGAGGCCTGTACCACGGTCGTTCTGCCTTGTCTTGCGTGGCTACCGTGCGCGGACAACTTATTTGCTTCGTTTTGTACGTTTTCGGTGGAGCAAGCAGAGCTATAACAGCGCGTAGCCAAGACCCACAAAACCTTGATAGGTTCAACGGGTGTCAACGCTTGCTGCTGGATTTGTCCACGAGTTTTATGAAGAAATATGTGGCGAGGAGGAAACAGCGCCTGTAAAAAGGGTAGCGTAGGCGACAAGGAAACCACCGCCTCTTCGTTGAACTCGATATGGTTTAGGGTCCCTTTATAAGCGACACGCATAGCGGTGTCTGAGAAAATCTGTAACATTGCGCGAAAGGAACTTCATGCTCACGGCTGTCTGGAATTCGTTTGCGCCTCAGAATTTGCAAGGGTGCGACGCGGATGGTCGGCGGCTAGCTGGAAGATGTGAAGATCGGAGTGGACACAGCGAAAAAAGAAGACGGGGACAACGAAAGGCGGTGCACACACACAATGCTGTGTGCCGTATCCTTTTGCGCTGTGTTTTCTCCGATGTTCAACCAACACGCCCAAGATTGACAGCATGGTGGTTCACAGACATCTGCTGAACAGCATCTCTGAATCGGAGCCCGCCGCCACGATGGATCGATCTATACGTGCTGTTCGGGGTGCTACTCATTGGTGTGTGCTCTAGTGGGTGAAGGAGAAAACGCCCCCCCCCCCCTCTCTAGTACGGCTACAAAGAAAGGGTGGGAGCAAAGTCAGCCCCATCATCATCATCATCATCAGCCTGACTATACGTCCACTGCAGGACAAAGGCCTCTCCCATGTTCCGCCAGTTAACTCGGTCCTGTGCTTGCTGCTGCCAATTTATACCCGCAAACTTCTTAATCTCATCTGCCCACCTAACCTTCTGTCTCCCCCTAACTCTTTTGCTTTCTCTGGAAATCCAGTCAGTTACTCTTAATGACCAGCGGTTATCCTGTCTACATGCTACATGCCCATGCCCGGCCCATGTGCAATTCCTCTTCTTGATTTCAACTATTATATCCTTAACCCCCGTTTGTTTCCTAATCCACTCGGCTCTCTTATTCTCTCTTAAGGTTACACCTACCATTTTTCTTTCCATTGCTCGCTGCGTCGTCCTCAATTTAAGCTGAACCCTCTTTGTAAGTCTCCAGGTTTCTGCTCCGTATCTAAATACCGGCAAGATACAGCTGTTATATACGTTCCTCTTGAGGGATAGTGGCAATCTACCTGTCATAATTTGAGAGTGCTTGCCAAATGTGCTCCACCTCATTTTTATTCTTCTAGTTACCTCAATTTCGTAGTTCGGCTCCGCGGTTATTACCTGCCCTAAATAGACATAGTCTTTTTGCAACTTGAAGTGCATTATCATCATCATCAGCCTGACTACGTCCACTGCAGGACAAAGGCCTCTCCCATGTTCCGCCAGTTAACCCGGTCCTGTGCTTGCTGCTGCCAATTTATACCCGCAAACTTCTTAATCTCATCTGCCCACCTAACCTTCTGTCTCCCCCTAACCCGCTTCCCTTCTCTGGGAATCCAGTCAGTTACCCTTAATGACCAGCGGTTATCCTGTCTACGCGCTACATGCCCTGCCCATGTCCATTTCTTCTTCTTGATTTCAGCTATGATATCCTTAACCCCCGTTTGTTCCCTAATCCACTCTGCTCTCTTCTTGTCTCTTAAGGTTACACCTACCATTTTTCTTTCCATTGCTCGCTGCGTCGTCCTCAATTTAAGCTGAACCCTCTTTGTAAGTCTCCAGGTTTCTGCTCCGTAGCTAAGTACCGGCAAGATACAGCTGTTATATACCTTCCTCTTGAGGGATAGTGGCAAACTACCTGTCATAATTTGAGAGTGCTTGCCAAATGTGCTCCACCCCATTCTTATTCTTCTAGTTACTTCAATCTCGTGGTTCGGCTCTGCGGTTATTACCTGCCCTAAGTAGACATAGTCTTTTACAACTTCAAGTGCACTATTACCTATCTCGAAGCGCTGCTCCTTGCCGAGGTTGTTGTACATTACTTTCGTTTTCTGCAGATTAATTTTAAGACCCACCTTTCTGCTCTCCTTGTCTAGCTCCGTAATCATGAGTTGCAATTCGTCCCCCGAGTTACTCAGCAATGCAATGTCATCGGCGAAGCGCAGGTTACTAAGGTATTCTCCATTGACTCTTATCCCTAACTGTTCCCATTCTAGGCTTCTGAAAACCTCCTGTAAGCACGCGGTAAATAGCATTGAAGAAATTGTGTCCCCCTGCCTTACACCCTTCTTGATTGGTATTCTGTTGCTTTCTTTATGAAGCACTATGGTAGCAGTTGATCCCCTGTAGATTTCTTCCAGAATGTTTATATATACTTCATCTACGCCCTGATTCCGCAGTGTTTGCATGACGGCTGATATTTCCACTGAATCAAACGCTTTCTCGTAATCTATGAAGGCTATGTATAGGGGTTGGTTATACTCTGAGCATTTCTCTATTACCTGATTGATAGTATGAATGTGGTCAATTGTTGAGTAGCCTGTTCGAAATCCTGCTTGTTCCTTTGGTTGATTGAATTCTAATGTTTTCTTTACTCTGTTAGCAATTACCTTTGTAAATAGCTTGTATACTACAGAAAGCAAGCTGATTGGGCTGTAATTCTTCAAGTCCTTGTCATCTCCTTTCTTATGTATTAAGATGATGTTAGCAATTTTCCAAGACTCTTGTACTCTTCCCGTCAGGAGACACCTCGTAAACAGGGTGGCTAGTTTTTCTATAGCATCGATGTCAGCCCCATACATCGGCATAATAGGAAAGGCACTGCAACAAGCAATTGCCCCCCCCCCCTTCCTGAAGGGGAAGCCTGCGCACGCCAATTGGATTGGATTGAATTGGATAAACTTTTATTTGGTCCTCCAAAACACAGATCACTGTGTTGCGGACAGCTCCCACGTGGGGACTGAGATGCCAAGCTCCTCGGCCGCCTCGTGGGCTTGGTGGACAGCCAAGAGCTGATCTGCCAAGGACGAGCTGCGGATTGCCGCCTCCCATCTGGCAGAGGTGATGTTCGATAAATGAGCAAATTTGGTGCACTGTCAGAGCATGTGTTCTAATGAAGCTATTTCCCCACAATGTGGACAAAGATTACTTAGGTATAGGTCAGGGTACATGATGTGTAACATTTTCCAAGTAGGGTACATCCGCGTTTGCAAAAGCCTTAATGTAAGTGCTTGAGGCCGGGTTAGATTTTTGTGAGGTGGAGGGAAAATCCTTCTAGACAAATAGAAATGTTTAGTGAGCTCGTTATATGCTGTAAGAATTTCCCGGTTATCCCCTTCACCGGTAGAACGCATCTCCGGGGAGGCGTGGTAGGAGAGTTCTCACGCCGCCTCGTGTGCTGCTTCGTTGAGATTGGGAGGGGAATCGTTGATTTGTCCAAGGTGAGCTGGGAACCAACTCAGAAGATGATGTGTTAAGTTCTTGCCTTGCAGTATTTTCAGCGTTTGTTCACAGACCGTCCCCTTGGCGAACGCCCGTAGTGCTGCCATGGAATCACTGTAGACGACTTACATGTTATCCATTTTGAGTGCTAAGGCGATGGCCACTTGTTCCGCAATGATTGGGTCTTTCATCCTGACCGTCGCTGAGTTGACGACATGGCCAGCCCCATCAACTACCACTGCCACAAACGCTTTCCCATTGGCGTAGGAAGCCACGTCAACAAATACGACCCCTCGTTCCTCGTTTGAGACTTGACGAAGTATAGTCCTGGCCCTCGCTACTCTTCTTCCGACGTTGTGTTCTGGATGCATGTTTCTCGGTATAGGAGATACCGTGATAGTCTCCCTGATGTTGTCAGGGATATCATTGTAATTGCGTCTGATTGCCATTGGGTGTTGGCCCAGCTCCTGCAGGATCATTCTTCCCGACCTTGTTGTAGATAACCTTGCAAACTGTGCTCTCTTTTGGGCTTCTGCTATTTCTTCGAGCGTGTTGTGTATGCTAAGCTCAAGCAGACGCTCGGTGCTGGTATGTATGGGTAAGCCCAGGACCTTCTTGATAACTTTCCTGAGGAGCACATTCAGTGTCTCCGGCTCTGCTCTTGACCAGAGAATAAACTTTATTGAAGAATTAAAATTACGTGACTAATCCTGGGTGGAGCCCTCTTGTAGAGCCCCACTGGCCACAGCGGCTCGCCGGGCCTGGTCTAGGGTCACCAGTTGGCTCCCAAGTGCCAGCCCGGAAAGCCGTGCCTTCCAAGACCACGTTGTGAGTGTTTGTAGTGAGCGCACCAACCTAGATACTGCATTGGCTGGCCGCTCGGTACATTGGTAGGTTATGTGTGTAAGTGTGGCTGTGTGGTTACTACACCATGGGCATACCCCTGTTGTGTATATCTGTGGAAAAATTGCGTGTAGTTTTGATATGTGGGGGTATGTGTTCGTTTGGAGGCGGCGCCAATCCCGGGCTTGTTGGCTGCTTAAGTTCGGATGTGGAGGGGCGTACGTGCGTCTTGTAAGGCGTTGGTTTTCCAACATCTGCCTGCTTGTTACACTTTGCTCTTCATGATGCCCTGTGAGGTGTCCTGAGGAGAGTCCTGCGTCTCGGCCAGTAGGTCCGCGAGCTACGCAGTTTGCCTCCTCGTTCCCCCCCAGGCCGTCATGCCCTGGGCACCAAGTGACGCCATGTGCCTCCATCAACATGGACCCCAAAATATCAGTGACGCACCTTGGAAGTGTGCCTCTAAGGTATAAGCGAGATGCAGCTTGTGAGTCTGTCAAAATATACGCTGAGCGCCCTTTTCTTTCGGCTTCTCTGATTGCCAAGGCTATGGCTGCTGCCTCTGCGGTGGCACTTGATCTGGCGCGTAGGGACGCGCAGGCCACGACTTTGCTTTGGTTAGTCACTGCCAATGCATATGCTTGTTTTCTGGAGCCTTGTGGTGGCGCGGGATAAAGACTGACGTCGGTAAAGTAAGCGTCTGGATCGCTACTTCTCTGCAGGAGTTTTCGTGCTCGCGCTTGACGGCGCTTTTTGTTGTAGAGCGGGTGCATGTTTTTTGGAACTGGTTCCACGATTATTTGATCACGTATTTGCTTGGGTACAATGACTGTCTCATCGCCACAGTATTGAGGGGTGAGAGGGTATCCCAGCCTCTGTAGCAGTGTTCTTCCCTGGAGCGTAGTGGTGAGTCGTTCTCGCTGTGCGATTAGCGTGGCGGCGGCCAATTCTTCATAGGTATTATGCATGCCGAGTCCCATGAGTTTTTCTGTGCTTGTGCTGTTCGGAAGTCGCAATGCTGCTTTGTACGCAATTCTGATGAGTCTGTAAATCTGCTCTATTTCGGGCTTGCGTGTTGATTGAAAGGGAAGAGCGAACGTGACTCGGCTGACAACGAAGGCATGTACAAGGCGTACCGTGTCGGCCTCTGTCATCCCATCATTACTTCGCGCAATTCTAGCTATAAGGGATGCAATACTCTTTACGGTGTGTTTGAGTTTGCCTATTGCAGTCTTTACGCTGTTGTTTTCTTGCACGTGCATGGCTAATATTCGAGCTACTGGGGTCCTGTTGATGATCTGCACGGCAATTTCTAGCTGCAGCGCGGTTGCACGGTTGGACCGAGTGCGTGGGGGTCTTATTTGCAAATATTCCGATTTGCTAGGTGCGCACGACATGCCTGCAGCAGTGAGGTAGCCTTGAATCATGTCTATAGCGGTTTGCAGTACATCTTGTCGTTCTCCATAGGAGCCCTTTGTTGCCCATAGCGTAATATCGTCCGCGTAAAAGGCACAGCCCAGGTTTGGTACAGTCTCCAGCTGGAGGACTAGTTTCCGGAGGCCGATATTGAATAAAAATGGAGACAAGATGGAGCCCTGAGGTGTGCCTTTCAGTGGGAGGTCATATGGTGATGATTTGGTACCAGCTATGCCAATCTGCGCCTTGCGATTTCCAAGAAAATCAGAGGCATAGTTGAATATGCGTTGTCCGCATCCTATGGCTGCAAGACCGTCTAGTATGGTAGAGTGCGCAATACTATCAAATGCTTTTTCGATGTCGACTGCAACGAGTAGATTGTTGAGACTACCTGGCGCTGGGTTAAGCACTTCCTCTTTGAGCAGTAAAAAGATATCCTGGGTAGACACTCCTCGCCTAAATCCGTACATAGATGTTGGTAGAAGCCCCCGTTCTTCTGTGTATTGGTCAAGGCGAGTGAGTATAACTTTTTCGAAGAGCTTGCCAATGCATGACGTTAAAGAAATTGGTCGTAGCTGATCAAGGCTTCGCCGTTTGCCTGGTTTAGGTATGAGTACAACCTGTGCCAGTGTCCATTCTGCAGGTATCTTTCCACTCGGTGTCCAGACTTCCTGATTAAAGTGGTCTGTGATGGCTTGTAATGCTTCATCGCTGAGGTTCCGTACCATGGCATTTGTAATGCCATCCAATCCGGGCGCTGTATTTCTTTAGAAGCTTTGAGCCGCTGCATAAACCTCAGCAAAGGTTATGGGGGCGTCGAGCTCAGTGTTGGGTTCTCCATTGTATTCTTGACTGGGTGTTGGGCTAACGTTTCGCTTGCGTTCTCCTGTGTAGCGTTGTTTCAGCTCTTCTATTAACTGATCTGGATCACCTTGAAATTTCCCAGCTGGCCGTTGAAGGGTAGCGTTTGTTTCGGTTCTTGTTGCAGAGGGATCCAAAAGACTCCGTAGGATGTTCCACGTCTTTTTCGTGCTTAATGTGCCTTTTAAGGAATCGCAGAAGGTGCGCCAGTTGTTGTTGTAAAGTTCCTTTGAGTATGCGTTTACTTACTCCGTGATTTTCGCTATACGGAGTCTGAGTTTCTTATTTAGCTTTTGTCGGCGCCACCGTTTCGTGAGGCCTCGACGAGCTTCCCAAAGATGTGTCAAGTGGGTGTCAATGGCAGGTGCGTCGGTAGTTGTTTGATATATCTTGGTGTTCTTGTCATAAAGACCCTTAATGTACGGTGTCCATTGGGCTATAGTTGTTGGCTTGGGCCCGTCTACTTCCTGTTGCTCTCTATATTTAGTCCAGTTAGTCAGTCTGGCTTTTCCGAGTGGACGTCGCAGTCGAGCTATTTCATATGTTATTTGCACAATATTATGATCGCTGCCCAGATTGTCGTCCAGCACACTCCAGCACATGGTCGCGGCATTGTTGGTTACGGTAAGGTCGGGAGTGGTGTCCCTGTTGACACTGTTTCCTATACGAGTCGGTATGCCCAGTGTCGTGAGGAGTGTGTAGTCGTAGCGCTGTATCGCTTCTAAAAGTCGCGTACCTTTGGTCTGTCTGCGCTATAACCCCATGTGGTGTGCCAAGCGTTGAAGTCCCCAGTGATGATCAAGCGGTCGCGTGGTTGAAGCTTGTTGTTCAAATAGTGGAAGATATTGCTGAATTCTGCTTTTCTGTCTTGTGGGGGACTGTATATGTTACATATAACCTGCCTCGGGCGTCCTTTCTTCGCTGGCCAGAGCGTTACGATAAGGTGTTGCGTCTCTTCGTTCGGTGCCGTTATGCATGTAGCTGCCAATTCTTTCCGGACGAGTGTCGCAATCTTAGGTGTATTTGGATCCATGTACAGTTTGTAGCCAGAAACTGTTTTAGGCCTGGCTCCCACCTCTTGCAAGCAGATTACGTCAGGAGGAACCAGCGCCGCCTTTATGTATAGAGTGAGTGTAGCGTGCTTGTTGTGCAGGGAACGACAGTTCCAGGACCATATAGTGAGATTCTCGTTTGCTATGCGTCGGTTAATTGCCATGATGCGAGGAGGTGGGTGTGCCTTCAGCGTCCGAGGTAAGCGTGCTTTTGGCGTCGGACTCCTGGGACCGCTGTTGGCTCTGCTTACGTCGACGCTTCGTTTCTTTGTCGAGGCTTTCATGAACGTATCGCTTCAGGTCATGAAATTCGACAAAGAACTGTTTCATTTGGGCTTCTGTTTGCTGCAGTATGTGCTGTTGCATTAGCTGCAGTTGTTGTTGTAAAGTGAGGTTTGTCGCTGTTTGTTCTGTTCCTATATTAGCCACAGGATCTTGTGGTGGTGTCGATTGCGGTTGGATGTGCCCATTGTCCCGTAGCTTTTCGCTTGGGTGGCTAGTTAGATTTTGAGAGGCCTGGACTGTAGTTTTCGGGGTGGCTCCCATTAATTGGGCCAGCTGTTTTTCGAGCCACATTATTTTGTTCTCGTATTTGTCAAGGCGTTGCTTAAGCTGTTTGTTTTCAGCGATTACTGCTTGATAGTGTACGTTTTGTGTGATGGGGGGAGTACATGCAGACTTGGGAGCCACGGCTTCCGCCCAGCTTACCGGAAGTGATGATGCCTGTTGGGTGCATCCTTGATCCCCGCCGTTGCCTTTGGCTCCCCCTCCTGGAGGACTGCGGTGGAGGTTCTGCTGAGTCGGTGCTGGCGCGCTCTTCTTGGATGGCGAGTACGGCTTTCTGCCCGGGGACAGTGAATGCGACCGGGAACTGTGCTTGTCATCGGCTGACTTGTAGGCGTTTTCTTCCTCTTCGGAGGAGAACCAGCGGAGATTCTTGGTCCTCGGTGGGTCGTTGCTAGTGCCCTGTTGAAGCTTATCACTGTGGCCTGCTTGTACTTGCGGCTGTTTAGGCTTCGGCGGCTTAAGTCTTTTTTTGCAAGTTGGATCTCCTGTGGGGTGAGCCTCCCCGCACGAGGCGCAACTAATAGAACACGGATGTCCATCCGTTGGATTAGTCAGTCCGCACAGCCGGCAAATGGGGCGATCCGGATGCGGGCAAACGTCCGCGCGGTGTCTTTTTTCTCGGCAGACCTTACAGACTTGAATCGTAGGTCGGAAAGGGTAGCAGCGGAGTTCACCCCCGTAATAGTAGACGGTACGAGGTAGCGTTGGACCGAAAAATGTAATGGCTGCGCTTTTCGTTGTGCCTATCATTCTGGCAGTGATGATCTCCACACCGTGCGTTCTGACACGTAGGTGCGCCATGAGAGTTTCGGTTGAGGTGTTCATCGGTACGCCGTGAATCACCCCTCTCAGAGTATCGTCTCCATTTGCGGCGTAGGCACGGACAGCGTGAGCCCTGCCGTTAAGCACAAGGGCGCGTATCAGACGCACTTTGTCCACCACTTCCTCATATTTGGTCGACAGAATCGCTATGTTTGACCCTGGGTTGATTCTAAGGATGAAATGGTCATCTCTGATGCCAGCTTGGCATGCCTCGATGATTGCTTGCGCAAGCGTAGGAGTCAGAATGTTTCTCAGCGGGAGGCCCTGGTTTGGACGAACGACGATCTTGTAATCGTCCTACGGCAACGGCGGTAGCTTTAGCAATTTCTTGAATGTTGGCGTGCCTGTCTTAACTTGGTCCTGGAGCCCTGCGCTGCCGCGCCTCCGCTCCAGTGCCTCTTGCTTGCGTTTTTTGGTGGATTTCGCTGCCTGCCAGCTAGCGTCCTCTTCTGCATGCGATTGAGCGCCGATAGCGTCTCGGCTCACCGTATCGTGGTCGCCCTGGAGTTGATCCATTTGGTCGTCTGCTGTACCATCCTGGTCTAGGAGGTGGTATTGTTGGTCGGTCGCCGCGTTGAGAGCCATAGCTGGATGAAGCTCCGACGCGGGCGTCCCCAGCGTCGGTGCTGCAGCTGCCGGCGGCTCCCCAGGTCAGCGTTTGGTGAGCGTCCTAGGGGTGACGAGCTTTCTGAAGTCCTTTGGCACCTCCAAGTGGCAAGAAATCCTCTTGAGTGGTGCCCAGGCGTTCCTCGGAACTTCTTGAAGCTGATAGTAACGTTTTCGAGTGGTTGCAGACGGAAAACACCACTAAAAATCATGAGAATCCAGAGCGCGAAGCGAGCGCGTCTGCACTACTTCGAGCCCCCTGGCGGTCTCCTTCTCTTGACCAGTTGTGCATTGCTGCCTCGTACGTCAAGTGGCTTAGAACAAACGCATGCATCAATTTGATGAGGTTGTCTTCTTTCATCCCATTTCTTTTGTTGGCCACTCTGTGTATGAGGTGCACCGCACTGTCTGTTTTCCAAGTTAACTTGGCTATAGATTTGCTGTTGGCGCCGGTAGACTCTATCAGCATGCCCAGGACGTTGATGGAGTCGACCCTCTGGATGGCATCCCCTTGATTTGTACGGAGGTGGATGTCTATCTGGTTTAACGGCTTCCATCCCCTAGGCTTCGGTCCCCGGCGTGCAGTCCGATAAAGCAAAAGTTCTGACTTACTCGAGAAGCACTTGAGCTTGGAAGGGCGAAGGTACTCTTCTACGGTGCCAATCACCTCTTGCAGAGCGCTCTCAATCTGCCTCTCACTTCCCCTGTGCACCAGATGGTAATGTCATCTGCGTAGATGCTGTGCTTCAATCCTTCAATGCTCGATAATCTCTTTGACAGTCCAATCATGGCAGTGTTGAACAGCTTTGGTGAAATCACTGCCCCTTGTGGCGTGCCCCTTGCTTCTAGTTCGATTGCTGCGGTCTCGATATCTGCAATCTTCATCACGGCTTTCCGATCTGTAAGGAAGGACCATACGTAGTCATAGAAGGCTTTCCCTAGACGAAGCTTGGAAATTGCTTCGAGTATGAATGAGTGGTGGATGTTGTCAAACGCTTTTTCTAGGTTTAGGCACAGAATGGCTCTCACGTCTCTGGTTTCATTGTCGATGACCTGGTGTTTGATAAGCTTCAATGCGTCTTGTGTGGATAGCCCTGCCCTGAATCCAACCATATTGTGTGTATATATGTCGTTATCTTCCAAGTACTTGTTTATCCTGTGCGGTATGGCATGTTCTGCAACCTTGCCGATACATGATGTCAAGGATATTGGCCTCATGTTGTCCAAGTTAGGGGGCTTTCCTGGCTTAGGAATAAGGATCGTGCTGGCCAGCTTCCACTGCTCTGGCACCCTGCCTTCTTTCCATGCTGAATTGATCATATCCTTCAGGGGTTCAATTGAATCGCCATCAAGGTTACGAAGGGCCTTGTTTGATATACCGTCCGGGCCAGGGGCCGACCTGCCGTTGAGATCATGCAAGGCTCTTCTGATCTCCTCGATGTTAAAGTCGCCCTCAAGACCTGGATTTGGCGTGCCCTGGTACTGTCTACTTGGTGGTGCCAATCCTCTTTTGATAGGGAGGTACTTATGCACGAGCCGCTGCACAACTTGCTGTTCTGTAGTGCGCCCTATCTCTTTATGCAAAATTCGAGCGATAACATGCTTTTGATTTGTTTTGGTGGTGTTTTCGTTGAGGAGATGCTTTAACATATCCCATGTCTTGCCATTGCGCATCTGACCATCGACGGAGTTGCAGATTTCGTCCCATGGCTGCCTGGATAGTGCGCGACAATGTTCCTCGACTTATCTGTTTACCTCAGCTATCTTCTTCCTCAGTCTTCGGTTCAGGCGCTGACCCTTCCAACGGTTCAGTAGTGCTTGCTTTGCCTCAAGAAGATGAGCGAGCCGGCTATCTATTCTTTCAACCGGAAAATCTGTGGTAATGGTGGAGGAGACGGATTTGATGTCATCTTTAATCTGTTTGACCCACTGCTCCAAGCCTTGTCTGTGGCCATCTTGTTCCCTTTCCATCCTTATCTTCCTGAACTTATTCCAGTCTGTGAAGTGGAATTCTCTCTGCTTTTTACGCTCCACGGAGAAGGTAGTGGCAAGAATGCAGTGGTCACTCCCTAGGTCTACAGCAAGGTTCATCCACTGGGCCTTCTTGATGTTCCTTACAAATGTAAGGTCCCCGGTGGAATCCCTGCAGCAAGATGTGCCAAACCTTGTTGTTAGGCTGGGGTCTGTGATTAGGGTGAGATCAAGTTCACTGGCACTTTGCCAAAGTCGATTTCCTTTCCCAGTGTTGTACTTGTAACCCCATGTATGATGAGGGGCGTTGAAATAACCTGCTATGACTAGTGGACATTCCCCGGCGATATTAACAGCTTTCTTTAGAACCGTCTTGAACCCTTGCTTTTGTTCCTTTGGACTGCTGTATATATTAAAAACGAAAATTCTCTGACGGTTGCTGGTACCTGGCACGATCTCTACCATGACGTGTTCCAACCGACCTGCTTCTATTTTGAGGTCGTGGGTTACGTGCGTTAGTTTGTTGCATACGAAGGTGCAGACTCCCCTCCCTTCAGTATCCCCTATTACAGGCCGGAATGCAGGCAACGTTGCTTGCGGTGAAAGGGTCTCTTGTAATAATATAATATGAGGCTTTTCTTGGCTGCTCCTGATATACTGCTGTAGGGTTGCCTTCTTTTTAAGGTAACCTCTACAGTTCCATTGCCAGATACGAAATGCTTCGCGTAGCGCTGCCATCATGGATATTACATGGGCGGCCAGAGCCTGATGCTGCACCTGTCGACATGTTTGGTACCACTAGTATTGGTGGCCGAAGGGGTGAGTTTGGTGCAAGAGGAGGCCTTGCTGTGTTGTGCAGATATGATTCGACCTTTGTAATGCGCAAAGTCATATGCTCTTCCATTGCCGCCACGCTTGATTGTAGCCTACCCATCTGCTCGCTAAGATTGGCTACTACTTTGCTGAGCGTGTCAAAGTCCTCTTTCATATGGTCTTTCATGGTCGATTGGTTGGCTTCCACGTGTTCTGCCATGACTGCCCTCTTTTTTGTGGTTCTCGAGTCCCCCACGTTTTTAGCCACAGGGACATCAACTGGCTGAGGCATTGGCTGTGAAGACTGCGCGCTGGTTAGCTTAGTGAGAAGAATTTTTATTAGCCTCTCATTCGATTTTGTAAGTATCGCGTTTTCTTGCTCTAGCTGTGCAATTCTATCATGCTCTGGCAGCTTACCTGTCATCACCTCTGCAGCGCCGTTGCGCACTCGCTCAGCCCAGCTGCCTTTCGATGTAAATGCAGGCGTCCTCCCCGGGTGTGAAGCCGTGATCTCGAACTGAACGCCAGGCAGCTGGCCATTCGGGTGCCGCCCAGGCTGATCCCGACCCTGATGGTGACCTTGAGAACTCGAGCGCCCCCGTGATTGGGAGCGGGCCTTGGGTCTAGAACCTCTTCTGGAACGCGACCTCCCCCTAGAGTGGAACCGCCTTTCCTGTTCTTGTGTAGTCTGGATGCTCTGGGTCCCGTAGGCTGGAATAAGCTGCTTGTCGTTGATGTCTGGACTCGATGTGATTTATGCGTCCCGGGCTTCTGCGGCTGCTCGCGATCTTTCCCAACGTCTGCGTCTGACGACGTATGGCACTAAGAACCTGTTCTTGCACTCCTTGTCTGTCGTGGGATGGTGACCGTCGCACAGCCTGCATCTTGGATTGCACTGGTGCAGGCTATCTGGGTTCTTGATCTCGCAGCCTCTGCAGATGGTTTCAGCTGGGTTCGGACAGACGTCAGACCAATGTCCCAGCTTTCCACAGACGTAACAAGTATCGATGTTCTTGCGGTAAAGGGAGCACTGCAAAAGTGAAGGTCCATATTTCACGAATCTGGGCACCTTGTGTCCTTCGAACGCTATGATGATTGTCCCGGTGTCCTTGATTCTCTTGGCCTGCAGCGCGAGCGGGTTGTTCGCGTTTACAATGTTTCGGGTCAAAATGTCCTGAGTATCGCTTACGGGGATCCCGCGAATCACTCCTTTACAAGTATCGTGGGGTGTCGTGGCGTACGCGCTAACCTCGAAAACTTTGCCTCCAATGTCAATTTGCTTGACCTTGAGGTATCTTGAAGCTCTGTCTTGGTCCGGAGTGCTTGCCACCATAATGTTCTGCTGCAAGTTGGAACAGATGATGTCCTGCATGGCCTCCTCTTCTTTGACGCCGGCCGCCAGTACTATCGCGTATGCCACGGCTCCAGTGCGAATTCTCGAGATATTTAATCCTCCACGTGGTCGTAGCCCAATTTTGCTGAAGTCCTTGGGTAGTGGCGGCATGCGTCCAGCTCGCACGATTGTATGCTTGGTGTCATACCTTCTAAGACTGGCTCGAGCGTCTCCCGCAACGCCAGCCTTGGTCGAACCCTTGGCAGCAGGAACGCTAACCGCGGCTTGCTTATTCCTTGAGCGTCTCGTTTCGGCTTCCTTCCAACCTATGTCTTCCGTACAATCCTCTGGAGAGATGTCCTCTCCATCTACTTGGTATTCCATTCTCAGTTGCAGGTCCTGGAACGCGCAGAGCGTTGAGTCACGTTGGCGCCGGGTCGGCGCATCGGCGGCAATCGCCTCCTTGGTTAGGCTTAAATCCCCCGGTGGCGTTGCCGTGTAAAAATGTCCCAAAAACGGTTCGAAAGTTCAATCACCAGCACAAATGTGGTATCTGCTGATTTCTTGAGAACTTAGGCACACGATGGGACTGAAAACTCGGCGACAAATTTGTGAATACCACAGGAAAGCATTCTTGAAAGCAGGAGCCGATCTTCGCGCGTCCGCACTGGTCGGCACCTAGAGCGTTTCCCCTGCGCACGCCTATGGATGGCTGTGAAACGGGAACTTCAGGGCCGGCTCGAACTTCAATCAGGGCTGCTGGTTGCAGAACCGAGTAAACGACCTCGTCGCGCTGTTTCCAGCGATTTCGGTGCCACCACATAGCTACGTGTGCCGCTGTACAAGTACAGCGAGTCCACGGCCGCCCGAATCGGGCGCGCGCGGCGGCCGTGGCGAGTCGCAGGAAGGCGGCCTTTCTGCCTTCGGATAACAGTTACGGCAGCACACAATGTCTGCAGTGTGCACTATCGAAGAAAGCCCTTTTGCGGGTATGTACGAAACTGAAGAAGACGGTCTGCACGAAAGGAGGCTCGTATCAAGAACTACGCGGTTACTTTGGAGCTGTTAAAATTGAGCGCAGAACGCGAAAAGTTAAGTTTATTCCAGAGCTCGATCGAGCGAGCCCCAGTGATAACGCTGGAAAGTTCGATGCGCGTTCTAGCGATGATCAGTTAACCGACGGCCGACGCTATGGTTCCTGCCATCAGAATATGCAGTGGGGTGTCTGTAATCTGACTTTCCGTTTCCCGGCCACAGGCCGAATAAAGAGTTTCATCTTGAACACACAATCGTGGTGCCTCCGCCACGTTACGACCGATGGTTACGACCATGTGACGATAATAAGTAAATAATAAACGTGGCTGGAGAGTTTGTTTATTTGTAAATTAAACCCAGCCAGAAAGGTGAATCTCTGTCAAATATGTTTAGCTTTAAACATCCTTACGTTAAACCGCATGTGATAGATGATTGTTGCTTAAATGGTAAAAGGGATTAGATTTTAATAATTATGTGATTTCAATGCAGTTTGAAGTTCCTGGCTATTTCGTCAGTGAAATAAAAAAACACCTTGTTAATTTTTGTTCGTTTGCTCTTGCCCTTACGCACATTGTTACGCAGCTGTGTGACGCCTGTGTGCGCCACGGTGCAGCAGGTGGTGCTACCAGCGTCGCGGACCAATGTTTCTTTCCCTCCCACTGCACCGCCAGCAAAGGCGCGGAGAGAGAGGAAAGGGGAACCGGTTCCCGCGTCTACAGAGTTGAGTGAACAATAATGTTAGTTGTATCGATACTCTCGGCAAGGCACTTCGTGCCTGCGTAATATGCATTGTTTAAGATGCGAAGCAGCTCTTTGACTAGCCTGTGTAACGCTGTCCCTCTCTGCGTCCGTACGAACGCGCTCCCCTCGCCGCAGGTGCTGAAGCGGTGCCAAGTAGGACATGCCGCAGCTGCGCTTTGGCAGAACCAGTCGGCGGGAGCTACGCTGGCGTCGGAGATCGCGAGGGCTCGACCGTCCAGCCTGGCGGATTCGCTCGCAGGATTTCAAGCTGGATGGTCGTGCCCTCGCGATCTCCGACGCCAGCGTAGCTCCCGCCGACTGGTTCACCCTCCGCGGTCTCCTGACGCCGTGCAGCTCTCGCATTGTGGTGCCCCGCCCTTGGACTGCTTCCACCAGATCCCCACTTTCCTATCTCCTTCTATTTTCCGTCGCTTGCCTCTCTATTTCTTCATCTATTTCCTTCTATTCTTTTTATCCCCACCCCTATAAGGCACGGCGACGTGTCGCCCCAGAGGCAGACAGAAATTAGGTGCCTTTTCCCTCTTCCTTACAACCACAACCAACCGCTTTGGCATCACGGTCCCCTTGCAGTGCGCGCTGACGTCACTCTGTCCAACATAACATCTCATCGTTAGAATCGCGTAGGAAGGTCAGCAGGTTGATTTTTCTTCACAAGTGTCTCACCGAAAATACAAATGTAATTATTCCTGATTGTGTACGTCCCCACTCAACTAGGAAAACTAGACACACCCACAGAAGGTCACTTGCCCCAATTTTCGCAAAAACAAAATTGTATCAATACAGCTTTTTTTCCTAGAACTGTGTCCGAATGAAATGCGCCTTACCCTCCACTGTTGTTGAGGCCAATGACTTTGTACGCGAACTGGAAAACTTGTATTGTGTGCCGTCATTGTAGTCGATGTTTCTTTTGCGTTTCCTTTTTCTTATTGCTCTTATTTTTGCTTGTTCGCTGTGTTTGCGATGTTTTTTTAAAATTATTTTGTAATCATTGTATAGCCCCTTCTGCATGCACCACACGGTGGTCTGCAGTACTGATAAATAAAAAATAAATAAATAAATAAATAAATAATTCTTCACCTGCCACGCGCTCGCCGCAGTTGCTGCCACGTCCGTTCGCCCGCAACACTACCACCGCTCACGAATCTTCCAGTGCTCACCGCAGCACCCGCGTTAGCGCCATTCAAACCGTGCGCAACGCCGCTGCCTCGAATCCCGTCAGGGTTTCCTTTGAAAATAAAGTGTGAATTTCGTACTGTTTAGGGTGTTCCATCAAATAAGTATTTTGTACTGTAACAGTATTGATTTCATCCGCGTTAACAGTTCAGGCAAACGTTAGACGCATGTATGTAAGAAAATTACGAAGTGCATTGCGCGCAGGAACAGTGATAAAAAAAAATGGGCTGCCATTTTCGAACAAATAAAGCAATCAACGTAACAAACGTCAGGGCTGTCTAGTATATCAGCGTCGGAAGTGCAAATATAAGACCAGAACAAAAAAAAAAAGATGCATGCAGAAACGGTAAGCAGCGGGAGCTTTGCGCAAAGCTTTACTAAGCCGCGCAGCGCTCTTATTTCTCAGCGCCATTCAAAGCTATAGTGCCGCCACCCGTGCAGCAGTAAAAGCAGTAGCGCATGCGGCAAATATAGCTATTTTTAAAAGAGCACTTGCAAAGAAAAAAAAAATAACTTTTTTGCAGTAAGTAGCTACATCTCACGGATGCAAGCGTCGTTTGCACTACTGCGCTACGGTTATTCATTTATTGGCATTTTGAGAGCGCCCAGTAGCAGTTTCAATCTCAAAAAGCACCCAGCTGGCCAGGAGAAGTTCGGTAGCAAGGTAAACACAGCTGGACACGAACGTGACGACGCAAAACTGGGACGTGGTGGCACGGGGCCCATTCTACAGCTAGAGTGTACTAGAACTGTACAGCCACTGTAACCAGCAAATGAAAAGCCGAAGGTACGGGGGAAAAGATCGCAGGTAGCGCAATATGCCAGCAACCAGCCAACACAAACTCGTGACGTAGGTTTGTTTACACTGCCGCCTCGTCGATGTCGCAGTCGTCACAGGCTGCGCATGTCGCTCAGTCACGTGGCCTAGCTATATTGTCATTTGATATGTCTTAGATGTAGTGCATGTCTCAAAATAACTATATCTTATTTATTCCCTCGCCTTCGAAATTTATGTCAGTGCTGTAGATGGCTGTGCTAGTCTGGAAGAATTCGTGTTAATAGTGCTCGTCTCGTGTACTTGCTCCTCACTCGTCTCATTGTTGTTTTTTTTTTTTTTTGTGCTGCCTGCTTTCACAGAGAATTTTGAAGTTCATTCGGGATGCCCGCGGCACTCACTTGAACAGCGCTCTTGCAGCTTGGTAGGCGTGCAACATTCCCACGACCACAGTTGCCTTAAAAACAAAACCGAAACCAAATAAATGGGGCCTCAGGGAAATGCTTTTCTTGCGTAGTAATAAAAAAAATCAAAGATAAAAAATTTTAGACTAAAGCATATAATAGACACTTTACTTATGACAAGCTTCACACGCTTTTACACTACATAAATATTGCGACATTGTTTAGAGTACGAGTACTTGCTCAAAGTGTTTACACCGCCATATAAAAATGTCCTGCCAACATTTTATTTTTAACACGACTTGCCTAACTATTGCTTTGAACATTTACGGTTTATCAATACACAACTCCATACAAAACACTGAACGTCTCCTCTGGAGGTGCTGGTCATAGTTAATTTTAGGAAATGCTGGTACACTCTACCGTTGATAAGTTTGTCACAGCTCGCGCCACCTAGTGTGTTATTTGCTTGTTTCGTGCGAAGTTTTGTTTTCACCAGCGTGCTAGTGTTGTTGTGAACAATTGAGTAATAATCGACTATGCGTACCTCCGTGTGCCTAGAATCGAAGCTGCGGACGCCCGTCTTGTAAACGGAGGAGTTCAACAATGTGGTGTGCCATAGGTCAACAGCCACCGAGGTTGCTTCGATCTGGACTGGTTAGTGTCCGAGCGCCGCTCATCCTTTCGCTGGCCATTCACGCTGTGCTGCCGCGTGCTTATGATAACGTGATCGAGCTCTCGTTTTAATTTCACGATGTAGTCCTTCCATCGGCTCTGCATGCAGCGGCGTGATCTCGCTTGTTTGACTTCTTGACTAGAGTTAACAGAGACGTTTAGTGCCTCACTTCCCATCGCTTTTTGTTGTGCGCGCAACCATTGCTCTCGCGTGTTTTACATTCAGATCGCTTTATGAAAAGCCTCGTGGTGCACGATCCTGGCGAACCGCTCGCGCTCGTAGTCTGGTGATGCTAGTGGTTCGAAGAGAGGAAGAAAGGCACCTAATTTCTGTCGGCCATAAGGCGACACGGTGCACTGCCTTGCTCGAATTTGGCGATTGCGTATCGTTCGAGTACTTGTGCCCTTTCCTGCGCCTTGCATTGTGCCCACTGCATTATTTTCATCGCATCTGTGCTCATTACAGTAATGCAAGATGAATCCTGAAGACCAGGCTCGTCTCAAAGGTATTTGACTATTTGTTAAAGTCCTTACTTTACACATGCCAATATGCTTTTTTGTTAAATTTGTGCCGCCTTTCATTAACTTAACCGTTTTACACGCAATATTCAAACCTCTTTTGCTTATAAAAAAAAGGAACACTTGCTTTTTACCAGTGCATTTATAAACTTCGTTCATCTATTAGTGTGCTAGCTTTGCGATCTTCGTGAATCAGTACAACAATTCAAGAGGTGTGTCCGATGGGAATCGGCAGGGGGAGCCATAGATGCATGGCATGGTTTAGTCACTTCAGTAATCCCGCCACAGTGATCGCTACAGGCTTGCTTATTTCAGCCAAAAAGAGGACGGGTTCAACAGCCGGTGCTCCTGATGTCAAGAAGCCAAAGCATGCAAAGGTATGTGCCATCTGCCCGAGTCTCTCATAGGTGCACCATATATTGTACAGTAACCTCCAAGCTAACTTTGTACTTGAACCACGAAAGTTCCCAAGAAAACTTGTAGTAGGAGAACTGTTCCTAATGTTGTCATGCTCACACGCTATAGGGAACCAAAAATCTTCGGGTGACGCCACCGTTGCGTTGACCTCCGCGCCACCAATGGAGATGTCGCCAATAACACAGGCGCTCTACCGCGCGTCGGCGTCCTTCGAGTCTTTCTTTCCGCTGATGCATGCGATCGTCACCGACGTCTTGTTTTCTTGCAAAGTGACAGCTCCCACCAAGTTGCAGCGCGCAACAGCATCATCTGCGTTTGCTCATGAACTTCTTCAGTCAGCAGCACCTGCACACAGCGTTCAAGCTACGCGCAATGTCGCGTGTTGTGTATTGAGGTTTCGAGCCTGTCAAAGGCCTCTACAACTATTTTCAGCCGCCGCTACTGCCGACAGGACGCCGCTTGCTGGGCAATAACCATGTGTTCGGCGTCCGAGAGGTTGACAAGACTGCCGAACTTGCCGAACTCAAGCCGAGACTGCTTGAAGAGTCCCCGAAACTGAAATGAATAAAATAGGAGTAAGTCCCATCAACCAGCTGCAGCTGGTGTAGCAGTGTCAATCAATGAAAGGGTCATGATTGAAACAATAAAGAAACACACTGCACATTAAAATTATGTTTTACGTCATCCTAAGTTCACACATTTCTTAAGTTTTCTCTCCTGCTTGAGTGGCGCAAAATTTTCTCGCATTTTCAAAACAGTCGGGGATGAATAGCATTAATGAATAGCGCAAAAGTATTAGCGGACAAGAAACACGCATGACAGGGCAGGTCCGTTGCCCTTTCTTGTCCGCCACCGTCAATCACAACAACACCGTATAAAGCATGCGGTGTCAAAACAAAATCAAGCGCGAACAAAACAGAGAACGGCTTCCAGTGAACATGCAATTTCCCATTTCCTTGCGAAAAACCATACGATAATTCACTTTTGCCTAAGTGTAGTGCGATCGTCATTAACAAAAAAACTAATGGTGTAAGACGGCAACTTGGTGCGTCGCAAGCTAGCGCAGACATGCTGTTGCATGTCCCTAATTTCATCGGGACGATATCCGCAATTTTAGGTCAAAAATATCAACCTACAAAAAGTGAGACATTTACAATACAATGAACTCACATTAAGCAACCCCCCGGGTAAACTACCCGCGTAAAAACAAAAAAATCTGTTACCCGAATTCGCTTCAAAATAAAGATGAACCTCATCCTCGGCTGCTTTCGCAGTGTGTAACGAAAGCAACACACGGCAAAAGAGGAATTCGTAAAGGGGAATTCACTCACTTGACTCATCGCACCGCGATAATTCACTTTTGCCTTCGTGACTTCTCCCTAGGCTTAGTCGGGAAGCTGTATAGCCTCACTCACGCCCAGTGTCCCTTCGCAACTGTAGCAATCTTTGACCGAGCAGTACCTGCCTCCACTTTTCTTCTTGATATGGAGTCGACCAGACGGTTCTGATGGACGGCAACTTGGTGCGTTGCAAGCTAGCGCAGACATGGTGTTGCATGTCCTTAATTTCATCAGGACGATATCTGCAATTTTAGGTCAAAAATAAACCTACAAAACGTGAGACATTTACAATACAATAAACTCACATTAAGCAATCCGGAAACTACCCGCGTAAAGACAAAAAAATCTGTTACCCGAATTTGCTT
The DNA here is from genome assembly GCF_043290135.1 of Rhipicephalus microplus. Classification (NCBI taxonomy): domain Eukaryota; kingdom Metazoa; phylum Arthropoda; class Arachnida; order Ixodida; family Ixodidae; genus Rhipicephalus; species Rhipicephalus microplus. The sequence goes on from NC_134704.1 coordinate 78,137,983, forward strand.
CAAAATAAAGATGAACCTCATCCTCGGCTGCTTTCGCAGTGTGTAGCGAAAGCAACACACGGCAAAAGAGGAATTCGTAAAGGGGAATTCACTCACTTGACTCGTCGCACCGCGATAATTCACTTTTGCCTTCGTGACTTCTCCCTAGGCTTAGTCGGGAAGCTGTATAGCCTCACGCCCAGTGTCCCTTCGCAACTGTAGCAATCTTTGACCGAGCAGTACCTGCGTCCACTTTTCTTCTTGATATGGAGTCGACCAGACGGTTCTGATGATGCCATGGGGGCTTCAATTACAGGAGCAGGCGCAAATCTTTCGGACGCGAAGGACAAGTGCGCGAAAAGCCCACGCTAGATCCACGCTAAACATGAGCAGCAAAGACTGGCCTGCGCGTGCGAATGCCTTAAAGCTTATTGTATGGGCCGCCAGGTGGTGCGCCCTGTTCTTAAAACTGCATTGCAGGTTGTCTATTGCATCCACTGTGCACTTGGGAATAGCTCGTTAAACAAATCAGTCGTTAGTTCTTATTCAGAGATGCTTTGTGGTAACATGCAATGACTCATCAAACGCTATTTAGAGTTTCGTAGTTATAGAAGGGCACCAAATATTTCATGCCACTTGCTGTTAAGCAGGAGGTTGCAAAAGAGTTTGATACTAACTGCAGTGGCTGCATTTAAGGGTAGATTTTTGAGACTAAATTTCATGCAACTTGTATGGTTACATTTAGATAACAAGCAAGCTAAAGAACTCAAGACTGATCAAGGCATAGTCAGTCAAGACTAATCGACTGTTACATCACTTGGTGGTAGTGTTGCTCTGTTACGCTTAATGTATAAGTAATTATATCGATCAGTAATTGATGCGCTTTGTTGTGTGCATGTTTAGTACAATTTGTGTGAAGTTTGCCACTATTCTTACTAGAAGGCTCATAGTTTGTCAAGGACAAGTTAATAGTTGTGCTTTGAAACTGTAATGAGCATTATGACTTTCACAGCGCTCTCACATTGGGTTTTAAAGGGCCTCTAACAACACGGGGCCGGATACAGCCACTCATTTTAGGGGAGGTGGTTGCCTGAAGTAACATTGGAGAGAGGATGTGGTTATGACTTTTTGTTTCTGCTAGCAGAAAAACCCCTTCATAGCATAAATACTGTTAATGTGTGCTCACAGTGGTTTCACTCATTTGCCCTAATTGGGGATAGGAGGTGGCCTAAATCACTGAAGTGAGGGGGGAGGTGCTGTCAGACACTTGGGAGGGGGGATCGTCCCTACCTTTTGGATCCGCCATTCTCACCACGACGAGTTCAAAGACGAGAGAGTGATTCCTTTCTCACCTTTAATACCCTTCACAGAGGCTATGCCTTCTCATAAAAACACAACGAGCTGGCTCAATGTGTGCCCGCGTATCATATGCGACAAGACAAGGGGCTGCCAGAAGCAGCACATAAAACCCTTTTAGGCGCTGCACACAAGGGGTGGTATATGAGATAACCCTAAGCTGTGGCAAGTTCTACATCGAACAAACGGGAAGTTGCGTCTATGATATATTGAGGAAGCGGGCTAATAGCTTAGGCAAAAGAGATCACGCTCATCTTCCTGCGCACTTTAACGCCTGCGGATGGGAACCATGGTTTTGGCAAGCAGTGATTCTCAGTAAGAGTAGCAAACAAACAGCTAGAGAGCTCTTGAAAGGATTCTTTTTATCAAAAATAAAGGGTCTAATTGTATCACCGAGACATATATAAGGTATTCGACAGAAATGCGTTTTTTCGATAGCATATTACCTTGACCATGTCGCTGTACATCATTGGTTGGCTGTGCACGCACGCTCGGAAATGTCTTCTTCTTTCCTGGATGTTTCTTAGACTGTTATTAAACATTTGGTAGTTGGCGCTGCTCTTTCTTCTCTCCTGCTCCTCTCGTTTCACCAAATGTCTTTTTGCACCTCAGTCATCTGCACTAAGTAAGCACCAACTTGCCCAAAAACAAGTCCTTTTGGAATACCTTTTGCTAGTTGTTTTGAAGACACAAGATTTTGAGAGATGCAAGTATTTTCACTTCCCTTTGAGACTTGCGCCTTTTACTGTAGTTGGGGAACCGGACCCTCGGGTGTTCAGCCACTCCAAGTCGGCATGAGACTTCGCTATGGCAATGTTTACCGACCCCCCCTACCCCCTTGTTTTTTTTGTTTTTTCTCGCTATGTCTTTTGGTACAGAAAAAGAAAGGGGGGCAAATAAATCAGCTCGACACCCCCCTTCCATCTTATTGTTGCAAAAATATCTCAGATTCAGAATACTTGAACTTGTCAGGTATGGATTGGCATCGACATGACAACCTCCCCATTTACGAAACAGTAACTTGGCATGAGTTGATATGGTTTTATTTTTCATAACTGCATCGGGAATAGTTTTACTGCATCAAACCACAAACAAAAAAAAGAGAGAGATTCGTAATGCTCTTCAGTGCTGGCTCCTTCCCTATTGTGCAAGCAATGAAGCAATAGTGAGCATAAGTGCAGACTAAAATAATGTTTGTTATAATTGCAATATTCATGTACTATATAAGTGTAATAAAAATGAGTCAAATTTGAAAATTTTAAAGTAAAATATTTCAGTATTACATGCTGCTTTTAGACCTTGAAATACCTGTGAACAGGTGCTGGAAAGTCCTTGAATATTCTTGAATTTTTGCTTTGGAAACCTGTTTGAACCCTGTAGTCACCTTCAGTGTTACTATCAGCCTTACTGAGATTCACGTTTATACTCAAGTCTACTCACTGGTATTCAAAGCAGTGTTGTTCATACACTGTTTCAATAGTTATCGATTAGAGACGTGAATTATGTAGGGAGGTGTCTTGATCTCTCCCCCCCCCCCCCTTCCTCCAACTCCTCCAGGGAATATATCTTGATTATTAGATATCTTATGCTGTCATATCTTCCAAAAAAAAATAATTTTACTGGTTTGGAAGCACTCAGAACTCGTTTTTGAATATACTATGTCAAACGGCCCCAAGAAGAGCACCGATTACGTGAGACATTGGCATTAAAGAGCATTGACACCACGGTTGAAGAAGTGAATTGCTGGCTGACAGACTCATGAGTTGACCCACTGTCAGACTCAGATCAAGCCGTGAGTCCGGTTGGAGAAAATTTCCGTGAGTGTTAGTACGAGCGAGTGCTGCTCAGGAAAATTTCAGTGAGTCTGAGTCCGAGTGAGTATAAAGCGCAAAATATATTTCTTGAGTGTGTCTCAGTGAACTCCACAAGTTTTGCCGACCTATGGTCCACCCTGCAGCTTCGTGACACGTAACCCTTTCTAAGAACAAAAGATGGGAATTTTAAGGGCTCGGTTCTTTGCTTGATGTAGCCAAGCGAAGTATAGAGGCTGTCAACTGTACTGTTTAAATTGTATTGTAGTGATTAAGGTATAAATGTCAAGAAAGTAAAATGGCAAAAAGACAACTTGGCACCAGCAGGGACAGAATGTGCAACTTTTGGATAACAAGCCCGATGCTTCACCAAAAGATTTGCAGCAGTGGTCATTGCCTTGACAAGCATTCAAGCCTGGGAAAAAATGGCACTGCCTGACACTTTAAGGTTTGCTTTCACATAAGCCCGAGGACAAAAGGACAACCGACAAAAGAACAACCGTAGCCATAGCTCACTCGCTACGGTAGCACTGTTAAAACAGTACAATTAACATCTCCTCCACCTTCCTTGGCTTCATTTCCTGTTGGGTTTTCATTAGCGTGATTCTATCTGTGCCTAATATTGAAACTGGTCCAACTCTGTGACAGGAGGGGGGGGACCGCTTCTGCTGGATATGCCACCGAGAACCGTCGACGCTGTGGTGCGTCACGTGTCCGCGCAGCTACCACGCCTCGTGCGTCAACCTCAAATTCAAGAACCTTACCGACTGGGTCTGCCCCGAATGTGTGCGCATCATGGCGGCCGAGAACGTGGACACGCGCTCTCCTTCTCTCTCCTTCCTCACAGTGGACGAGTTCTGCAGCCTGCTTCAGTTTGCCGTTCAGAGACTTAAGAAGCACACTGTAAGTAGTTACATCGATGCAGACGTGATTGACAGGACAATTTGTTAGCTTAGACAACTGAAGAAAAGTTGCGGCTTGCTTTAGCATAGAATTCACCCTTATATTTCTGTCATGCACCTCGGTTAACCTTGGAAAACCAAAATCCGTAGCTATTTGGAGCTCATAAGCTGTCATTTAAGTGCTCTGACGGCTAGCGGTGGCTTTTGCATGGGAACATTGGCCTTAGCAAGCAGCACCTGTTGCTGCACGTTAGGTGTTAACACGAGTGAAAAGAAATTACCTATTTCTTTAGCGTTTAAACACTTCACCTCTTTGCGCCGGTACAAATGACCGTATCTTCACTAGTGTGTATATAGCCTATTACATGTGGTTGGAACATTGTATGGAGCGTAGTAATTACAGATACCAGCAAAAAGCAGTGAAACAAATGGCTTATTGGCAAGGTATAGTGCTCCTGCATTGAATGTCAACATCTGAATGTTGCGCAAGGTATCCGCGTCGTGTTGTTACGAATAATGGCCACTAGAAATTATGTTGACTTAGCTGTATGGGCTCGAGCCAAAATAATACCACTGGGACAGAATGTGGTGAAAATGAAAGTATGTGCATTACTTGGGCCTAAGTTGTTGTGTTTCAATATGTGAGTGCCATAGCTTACTATGCGCATGAATAAATTTTTAAAGGGTTACAATTCAACAACCTAATTTAGCATGGTAGCTTTATGAAGTTCTCAAGATTCTTTGTTGTTGTTTGTTGTACCACTGTAGAAGAAAAAAAAAAAAGATTAGAATGGCTACCAAGACCAAACTTTGCTCTTATTGACCTGTGATAAGTTTAATTATCTGCCAGATATTTCAAGAAGCCAAAGCTGTTCGAGGGAGATACTGAAACTTTAAAAACATGGGGCGTGCCTGTTCTGCACTCATTGAATGAAATGTGACTGAGAAATATTCAATTAGAGCACCCTCATATCTCAAAAGTGCAATGTTATGCTGCTACACATCTGCTCGATGAAGTATTTTGAACGCCAATCTGCACAAGCATTAATGCCACAGGCACACTGATCTTACACAAAGCGGGGGTCACAGAAACATGTGTGCTCCAATTCACTTGGCCTAAGTTTACTCATACTATGACCCCTGTATTCAGAAACACTGCTCGACTTGAACTTGACTTTCCACCGACTTCAATGCAGCACAAACGCGTTTGGAATGCACTGTCTTTAGGGGGTGCCAAGGCAGCACAAATGCACAGATGTATTTCAAACGCGCTGCATATAAGGCGGTTTCAAGCCGAATTCAAGACAAGGAGCGTTTCTGAATACAGGAGTGAGAATAGGTAATAAGGATGTACAGCAACTGCTTGCTGTATATTTGGATTGTGTGCACTGATCAGTTCAGCTCTGAAGATCAAGCTTTTGTCTTATTTGTGATGTCAGCTAGGGACACTGCAAACAGTTGCAGGTATATGCACTGTGCATATGCCTGCAACTGTTTTGAGATGCCATTATGATTTTAGGCAGCTTTAAAGAGCTTAATGGAGGGACATACATACATACATACATACATACATACACACACACACACATACATACATACACGCCGTAAAATTGAAGGGCTCCAATGTTGCAGACAGTTTCTTTGAAACGGTTGGGCATTACAGCAAAAGAGGATTTGTTATTGGAAAAATCTGTGTGCTCAGGCAAGCATCTAAAGTTGAGAGCTACCTGGTCGCACCATGTTCTTTGAAGAATGCCCGACCATTCTATTGTGGGGCTCGGAAAGTTTCGAGCGTCCGTTGGCGAACGAATGCTTAGAAAGCCGCAAGCCTAACCCCCTCGTTTCAATCCATGTTTTCTAAGGTTCGAGCAGTTTAGAAACGTGTTTTTGTTGTTGCAGCACGAAGCATTCTTGAAGCCTGTCTGCACAAAGACGTACACAGCGTACACGGATTATGTCAGTAACCCCTTTGACCTCAGCATACTTGAAAAGGTGAGCGCAGCTGCTGCATTGAGCAGTAGCAATATTCTTCTCATTCGGGGCTGTCTGTCCTTTCTGTTTCATTATTTAAAACTATTTTTGAACTCTTGTAACTTGCAGAATGTGAGGTGGAAGCATTATGGCTGTACAGAAGCCTTTCTCAGCGACGCCCGATGGATTTATCACAACTGTATTGTATTTAACGGATGTAAGTTGCACATTTCGTTTTCCTCTTTCCTTCCTCCCACCGTACAGCAGCTTTTTAGGTGAAGTGTTGTGCTGCTAAGGTTGAGAGCGCAAGTTAAGTTCTTCGTCACAGCGACCACACTTCAATGCAAGAGCACCAGTGTAGTCAGATGGAGTTGCAAATAAGAAACCCCAGGTCGTAAAAATTTATCTGAAGTCACCCAGTATGGGTTGTTCATGTTTATGTATATCGTCACATAATTGGGACGTTGACGAAGACAGTGGTCAGTGTTTCCAAGATTAAACTCTTTATTTGACTGAACTTGTGGCCAGTGAACCGAAAATCAGATTACAGCTGTACGCACTGACACTGATAGCGGCGAACTGAGTGTCAGCCGTTGATCAATTTATCATCGTTGAGACGCGCCGTGTTTTATACACATGTGTCGAGCTTTCCAGCCTTGTCACTGGTGGTTGCGCAGGCCCTGGAATAATCTAGACTGTTTGTGGCGTCCTGTGTCGCACAGTCTCAACAAAATGATCTACTACGAACGAGAAGCTCCTCGAACACTGAAGCGCAACATGCGCCAAGTATTGCGCACGGTGTTTGTGGGTTTAAGCTGAGCACATCAAAGTAACACGCATGACAATATCATGGTTTTCGTGTGTGAAACCGAGAAAGTCAAGCTTTTGTTGAGTGTATTTGCGAAAGAAAGAGAGAGAAATCGTGAACATGTTGAGTGGCTTCAGTATGAAATGGAACGAAGACAGTGGCAAAAAAGAGGCACACACTCCAATACTCTCTAACCACTAACTTTATTAGCAGAAAAATGCATATCTAAAAAGCATTACCTGTACTATGTAAACACGTGCCAATGACTTTATCAGAGGATAACTGCAAGAGATGAGAGGGGTGGACCAACCAATCAACAATTTGCATCTACTGACAAAACCACACAAAAAAAAAATTTATCTGTCATGCAGGACTATCGAAGGCATGCTAAAAGCAACTGGTGCCTTTTTTGGTGTGTGTGTTCTGTGGTAGCCGAATTCATATAAGCAAAAACACTCAATTATAGGTAGTTGACATAATCGTATGCAGCTTTTTTTTTTGCTTTTTTCAATATTTTAGTGGCAAATGATTCTCACCTGCTATTACTGTCTAAGTGTAAATGAAGAGCATAGGACAGGCCAAGTCATTCTGATATCTATCGAAGCTCGGCCTCACTAGATGTGTAAGAGACACGTAGTGATGCTAAAGCCTGGATGAATGTATTCCGGCAAGTTTAGCAAACTGTCAAAAGCATTCGTCTTTAGAGATGGACACACGGTCATGCTTCACTTTTCAGATAACCATAGGCTTTCCATGAGTGCCAAGACACTGATGAAGGTGTGTAAGCAGGAGATGGAAGAGATTGAACTGTGTCCAGACTGCTACAGGAGCGTCAATACTCAGGAGTCGTGGTTCACAGAACCATGTGTAAGTGTTTATTTGTTTCAATTATTATAATGAAGAAGATGTAGCTTCAACTGCAGCAAGAAAAATAAAAAATTTTCTAAGTGGTCACAGTTTCTAGTGCCCTTCCCCACAGCATCTGTCATCATAGACGTGTGCACAAGGAGGGCTGGGGATGTGGCCTCCCCTCCAGTGACCTAAGAGGGGCAGGCACAGTCAGCCCTACACACTGACATAGTAGGGAAGTGGGTGCTGGAACTCAGCAGGGGATCTTGTCTCTTCCTGAAGGGGAAGCCTGTGCACGCCTACGTCAGTCATAATGATAAGGTTTTGGGATAGAGAACTTGAGCAATTATTATTATTAATTCCATTCCGTGGACAAACGAGCATATCGTCGTTCGTCCACGCTCTTGCTGACCTATGACACAAGGTGTTCCACCATAAGCATATTCTTTTTGTTGCTGAGCTGAGTGCTCAGTAAGCAAGTGCTGTTTTGAGCATTCTTGTCATGATTTTTTCTTTTTTTCATTCCTCTCTTGTTTTTCTTTCAGTGCCACGGTTTGTTTCTTTTGTTTTCTTTTTTTTATCCATGTATTTGCTCATCGGCATTTTCACCTGCAATACTTTGTGTTTTTTGTATTGTACTGTTTCCAGTACTTCACATGCTGTAAATACTGTTCAAGACAGATCTCTTAATTTTGTTTTTCCTTTTTCTACAATGGGTATTCACAGTTTGTTACTTTTGTCTCTTTTAGCTTTTTGTACAACCCACTCCTGCTAATGGATTGCAAAGCAAGCTGGCAGAAATAAATAAATGGATAGATAAATTCTACTTTAAAAATTTACAAACAATTCTATCATGGATCAAGATTGAACTAAATGAGCTGCATACTTTGCCACAGGTATCCTGGATTGGTGACATTTCCCTTTTTTTTTTTGCATTTGAATAATTAATGTTTTCATCATCATTAGTCTTTCCGAAGCGGCTATCTTGTTTTTCAAGTTGGGAGACTGGAACTTGAACACAAAGTAAATTAAGAGGGCAAAAGTATGAACATGAGGTGGATTAATAGCCTGCAAGTAGGAACAATAAGTGAACATAAAAGTGAAAAGTGGTGGCCTCCCCTTCTTTTTTTTTTTTTTTTTAGGGGGCCAGGCTGTCGTATGTCGTTGTCGTTGCTTGACGTAACGCCGGAAAAACCACATGTAGCATAGCCATCTGTAGCATGTTGAGCGTGCGCTCGGGCCAATGAAAAGTCCTCTTCCTCTTGTTCTTCGAGTGCCTTGATGATGATATCAAGTGTGGAGCACTTTAGGCACCTGTGCTGCCGTCGCTCAGTGTAATGCAAGCAGAACCACTTATAAAAGTTGGAAAAGAGAAAGCAAGCGAGAAATAAAAACAGAGAAAGGGGAAAAGAAATTAGAAAACACAAAACATTGCAAACGAGAACAAGACAGAAAGAAAAGAAAGAGAGAACCGAAGAAGACTGCCCTGTTTCGCACCTTCTTCGGGCTTGGCCCCACTAGTGCGAAGCTGCTTTAAGTTTTTATCTCTTCATTTGGTTATTTGCTCTTGTTGCTGTATACGCAGGTAAGAAATTGCCTATCACAATTCGTGTGGTTTTCACACTTGGCTGGTTTCCTTATTTTTGTAGACAGACTTTACTCGCCTGATACCTCATATGAACAATATTCGTGTGAGGTCATATGCGGCTACACAAGGTCCAAGTCGTTCCAAGAGTGTTCGGCACAGAACAGCCAAAACAAAGGCACGTGTACGAGAAGTACTGCGTCTTCGTCTGCCTCTTTCATGCTGGCAGATGAAGCGCGTGGCATTGCCTCTCCTCCCGAAAGAGCATCGCCTCGATGCGAAACGATGTGCTTGAAGTAAACAAACGAAAACCCGATGTCCGGAAAAGCATGAGTGTCGCAATGTGTGGTACGGTTTTAACCGTGTGCGCAATCTCGGGCCGTGGCTGTGGGCATCGTGGTGGTTGGCTGCCGTCCGGAAGGACTTCCCGAGTTGAGCTTTATAGACGTTGCCTTTGTTTAGAATGCGATATTTTATTGGTGGAGGTGCGGGGAATATGAATGCACGAATGTGCTACTTGACCGCACAAATCATTACCATATGCACTTGTGTGCTTTGTACGCTCAAGTAGCACATTTGTGCATTCGTTTTACCACCACACTTTTTTTTTCCAAGATATTTGTCGGGTGCGGCCCTTCCACAAAAGGGAGAAATCATTGTGCAATTTTCGAACCATGTATGGAAAAACGTATTGAATCTTGCCGTGTGTACCCAGTGATTAGATATCTGGCATCTAGCTGCGGACATCTTGGTTAGATGTCATCATCGGTATTGCTGTTCAGGCTTGGCTTGTTGCCGCTGCTCGGGTCATCTGCACGTTAACGTGTCCAATCATCCTCAGTGCCGATTGGAAATCCTTTTGACCATAAAACTTCTTACAGTAATGTCCGTGGACACCTCATGCCAGCTATTGCCATCTGGTGGCTCCCACAAAATGTGCCGTATGCAATACGCGACTACGCTGCTGTTTGTATTTTTTTCCCTCTCGCACTGCCAAGTTGGGGGGAGCGACCGTTAACCAAGTGCGGCCCGGGGTCAAGTAATTCTATTTTTTTATTGAATGCGACTCACAAAAACTGACAGCTCATCTAATTAACCTCTGGAGATTATACTCAATTTTTCTTCATCTCATATTCAGAGAAGACCTCATGTTCTGGTTTGGGCAAAATTGAAAGGATTTCCCTATTGGCCAGCAAAGGTACGTACCGCATGTGGCTAGTATTTAGTTTGATTTTGTCTAAGGTTGAGAGCACAAACAGAGCCTTTTTTTTTTTCTCAAGCTTTGTTGTGATGCTAGATATTGTTACCGTTTCTGAATTGTGTGCATTGTCTTATTTTAGGTTCTTTCCTGAGAGGTTCAATAGCTGTGACTGCAGCATTGCTATGTTGAAACCGCGAAATACTCATACTATAGAACAAGCAGTTGTCATTGCCAATCCCAGATACGCTGCGACATGGCATGGTTATATCGAGCACTTACGCATCGCAGTTTTTATACTAAAAAATCTATGTTCGTTTGAATCTATTGTACTGTACTTGATGCAAAGTTGAGAAATATATATACAGTATTTATTTGAATCTAGGCTGACCCCCGACCCAAGCCAACCCCCAAAAGTCCAAAGCCCAGAAGAAAAAAAAAAACTTACTTCGAATGTAGGCTGAACGAAACAGTGAAGACATCCTTTACAAACAGAAAACATTTTTTCAACAAGATGAGAAACAAAGCAGTTGGTTCATGATGCAAATAGCACTAAAAGCGTACAGCCACTAGATTATCCTGTTGCACGTGTTTTCTTTGTCATTGTTTTTTTCGCACTGCTTCTAGTTCTTTGCATCATAAGATGCTGCACTCATTGCGAGTCGCCGTCACTGCTTCCCTCGTCGCCAACTTATTTTTCGCTGTCTTCAAACATTGCGCAATCCTTGGCGCCATCAAGCGCATTGAATATGCCAATCTTAAAAGAGCGTACAATCCAAGTTCCCGGGTTGTGGCCTCACGCTGCAGCTCTTCCTGCGACGCACATTTTTTTCGTCCACTCCAAGGTCCCGCACGGCTTGAGCATCGGACGACTATGCTGCTTGGACAACTTACCTTTTATAAGTGGCACTATATGGACACCACCTGTATGGCACCACTAAGCTACACTTCATACAGACCACTCAAAGTGCGTCGCAAAATGACAGACGGCTCACCTGAATAGCAGATCAAATGGCGGCTTCACGTATCTACTTTAGCCAGGTGTGTTGGCTTGGCTACTGACCGCTATAATACCATCTAGGTGGTGCTAGTTCTGCACCACTTTTCCCAATGAAAAATGCCACATTTTTCAAAATCTTCGAATCTAAGCCAACCCTGGAGGTTGATGCAAAGAAATTTAAAAAGAACTATCGGCCTGGATTCAAATAAATAAGGTGTATGTATGTATGTGTGTGTGTGTGTGTGTGTGTATATATATATATATATATATATATATATATATATATATATATATATTGTGGTGAAGCCTTCGAACAGTGGGTCGTACTCTCCAGCGCCTTCTAGTGGGTTGCCCTTTTTAGCAAGAAGAAGAGCAGCTCGTGCAGAGAGTCGGTACCCGCATTGACTGTCACTGTCAAGCATCGTCGACAACCATCCGCCAATAAACGTCTCAACAATTTGGTGGAGAGTGCTGGGTCCTTCTAACACCTTCAGTTAGCATTTGATGCCCCTGGAGCTACGATCCCGCACCGTGCCTTCTACCATGCACCAAGACGCCGCACAGCAAACGCTTCCTCTAGAGGGTGAACTAGAGGGTGACCAGGAAAACTAGTCGTCGCAGTCCACGAGGCAAGAACTGCGACGCTGTCGAACTGCGGAAGCCCTCAGGAAAGACCATCGAACGTGATAGACGTGCTTGTGGATGGTGTTCGTGCATCTGCCCTTGTAGATACGGGAGCCGCCGTATCCGTGATGGACGCAAAGCTTAGCCGATTACTGCGCAAAGTGACCACGCCACTTTCCGGGCTCTCCCTCCGTACAGCCAGCGCCCAAAGCATTCACCCTACAGCAATGTGTACAGCCCGCCTCATGATTCAGGACGTGATGTATGCCGTTGAATTCATCATAATTCCTTCATGCTCTCACGACGTCATCCAAGGATGGGATTTTCTCTCCCGCCACGACGCCGTCATTCATTGCGCACCAGCAGAAATAGAGCTAACACCATTCTCTTCTTTGACGCCGGCCGACAGTCCATCTACTGCAAGCAAATTACACATCAGGGACGACACGCAAGTGCCTGCAAACTCGTCCACGGCGGTGTCGGCATACTGTGCAAGTCTTTCAGACACCGCTGCACTCCTCTCACCATTTCATCGTGTTTTCACCAGAAAAGGTTTGCTGGTTCCTTTCGCGACCGTGCAAGTAACTCGCGGCAGCACCACTATTTTTGTTCTGAACTCATCCCCGTACAGTGTTACGTTGGTGCGAGGGGAATGTCTCGGCAGCGTGGAACCCATCGAAGACGCACAAGTCATGGATCAACCTGATGACACGCACTGCCGAAGTTCCAATACGCTTAGTGCTGTTTCTACATCTGTTTCATCATCCGCTGATGTATTTGGTCCTTCCATTGCTGACAACCTTACGCCGGTCCAGCGCTCCCAGCTTCTGGCCCTGTTGGAAGAATTCCGCTCTTCTTTCGATGTCTCTCAACCTTCTCTCGGCCGCACATCCACTGTTACGCATCGCATTGACACAGGCGCACAACCACCACTACGGCAACGTCCATATCGCGTATCTCCCACAGAACGGCGTGTAATCAACGAGCAAGTGGACGACATGCTACGCCGCGATGTTATTCGACCCTCTAACAGCCCCTGGGCATCTCCTGTCATTCTCGTCGCGAAGAAGGACGGTTCTGTGCGGTTCTGTGTGGACTACCGACGTCTCAACAAGATCACTCGTAAGGACGTGTACCCACTACCGCGTGTGGATGACGCGATGGACAGCCTGCAAGGAGCCGAATTTTTTTTCATCTCTAGATTTGCGCTCAGAGTACTGGCAAGTACCTATGGCTGAGGACGCTCGACCGAAGACCGCTTTCGTCACTCCCGACGGTTTGTACGAATTTAACGTCATGCCGTTTGGGCTGTGCAATGCGCCTGCCACCTTTGAGCGCATGATGGATACCGTCCTGCGTGACCTGAAATGGCACACGTGCCTGTGCTACCTCGATGACGTCGTCGTTTTCGCTCCGGACTTCTCAACGCACCTTCAACGCCTGCGGCATGTTTTAACGCGCCTGAGTGACGCCAGTCTGCAACTGAACCTGAAGAAGTGCCGATTTGCAGCTCGGCAGTTGACAATACTCGGCTACGTCGTGTCCAAGGACGGAATTCTCCCCGATCCAGCCAAGCTTCGGGCCGTGACCGAGTTCCCCAAGCCGACATCCATCAAGGAACTGCGCAGTTTCTTAGGACTGTGTTCCTACTTTCGGCGCTTCATCCGAAACTTCGCGTCTATCGCATCGCCGCTGACAAAACTCCTCGGTAGTAACGGGCCTCTCCATTCGTGGTCATCACAGTGTGACGACGCATTCACAACGCTCCGTCGTTTACTGACGTCGCCTCCCATACTCCGCCACTACGACCCTACTGCCCCTACAGAGGTACACACGGACGCCAGTGGTGTAGGTCTCGGCGCTGTTCTTGCGCAGCGCAAACCAGGGTTCCCGGAATATGTCGTGGCGTATGCAAGCCGTACGCTTACAAAAGCCGAGACTAATTACACCGTCACTGAGAAAGAATGTCTGGCAATCGTGTGGGCCCTTACCAAGTTCCGACCTTATTTATATGGTCGCCCATTTGATGTAGTCACCGACCATCACGCACTATGCTGGTTGTCCTCATTGAAAGATCCCTCAGGCCGTCTCGCCCGGTGGGCACTTCGCCTGCAAGACTACGACATCCGCGTGCTGTACCGCAACGGAAGGCAACATGCTGACGCCGACGCCCTGTCGCGCTCTCCCTTGCCTGACGACAATGCCCACGACTCAGCGTCTCACCTTGCCGTTTCTTCCATCAGCATTCATGCCGTTGCTACTGAACAGCGCAAAGATCAATGGATTGCCTCACTGATAGACTTGCTGACTGATCCATCCACTCCATCCACTCGCGCGTTGCGTCGTCAAGCCCACCATTTCGCCGTTCGCGATGACCTTCTCCACCGACGCAATTACAGCGGTGACGGCCGCCAGTGGCTACTAGTCGTACCCCGCAGTCTGCGCTCTGACATATGCGAATTCTTTCATACTGATCCGCAATGTGCGCACTCCGGCGTATCGAAGACTTACCAGCGCATTCGCCAACGGTACTTTTGGCGCGGCATGTACCGCTATGTGCAGAAATTCGTTCGCTCCTGCATAGAATGTCAGCGCCGCAAAACTTCAACGCACCTGTCGCCGGTAGGTCTGCAACCTCTACCCTGCCCTGCCAGGCCGTTTGGGCGCGTTGGCATTGATTTGTATGGGCCACTTCCACTAACGTCGGCCGGTAACCGCTGGGCCATTGTTGCTGTGGACCAGCTCACGCGATACGCCGAAACTGCCGCTCTCCCCGCGGCTACAGCGAGCGATGTGGCCTCCTTCCTGCTCCAACGATTCATGCTGCGACACGGTCCACCTCAGGAACTGCTCAGTGATCGAGGCTGCGTCTTCCTGTCTGAAGTCGTCGAAGCCATTCTCAAAGAGTGCAACGTTGTTCACCGCAAAACTGCTGCTTACCACCCGCAGACGAATGGCCTTACTGAACGCTTCAACCGTACGCTCGGCGACATGCTCTCCAAGTACGTCGCCGCCGATCACACAAATTGGGATTCCATTCTACCCTTCGTCACCTACGCATATAACACCGCCCCTCAGAGCACTACTGGCTTTTCACCTTTCTTTTTATTATATGGAAGGCACCCGTCGCACACCATCGACACTATACTTCCGTACAAGCCAGATCCGTCAGAGTGGGCGCCTATTTCTGCTACAGCCAAGCTTGCTGAAGAGTGTCGAGAGCTCGCAAGGACCTTTACAGCGCATGATCAAGAGCGGCAAAAAGGCATTCGCGCTGACACCAGCACAACTGCGCCCATGTTCCTCCCTGGAGCGCTCGTCTGGCTCTCGATCCCTACCACTTCAACTGGCCTATATTCAAAACTATTGCCCAAATACGAAGGCCCCTACCGTGTCGTCGAACGCACTTCCCCTGTAAATTACTTGATCGAACCCATCGAACCATCTTCGGACATGCGCCGTCGAGGGCGCGACATTGTCAACGTGGAGCGCCTCAAAGCCTACCACGACCCGCTCATAGTAACCAGCTGCTAGGTCGCCAGGCGGCTCCCTCTTCGTACCCGGGGTAGTTGTGGTGAAGCCTTCGAACAGTGGGTCGTACTCTCCAGCGCCTTCTAGTGGGTTGCCCTTTTTAGCAAGAAGAAGAGCAGCTCGTGCAGAGAGTCGGTACCCGCATTGACTGTCACTGTCAAGCATCGTCGACAACCGTCCGCCAATAAACGTCTCAACAATATATATATATATATATTCTAACAGGCGAATTCAAGTTATACTTTTATTGACTAGACAGTTTTATGTTTGAAGCTTCAAAGGGAACTTCTTTTCCTTCTGTTTTTATATTCTGTTTTTGTTATAACCATGTTTAAATGAAGTTTTTTAAGTGCCGATAGTTTTGCTAGCCTTGTACCATGTTAACTATCCTTGTATATAAATTGTCAGTGTATTAATTTCAGGTAATGCGCCTTCAAGATGGTAATGTTGATGCAAGGTTTTTTGGTGCCCATGATAGGTGAGTACTCACTCTCACTCTTTGATACCTGCTAGAGTTCTGTGAGAACTTTGAGAGAAGCAAGGCTGCTTTTACAGCCAATATATATATACTTCAGTAACACCCCGATTCAGAAGCTGTGTTAATCCCCAGTTTTTGGGTTTGATAATTGGCTGTAGTGGATACGTGTCAGTGTTATCAAAGACATGAATACTTTTAGGCTGCTATTTAATTCACTGCATTTGATTTAGGTAGCATTTTTTGACACATTTCAAGACTCTTTATGTGTAGATATTATGTATTGTGTAGAGTACTTATGTGACTCTATGTGTAAACTCGCTGCAGAGCCTGTCAACTCACAAAGTCCTTCATTTATTGGAAGTCCCGCATTAAAATACATTTCCTTGAAACTTGCATGATTTTGTGTGACGAGTTGTAGGCTATTATGTTTGTTATTAGATGCGAACCAGCTCTTTGACTAGCCTGTGTAACGCTGTTTGTCCGTGTCTCCGGGTCAACACCCCGCACCGCGCTTCCTTTGCCGCAGGTTTTGGGCCGGTGCCAAGTAGGTCACACCTTCCCTCGCAGTGCGCGGTAACATCACTCTCCCTCGCCTGTCGCGCGCTCGCCGTGTGTCACATTTCTCTCGCTTCACCCTTTCTACCGCTAGCAACGTTCGAGGGCACATCCAGTGAACACTCTTTCGGCTCGCTTATCTGTGATGGAGAGGATGCCGAAAAGTGAAGCTCCTTCGCGTGCCGAAACATGCGCCAAAGCAATTTGGCCCAACCCAGCCGTTCGCCGACGTTGCGAGGGTTAGCAGAGCCAATTGTGTTCACGATTAGCGAAGTCGCGCCTGCAACACCGCCTAGGCGCGAGTTAGAGAAGCCGAACACAACCGTCGGCAGCGGAAGACCAATGGCACCGACGAGGCGTGAGTCAAAACTGCCGATCGCGTTTGTGCGCAACGCTGCTGTTTCATGTCCCATCAGGGTTTCTTTCAGGAAGATGTAGTTAATTTTATGTATTAGTGATGGAGTTTTAAGTGTCCTCATGCTTGGCGTAGCTCCCAGGGCTGTCAACACTGCAGTGAGAAAAAAGGTCATAGCCCGTGACTTCATGAGTAAGTATTTCAAGATTTTTTAGAGTGGCTGTGAAGAAGTTTTGCAGTGATGATGCAAGAAAAGATGAGTGGACTTAGAAGTGAATGGATCGATATTATTGGTACAGATCCATCTGAAAGAATGGTGCTAATTCAAACACGAACAAGGACAGTGCAAAAGTACAAGGATAATTGCACTCACAATGATGCGCAGGGACTTGATGTGTGTCAGTGCCCTATCACTCCTCTTTTCAGACGAGGAATACAGTTTCCTACAGCTATCGTAACGATTCATCCTTCTGCTTTTATCATCGGTATGGCATGCAGCTGCACTATCTTCCTTTACAACCCCTCCCCCCTCTGCCTAAGCTATACATTTGTGCATGCATAATGAAAGCTTTGTTGGCAGTCTGCACCTTTCCTCAGGGGATGTTTCTTTGGCTGGGTTTTTTTTTTTTTTTTTTCAGATGAATGTGGAAGTTGTACATTGTGGCATGCATTAAGGAGGGTGAAATAAAACAGATATGGCATGCTGAATACTGCCAATAGTTGCTGTGCAGAGAAACTAGGCCTACACATGCAGTGGTCTAATACATACCTGTTAACTCTCCTACTCTCGCGAATGTTGTCTTAAGTTTCATGGGAAACAAATTCTATTTACAAAAAGGTTTCGCTCTGCACTCTCCAATGTTTCTTTGGAAGCTTCCTGATAGTGATTGAAAGACCAGCAGCACGCAAAAGCGAACAGTGGCACTGTTGTTGGCTTCAGCTGCTGCTATCCGCTTTCATCCACTTGTCCAGCCGTGCTATTCAGTTTACTCTTGTGCAAGAGCCTTTAAAGGCACCCTTGTTTTTTCAACATTTTAACTAAAATGCTTGGCGATTTCAATAATTTAGACCCAATTTTTCAAATTCTGGCAGCACTAAAACCTAAACTCAGGCCAAACTATTTCGTCTTAGTTGGCAAAGCAGACAAAATCAAACTGAAGGACAGCATGAATGAATAATGAAACCGTGTTTATTCCGCATAGTAAACTAATGCACTGAGGGTGCTGCAGTGGAGAGGGAAAGAAGCACATGGCAGGAGCGTTGTGCCGTCACAGCACCGGGTTGTCGAAGTTGTCATGTCCTTTTAATTTCGTTTTCTAGCCCTAGCCCTGCTGCATTTTCGTCAAGACAGTTTTAGACATGCTGGCGGGGCTAAGAATGAACATGGTGCTATTCGTAGGCCACTGTCTACACAAGCATGTATCATAAAGAAGACACCTTTGCCGCTTACAGGGCATGGGTCCCCATGGCCCAGTGCTTTCTGCTCTCCAAGGAGTCCCCGACGGACATCAAGAATCGAAAGAAGGGCCTCCACAATGCCGTTGAGGAGCTGGAAATCTACATTCGGAAGTATCGCGAGAAGTTTGGCGAGTATCGCTACAGCGCGCCCCGAACACCACTGACGGCTGAAGACTTTCAATGCTCTCAGGCATCACCCCCGCCAATGAAACAGCAGCAGCAACAGGATCAACAGAAGGAGGCATGTACTCACTGTCGCTGCTTTTCAACGTGTTTAATGTATCGGTGCCATAGCAAAGCTTACACGCATTGCTTGAAGTTGGCTGGACGCATCGTGCTTTTGGCAATTTGAAACTTGGCTATAATGTATCGGTGCCATAGCAAAGCTTACACGCATTGCTTGAAGTTGGCTGGACGCATCGTGTTTTTGGCAATTTGAAACTTGGCTATCATGTTCTACTAAGTAATTTGAGTGTGATCTGGTACTCACACAACCAATCAAAAGACTTACAGGCCTTTCCATTGCCATGGTAGTGTGTGGGCATGCGTGTGTGTGTGCATGTGTGCATGCTTGCTTTCTTGCTTGCATGCACACACATAATTGTGTTTGTGCCAAATTGTGCAGAAGCACGGTAAGCTGGGCCAAATGGTAATGGTGTTTCTTATTCGTGTTTAGTCCTTTTTTGCAAGCTCCGCAGTGAACTGAAGTGCACTTTGATTACTTTACTAAGATGAGTTATGCAATAGCCTTACACCCAGTTCTCTTATATGCATATTATGTTCAAGATGCAAAAATGTCAAACAGGGTTTTTTTATCTCTGATAATGTGAGACAACTTTCACTTCAGTTTGCAGAGAGGGTTGGTTGCTAAAACCACCTGTAATAACATATAATACTATTATTTCATAAATGTTGGCAGCCACATTAGCCTTGCACTTTTGGTACACTATCACTGTATGCTTAGTATGCATAGATGACTCATTCTTATGTCATGCATGATGCAATCTGTGATAAATTTAGCATCTCGCTCAATTTTCTGAAAAGCATTGCTCAACATCGTGACTATTTTGTGAGCAAGAATTTGTGTGTTCCGTAAAATATCGAGCAAGCGCACCCACTGGAGCAAGCGCCCCCCTCCCCTTTTCGGGAGTGTCAATGACCGGTCCGGGACTGAGAATGCACGCCACTCCCAAATCTGGTCGGGTTATCCTTCTCTGCCGAGGGGGCGCTTGCTGGGCATTTTACGGTATACACTTGAAGCGCTTGCCAGTTCGCACTTATCCATAATTCGCATAATTATATGCCCCTAATGAGGGATATCTATGCGCTAACACAGCTTAAATTAGGAAAAGGGGGAGCCGTTAGCTTTGCAATCTTTTTTGCTTGACCTTTTTTTTGTAGGTTCCCGGTGGTATCATGCCAAGCCTTGGCGTTTCGTCACTTTGTTGATCAGGGTATAGTGAGGGCTGTACTGACATTTGGTTTTCTATTATTATTATTACTATCATTCTAGAAGGAGAGTGAAACATCAAGCAAGTCTCCGAAAATGGCAGAGGACAGTGAGCTTAGTTCAGGTGAGCGTGTTGCTTGTGCTATGCTTGTTAGAACTGTGTATCAGTGACTTTTGCCCTTTGGTACTTATGTTATTTTATCATTTTAGAACTGCTGTACCTAGTGTGTTTTTTTAAAGCAGCTTGTGTTTTGCATCATCTTACTGTTGGTTCCAGCCCTCCAAGGCACTGTGTGGTGCTGTTGTTGGGAAGCGTAATGTCCCTGCAAAACATGATGACAGAAGTCGCAGAGCAACTTGAGAAATAGTCATAGAGAAGCAGATGACCATTAAAGTTGTAGAAGGCCTGTCATGGAGCTCTGTTCATGTTTCTGTATTACACATCGTCAAAGAATCCCTGATTGAGTGAAGATTTCATAGCCTCCCCATTTCACGGGACAGGATTAGGTTGTTCCAGACGTTTTTGTTTTGGCCTAATGATGGGCTCAGGCCAGTGTTATATTTAGACAAAGTTTTGAAACAGGAATATAAGACTATATTAAAAGAAAAAAAAAAAGAGCATAGTTTCGTAAAAAAAGCTCCTTCTTCTTGATATTGTGAGGGTACTATCCCTGCCTTTAATGTCATTTTTTCCTTATGGCACACGTGCATCTCGCGAGTTGGTGTAGCTAGCGTACCCACCGCCATGCAAGGTACGGTGCTGCTCCTGCAGTAATGTTGCCCTGTCCCTGAGGTTAGGCACACACATGGGGAATGGAGACAACTCTTTTTTAGAAACTTGGCACGGTCATAAGCGGTCATCTGAAGCGGGAAATCCGCGGGAACTGTTATGCAGTTCAGTCTCACAGACTTGTGGTGTGTCGAACGTTCGTGATGGCGCATGTGTGGTACATTCTGTGTGTTAGGTGGTTTGTGGGGGCTGTATCGGCATTCTATTGAGTTATCGGGCATTACTGAACTAGTTATATGTAAGATTCAGCTGACAGGCCCATGGTTATCGAATTGCTGTGAATAAATGTCCATGTGTTTGTTACCCTACGGTGCACACTGTGTCCATTTATTTGGAGAGCTGTCATCAGACCTCGGAATGTAAACAAAACAGATATTTGTTTCCCTCAGCTCCATCATTGGATCCTCCTGAGAAGGACTTGCAAAGCGACACGAACAGCTCATTGAAAGACAAGTCCGCCGCTAGTCCGGCGAAGGACTCTCTGAGCAGCACGCCAAACTCGTCGAGGTACAAGTCCGTGACCAGTTCAGCGAGTTCAACTCCTTCGAGGGTAGAATTCAGGAAGGAGAGCGAGCTCATAACGCCGCTGCTAACGAGCAAGAAGGAGGGGTCGAAAAAGGAGAAGGGGGCACTACCGCCGCTTCCTGATGGTGCACCGCAGGGAATCTTCGAGGTCAGTTCCGAGCTGCCCGGAGAGCTGCAGATGAAAGTCTCCAAAGAGGACATGGAGGACATTCCAAAGAAGCTCAATCGCAAGTTCGAAATCTTGAACAGTGCAGTGAAGAAGATCGAGCGCTCCATCAGCACAGATGGCAGTGGTTCCACGCCGGTGAGTGAGTGCCGCCGATTGTCCTCCTTGTTGCAGAGATCATTCGAAAGTTGTTGATAGCTACACCTGTTTAGCACCACACTTACGAGAACGTCAGTCCAACCTATGGAATACAAGTTCTTTGGCCCAAAGAAGGACCACATTGAGCACCTATTTCTTTGTTGTGTCCCACTTTGGCTGGCTTTAATTTTCATTTTGGTGAACCACCATCCAATTTGACCTTATTGAAATAAGAAAGTTCTGGTTTCGGTTTCCTTGCTTCAAAAAACATTCAGTATCAGTAATTTTCTTCATGACTTAGATTTACGGGCATACAAGTCTGCTTGCTTCCTTATAACAATGAGAGCGCGGGTTCGTATCCCGGCTGCGGCGGCTGCATTTCCGATGGAGGCGGAAATGTTGTAGGCCCGTGTGCTCGGATTTGGGTGCACGTTAAAGAACCCCAGGTGGTCTAAATTTCCGGAGCCCTCCACTACGGCGTCTCTCATAATCATATAGTGGTTTTGGAACGTTAAACCCCACATATCAATCAATCAATCCTTATAACAATGGTTATAACTAATGACCATGAAAGTTTAGTTAATGGGACCTCTTACCAAATCCAGGCTTTTTAAAGCGTTAAGTGTTGCACATAGATATCTAGAGTGGCAACAGTCGGTGTCTGCTGTCAGAGGGAAATTATGTGCACCCCTTTAGGAGCAGCCCTCCCAGTCAGAAGAGATGGTTGTTCTAGCTGCCGCCTTTGAAGCACAGTTGCACGCAATGCAGAAATAGCCTGCAGCAACGTAAACAACTGTGACATTCTAGTGAATTGCAGAGTGCAAGAAAGGAATGTTACTGAAAATAAATACACCAAATAGCCAGAAAATAGAGTGGCATATAAGATTCAGAGAGAAACAACGTTGATAAGGTAAGGCATCTTGGTTACTTTAAGGGGAGCCCATTGTCCAGTGCTTCACTGGCTATTGCAGCTTGCCAGGCCTAGTCAAGGGTCGTCACTTGGCTTCCCAGGTTCGGTTCGAAGAGTCTCGCTTCCCACGACCAGATGTTGAGTCTGTCCTTAATTAACGGTGAGACAGCGTCATAGACGACGATGGAGGAGACCTTTACCCCGCGGAGGGAAGCAGGTTCAAGTCTAGGCACTCGTCGACGTAATGAGAGGAAACCATTACCACCAATGAGAGGAAACCATCATAATGAGAGGAAACCTTCTGGAAGGGTAGCCCATCGTCTTGCGAAATCACTTGCAAAGTTTCGCTCGCTCCTGTCTCTGCTTCAACCAAACTGTTCAAGAGTGGTTGTGGCATACTTACACGCCTCGGTGTTTTATATGCCAAACTCCTGGTTCGGTATGGTGACGGGCTACATCACTCATTCAAGTAAACATTCTAGTCTCATTTGGTTGACTGTGTTTTCGCAGCATATTGAAGCCACTCAATTCATACAAGGGGCTCAGTCAATGAGAAGCTTTTGTCTATGCTGGGAGAAACAACACGGTCGTGAATGCACATTGTGTGTAAGTAATCGAGATCTGTACGGACTTAGCATTGATGCAGGTGTATGTGTTTGTGGCTACCACATGTGTCTGAATAATGCAGTTGAACATTCTCAGCTCTTAGTGTTCGTGCGAGTACACTCGGTCAGGGGCCCTCTCATATCTGTACTTTAAAATCTGGCAGTGGACATACTCCATCACTATCGCTGCATTTATGATCACATTTATGCTCTGGACTGCCTTAATCTTTCTTATTGTTGTCACTCATTATCAAGCCTTTTGCTTCACTTGGCTACTCTTTATCATGTCATAAGCGTGACGAAAGTATATCACCTCCAACAGGTATGACTATATTGCACTACCAGGTAAATTGATTCTTATCACAATCTTCCTCAACAAAGGTGAAGGAACGCATCATTGAAATTTTCAGACTTTTCATTGAGCATGTTTAGAACAAAGAAATCTTTCTTAAAATTTGCACTTTTCTATCTGTTGCATTCAGCACTCATGCCAGACCATCACCAACGTGAAGTTGTTTTCTTCTTCTTCTTTTTTTTTTCTCCTGAAGTTGTTTTCTTTTTTTTTTTTTTCGTGAAGCACACTGTAGTGCTGACTTAGTGTTGAAAGCATCAGTTTTCGTCGCCCTACTCTAATGTTTTGGCAAAAAGCATCTTGGCCGTCAAGCCTTAAGAATCCTTAGCTGGTCATGAGCTCACTGGTAACTCCAAAGTAGGTAGGACATATGACTTTGTACACCATAATTTTGAATTAACCTTTATAGTTGGATTACAGCTTGAAATGTGAATCTTCTAAAGTATACTTCATTCTGGCTCCATTACGTAGGCTTTGAAGAAAGCCACAGTAAACTGTTTTCCTTAGTACTTTCAGGTCTCGTCGACATATACTTAATGAGGTTAGGTTTATATACGTTGGTAACTGCACATCACAAGCAGTGACATAAGTAAGCGAACACATCACTCAGCAAATACAATTGGAATAAAATATTGTGCCTGAACCAATGCATTAGTAAGTGTCATATGCAGCACTGCTGCCATGGTGCACCTGTCAGAGCAATACATTCTGCTCTAGCGCACTTGCTATTTTTCATACTATCGCAATAACAGTCAGTGCCTTCAGCAAATACAGTTTGTACCGTGTTAACGTTCATGGAGGTGTGTGATTTGGCATACTCTATTAGAATACACCTGTGATATGCAAATTTGTTTTACATTGAATAACCCCAGGACCGTTATTTTATATTCAAAGCATTGCCTAGCATTGCGTTTAGTGATTCCACGTTCAGGGCATGCTTGTTTTACCGCAGAGCTTGAAGCTCGGGCTTCATTTATTGTTCGAAGGTTGCCGAAAACGAGAAGAGCGGTGCCGATCGAATCGTGGCTTCGGCAACCGGCGGCATCCCAAAGAGCGGTCAGAGCCCGTCGTCGTGCGAGGTCTCGAGCACGACCGTCACGACAGACCAGGGTGAGGTGCCGTCCAGCCAGTTTGCCGCGAAAGAGGTGCCCTCCGCCGAAGAGCATCCTTTAGCTCCGGCTGATGATTTCCAAGAGAAGCTTAAAAAGACCATCCTTTCTATCAAGGAGAAGGTGGGTGACTCCTCTGGCTATTAATCGGAGCCGTGCTTCCTTCGTTCCACACGTTTGCCATTGAAGGCATGTGCTTTTTGGCAGCTTCATAGTGCTAGTCCGCGAAATTCCTTAACATCCAGTGTGCATAAGTGACATATTTCAAGTTATAATCTTTTCTTTTCTTTTTAATGCAAGAGCAATGTACAGAACTTCTTGAACTTTGCAGCTTATTGATAGCACTGAGCTTAACAAAGCTTTCTTTAAAACTGCGTGGAACACATTGTGGTATGAAACGCTTTAGGGCTTTGTTTCAACGTAGTTGAGTTTAAGACTGACATCGGTGTAATTACTGTCCACTGCGAATGAAAACCTCTATCGGAAGCTACCATTCACCGTTGTCTTGCTTTGTCTGGCTCTGTCCCATGCCTGCAGGTCTTGTAATTTCATCATACTGCTTGATATTCTGTCACCCTCCACTGCATTTTTCTTCTGTTGGTACATAGCCTGAAGCTCAAATAGAGCAACAGTTTTGTGTACAGTTGTGGGCAATATGAAAGTCAGCACTGAATTTGTGCTTAAGCAACGACTACACATGAGGAGTGCATAAGGATCGACCGAATTTGTGTGCAAGCATCATGAACACTCTTGTGCCTTTGAAAGGCGTTTAGCCACTGTGGCCTTTTGAAGGTAATTTCAGCGTTGTCTTTCGTACTGCTCAAGACTTCACTGTACATATTATTGCATGAGGGGCCTGTTTCTATTTCTTATCTTGATCCACACTGAACTATCAGCTACTCATATTTGTGTTGTTATTTATATAGTTCTTGTCCTTAGTGTCTTCTTCTCAAACTTCCTTATTATATTGTTAGTTTCTGTCCCATATATAACATATTGTAAAATGCCAGTTAATCAAACAATAGCTGTGTTATTAGTGTTGTCATTAAAGTAATAGTCTCAAGTGGATTTTATTAAACAGAGCAGGTATGCTGGGCAAACTAGAGTACGGCGGTGGCAAAAGTTATCACGAGTAAGGAGCTCAGATAAAAAAATGATCTATTGACATTACTTAGCTACATAGCCCGGTGTTGAAGTATTGTGAGCAAGGCTAGGCAGGAGCATTGGCAGTTAACAAGTCTAGTAGCGAGAATCTCGACATGCATGCATGCATGCATGTCGAGAAATGTGAGCTCAAGAAATGTGAGCGAAGTGCTGAAGAGTGTTAACGAAAAAAAGTTCACGCCAGAATATTTTCTTCAGAATGACTATAAAAGCCCCGCTCTGCTATCATTAATGATGGAAGGCTATCCATGCGACATTTGTAAGAGACATAAGTGCCAGAGCTTAAGTCGCAGCCAAGTTGGCACTGACGTAACCATCGAGTTATATGCTAATACAAGGTTGATGTAGGTGAATGCATTGAACACAATGGCACACATGAGTTACGAATGTTGTGAATTGATGCAGAAGTGGAGAATAGTCTCTTTAAACATGGAACGTGGTATAGCCAAATTGCCCCCTCGGTAGCTGAAAACAGGAATTGGCGTGGTGAGATATTTTTTTATAAGGATGTCGAGTGTAAAGTATTTAGGAAGGAGTTGGTTCTAGTCATCGAAAGAGAGGCCAAAATTTTTCAATAGCCCTTGCTTCAGAAGTGGGTGCTTCCGCATAGTGTTGAACTTAAACCTTCTGTTGCAACTTTGTGTTTCACGATTACCTAGCAGTTGAAGTCCTTTCTATAAAGCATACATGACCCCAAGCAGTTTAAACGTACAATCCTTTCCCAAGGAGTGTCACGGAAAGTCTAATTATACAACAGGAACTAGAAACTAGCATCTAAATTAGAATTTATATCCAATTAAGAAAACATTCAGAGTGTTACATAAGGATTGAAATCACTGTTTGGTGAAGCTGGACAATGTAAGCAACACTCAAATGCCATTTTAAAGGCAAAGTGCAGTAATCGATCACTGTATCTTGAATTATGGGTCAATCCTATCAGCTGTCTAATAGTATATGTGTCAGTGTACATTGCATAGTAATCATTGGTATGCACCCATTCCGGGAGAGGGGGGAGCCATTGCATAGAGGAAATTTTGGTGAATTGACAGTCATAATATACAAAACTGGAATGTAAATCGTACTTATTTTCAGCATGCTCGTCACAAGGTTGAAGTTTACAAACTTAGGTTAAATGCAACAAAAAAAAAAAAGAAACTCTCAATGCGACTCTCAAATTCATTTAATGCTGGACATATTCTTAGCCAACTTACAAACAAACATCTGCATCAAGGTTTCTCACTGACAGATGCAGAAAGTCATAGATTCATCACTTAATCTGGAGACATTCATAGGTTAGTTAAGGGGTTGGGTTTTTGACACTGTGCCAGAGGTCGCATGATCCAACCCCTGACCTAGAAAATTCCTAAAGGTTTCAACACATGGAGGCGTGTATTTTGCCAAGCAGTAATATATATAGTTATGAAAAAAGGAAAGCACAGTCATGCTTTAAATAGTAAAGCACTTGTTCTGCTGTAAGCACTGATTAAATGGCTCACAAGGATGGAGGATGTCTATGACCTTTGTTGAGCGTTGAGCCAGTGCCAGAGGGGTGATGGCATGCAACTAAGGAACTTAGATAGTTGGCTTCGTGCTTGAGCAGGCGTTGGAGATGACCATGCAGCGGGCATTTTACGCGCGATTGTGAATGCCTTGATGCGGCATCTTGATGTGACATGGTGAGATGCACCATTGCTGCCAAATTCGCTGGCCACTTCAATTTTCAAAAAAATGAAGTGTGTGTTGGTAGTGATTTGCGAGAGGTTGAAGTCATGGTAATTATGGTTTAATCACATTGCAGGATTCGAATGGAAAACCTGTAGTAGCCATGCATGGAGATGTTTTTCTGATCACCTTTGGAACCACAGCACAGATACCCTGGTACAGCTGCCTACTGAGTGCATTTTACATCATGGACTGAAAACTTTTTCTTGAGCTGGCAGATCATTTATTCCTTTTTTTTTTTTCTCTTTCTGTATCTTTCTTACGTAGTTGAAAAAATATTCATACTTCAACTGAGGCGAATTAACGAGAAACGAGCAATGGAACATTGTCTGTGAACCGATTTTTATCTTGCCTATTAGCTGGTCAAGCATGGCATTCTTGTAAGACACTGTGGGTTTCAGGTTGGAGGCGCCACCACACTACTAGAGGAGCCAGCTGATGAGGACGAAGATATGGAAGAAGAGGAGGATGAAGTGGATGAGGAGGCAGATGACGAGGAAGACGAAGAGGAGGAAGGAGCAGCGGCGGAAGAAAAGGCAGTGGACACCAGGCAAACCAAGGAGAAAAGCCCTGACAACTCTTCTCCGCAAGAACCTCAGCAGGCAGAGAAGGGCGTAGCCGAGCCCGAAGGCAGAAAGTCGCCGCTGAAGCCGCTGAAAGCAGCCGCTACTGCGGAAGAAAAATCGAGCCTTGCGAAGCAGTCAGAAAAACTTGTTCCATCCGCGGACACTGTAGACAAGGAAGAGGAGACTGTGAAAGGTACTGTAGGGGAATACAACTCTTTATCAGGAGCGATAGCTATGTGTGGCATGTAATTCAGCTAGTTACGGAGTATGGAGGGATGGGGCTTTTGATTTTAAGGTCAGTGCCACATTTTCTGCAGTATATTTTAGATGCTACATATATACGTGGAAATTTCTTTAGTTTTGGTAACCGTTCATGGCATCTAAAAATGCAGACTTGTACGTGATTAGACTTAGCATTATTGTAGGCTTGATTTCAAACAAAAAGGTAGACCTGGCATAATTCTGTTCTTACCTAGGTAAATTACTCATTAAGATCAGCTAATGAAATCAAGCAATATACGGTATAATAAAAACTGTATTACTGCATGTAAAAATTTTTTGCCTACCAGCTGTGTGTTAATTGCGGACAACCTTACCCCTCTAGGGTCGATGTTTTTTGCTAAATGCATCACAACAATGTGTTTTTATTTTTATTTTATTGCTGAAATATTCTTCAGGCGGATCAATTTAAGCAAAAAATTGTCTAAATTTTTTTTGGTGACCGGAAAGTGACAAACAAATCTTTTGTGTTGTTACGTGCACTTTGTTTTTGCTTTTTTCACGACTAACGGCAATATAAATTTACTAAAAAAAAAAGCTATGCGTTCGGTACAAAATTATGCGTTGCAATAAACGTCTGTGTAGTTCACAGATGTGCGAAAATAGGTATACGAAGTGCCGTCAAGTGGAAATACGGAGGGAGAAAAGCCCCTTTTCATCCAGTAGGCCTAATCTCACAGCACGCGCTTTTGAGGTGTCACTCACTCATCATCATCTGAATCTTGACTCGTGAGTAACGCATTGTATGGCGGGCTGACATTTGCTGAATCAGGTTCGGGTTCGCCAGTCATGCAGTTATTCGGAGGAATCACCGCTAGACTCACTTTTGCAGCCAGTGTGCACATCCACAGCCCATGCAAACTGCGCAGGTGAGCACACCAAAAAAAAGTTGCGTAGTCGTGAGCATGTCTGGAAAGCAAAAGCAAGCCCAAAACATATAATAATCATTCATGCTATCGCCAATGAAATGGAATCTCCAAAAGAGGAAATGTATTCACGGCGGCATCATTTTTGTCGGTCAGCACCTGCATGGAAACAGGCATAGTCGTGTACCAGGGAGCAATAAACAAAATATAGTAACAAATCTGTCATCTTTTTGAAAGATTTTAAACCAGAAAGGCATCCCCCACTGAGTGTAGTTATAACGTTCAGCAGTAAGTAATACTTGAATGAATTGATATGAATATGAAACGACCACGTACAATACTAGTACTAACGTGCAGTACTGCAAAGTTTCAAAAACGTAAATTTTGAGCCCTATGGAAGAAAAGTTGTGCGAATGCACTTATTGCAGTAAACTACTACTAATGTTTGAAATGTCTTCTTTTGGCTTCGCTTTTAGTGGTATCTTTCAGGAAACTGCTAAAACAAAACGATACATCACACTCACTAGCCTTAGCCACGAGCCTTCATGGCACCGTCCAACAGCCTGTGAAAGACAGTGATGGTCAAGATTGATGAACTTGATAGCATGAAGACGCAAAAGACTTCATGAAAGACCTGCCTTGTGCTTCAGAACTTGTAGTCTAGTGAAACTGTGCAATAAGCAAATTGAACATCCTTTGTTTTGTGCAATAAAGTTTACCACGAACTACAATCATGCTTCTTAAATTTTTTGAAAGGTCCTTGAAAAGTCCTTGAATTTTTCACTTGAAAACCTGATAATGAAATTATGTATTGTGCCAGTTTAAACTTTCTGATAGTATAGTCAAGAATTAATATTTTACTGCTACTACTACTACTATGGTGCAAGTTTCTAAACCTTTTGCTTGGGTTGAATTCAAGCATCTTGTAGCGTACCTGAGCATGCTTGCACAAATGGCTTTTGGACTGTTTCCTTTCTTGGCTGACAGTCTTTCTCGCATTCATTTGGCAGCGTCGAAAACGATAGGACGTGCCAAGATGAAATTCACTACCAAACGAAGTGACATAGACACTCCGTCATCACAGCCCCCTTCAAGTGGAACTACCACGCCAACCGTACGTATACAAAGTCCTTGCTGTCTTGTTTAACATAAGCGGCACAGGGTATTGGGTTCCTGTCAAAAACCGCAGCATGAAAGTTTCAAAGTTTAGTGCTTATCTGCAGAGTTCTTGTAGGCTTGTTTAAAGGGACACGAAAGGCAAATAACAAGTCATGTCAGAGTGAAAGCGCAATGTATGACGTCTAGAACGGCAATACAGTGAAAGCTCGCTTATTCACACCTCATTAATTCGAAATTTTGGATAATTCGAAATGGTCGCCGCAGTCCGGTCCGCAGTGCATAGGAGACCATGTGTAAAACGATTCGTTAATTCGAACAGAAATTGCTGCCTCTATGGATAATTCGAAGCGCGCGCCGCCGAGCGTCATCATCGTCAAACACTAGTGGAAGCTTTTACGGTCGAACGATAGGTGGCACGACTAGTTTTTTCGAGCTTCAAGTGGCCTCCGAGCAAAGGGCGAGCAAAGTATGGCCTCCAAAATCCAGAGAGCATTTTTTATTTTTTTATTTTTTTTCGTAGCCCTCCCGCTATCTCAGCGCCTGGCGCCACTTGTACGCGGGACCCACGGGACGCTAAGGAGTCGGCGGAGTAGTCCTAGCAGTCCTAGGCCGCTCCCGGCAGCGTCACTTTGTTCCTCAAGCACGTTGTTCGTTCACGAATGATTTTGTGCACGGGCGGCAGGAAGGACTTCGGCATTACGCTGCTCACTGTCATGCACATGTTGGTGCGCGCATGGGAACAGGTGACCGCGACCACAATTGCAATCTGTTTCCGCCACAATGGATTTGCAGCTGGAAGTGCGCAGGATAGTTGTGACGTCGACGTGGATGGGGCTGAGGAGCTCATGCCAGTGGCATTGCGCGACTCTCTTCGGGGCGTACGTTTTGCCGATTATGTTGAAGTTGACACCGGTGCATCGGTGTGTGGTGCCCTGACTGATGAGGACATTATCGCTCAAGTAGCCGGTGCGCAGCCTGATGCTGAAGAGCCAGAAGGTGAGGAAGACGAAAATGACGAAGCGCCTTTGCGCCCGTCAGCTTCTGCGGTGATGGAGGCACTTAATGTGGCGCGTCTCTTCTTCATCTTTGAAGAGGGTGAAGAGGATTCCCTGCGCCGCGTCCGCGCGCTGGAACAGGGAGCCGCAGCTGTGGCATTCAGAGAAAAGAAGTAGATGGTCATCACCGACTTTTTTGGCCAATAAATATTTTTTGTGCCCCCACCCCCGATATCCACCCATTTTTGCTCACTTTCATTATTTCGAATTTTGTTTAATTCGAAATTGCTCAGCATTCCCGTGGAATTCAAATTAACGAGCTTTTACTGTATTATCACTAGCAGTGCCCTACTTAACAAGAAATCAAGTAGAATATACCACATGACAGGCCCCATGAGTGGTATAGTTTGGAAATTATCTTGATGTGGTGAGAGAGACCAACTACAATTGATCACTAGTAATCAAACTAGCTGCAATAAAAGAACTGTCCATGTGGCAAGAGATGTCATAAAATGCTGCTTGTCCATTTTTGTTAGATTTAAAAAAAAAAAAAGAACCATGGGACGTTACTATGGGGAATGGCAGGAGTGACTCAAAAGCTCCATTTTCGCCTGGTCAAACTGGACAGGTCGTGCCATTTGGCAGGGCCCGGTTGAACCAAGCGTGCCTGCCATTTTGGAGGCCATGGCAGAAAATTGTTTGATGACCGTTGTTGCTGCTGTGGCTCCCGCTACTTTCGCTCTGCTGCTACTAGTGTCGGCCACCGCGCAATAAAGCAGGGCGACGTTGTGCATGGCAACTGTGACATGAAAGTGTCCACTTTGAGGCCGGTACTTTGAAGTGCGCTAAAGCGATGCGCACCACTAAAACGTGACTTTATTTAAAAATGACCACTTTCTTGGCACAAAAGTGGCAGTAGGAGGTTTCTGGACCACTATTTCCGCGATCAACATCGACTTAATATTTGCCTTTAGTGCCCCATTATTGTAATCGATGCAGGGTGTCGCGTTTCTATCAAAGTTTAGCGCTATAGTTTTCAAGTGAAGGCCAGTAGTAACGCAAACTGCATGTGTTCTAAGGAACGAACAAACATGTCTATGTGTGTATTCTATGGCATGAAAAAAAATGAAGGAAAAAGTTCTGGGCTACTCTAAAACCTTCTTTGCAAGAGGCCTTGGTGGCAGAGTGGCTACATCTCCCAAAAAGTTCCTGCCGAACTTTTCACATATTCTGTCATATATCCTCCGTTTCATATGATGCTTTTCATGCAAAATAGACCCTTTTCATAACCCACAAGTGTGCTTCCAGGTGCTGCTTATTCTCCCAACTAATGGCGGCACATGTCGTGCTTCAAGTGACAGTGAGGTCAATGGTTACATGTTATCGGGCTTGTTCATTTTTGCTTGTCTGTATAAACGGAGCCGAGTCTGCCCTTCCCGCGTCATAGCACAAGCAAATTGCGCTTAAGCACGCCGTTTCTTCAAGCGACTAGCCGCTACTAGTTGGGCTAACTGCATCGCAGAAAGCCTTGATTTACAATTGGAAAATTCTCTCTTGTCCACAGTACAGAGGCTTTTGCTGATTTTGAGTAATTACACACCTATGTTACATTCTTTTGGAGCAATTTTTGTTTATGAGGTTTCTCATGCACTTTGAGTGAACAAAAAGTCTGTTACTGTGAGCATGCGAAAGACAATTTAAAAGCAGTCACTGTTGAGATGTAAAAGTATGAGTCAGAAGACACATAAAGAGATTAAAAAGTGCTTTGTACGTTTCACTCTGCCACTAACCTGCTGGCACGTCGTTTTGACTGTCCACCACAGATTGGCCTGTGGGGATGCTTGTTTGGAGCCCGAAGCAGCACTTAGTAAATAGTGATTGAAAGGCGGTTTGCTTCTTTTTTTTGTAATACTAAATGGATGCCATTGTCTGTGTCATTTTCAGGGGGAGTCGTGTACAGAGCAGGCATCCGACATTGTACAGAAAACTGCCGAAAACATTAGGCGCATTAGAGAAGAATGCGAGAAAGAGATGAAGGAATACCACCACATTCTTGGTAAGGGAGAAATGCCATTAGCCGTGGCCCAACGACACTGCTGAGTTTGCACTACTGATTTTATGCAGCTATATATAGGCAAGGTTACAGCAGTTACTGAAGAAAATGAGTTCGCCGTGTCAAGTAGCATTTGTAGCATTCACAAAAGCAAGTGCTTCCTACCAGCAGGAACCGTTCGCTTTATACTGTGACACTACCATATAAAAAATTTAGCTTATAACTCTCGTAACCATATCTGTGTTGGCATTGGAGCAATTTTTTGTATACTGTCCCTGGCACTGCAGAGTATCAAAAGTGGCCCCAGTACCTTTAATCTTTTCATGCCTTACTTAGGCGCAGAGTTATGGGAGCTGTCGAAGCAGTGCAAAATGGAAGGTGCACTAAAGGGAAACAGTAAGTTACTTTAGGCTGACACATCTTAGCCTAAAAACATTAGTGTTGTTAAAACCACCATAGTTTTATTAATAGATAAGAAATTAAAGTTGCAAGTTTCACTTTTAAGTTTTCTACCGAGATCTCTCAGTGTGACGTCACAGATTTCAAAATGCATTATTATTTTTTTTTCACCATATTTTGGCCACAACAGCTCACTAAATTTTCTAAAACTTTC
Source organism: Rhipicephalus microplus (assembly GCF_043290135.1). Classification (NCBI taxonomy): domain Eukaryota; kingdom Metazoa; phylum Arthropoda; class Arachnida; order Ixodida; family Ixodidae; genus Rhipicephalus; species Rhipicephalus microplus. The sequence goes on from NC_134704.1 coordinate 78,171,865, forward strand.
TGTGTCAAGTCTGTGGCTCCCTCAGAAGATAATGTACTACATTTTTTACACATGAGTGGTTACATGAGCCCTAGCAGATGCCATCAAAATCCAGACGTCACAGCCAATAAGTGCAGGAACTTCAAGGCAGTGGCACCACCCGCTTTTTTTTTTTTTTTCATGTTTTGTAGATTACCAAGCGTCTTCTCAGGCCAAAGGAGGTGTGTTTCGTATTGCGAAAGAGTAATTTGCTCATCTGAAAAAAATCATTCTTTCTTTACTGTCCCTTTAAAACACTGTTTTATTGTTTCAAATATAGTAGTGTTGGCAAAGCTATGACAGAATTCTCTAATTTGGCAGATTGGTGTTTGCTAGTTTAGTAGAGGACTCTTGTCACTAAGTTTTCTTCAGGAATTAAATTCACTTTTTTTTTCTCGCGCTACAAGTGCCTGACAGCCTGTGTACGTCTTGTGATCTCTAAGCTGGGCTAGATTAGGGTATATGTTTAACATAGAAAATAGCAGACACACGATCGCAAATGCGACATGGAATAGATAGGTGATAAACATACTTCATTTGCATTGCACATCTTTATCGTTAGTTCTTACATATGCAGTGGAAAAACATGGAAATTTAGTGTCATGCTGGCCTAGGGGGACCATTTATAGCAGAAACAAGAGTATAGTTAAAAGTGGGAAAAAAAAACTGGATTGCTTCCTTGCCACTTACTATCTTTTTGTCAGCTTTGAAGACAGAGACAAACAGTGAATCTAACACTGAAAATGTGGTAAGGCGGAAGAAGGAGAGGGGGGGGGTGGGGCATATTTCACATTTTCTGAAAAATAAGGGGGGGGGGGGTGCTTGCTCAGGGTTTTGGAGTATTTATTTCAAACACTAAGGTTTTACGTGTGCTTGTTGTGTTTTCATCTGTGCCACCAGCAGCTGGAGCCTATTCTTATGCTAACAGGACAAAGGCCTCCTCCCAGCAACACCTAGTTGTCCTTGTCTTGTGCTAGCTCATTTCAAGTTAATGCAAATCTCCCATTTTCATTATACCTTCTCTTCTGCCGTTCTCAAATGCTCTTACTTTCTTTTGGCAGCGTGCTGCAACTCGACAGACCACCAGCCCTAGACATTGCATCATCTGCCTAGCTACAGTTCCTAAAGGGGCGCTAAAGAGAAACAATGATTTACTTTGGAATGACAAACTACACTCTGAGAACTCTAATGCCATATGTTTCACTATTATAAGTTCATTATCAACGCTGAAAACCAATATTGCAGTTGCATTTTCAAGTTTCGCACCGAAATCTTCACACACAAGGTCAGAAATTTCAAAATGTATTTTCGCTATTTTTGTGACATCAACTCGATGAAATTGTGTGAAACTCTGTGTGTTAGGTCTATGGCAAGCAGAGATGACAACGTACCTGATTTTTATTGATTCGAAGCTACTTAGGGCCCAGTAGACGTCTTCAAAATCTGTGACATCACTGTGCTTCGTGTGGGAATCTCAAGATAACGTCTCCACCCACTTTTTTTTGCTCGTTTTCTCGCTTACCAAACGTCGTGTTGCTGTAAGAGTGGTGTTTTCGGAATTGTGAAATCGCGCTTTACTTATACGTGAAAAATCGTTTTGCTCTTTAGTGTCCCTTTAATGTCGAATGGAATATTGCCCACACCCTTATACTCCCTAACCCTCACTACCGTTTCCATGTCTCAAATGAAGCTGCTGCCATTTTTTTCTTTTCATCTCTTAATATGTTCTTATTGTTCCATAAGTTTCTTGCTCACAGCCAGATTCTTAGAGGACAATTATAATCCAAAATGGGCAGCTGTTTCAGGTATTGACGCAGTTAAATCTGAGAAAGAGATGACATGGCTCTTTTTGTTTCAAGAGTTCGTACTCTCACTCACAGTTCTTGGTTATTTTCTCGGTCGGTTCAAGTTTCTTTTTTGGCAGTTTCTCGAATTTAACTGTTTCAGAAATTGGCGCAGTTAAATCTGAGAAAGAGAAGACGTGGCAGATTTTCTTCTCGGGGGGGGGGGGGGGGGGAGGCGAGTTTATCGGTTTCAGTTCTGCCTAGCTCCCTGCAAGAGGTATCACACCTGTAGTAGTGCTTCTATCTTCTTTTGTCACTTGGTCAACAGAGGTCACAGATAATGGCACATTGCGTCAACATCATTATTCTCCTCTCCTATACATTCATTTCCTCATTCCCTGTGGCACTGATTTCGGCTCTTCTATAAGCTGCAGAAGAGAGCACGTCATTTTGCTCTCGGTAATTAAAAACCACTTCTTTACTTTTTTTCTAGCACTGACCTTAAAGGAAATGAGAATATGCTTGGATCTCGAGCATAAGAAAACAAGGGCATCTCTTACTGAGAAACATACAGTAGACATGGCTGCTGCTATAGCAGAGACAAAGCGAAAACAGTGGGTAAGGAAAACTTTTTTCTTGACATTGACAATGCAAATTATTCTTGGCAAGCATGCTTTTATCTCTCTCTCTCTTGCCACTGTCAATAATGTTCATAACAGGGTTTGCACAGCGCCATAAAATTGCTGATAACCCTGGAATATGAGGAGTTCAAAGACCTCTGATACACTTTGAATATAGATGCACTCCTTGAATTCCTAAAGAAATCAGCGTTCTCCGCCTTGTGCACAATGGACATCATTTCTGGCTCGCCACATTTTAAGAATATGACTTAAAATGTGGCAAGAAGCAGTAAGTTCTACAGTAAGGTAACCTGTAATGGTCGAAATTGAGCCAGTCATGGGTGCTGTTGACATGCGTAAGACATAACGTGATGTATTTTCCAAGATCAACTGTGCGCCCGAGAAAAAGCAACGGCTGAAATCGGGGATATGTTACAAAAATTTGGCCTGCACTTTATTGGGGGCAGCAAGTTGGTGTTACAACACCAATGTGGACTGTGCCTCTGTATTGCCATAAATGAGTTATAGCATGCTGAAATCTGGGGGATTAATATAAAACCTGTGCTGGAAACTTAGTGTAGTTCTCAATTGCTTTCCACCCCCACCCCCCTTCCCCTCAGTGTGCCAACTGCTGGAAAGAAGCCGTGTTGTACTGTTGTTGGAACACCTGCTATTGCGACTACCCCTGCCAGCAAGCTCACTGGCCGAAGCACATATCAAGCTGTACCCAGGCCAGTAGTGCAAATCAGCAAACTGTCGTGAACAATGGTCCTGCCCCCGGAGAGGTCACTCTCGCTGCCGCCAAAGGAACCACTTCCATATTGATGCCTGCGGGCGGCTTCCCTGCCTCTACCCATACTATGGGAGGCCTTCCGTTTGACCCCGTTGAATAAACGTCTTTTTCGGTACACTCTGTTTGTCATTCTTGACATTAATGCCTTATAGAACACTGTAGCATGCTTTTCGTTGGTCTCTGGTAATTTTATGTCAAACGTCAGTGACAGAACTTATGGGACTTGCCAAAAGACATTGTTTAGTGTTTGGAACAACTTAATTCATTGGATGGTTGTATGGGTTGGCAAACCTAGGCTCTAAGATGAGCGAGCTGGACCGAGTATACATTCGGCGAGTGCAAGAATACTTGTTAGTGAGTTCATGTTTATGGCGGCAGTTCGTGGGTGATTGCAGTGGTGACGCACAGATGCATAGTAAATAAATTAGATTGGTGGGAACCCTTTGATCCTTAACCATTTATAAAATTCATTTATTTTATTTTTATTCTACTATCACAATGCTGTACTTGAGTTCTCCCACTGTAAGCAGTAGCTACGGCAATAGGATAGACTGAACTGCTTTCACTTGCATTAAAATTTTATTGCTTTTAACTTAACTTGCTGAAAACACCTTGGATTGTCTTGGAAATTCTTATCAACCAAGTATTCTGCACCTGCAGAATTGTTTTTTTTTTTCTCTCTCTGTTGATCTTCATGTTACATTTCAGTGACTGAATTTCGGGCTTTTCCTCATTGTAACGTGGTGTGCAGCTAATGATTGAGAATTAAGTGACAAGGTAAAAGTGCCACCGAATAAAACACACATAAAGTAACTATAGGCCTTTTAAACTGAAAGGGTGTGCCTCCTTTCTGGACTGCTGCAAGGGAGCGCGAAAACTGACATAGCAGCCTCGGCAGTGCATTTCAGGTGCAAAGCAGTTTAGGGGCCCGGCTTGTAGTCCATCTGTTGTCGTATGTCGCGTGGTCAAGCCCAGTGTTCATAGAACCTGTTGGTCACACTGTGGTCAGGCCTAAACATGCCTAAACATACAGGCCTGAAACACGGCTGACAGTGCTCCAAACCAACTGAAAATAATCTGACAAGGCCTAAAATAATACAGGCTACAGATACAATCGTGAATTAATTGCAATAGTTTACCTAAACTAGCGAGAAACAGAACCTGTTGGTTACGCTGTGCTCAATACATGCCTAAAACGCGGCTTGCAGTGCTCCGAACAAGCCCAATTAAACTTACAAGTTCTGAAATAATTTAAGCTAGAGATATAATCATAAATTAATTGCAGTAGTTTGCTTAAACTAGCGAGAAACAATACCTAAATTCTCGGCTATTACCCGTGCTGTGCAACAGAGGGCGTCACCACCTCTGCAAGCGCGTGATTGTAAGTTGAATTGCTTGGTTGCCCACGCTCCGCACGTCAGTGGAGCGCAGGATTTAGAACTGCAATGATAGTTATATCGCGAGAACAAAACGACGACACAGAGACAAGAAGGACACGACACGTGTTCTTCTTGTCTCTGTGTCGTCGTTTTGTTCTCGCGCTTTAACTATCGTCATGCCATACCAACTAGCCCAAGCTGCCACACTTCTTAGAACTACACTTGGGCCTGCACAATAACGTCATTAGCGCAGGATTTAGCGTGGGATTTAGAACTAACTGCACCAATACCTATGAAAGAATTACATTTTTCGTTCAACACGTGTATGCCACGTGTATTCACCACAACACGGGCGGAATTATGGCGGCGCGCAGGGACAGCTTTTTTTATAACGAAATTAACCGTAACCGCCGAATTAAAAGGTATACTGTATCAAACGAAAGTGAACAGACTGACATGAAATGAAATGTAAACAGTGAACATAAGGGACGGTTAAAGCCCCCGCTCTAATTCATGATCATTTGTCAATTAGAACGGATACTTTATACACCCTCTCTTCCATTTCAAAGAGCTGGTAGCACTTTTACTTCAATTTAGAGTAGTGCTTTTAGAAATTTTGGTTCCGTCTTGTTTCGACGGCGGCAACAGTCGGGCCGAACAATTGGTGCTGGCAACAAAGCAATGTAAACAGGTGATTGCCGAAGTCAGGACGCGCTGATGTGACGTAATTTTCTGCAGCAAAATGCTGAGATGGTGAGAGCTCATTTACGTGTTTTGAACTCGTTATGCTTTCTCACAAGTGAAGGAGTCAACACTGGTGATGGCCGTCAATGTGCGGATACATTATATTCGCTTGTCATGTCTTCCAGTGCTGTGGTTCGCACCGTGCTGATATTTTATCGTTTAGGCCTATAGGAGTCGGGTTTCGAAGGACCAATTTAATATTTGTTTTCAACGAGGAGTTATCTAGGAGTTATCTTTGGGTCTGAAAGCTAGTTAGTGATGTTTGTTGCTGGAAGTGTGGCCGGAAAGCTTTGATTAGACGTCGTGACGGAAACTATTTTGAATGCCGTTGCAACCTAAACCCGCTCTTGCCGCGCCGACTGTTGTCATGTTTGCTGTGTGCAGTGTCCTTCCCCGTTTTCCTGCAGATCATTGTGGTCAGTCTGTCGCAACGAAGTCGTCGGCAAATGCGGGGTCATGTTAGGTGGTTGTCGTGTTGTGGAAGTCATTTAGAAACGCGTTATTTTGATCCGGCGTTTGTGATCCGCTTTCAAATATTTCTCCGAGATTGGGTGGTTGCTGATTTGTTTCCGCATACCGTGCAATTCGACATCATGGGGCCGCCTCATTGTATTTGAACAATGAATGGCTCGTGTTGACGAAGCCGCTCGTTAATGAAGATCCATATTTGTGCCTACAGCGTTAAGTAACGCGGGCTCATTCACGGTGAAACCGGTTAAACAGCGGCTTCCGAGTCAGTGGTGCTTGTTTAGAAGTTAGAGCGGTGCTCAAACCGCGCTTTGAACACCTGCTCCTTGTTTTCTTTTGAGTCTTTTTCTCTTGCGCGGACGACGTGCGACGACACATCTCTCGCGCCTTTTTTTTTTTTTTTTTTTTAGTTTTCTGTGTCGCGAACTTGACTATGGAGCTAGAGTGTTAAAACTACAAAGCACCTAGCAGGTGACACCGTCGGGCTGTACACTCGTACAAGCTTTAAAAGTGTTATTAAGCGCTTAAATCACATTCTGTATGCTCTAGCACCCACATGCTTCAAGTTCACGCTATTGGGAAACCTCATTGCTAGCAGCATGAAGGTCAAGTCGTGTATAGTGAACACCGCGTATTGAAAAGGTTTGTTTTGAACAGGTCTGGAACTCTCGTGACAAAATTCGTTACTGTTATTTCCATCAGTTATAAGTGTCACCGACTGACTATTACAACTACAAGCTTGGTAGTCTTGGCAAGGCTCTGGACAGCACATTGTTCTTTTTTTTTTTCACAGCTGCTAGCCTTTACAAAACCGCTCTTCTAAGACGACACCTCCTTAAGCATATTTGTCACCGGGCCTTTCATTTTCTTACAGTGCAAACAAAGGCAATGCCTCAACATTTGAAAGTGTAATGCTTTGCTTTCTGAATTGCATGCTACACAACACAGCACACCCTCAGTGGTGATTTGACCTCAAGCGCAACACAGGAGTTGGCAACAGTGCATTTATACTAAATGCTGCCTTCCTGTTATTCAGCCACCATTGTGGAAGCGAATGTGTATACTAATTCTTTTATTAGCGCTAGTACCACTCACAACAACCTAAATGAAGGCAACCAGAAAAAATATCTACTGAACACTGTTCTTACATTGTACTCTATTGAAGAAATACACAGAAGCAGACCTGGGCAGTAACTAACTAGTAATGTGGCCCAGGTAAACAGGTTTTTTTTTAAGTAACTTCTAACTGTAGCTCATTACTTTTTTGCATAGTAATAGCAGCAATATTTAATTTCTCTTGGTATGCTTCCTTATAACAAACAATGACGTTTAATCAACGGAAGAAAAAAAAATGTAGAGGTTGATAAATATAATTTATATGTCTCACGGAAAGGCAGTGATAGTATCGGGAAACAGTCATTACTGGATTGGCTGTAAAACTCTGATTGTAACACGGTTACTTGCTTTTTTGTTGGTAACGTGCCAGAAAGGACAAGCCATCATTCTGTGGTGATGTGTGCTGTCTGACAGCCATGTTCGTTACAAATGGGATGCAGACGCTGTGCTAGGTCAACGCTACCAGCATGGCGATGTGTTCGGTGCCGCCTGTGCATCAGGACCTCTACAACGACATGAGGGCACAGTTTCCGGAACTGCCGGATACTGTGATTCAGTCGTATGTCCAGCTTGTAAGTAGCCACTCCTCTTCGTATCTCATCAGTTGCTCTGTACTCAGTTCTCGGAAATAATAACCTTCGCAAGGTGTGCGAAGGCAAGCACAAAATGTCACACACATCCCGTTTCACACCTGCGTTACAGCTGGTTCACAGTTAACATTACACAGTGGTTTGACTGTTGCAACTGCAGTTAATGCCTACCACATCCTGCCAAAGTTACAAAGGCTAGCAGTAAAGCTCTTGTTTTGGCTAGTTGGTGCACTCTCGAACACATATGGTAGAGTTCTGTGAAAAAATGCGGAAAGTAAGTAGCGTCTGCTCTCCATATTTCATGAAATCAAATGCTCTAAAAAGAGGTTACCTGGCTTGCTTAAAGGTTAATTGTTACCATTCTCACCTCCTTTTGGTGTGACGTGTAAGTGCGCTATTTGTGTTTAGCGATAACTGTGTTAATGTTAACTTTGGTAAAGGTCGGCCAGATTATGGGTATAGGAAAGAAACTTTTCAGAGCCGCTTATTGTAAAAAAGAGCATAATTGTATAACAACCATCTTGTTAATTAACGAATGCTCTAGACCATTGCAAAGTTATCAGTAAAGCATTATTTTACAGCTTAATGAGAGATCATTGACTGGTTATCTTATTTAGCTTTCAAGCAAACATTCTTTTCGTCAGAAGGCTAAATAATTCACCCATTGTTTAATTGGATTTCATGCTGTCTATCATTCTCTAACTCGCTCTTTGTATCCTCATATTTGTGTTATATATAGCAAATTTTGAGACGAGAGTTAGAGCTGTCTAAAGTTATCTCTACTGTTTTATGGTTTTTTTGTCTCTTTCTGTGTAAAGCACATTTTCATGACCTTACTTAACCATCGTGACCCACTCATTAATTACGAAATAGTTTTGTGCTTCTAGTATTCCTGATGTTCAGATACTATCATCATCATCATCAGCCTGGCTACGTCCACTGCAGGACAAAGGCCTCTCCCACGTTCAGCCAGTTAACTGCTGCTGCCAATTTATATGATGATACTATATGATGCATCAGATCAGCTGTAATAATAGGCTTTCCTCTCGGTTGGTTTGTAGTAAAGGCATTTCATGCACACAGCATGAACATGTTGCACACCCACACGGAGAAGACAATTGTTGTAGTACACTCATTACTCACGAAACATGCATAGTAATTCAGTTCTAGTGACAGACAGACTACTTTAGTAGCTTCAGCCGCAGTGCTTGCCAAATGAAAACAAAACTCATAATATTTAAAGATTTCTGTTCTTTATTTGCGTGCATTTCTTTCATGGCTTTCAGTTTTTGCATGTATGAACTGTATTGATGTTTAGTGGTGATAGTAGACTTGTTGGTAAATGCGAGCCCATGTTTAAAGTGCATGGTGTGAGAGCCCTGTCAAGCTGCCTAAAAGCAGCTTTTTTGTGGCACTCCTCATGATATGTATGGTTTATGAAATAAGCATCCATTGTCTACTCTATTTTATTCAGTATCCCCGTAACAGAGCAGAGTGCATTGAACACCTCACTCGAGCCAGCCAGGACCAGCTTTACAGCCAGTTTGACCCGGAGGAGGAGCTCTCCATAAATCGGGAGGGAGCGCGTTTGCCGGCCTCGCGAGTGTTCGAGCTCCTCGAGCCTCCATTCCCTGTGGATCGGGACCTGCCACCTCCGTACCCCGGCGTTCTGACACCTGTCACGCCTACTACACCAACCTCACCTCACTCGCCCCATTCGCTGCGCACGCCGCACTCGCCATCACCCAGTCTGCAGCAGCACCATCGTTCTCCTCAGGCAACCCAGCAGACACCGCCATACTTCCCACCTCCGCGACCGGGTCAGCCTCCAGCACGCATGGACTACAGGTCGCAGGTGCGCGTCTTGTACTTAGTGCGTGCTGCCCATTCTGGTCATGTGGCAAGTCTAGTTCGTACTGCGTGGAAGCAACACAAGTGAAATGTGGGACTAGCATTTGTATTCTCCTGTTGGGCAGCTTAGTGGCGGTAGTGTTGCATTGCTTAACTTGAGGTAATTTAATGGTTTCAAAGTACGAACCCTGTTTGTATTTTGAATAAGAATCATGCTAAAGAACTCAAAGTGGGGTTTCAATGACGATTTCAATGTTCCACAATGTGGTGTGTTACACAATCCATACTCTTTAAACCCCAGAGTTCAATTTATAATCTCTTATTAGATTTGCATAGTGGTCATTCTGTTGCCTTTACTTTGTTTCAGAGCAACCACTGCTACTAATAATCATATCTAGATGCTCTTCACTGCTGAAGAACAGTAAAGCGGCTAGGTGTGGTTTCGAGGCGTGGTATAGTGAGGCGAACGGCATGCATTAGTGATTTACAGGTGCCTTGTCATACATTTAGTTTTCTTAGGAATGTGTTTCATGCCATACACACCGTACGGTACTTACTCACATAATAGGTGCAATTTTTTCCCAGAAAATTCGGTGCAAAGTTTAGGGTGTCCCTATTGCGCGGGTTGAAATTTCCGACTGCTGCATGGACCGCTAATAACTGAAGTCGGGAATAACTGCACCACAGCCGAAACGACCTTCTTCGTAGTCTGCACTAGCGCAAAAGGTGTTGAGCACGCAGTCTCGCGCCTCCGAGAATGAAGGCATGCAACGCGGTGTGCTTACAAGCATTCCAATTTCCAAAAATTAACATCGAAATATCTGCGTTGACAAAAATGAATGCGAATAGAAAAAAAACTAAGAAGAGAAAGTACTATTGCGGAAATGCACTGTTTGCGTATCAAGCCTTCACGGAAATTTTGTGCGCTGATTGGTACCGATCGTTCGATTTCACGGGCTCGCGCCAATATCAGAAGACATTGCAATCAAACCGCGAAACACCATTTGAGTGTTACAAGCGCTACCCATTCCCCATTTCCTTCAAGTAGAGCCACGACAAAAAGTTTGTTGATTGTGTACAAAACTGCAACTTTGATCATGTGTGACCACCATCAAGAAGCAATCAACGCCAATTCGGTCTAGATTACAATTCGGCGTGTTGTTGTGCGAAGTAAGACAACATGAAGATAGATCGCCGAAAGTGTCACACTTAAGCACTAATCTAGAAGCAGTGCACGTTGTACAATGTTTAGGTTTGCGGCCGGGAAATTAACTGAGACAAAAGTCCGCCGAGCTTGTGCAAGTTCGCGTAGTGGTAGCAAACGCGAAAGGTCGCGTTTGAAATTTGAAAAGCTCTTAAATTTGTGGACGAGGTAGCAAACGCCATAACGACAACGCTTGGCCTGTGCCACGCTGGCGCAAAGGTTACTCTGGCCGCTCTGATACCCAGGCAACCGCCGCTCATCCTTAGTCGGCGAGCCCGCGCAGCTGGCGTAGCTATGCCATAGTCTTTTTTTATTATTATTTTCCTCGCTTCAGTTAACGTAAGAGGGCCTCTAATTGCAATTGCGCAGTTACGGTACAGAACTACTGATCACGGCCAAGTTCGAGGTGCGCCTATTCTCGTGACTGTACTTGCGGCGCTCCTATTATGAGAGCAAACACGGTATTTATGTCGCTGGATGTCGACAGACCAGAAACAGATTATAAATGGTGACGGGTTCACTGTTTGCAGGCTGAGAATAGGCAGTCACAACAAAGCTTTCGAAGTTATCTACAGGTCAGTCATATGCCTCTTCTGTGAAGAAAAACTTACAAGCAAATGATTTTGTGACGAAGGATTTTTTGAAATAAGGGCTATATTGGTAGCCTCATAGTGTGCTACATTCACAATAAGTTGCACTGTATAACAAAGCATCTTGAACATCCCGGGCACTTTGTTGGTAAAGGCATTTGACGGTATTTTGGTTGTTTGCCTCTTTTTCTGTAGAACAGAAAAAGAGAGGCCGGGCTTGCATTACATTCTCTCACTCTCTCTCTCATTTTTTATACTGTACCCTCTCCTAAATTATGTTTGGCCTTCAGTTTCCCGCAGGTATGTCTGCAACATCTCTATATGGACCCGCCTGGCCACAGCCAGGTGCTATTGACTCCCCTATGAACCGACTCCACCACTCTCCTCCTGTTCTTGATGACATGATCCAAGGTGAGGCCACTAGGGGCTGAAGAATAGAAAGACAAATGTGTGTGAATTGTACCTTTAGTTCTCCTCGTGGGTAATCCACTGGTTGCGGCAGAGGCATGGAGCAAAAATATTTTGCGAGGCATTTACACTGTGCAGATGCTCACCACTTCAATGTTATTCAGTCGAAATTCATCTTTTGCACTAATTAGTTTATGCTTGCAGTAAATTGGCTCCAACGAAAAGAATGGCTGTTTCAACAGAGCTTATTGTGCGCCCTGTGTAGCTGTCGTTCCTCGTCGTGTGGTTCCTCGCTTCTGCTGGTGTTGTTTTACTACAGTAAAAGCTTGTAAATTCAGATTTCACAAGACCAGAAAAACGGTCCAAATTAACCAAATGCTGAATTATATAAAGTATAAAAAAACAACAAAATAAAGAAATGTGTATCACATTGCAATTTCATTTTTTTAGAAATACAGTCGAATCTCATTATTTCGAACATGCTTAATTCGAACTCACGATGAGGTCCTGTCAAAGCTATGTGTATTCCAATGGGCAAAAACGCCCGGTAATTCGAACGCCCAAGCACTTCCAATGGTTAATTCGAGCATACGGCGTTCCAAAAATGTTCTCAGCGCCCCGCCCAATTCCGCCGCGTTACCTGCGACACTTCAACGCTGCCCGCGAAAGAATTGAAAAGGAAAGAAAAGGCTGTGGTGGAATCTTTGCTCCATCTCAAATGCCGATCTGCGGTGCGCTCATGTCACACTTCTCCCTTATCTGTCCCTGTAACGTATAGACCCTCCTCCTTCCAATGCTGCGCACAAAGAGAGGGAAAAAAAAGAAAGCCATCGCTAAGTTTAATGATTGTGTGGTTGAAGGAAAGGATAAAGGCACTATTTTCGTAGCCCTTGCCCCTTGCAGGAGCACGCAGGAGACCCCCCCCCCTCATGGCAGGAGCCTTGAGGGGGGGGGATCTCCCATTCACCGGTGCCAGGCTTCCCCTTTCCCTTCCCTGCCACGTAAGCCTTCTCCATTCGACGACGCACGCGAACAGAGCAAAAAAAAATTTCTTTAAAAGCTGCCGTGGAGTGTTGGTTTTTTCTCAAATACCAATCTGCTTCTCTCCGCGTGGAGATGCTCCTCCTTTCTTGTCACGTGCTGGCCATGCTGCGGCTGCGTGGCGGAGAGCGGGAAGCTCTGCTGCGCAGCAGTCGTCGTCGTCTTTAGAAAGTGTCGGCGCTGGACATTTTTGCGCGCAACTCTCTTGCCAGGAGAATGTTGAAGCCGAAGTAGAAATGCTTTGCGAGCTGCGTGCGAAATTGATTGACTCACAGCAAGGCAAACGGGGGCAGACGCACATAACCGATTACTTCAATTAATAACGGATGTCCTGTGATTTGTGAATAAATGTAAGTCTTCTTAGACTTCCCCTGCGTGTGTTAGCTCAATGCACATGTGCCACTGCATGGAGAGCCCTCCATTTATTTAGCTTTCATTAATTATAACTTTTAATTCGAACAAATTTTTGGGCCCCTTCGAGTTCGAATTATCTAGATTTGACTTTACATGAATCCAGTAATTATTTTGCATAAAAGCAGTGCAAAAGCCGCATATTTCGTCATTTGCAACTTCATTCTTGATGTGAACATGGCTCAAGATCCTCGTGCCTTAATCCGAAACGTGCTCTGAACCCACACCTTATTAAAGAGGACATGGTTTTTAAAAATAATGCTAATTATTTTTTGAACAAGTGAGATTAAGCTGGAGAGCTTTGTCAAGTTTATGCAGTTTATTTAAAGTATTGAAATATATTCTACTGAGGTCAAATATTTCCTGAGATAATTAATTATGTGAATTGTATTGTTTGTGCAATTGTGCTTAGCGACCATGCCTTCGGGAAAGCCCGCAGCCTTTTCGGCTGTCTACAAAAGGCATTTCCGTTCATTTGCACATCAATTTTGAGGCTGCGCTCAGCACTCTGAGGATTTTCCGAATTAACAAGGCGAAATACAATCAAATCAACTGGAGTTTGATGTCATTAAACTAGGGTTGTGCGAATATTTGAATGCTTCGAACATTTGAACGATGTGGCGGTGCTGACACCCCCTGTGAAAATGTTTGCGCCGCGTGGCGCACGTGTTTCGCGCATAAGCCGCATTTCGGGCTCGCAACTACCGAGCAGTAGGTGGCGTTGTGCTCGCGAGCATTTGTTATGGGATCTCGCAGAGGTGAGAGAGCGCCACGCTCTTGGAGAGAACGGACACAGTTGACACGGTTGGTACAAACCAAAAAATACACACATATTTATTTAAGGGGAGATGCGAGTCGAAAAATCGCGTTTTTAGCGAAATTTCTCGTATTTCCGATTTTTATTGCATTGCAATCTTCAAACCTTCTTCTTTCATCTGTGAAAATTTCAAAACTAAATTCGAACCGCAAAATGCAAAAAAATGTGTACGAAGGCATCGTGGTGGCTCAAAATTTCGTGAATTTGCGCCGATATTGGCCATCTTTGACTGCGCGCTGCTCCCCGTCGCAGTGCCGCCCGCCATCGCGATCGGTTGGGAAAGTTGCGTCCGGCCTTCTTCGTACAGCTCCGACGCCCGCCAGTTTCGTACGTGGGCAAAAAAAAAAAAAAAAACGAGGCCTTTTTATCACGTGGTTTGAGTGGCTTGAAACGCGCGGCACCCTAAGCCGCATCGCCATTGGCTACCGAGTCATTGTCAGCTGTGTTGGTGGCGGCCATCGGCATTTGGTCCGTCTGCTTTTCTGCGCGTCTACGCATATTTTCGCGATGACAAGCCCGAAAAAGTGCAACTTGAGACCGCAGAAGTTTGAACGAAGCACAAGTTCAAGGGAAGGCGGCGTAAAGCGCCCCGAACGACGGCGACGAACGAGAATGCGTCTACGGTGTGCTAGGCCTGACGGCGGCATCGACGAGTGCGCGAGCGACAGTGGCTGCGATGAAGGGATTGACGCTGCGCTTTCTTTCGTCAGTGCTTCGGAAAAGAAGCTCGGCTTCTTCGAAAAAGACGAAAGACAGCGCGATGAGGTTTGTGCAACGACAGTTTTGTGCAACAACCTCTTGCTGACGGCACTTGTGGCAGGTGCGGCATGCCCTGCTTGCGGTATTCGAAAACTTGCCGTTCGGGAGCCGGCAGAAAAGCGCAAGGGACTTTCGTCGCTCCTCGAACTTCATTGCGAAAACAGCGAATGCTCAGCGACTGTTCTTTCGTGCTTCTATACGTCACTGCGTGTTACGGCGGACGGCAGCAGCCGAGTGAGCCAACGGTACGACAGTGGGAGCTCCCGAGATAGTTTCGCTGTAAATGTGAAGGCGGTGGTGGCTGCACGCGCTGTCGGCATTGGGCATGAGCAATTGTCGAGATTTTGCTCCATTATTGGACTCCCAAAGTCAATGCACCACCGAGGATTTTTTTCGATAGCAAAGAAGGTGCACACCGCTGCCATGGCAGTTGTGAGTGAAAACTTGCGCCGATCCAGAGAGTTGACGAAAGAAGTAGCAGGCGAAACTGATGTGGCTGTTATGTTCGACGGCACTTGGCAGAAGAGGGGCCACAAAAGCCACAACGAGATGGCGCAGTTATCTCCTTAGATACTGGCCTCTGCTTAGACTTCGAGGTCATATCAAATTACTGCCTGACATGCAGTAGGCACAAGGATATGGGCCCAGACGAGGAAGTGTGGCAGGCATTCCATGGCCCAGTCTGTGAAAAAAATGCAGACTGTTCCTCCCATGCCATGGAAACGGAGGCTGCAATGCGCATTTGGTAGAGAACATTGACTTATGACACCCCACTGCATTTCATGACATTCTTGAGTGACAGTGACAGCAAAGCATATAGTGCAGTTGCAGAGTCAAAAGTCTATGGTGCTGTCAATATAGAAAAAGAAGACTGCACTAATCATGTGGCCAAGAGACTTGGCACCGCGCTACGGAAGCTGCATGTGCCATTACCACGAGGGCAGAAAATGAAAGAGCCAGCCATTCAGAAGCTCCAAACATACTATCAGATTGCCATAACAAGCAACAGGGGGAGTGTACGGGATATGTACACTGCAGTATGGGCTTCGTACTTCCACTCATGCTCTACTGACAATGCTGGCAGCCACAAGTTTTGCCCTGCAGGAACATCAACGCGCTGAAGCACTTGGTGAACCTGCACCACGCCACACACCTCTCCTGACAAAAGCACAGGGATTGGCTGTTTTGCCCATTTATAAGCGGCTAACGGATGAGAAGCTCCTTGCTCGATGCATCAAAGGGAAAACCCAGAACGCATCGGAATCCCTGAACAGCAAAATTTGGCTACTTTGCCCCAAGACTAAGTTTGTCTCCCGAACGGTTGTCGAGACTGCCGCAGCTATAGCAATCCTGTGGTTCAACAAGGGCCATGCTACTTTCGAGCACATCCTGGAAGAGCTCAACATACTGCCATCTAGAGATCTAGTTACTTTCAGTGATTCCTGCGACGCGAGGCGCATCAAGAGAATGTCCGA
This sequence comes from Rhipicephalus microplus, assembly GCF_043290135.1. NCBI lineage: Eukaryota > Metazoa > Arthropoda > Arachnida > Ixodida > Ixodidae > Rhipicephalus > Rhipicephalus microplus. Next base: position 78,187,933 of record NC_134704.1, read on the forward strand.
GCGTCTGACAGCAGAAGCAAGGGCCCACCGTCGTCGTGGAGTGAAAAGGGCCCGGCTAGAAGAGAGTGCTCGCAAGGACCGTGAGGGCACAACCTATGCTGCAGGACAGTTCTAGTAACTGGCAGTGCTTTTCAAAGTTCTGTTGAACATTATGGCCAAAGATTATGCATTTCTAACAACTCTGTGATAAAAAAAAAAAGGTTTCAAACTTTCAAATGCGTTTTTCTCCTTTTGCAGTTTTGTGTGATCTGTGCTTCTTATACACACTAGTTCGTATACTTAGAATTGTCATACCTCTATGAAATTTTGCACATAGCATGATGAAGGCCCATAGAGTGCAATTATCTATTCAGATTGTCAGTGCTGCTTGATTATGTTTTTCAAAAGTTACATAACATTGAAAGCCCTTGGCAACTTGAGCCATAGTAAATTTTTCTATATTATTATTGTATTTCACCTTTTTACACACAAAATTTATATAGTTTTTTTGCACTCTACAGTTCCAAAGGATCATAGTCAGCTATATCTGCATGCTTTATCTAAAATTTTTATAGGTCAGAATTGTTGCATAACAATGGCCATAATTTTGCAGTATCTGACCTTCAGAAAAAAAACCAAGCAATCTACATGAAAATAAATGACATATTTGAAAAGAGGAGAAAAAACTCTATTAGCATGCCAATTTGTGTTAAATTCAGGCTCTTATTAAAGAAAATCGTTTTTCGAGTAGCATCTCCCCTTAACTACTTTTGAACGACGATATCGTCTGCCGAATCGATACATCAATTGTAATGAATACACTAGGACATCCGCACACAATATTACCACACACGCCATGAAAAACACAATAACACGCCCAAGGTGGCGGCGCCAACGCTTGACTTAATACGAAGACCCCCCGGCGCGCAGCCCGCGGTGCCACGTATGGGGGACCTACGCTAGAGATAACCGTTCGCGTCAACTGCCACGCGCAGAAGAGACTTGCTCAACTCTCGCCTGCCACCAAGGCTTGTTTTTCGCCAGGGGTCACCGCTGGCGCTATCACTGATGATGATAGTGGGGCTCAACGTGAACACAACCGGGCCATCTATTGCCCGGTGGTTGTAACTCGAATTGCGGCTTTTCGGCAAGACACGTGCGCCATGCGGCGCAAACAACTTTACAGGCGATGTAAGCACCCTTACAGTTATCATCGCCACTATCATCATCATCATAGTTGTTAGATTGGCAGCGCTGGTGGTAATGCCTGGTGGCAAGCCTGGGTGGCGGCGCAGAAGAAAGAAGTGAGTCTTTGTTGCAGGTGGCAATTGCCGCGAACAGTTGCCTCCAGCGGTGGGTCCACGTGGCGAGTCAAGCGTTGGCGCCGCCGCCTTTTGTGTGCCCTTGCGTTTGTTGTGTTGTTAGGTGCTGTGTAATTTTGTGTAAGGTTGTTTTAGCATGTTGATTGCAATTGGTGTATATTAATTTGGCTGACGATATCGTCGTTCTAAAATAGTTAAAAAATTTGTGTTGTTTGGTTTGTTCCGACCGTGTCTACTGCGTCCGTTCACTCCAAGAGCGGTGCTCTCCACAACAACACCCCACAATGAATAGTGGAGTATTTGAGTTGGCTTCAGTTCGAATTAAGTTACTTAAAATTTCAAAGTATTTGCTATGAACGAATAAGTTTATATATTAGTCCGCATGTAAACTATTCGCTTCAAACCTAAAATTCACAATTCGCACAAGCCTACGACAAACAATGCATATGCTTGGTGGGACCAAAGAATACATTCCGAGTTATTCGATTTTCTGAAATTATGAGCATTTGTGGTACAAATACTCAGTAATTACTGCTGCTAAAATGTACACCACTGCCATTTCCTGACATTATCAGATAAAAAAAAAGGATAGTATCGTAATTTTTTGTTCTTGCATTCATAGCAGAGCATGTGAATAATGTGCACACAAAATTTGTGGTCTGTCATAAAGGGACCTACTCTGCTTTTACTTCTCGTCCGTCTGTAATGCCACCATGCCATTTACTCATGCTACCACAAGCCGACATATTCCTCTCCCGAAATCGTTTTTCATGGCTAAAGGTGAAGCATTGCTAGCATTCGTGCATCCCTGCTCCCCACGTGCATTTGAAGCCCTTTACAAGAGACTAGCACCAGTGAGAGATTCTTGTCTTTTATATCGGGTGTCTCTTGTAAGCAAGGTACCACGTGTGTTTTCTCATCAACCCCTATTTTCATCAACGTTGGTATTTCTTATACACATTTGTCTCTTGTAAAGTGTAAAATGTGAATGTGTCTGTTATAAAGGGGTTGGACTGTACTGGCACGCTACTTAACGCTTACCAAATTGCCTTGCCCCCGTGTTAACGAATTATGGGGCAAGGGGGATGGTAGAAGCTCCTGAACCCCCCTTGCTGTGGTGCAGCTCTCCTCACCCACCAGCGCCAAAGGTTCGAGCTGCTGCAGCGAATGTACGCCCAGCAAATGCAGCTGCTCCAACAGCTTCGAACACAAGTGGAATCCAAAGAGGTCAGTCTGATGAGCAAGCGGCTGGCTGACGTCACCCCATCGCAGGTAAGTCTGGGTCACTTCCTCTGTTTAGTGCAGTGCACACTCACTTGCTGCTCTTCTGTCTTTTTCAAGCGGGATCAGTGAGGCTTGATGACTTTGCAGTGGAGCTGTCAGAGTCAAAGCTACGTCCATCCGCAGTGATGTCATTCGCAGCATAGCCAATCCAGGAAAGAGGGCTAGTGCGCGCTCAGGGGGAAAGCATAGCATAAGCCAAGCATAGGTGAGAGTGAAAGGCCATAATAGCAGAGTTGGGAGGGAAAGGAGGATAGCAGAGTTGGGAGGAGGAAGGGAGAGAGTAAAGCAATGCAGTGTCGTGGCAGAGGAATGAGTGAGGTGAACGGGAAACTTATTAACTTCACTGTAACTGTTATTTTCCTGCTAATGCATTAGTGTGCCATTGTGTAGATGCACTCTAGTTTCGCCTTGATGCTTTTTTGTCTTACCCACTCAATGTGAAGTGCACACTTTGACTCTAAGATAAAATGATAGAAATGGTTTTATGTACAGTGCCACTTGTTTTACTAAAGAATACTACTGCTGCTAGTCTACTCCATGTTACATTTAAGCTCTGCTACATTTGACCTATATAGCGATTTGTCTTGAGACAATATCTGGTGCTTAGGGAGACACTAAAGGCAAATATTAAGTCGACGTTGATTGTTCAAATAGCATTCCAAAAACCTTGTAGTGTTAGTTTTGTGCAGTGGTAAACACTGCATGAGTTCAGAGTTAGAGGCTGCATACCAGACTGCAAAATAACGCTAAGAGTTAACACTCTTCTTGGCCTTTTTTAGCTGGAAGAACTAAAGACTCTGCAGAGGCGGAACCGGGCGTTAAACGTCGAGTGCCATTGTCTACTGAGTGAAGTGGACCTGTACGCACGTGGGGAGGTGCCCGTGGGGGCCACGGACGATCACTTCTACCAGAGGCTGAACCCAGGCCAGACAGTGCCCCAGACGGTGCATCACCCAGTGCCACCTCCTTCTTATAGACCTATCCTGTCGCCACCCCGAGTGTTCCAGTCTAACAGTAAGTCGCCGTACAGGATGTCACTTGTGATATGCAGCAGCTCTTAGTCCTGACTCTTTTTTTAGGCTCAGGCACAGCAGGTACAGTTACTGTGTTCATTTAAGGGAAGACGTGGGTTTGAAGGTCGCGGTTTTGCAGGAAGTTCTTGCTTTTTTTTTTTTCTAGGTTGTATTGGCATCCTTGGATTATAACTTTTTACTTCCAAAAATATCAAGCTGAAATTTGTGTGATTGTCTAATAATGCTTCTAAGTGGGCAGTGGTGACGTGAGAAATGCCGGAAAGTCGCCAAAAATGGCATAGTTCGTGTCGTCCTGTCTCAAATACAACGCGTTGGCCGCCATTTGCAATCGTGCACGCATGCTGCGAAAGCTGTCCCGTTCACAATCCATTAGTAGCCAGTCTCGTAGCTTCACGCAGAATAAACTGAAAAACAAGAAAAACAATGTGTACGTCATATCGCGACAAACAGCACGAGGCCGCCATTGGACGTCGGTGCACTCCACACCGTCCCCCTCCTATCTCTCCGGCAAAAGAGTGAAGCCTCGCACGTCGCGGTAGAGTTGTTCTGTGTTTCTCTACATTTTTGTGTCATGGCAAGCCCCAATAAGTGCAGTCTAGATAATTGAAAGTTCAGAACTCTCCACAAGTATTTAGGGAAACGGTGTCTGACGCTTCCTAAAGCAACAGCAAACGACGATGTCACCCCCCGACCAACGCCCTGAGGCTCCTACTTCGGATAGGCCTAACACCGAAGACCGCGACAGTAATTGTGAAATAGCCGCTGCGGTAGAATCATCAGTGCATCCCAAAGGAAGATTGGATTATTCAAAAGTGAAATAGACCATTAGTTGCTGCTACTGCCAACACGCTGCTTTGCGAAATTGATGCGCTGACGGCACTTGTGGCGGGTGTGCATTGCCCAAGCTGCCGCGAACGGAAGCTTGGCGTCCGAGAGGCAGCTGGAAAGTTCAAAGGGCTTTCGGCATTCCTCCAGCTGTGCTGTGAAAATCTCAATTGCCCTGAATCTGCACTTTCGTTCACGCACACGTCGTGGCGTACTACTTCATCCGGGAATCACGCGATGAGCGCTCGTTTCGACAGCGACAGCTCACGTGACATCTATGCTGTAAACATGAAGGCAGTTCTGGCTGCACACACTATAGGCGCAGGCCATGACCAACTTTCATGATTTTGTGCGATTCTCGGTCTTCCAAACCCAATGCATTACAGAACATTCAACGGCATTTACAAGAACCTACATTGTGTGGCGATGACGACAGTGAGCAAAAACTTGGACTAGGCAAGAAACATCACGAAGGGTGCAGTCAGCGGTAGAGATGGGCCAGTCATGTTTGATGGCACCTGGCAGAAAAGAGGTCATAAAAGCTGCAATGGAGTAAGCACAGTCATGTCCTTGGGCTCTGCCTTGATTTTGAAGTTCTTTCGAACTACTGCCATGCTTGCAGTATCCACAGGGACCTTGGGGAGGATGAAGAGGTATGGCGAGCTTTCCATCTTCCAGTTTGCAAAAAAAAAAAAATGGAACCTGCAGCATCTGTAAATATATGGCAGAGGACCTCGTCTCATGAAACTGCACTGCCATTCCCCAGCTTCCTAAGTGATGGTGACGACAAGGCCTTCACTGCATTCTGCGAAGCAAATGTGTATTGTGACACACACGTTCACAAAGAAGAGTGCACTAATCATGTTGCGAAATGCTTGGGAACTGGGCTACGGATATTGGCAACACCACTGCCACGAATTGAAAAACTCAAAGGTGCAACAATAAAGAAACTACAAGATCGGCATCATGAGCAACAAGGACAGTGTTCGTAGTATGTACACTGCCATATGGGCATTGTATTTTCATAGGGAAGTACAGTCAGACTACGCTACAACAAAGGTTAGCTTCAACCAACTTTTTGCTTCAACGAAGACTTTTTTATTCCCCATCAGCTTGCCATAGAAGTCAATGCGTCAAAGTTCTCGCCACAACGAACCGTTTTTCGGGCTTGTTTTCGCTTCAAAGAAATTTTCGCTCACTGGAGCTTGACTTGAAAATTTGTCTTACGATAATTTGAGCGTGTCGTCAACCACGAAACTTTTCTAACATAAACTGCGCCTTGTTTCCACAAAATTATGCGCCCATTGCTCGCTCATAGGAGAGCACCGTTGTTCGGTGGTGATGGCAATGCGCCAAGGAGCAGGCTCGCTTTGCTATGGTGGAGCCACAAGAGCCAATCCGCATTCAGTCTAGATTGCGTGTTCGCAGCATTTCAGCGCAACAAAAGCACTAAAGCATCTTTTAAAGCGCCGAAACCTTTTATTTGTGCTTGTGCACTCGTGCGCGCTACGGCGGTCTGGGCACGGTAAAGGTTCACACAGACGTGAGCACGAACAATTACATTGCAGTTGACGCATACGTTATCGCTCATCATGAGCTAACTGACTACGCATTACAGGTTCGCCATAACACCGCGTCGTCGGACATGAAAGTGATGCACAACACACATCGGTGCCACCTTCAGTCAGTTAGCTCATCATGAGCGATAATGTCTGCCTCAACGGCGATGTATTCATTGAAGGTAATGGACTGAACGCATTCGATATCATTCGCACTTTCACTGGCGCCTGCATTTACGACCTCGCGATGCACTTGCTGATCATGTGCGAGTGTTGAACCGTTGCGCTGATGTGCAAAGGAAGGCGGCAAACGAAGGTAACAGTCTTTTTCTGAAAATAAACAATGTTTGTGAAGGGTGTAGTCAAATGTAGCAGTGTATTGGGGCAGATTGCGCCACAACGAAATAACCGCTTCAACGAAATTTTTTATGCGTCCCATCAGTTTCGTTGTAAGGACCTTCGAGTGTACAAGCAAAAATGGGTAGACGTGATTGTAATATTTTCCATGGGCGAAGCTGTTGAATTCAACGTTTTAAGTGTTGGAGAGAAATAAATCTATCATCATTAAAAACCGGTTAGTGCTCCTTTCATCCTTTTCTTCCTCGTCTGCGTCACTCCCAGTACAAGTGTCCCGATCAGTCCAGCATATGATAAGGAAGGAACTTTATTTCTACAAAAATGTCTGCATGGTGCGGTGGCCCTTTTATTTACACGATAAATCTAAAAAGATCGTTTTCATTGTATAAAACGACACTATATTTTCTGTTTTCTAGCTTTGTAATGTTTTTTCAAGGCTACCCGATTTAAGCCCAGTCCCCCAGGGCAGGTGTAAACCAAAACTTAAGGATGTGTACATTTAAATCTCAATCTTGGATGATGCAACGTGCATCTGTACACCTTATTCCAGGTCGCTAGTGCTGGAAGGCATTACATGAGAAGTAGTACCATAGGTGCCCAATGTTGCTCAGGAGCAACAACTCACTACTCACCTATAAATAATCATAATTTTTTCTGAAAACAATATTGGCATATTTCATAATTTCCTTATGCATACCAGAGTTTTCTTGGTATTGTTCATTGAAACAAAATTTTGGGCATCAAACGGTTAAACCTTTTGAATTTGCTATGCACCCACTATGTGACCTTAAGGGAATACGCGCAGTAGCGAGTGTGCCATTTGTAGCGGGGTACCGGCTTTCAACCACGGAGCCATTGTGATAATGATATATTTTGACCTCGTTTGCAATGGACGCTTGTACCATGCATTATTACTGCAATACTTCATGTTGCATTGTGAAGCATGTATATAGGACGCGTGTGTTTGTGAAGCATGAAAGCTACTTTCACTGAATTTCCAAGCAAAGGAAGTTCTTTTCACTGTTTTCACAAGCAGAGGCGTGGCCGTGTGGTAGAACATCCGCTTGCCATGCAAACGACCCGGGTTCGATCCTCATGCAGACTCCCAACAACACTGGTTCGGTTCCCACTCTGCTCCAGGATTTTTCATCAGTTATTTATCTTATTTGCATCATTTTCAATTTGTCGGTCATGCATAAGATGATGCTTTTTCGCTCGCAATCGACACTGACACTGACGCCGGAGTTTCTGCGAATCGAGCTCTTCAACTCTGTCTTGTAAAAATTTACTCGAACTAAGTTCACCATTAGAACGATGTTGGGGACAGTGCCATGCTCGAGCACATGCTCACTTGCCTTCAGCAACATGCTTTCATACTCCGTTCATGGCACAATAGTGCAAAGAAAGGTGCCATTGTGCTGCTATGCCACCTCGCAAGGCTATGAACATGTGATTTCACAGCAGCGGCTAGAGCCACCGCTGTAGGGATGGTAAGCTTTGGTTGTGTGTGATCGTTGTGAGGGAAGAAAGGAAGAAAAAAAAAATCAAATTTCAGTTCTGTAATTCAGGAGTGCAATTCAGGGCGGCTGCTACGGTTGAACCCCTTTGTTATAGGTACGCACCGAGGAGCAGTTTTTGTTCATTGTATGTGACATCTTCGGTAAGCAGGGTACCAGGCTCTTATTTTTCTGATTAGCCCCTGTGTCGATGTGGGCACACAGAACCAATTGTCTGTTGCATTAGTGCCTCTTGAAAAGGGGTCCAACTGTAGTAAAGCGTGGAATACTCATACAGTCAAACCTCGTTAGTATGTACCCCCTTTAAACCTAATAACGGTTAAAACGTAGTTGCGACGAATCACCGACCGTGTCTCATCAAGACTAATGCATTCGCCAACCGCTTAAGTCGTAGTAGTTCTTGTTACGCTTATCGGTTAGCGCTTACCAACGGCGTATTGTGATAAAATTTCACGCTGTAAATGTTTACTGCGCCGCTGCACTTGCAGACACCACAATATGTTGCAAACGGTTTTCCGTCATTTTGATACGTGGAAAGATCGGCCGTTTAAGAAGTCAAGAGCTCCGCGTGGGGATGCCTTTGCGGATTATCATGGTAAAAAGTGAAGGCAGGATGGCACCCACCGACAAATGTGCCGCTATGACTTGTTGCCGACGACAATCCTTATCATACCAGCTATTTGCTCAGGCACGCATCTCTCATAGCACCACTTTGAGCTAGGCGACCTGAACACGCTGGGCCGATGTATTCCCTGCCGCCTCATTGTGCGGGATCGTGTTCAACCGCGCACCACTTTGCAGAAACGCAAGCAGCTCACTGTCGCGGAGTTAAGCATACTGGGTCGCGGGCACCCAGAAACCTTCCGGTATTGACGCTAACAAGCGCACGGTACAGCAAGCAATTGAATTGTATTGAATTTTTATTGACGTAAGAATAGTTTACAGAATACAACAGTGTCAGAAATTCATCTGAATCTCTAGCCAAGGGCTAGTTGGGATTCATTCAAAAAATTATCTTGAAAAAGGCATGTCATTTGCCAACAAAAAATTGAGTACAAACACAAATATTTTACTAAAGTTATAACACACAGAAAACTGATTATAACATGGCATATTTACAAAGCTTGGTGAATGATCACAGATACGGGCAGGAAAACAAAAAAGGGAAAAGAAACAGATGTGTAAGACATCGCTTGAGAAGTGCATATCAAACGACAAAGTGATAAATGAACATAAGAAAAAAAATTGATGACATTGGGACATGATGAAATTGAATCGTGATGTATGTGACTAAGAAACATAACAATACTGTGTGAAGACAAAAAGATTATTTGTAATAGCATGCAACATAACTTTATTTATAAATGAATTTAGTAGGGCTTTTTCTAGCATTGAAACATTAAAGGGACCCTGAAACACTTTTTCAAATAACCATCGAATGAATTTACTGGAAGAACTTATTGCCTTACGAATTCAACGCTGCAAAAATTTTAAGAATTTGTTCAGTACGAGTAGAGTTACAAAGATTTGTTGCATGCTGCAATTGCATTCTTTCTTCTTTCGTCCCGACAGAAGTGCTGGAAGTTAAGCAGGCAGGGATGGCAGGGCCACAAAAAACGTCACGCGCGCTTCGCGGCCTTGAGCACTTTTTCTTTTTTTTCTTTTTTTTTTTTTCGAATGCGCAGCTTTTGCAGTGTCCCGCGCGCACGCGTGGACAAGTCGCGGCCTTTTGCGGCAATCTTTGTAATGACCAAACGCGCCATGTTCAAATCAGCCAATGGCTGATAGATGGGCTTGCTACGTGTGGTTTTTTAGCGTCTTCTGTCATTTGTCGGGAGAAGAGAAAGCGATTTTTAGCTGACTTTGATAATTTATTGTGAATTCTAGGCCACATGCTGCACTATTATATCTGGCTCGCGTGTTGTTGGGAGCCTCTACTACCGATTGGCAGCGTTTTCTGACCATGCTCAAAAAGTGTCGCAGAGCCCCTTTATTAAATATTTTTTTCAGTTCAAGAGGGAAATTCTTGTTCTGTTTTATTTCTTGTGTAAGAATACTCCATTAGCTGTAAGTTTTCTGTTACTATATTTGCTGTGTGAGATCGCTTCCTTTTACAGTCGCCGACCGATTTTCCGGACTCCAAAAATTTGGACTTGTTGGATATTCCGGACTTCATAAATGCACCGTCAGGGATCCCATAGAGCTAATGCATTGTTTCGACCGATTTTTTGGGCGAATTTGCCCCTGAAAGTTCGATTTTTCGGACTAAATCGCTCGTTTTGTGCCACGCCTCAAGCCATTGTGAACGCCGCCATGTTGGATTTTTCGTCGGCTTGGCTAAGCTTGGTCTTCAGATGCCTTTCCTGCCTCCGAGGTTGGAATGCGCACGCCATATTTTAAGTTTCGGAGGCCGTGTTTGCTTTTTAAAAGACGCGGTGATGGCGTTTTTTCGTCTTCGGTCAGCACTATCGTCATCACATCGCACGGGGAGGAGGCGAAAGAAGGATTCTCTACCTGCCACAATGACATTTAAAGACTTCACTCGGATTCGCTCGCAGGATTTCAAGCTGGACGGTTGTGCCCTCGCGATCTCCGACATCAGCGTAGCTCCCGCCGACTGGTTCGCCCTCCGCGGTCTCCTGACGCCGTGCAGCTCTCGCATTGTGGCACCCCGCCCTTGGACTGCTTCAACCGGATCCCCACTTTCCTATCTCCTTCTTTTTCTCTCGCTTGGCTGTCTTCTTCTCCGTCTATTTTCCTTCTATTCTTTTTATCCCTCCTTCCCCCCACCCCTATAAGGCACTGCGCCGTGTCGCCTGAAGGCAGACAGAAATTAGGTGCCTTTTTCCTCTTCATTCTAACCACTACCACCACCACTTCACTCGTGCGGACGACGACATTGTTTCGTGCGCGGAGGCCACTGACGACAAAATTCTTCGCCGGGTTGTCCCGGAGCCGGAGAGCGGCTCGGATGACGACAACGACGACCGCCCGCAGCCGTCGGCGGCGGAGATCGCCAACGCGGTGACAATTTTGTCGAGCGTTTACGGCGACGATTTCACCTTGGCGCAAATACGGGCAAACCAAATTGCCTCCAAGCGTAGTTTGGGGCTAGGCAGCATCAAGGACTTTTTTTAAACCTGCCTGATGCAATAAACTTCAGATTTTTGGCGAAAACGAATTTTTCGGACTGTTCGATTTTTCGTTCTTTTTTTCGGTCCCCGCCAGGTCCGAAAAATCGGTCGGCGACTGTATTTCATTGTGGCTTTCATAACTAGAACATGAGAAATGTGATGGGCAAACTGGATAGTTGGTGTTAATACTAGAATGGACCATAAGTGCTGTTTTATAACGTGTTAGGGTAACCATGCGTGTATAAAGTGTCAGGGTAACAGTAGGGGGTGAACTTAAGTTATCTCAGGAACAAGATGAGTTACAGGAAAACTAATTAAATATTTGAAATCAGCAGAAAAACTGTATAATCCTGGGAGTGAACTTAAGTTATTTCAGGAACAAGATGAGTTACAGGAAAACTAATTAAATATTCCAAATCAGCAGAAAAACTGCATAATGCTGTGCTGTTTGATCGAGATCACTGAAGAAATAAACAAAAAATGACTGACCAGTCTGCCCCCTTAAAAGAACAGGCTACTTGCCGCACCTGTGCACGGTCTGAAGTGGAGTGTGCATATTCTACAGCAAGTAGATCGGCAGTCACGGCGTGCAGTGAGAAGGTTAAGCGCTGCATGCAGCTAGCCAGTAGAGGATTTGTCTCTGTGCCATTTTTCACTTAAAAGCAGACCACGGAACACGTGTCACGGACAGCGGGTTATGTCCGTTGTGTCGGAATGCCACGCTGCGTATTCCGGACCCCGCATGTAGTTTAAAAATGCACCTTGTCGTCGCTGCCGTGTGCTATCAGACGGTTGTGCGAAAGTGACACTCTTTTCTGCACATTGGAAAGGAGAAATGACTTTGTGGTGGGAACTTGGGCAATATCTGATTTGGTACAGTAGTTATTTCTTCATTGGCGACGATGGTGCACGTCAGGAGATGCGAACTTGAAGCTGGTGGTTACAGGAGATGCGAACTTGAAGCTGGTGGTTATTGCGTAGTTATACTGGCATCCCGGGCAGGCACTTATTAACGAGGTTTCACTGTACAACTAAAATTGCATTTCTCTTTTGTGGCTTTTTTAAGGTGTTTTGTCTTCTGCTTCATCTGCATTTCGTTGTCTTATGCTGTCATGCACTCCCTTCCGCCCCTTGCAGCACCGTCGCCGCGAACGAACAGCATTCTCTCGGAGGACGAGGAGAACCAAGAGGACAACCGGTGGAAGTGCTCGAAGTGCACTTTTCTCAATCACCCGGCCCTGGAGGCCTGCGAGCTTTGCGAGATGCCCAAAGCACCCTCGTCAGGTAACTGGGGTCTGCGGTACCTGAATCTGTCGCCCGATCAGCGCTGCTATTGCCACATGCATCTTCAGCGCGCGTGATGAGCTACAAGGCCCTGCTCGAGTGTGACGCAGTGGAGAACACCTTAGACGGACGTACTTTTACTGCAGTAGTTGAGTTGAGTTCATGCACGTTTCAGTGGAGTTTAGTAATCACTGCAGCCACTTGACTGTGAGATGTGCAGGAACTGCATGGGCTCTAATGAACCGGACAGAAGTCACGTTTGTCTTTTTGTTTAAGTTGACTCTCATTAATTCAAACTCGAAGGGGCCTCTGAATTTTGTTTGAATTATCAGAAGTTCAGATATATGAATCTAGGCTAGGTGATACTAGACATTATGATTAGGCATTGATTTTATCACATTTAAAAGTTTTTAAGCGTTTTTGAACTTTAACTGCATGCAATGAACAGAAGGCAGAGGTATAAGGTCCACAAGTTTATTGGTTATTTACTGCTGATCAGACCTTTAAAAGAAATCATTAATTGCCAACTGTTTCTTTGCTATAGGTATGTGCCTTCAGCACAAAGCTCTCTATACTTTGAGAAGTACCACAGTTTATCATGCATGTGTTTCGTCTCAAACATTTGTTTACTACCAAAGCCTTTTTTCCTTAAAGGCCTGAGGCACTTATTTTTCATCTTTAGGCATTTAGGTTTATATAAGCATGCAAATTTTCAAATAGTAGCAGGAAAGCAGCCAGTTTTTCTGGTATGGAATGGCAAAAAGTATGAATTAACCAGTTGCTTAAAAGGCCTTTAATTAAATTCAATTAAACACATTTAAGAAATATAGGGCCAACCAAAAAAATTGAATTTTGTTTGAATTAAGGGAAAATCTGAATTATAGTTTGAATCATCACGAGTATACTATATCTCATTACATTGTTGTTGCTTAATCGAATATAAACTTTTTGTATGCCTCTTAAAGCTACCTGCTATGTTTGAGGTGCTTATTCAAATATAAACTTTTTGTATGTCTCTTAAAGCTACCTGCTATGTTTGAGGTCCTTCGAAGAATTTGAAAGGATGGAGGTCAAACTAAGCTATAACAATGCAGTCAAACCTCGTTATAACGAAGTTGAAGGGGGAGTTGTAATTACTTCATTATAATCATTAGTTCGCTATAGCCAATATTCATTTCTACCGACAATAGCCAGCAAGAGAGAACGTGCACACCAACGAATATCACAGCAGCCCGCCACGCAGAGAAAGACTGCCATTGGAAGGCAAAAAATAGCAAAATAACAAAGAACAATGCATTTTTTTTTTCACCAAATTCAGCACACCAGCTGGCAGATCATTTCTAAGAAAAATAGCCCTTAATAGATGTTAGCCGACTTTTCCTCATGTGGGTGAATGATTTTTCAGCTTCAACAGCTATTTAGAGTCCGTCCTCGCCATCATCGTGAGCACCAAAGAAGCGGCACAGCAAGTCTGTTGCATTCAGCGCTTGCGCAGGAGTCGGTATGTCGGGTTCGCGAACATTAAGCTCCGGGGTGTCGAGACATTCGTCACTGTCGTCATGCACGCCCGTCACCGCGGGCGCAATTTCTGTAAATCTTCGGTTTTCACCGCGTCAGCATTGGCACCGACGTACATGCAGAATGTGTTGCAGTCAGGCACAATGCCGGTATCGAGGAGAGCGTCCCACGGCGTCTGGGCCTGGCCGCTTACGGTACCCACTAGTGACACCGCCGTAATCTTCGGCCACTTTTTTTCTTTAGCCAGACTCAACGGCTTTCAACATTATCGACTTCTGCTCGAATGTAATAGTTTTGCGCTTACGTTTGCCGCTGCTGTTGTCCATCTCGTGTCTAGCGGCAAGAACTGATAGAGGTAGTGTTGCTCTTCCACGGCGAACGACAAGGAACAAAGCCACACTCTCCGCTGCCCCGGCAGGGCGCGAAGCCCCGGCGCAGATTTGAAGGAGAGAAGGAGGTCAGATGCGCGGGATAGTCAACCATTTCTGCAGGAGACGAAAGGCCGGCTGACGTGCACGTTCGTGCGAGTTGCTGCACAGGGTTAGAAAGGGAAGGCAGAGAGACAAAAGGAGACAACATGCGTGTTGGCAGGCGACACCCGGGGAGCGCAAGGCGCGAGTTTTGAATTACCGTTGCCGTCATGAGACGTAAACCGTCCCATGTTATAAGATATCGAATTGACGTATACCAAAATGATCAGTAAATGCTCATTGCGAACAAAGAATGGTTCATTATATCTATTGTGAGAAAATTTTTGCTTCGTTAAAATGAGGTTTTAAGTACATCTGCGTCTATGGGAATTTCAAGGGGAATTACAATTGCTTTGTTATATCTATTAGTTTGTTATAGTTCACTTCATTATAACGAGGTTTCACTCTATTTACTCGATTTCAACATGCATCATCTTTCTACCAAAACAAGTTCGAAAATTTCCCATGCATTGCAATAAAGTAAAAAACTTGCTCCACATTTGTGGTGCTAGTAGCAGCCTCCCAGTTTGGGAGGTACGGGGGTCGGATGTAGCATTGTCGGTGTCGCAAAATGGTGACTGGGCATATATCGTTCTAGGTTCGCGTAGGTTCATTTAATGCTTGACTGCAGCCTTTGCGCATCCTATCTGTTTCCTGTGAAGTGCGAGGGGTGATGTTTTGCTTTCTTTATTGAAAGCTCACGTCAAACAAAATTGATTTTTCACACTGAAGATGGCGGTGGTGAGTGTTCCCTGTGTGCCCTGAGTGAGGCCTGTGTACGATAGTGGCATAAACAGAGGAAGATCTGCATGTTGACCAGGAGATGTTGCTATGGGCTGAAAATTAGAAAATTATCTGGACCTCGAAGAGCAACTTGTATGTTAACTTTGTGTTAAACTAGCTTGTCAAAGTAGATTAGTTGCTCACGATCGAGACATACCAAGAATTAATATCAAAGAAAAACTAGACCCTAAAAAAAAAATTATAAAGGGAATAAATTTTTCATTCTATGAAGGCACAATGTGCTTCGGCCTGCCTCAATCTTCTATTTATTTGTGGTTGGCAACGTTGTGCTATGTCCTAGTTTAAAAATGTGCTAGCGATGCTTTCAGGTGCACTTTTATTTTGAACCCATGAAAATTAGATGAACGTCTGATTTGAGTAAATACGGTACGACACATGTACATTCGGAACGGCCTTCATAATGAAGCTTGTACTTCCCACCATCCTCATGCTACTCGGTTGTGCCATATTAGCAGTTGCAGGCAACGGTGCAAACCTGTCCTTACAGCAATCTCTATCAAGCCCCACATTGTTGTGAATGTCGAACTAGAGTAGTAGCCGCTTATATAAATGTAGACTTGCAGGGTAACGTTGTTTCTTTGTACATAGCAAGTGACTGCGATTTTGATGGATCTTTGAATTTATTTCGAGGTCCAAGTAGTTGCGTTGCCCGATGTGTGTAAATAAGTTTTGCTGGGAAGACAATTCAGTAGAAACCGGCACATTAGCTAGAGTTGTGTTCTTCTAGGGCATGTTTGTGTTTGCTGTGCGCACAAAGAGTACTCATTTTTGAGAATATTTATAGTAATAGAAGGAGCTCGAAAGCACAAGTTTACCCAGGCCCTTACAATGTCCACACCAGTGTTAAGGCATATTTCGCATTCAGGACGTTGTTTTCATTAAATTACATGTTTGCTCATTGCACATGCTTTTCGTTTCTCATAAAAATTGTTGTTTATAAAGGTCAATGAACTATTCAGGTTATCAGGGCATCAATCCTAAAGGGCCAGTGAACTGGCCCATACTTTATTTTTATGCACCTTCCACAACGCTCTTTCATTTGCAAAAAGTGCCGCAGCAATTGCGTTTTGTAGATATCACAGCACTTTTTAACCATGTAGAAGCTGTATTTCAAAAGAAAAAATTGTCGCACCTTTCTCCCATGCCTGATTAATCTTCTTTGCCCACCCGAGAGATTTGATGTTGCCCACGGGCACTGTTCAGTAGTACCGACCCCGTCGATGGGCTCTTCCCGTTTATCAGAATGCGCCCTGGCCCCGCGGTGATGTGGCTTTGGCCACACAGCTGTCTCGTGTGTTGTGTGTGTCTGTTTGCCGCATCATTGCCTCACATTGCACTTCCTCGCCATGCCACCTGCAAGTGACTTGAGACAAGCGGCACATGGAAGAAGCCTTGCTCGGCCGTTTGCTTCGTTCCTATGACATGATTGCTAATGTCGTGTTACGTTGCCGATGGGAGTGTAGTTACGACGACGAGCTGCACCTACCCTCAGTGCTGCGAGTAACCTGACCAAATGAAATGGTTACTTTAACCCCTGTAACTTTGTTACCACACCACTTATTGTCAAAATTCTTGTGGCAGCATATTCATATTGCACAAGTTGCTCTATCTAAAATTGCTTCATCACAAATTTTGGACTGCAGAAACGTTCATTGACCCTCTAGGGCCAGTAAACAACCTCGCGGTCCAAAATTTTTGATTGAAAGATAACTGCGCACAGTATAATATGAACATGTGGCCGTAAGAATTTACAAGGTAAGTGCTATGATAAGGCAGCTCCGGGGTGCAGAAAAACCTGCATCGGCTCATTTTAGTTCTTTGCACCACCTTCCCATTTTTATTGGCAGCAAAAAGTGGTAGGCTTCAACCGCTCTTTGTCTGCTGTTGTGAAGGCTCTTTGTCGTGACTAAGCCTACCTCAATGACGTAACGTCCACTTCGGTGGAGCAGTGTTTATGGTGTTTGGCTGCAACCTGAAGGTAGCAGGTTCGATACCAGCCACGGCGTTTAGGTTGAGGAAAAATGGTAGAGGTTCGTGTACTGTGCGACGTCAGTGCACGTTAAAGAACGCCAGATGGTCGAAATATACGAAGCCCTTCACTCTGGCGTCTCGTAATCATATTGTGGTTTTGGGACGTAAAACCCCAAATATTATTATTCCACGATGTAACATGTTGTCAGGGATTATGTCATTGGAGCGTAGCCAAGGTCTGAGCGCGGCTTCCTGTACCTGTTACTCATGTCAGAGCGGCACAGTGAGGCAGTGCAGGACGACGGATGCGAAGTGCTGCCTGGGCAAACGACATGCCACAGCATATATTCCCTTCCCCTAGTGGTAATGTTACAAGATGCCTCTTGATCTTGAAGGCTTCCGTTCTGGCGATACCACTTGTTCCAGTGGTCTTTAGTCGCCCCACCGCAGTGGTCTAATGGCTAAGGTGCTCGGCTGCTGACCCAGAGGACGCGGGACCGAATCCAGGCTGTGGCGGCTGCGTTTTGATGGAGACGAAAATGCTGTAAGACAGTGTGCTCAGATTTGGGTGCACATTAAAGAACCCCAGGTGGTCGAAATTTCCGGAGCCCTCCACTACGGCGTCTCTCATAATCATATGGTGGTTTTGGGACGTTAAACCCCACATATCAATCAATCAATCAGTGGTCCTTGGTCTACCAAAATGGCAGAGGGCAGCACAGAAAAATGCAGCCTGCACATCTTAAAACTGCCTCAATGCAGGGCCAAAGGGCCATTTCAAAGTGCAGAGGACCAATCTGCAAAGTCAGAGCTAGGTAATGTTGTCTATGGGCAAGGTTACATCACTGTGTGGGTGAAAAGGACTTGGTCAGGCACAGGAGTGGGGCACGGGAGTTCTTGAAATGGGAGCCTGCTTGCCGGGCTGCAGCACTGGAATATGTATTCACAAAACGTAATCACCGCGGCATTCTGCAAGAATTGGCAAGCTTGTCTGAGAGGTGCAAAAGAAAAAAAAAGAAGTCTGAAACTGGTTACTGGCCCTTTTACCAATGCCCATGTTCAAGGCAGTCTGGATGTTAGTGTTCATGCAACAAAACACGTGATCTGTATACACATGTTCATTGTTGGCATCTGTGTGTTAATTTTGTCACTAACGCAAGATACGGTTGCAGAGTTTTGAGCAGTGCTTCCCGTCATGTCACCCGGCACAGTTGCTAGCCAGCTGTCGCTCTTTAAATACTGGTTGACTCTGGCTATGACTTACACTAATAAATTGACTCAGCAGTTTGCACATAACATTTTGGAATAGATTAAGTTTTTGTACCTGAAGTCAATTTATTAGTACTTCTTGAAGCTTGCCTTGGTAGCTAGTGTTAGTATTCTGGCTGATTTGTGAATGATTTACAGTAGTTTCAATTAATTGGTACAGTGGCTCAATCTTAAGTTGAATCTTGTACCTGAAGGCAGTTTTACAACTTTGTTTCGAAGCTTGGACCGGGCCTCTGTTGCCATAGCAGTGTGCTGCATTGCCAAAAGAAAGAAAAAAAAATTGTATGTGTTACAAGGCACAAATGTACATTTATAATTGTTTTCACAATACTCCGGTCAGATTTTAGAAATCTTGAAAGTGAGCTAGGACGTGCGTACAATTACCAGGTACCTATTAGAGTAGGGGTGTTGCACAATGATGGCACTTGTAATGCATATCGATTTCAATGGTATTTATCTGTCTATCACGCAGTTTGTGATGGTAAATGTTGACTTCTGAATATGCAGCTGCTAGTTGCACTTAGCAGTGTTGTGTATTAGCCCCCAGAAAAAACAACTTCAGGGTTGCTTTAGCGATTGTTCAAGTCTTACACTTCCATAGTGTAATACTTTATACGCCAGCTCAGTATTGATTTTTGAGGGCCACTACATAATTTTCTGGGGCAACAAGTCAGAGTAAAGTTTTAGTAAGCAGTCTTTGGCTGCACTTGTATTTATAGGAAAACATTTTAGTGTTCAGTGCAAGTCCACTCACTCGAATCTTCAAGAAGGAATACTGGTTATTGCTTGAGTACCTGAATAATTTATTATGTATGATGCACCTGTTTCTACAAAACACTCTCAGTTTTGTTTATTAGGGGGAATGTCATGCATTTCATCCATTTTTGTAGTCACTGTGATCGTTCGCACACAGGCTTTAGTCAGAAGCGTGGGCTGTGCATTCGTTCTTTTTTTTTTATGTACCACCTTCCTAATAGTTGCACAATGTCAGAAAATGTGACTTGTCCATAGCATTTCGATAATGTTGATGATGCCAAGCCTGATATTGAGACATTTTTAGTGTCAAATTTAAGTGTAATAGCATCTGGGCAAATGTAAAATAATGTGCATAATTGTAATTTCAATAAAGCACAGTCCCTAAGTTAGTTTGTTTTGTATTTGGTAAATGCAAGAGAAAAAGAACCTTTATCAATTACAATCAAAATTTATGCATCTGTCTGTAATAGACAACTGGCATTGTAAAAAAAAACATTTATCAATTGCAATCAAAATCTATGCATCTATCTGTGAATGGACCGCTGGCGTTGTTGATGCTCCTCGAGAAGCACTATTTTGTTGTACAAACTAGATCATTTCTTTCATGGAAAGAACAAATTTGAGAAAAGAATCTCCATGCTTCTTTCTTACGACGGAGCACCATGCTTACAAAAACACTTGCAAAGAGTGAATAACGTATTTTCAGTCACCAACCCCATCTTGCTGAGTGACCAATCGGGATCCACCCATTACGTACAATGACATAACAAAGCACTTTTACCTTGAACGCCGCATTTTTCCACCCCTACATCCGAAACTTAACAGACCACAGGCATTACCCCTACGACTATTGCAGACACACACGTACCCAAACCTTGCCGCACTTCACGTTTATTATCCTCATGCATGCCCCAGCGAGACATGCCCATCATGTGGACACACGGCGACACTCGCACACATGCTCTGGGAGTGTAGAACAACTCCTCCAGACTCTACTTCAAACAAGTGGGGGAGGTCCCTCAGGAGCTCACTTCTTGCCGACCAGCAATGGGCCATCCAGCAGGCCCACAAAGCGGCCGCCAGATACTCCCTGTAGGTCCCTACGTGGGAGACGCCTGCTAAGCGCGTCCTGCAGGACTGAAATAATGTTTTTTCGTTCCTTTCCATTTCAGGATTTACTTTTCACCAAGTAGCCCATTCTAAAAACGTCAAGATTGTGTGACACGCAGTGCTACACTGCTGCACATCTTACACTGTAGCCAAAACTTTTGCTAAATTCAACACATTTTCCTGGTCTATTGAGACTCTATTCAACGTGATTATAGTGTTTGACGTTTTGAAATCTTTATTATTTCTGTTATACCCGTGCCACACGGGCATAGAAAATGACATTTGGTGGCGAAGGCCTTCAGTTCCCGAATGACATTCGTTTCGCCGGCGCTGCTACACGTCCAAAGCGAATGACATTTGACTTGATGATGTCGATCACAGCACCTTCCAAGTGAGCATTGAGTGAATAGCAATAAAAAAATTAAGAAGCATTTACAAGCTTCATACACATCAGATAATCATCAAATGAAGAAATAAGCGTATTACGCTGTCCTAAGTTTTAGTTTCTTGCTTTGTTTTACAACGTTGCAGCCGACCGTAGCAACCTAAGCCAACACTAGTCACATCCACAGCGTAAATAGACACTAAAATTGACAAGCGTTTCATTATCAATACTTTATTTTCTTCGTATAACGTTCAAAGCATCTTTTTAAGACTTTAGTGCAAATAAAAGACGGGAAATTTCATTTTTGGCTCAATATGATTTGTTTTATATAGTTTCAGGTAAATTGCACTTCGCGAGCTGTGTCGTCGAGAGTAGGCATTTCTCAGTCAACTGAGTTTTGGCGAAGGCAGTTGGCGGCGAATGGCATTCGAATGGCATTCGGATGAATGCCATTTTGTTCGCCCGTGTGGCACCGCGCGAATGGCAATAAATCTGAAGGCATTCGGGGGTAAATGCCATTTTTTCTGCCCGTGTGGCACGGGTATTACCTTTTATTTGCACGTGATGGGCATATTTACTTCCTACAAGTATGAATATTTGTCTCAGCATTACCCATGAATAATCACCTGCCTTATTTTATATAAAAGAGTCCCGTAGTGGCTTCTAACACCATCATACCGTTTCTTTTGTTTTTAGATCTTTCGCTGTCATGCTCATCACACTCTTAGTGTTCCAGTACAAACAGGGCAAAGCCTACAAAAAAGCCTGTTGATTAATAATGAAACTGCGAACTTGATCATTATTCCTCTGAAGGAGGCGGAGGGAAAGCAAAAAACTGAAGTCAGAATTTCAATAGTTGTTGTATACATAGTGAAGTTCGGAGAAGGAGTATGGAAAAAAAATAAGCTGTAATGTCCACTCCTTGGTTTCCCTAGCTCAGGCGTTGGCAACAAACTGTATTGGTAAAGCCTCTTCTTAAATTGCACCCCTGTGACATGCGTGCTGAAAATAAAAACATGATTTATATTCTAGTGTGCATTATTATTGATTCACCAATTTTTTTTTTCTCTTTGTCTGCAAGCCCCACCCCCTCAAATTTGTTGTCTGCCCCCCACCCCCCACTACCACCATGTCAGTTTCATACTACTCAGGCCACCACCCCAAAAGGTTGCCAGCCCCTGCTTCAGTATATAACCAGCCAAAAGTGACTTAGCATGTGCAACACGTTGATTAACTTTGAAGATACAAATATCATTTCTGAAGAATAGATGCACTCTTTGCTTTGGTGATCTGAGGAAGCTAATGTATACCCAGCATTCTGTTACCTGTTCATGAAGTTTGGATTTACTGCCTCAGCTGGGCAGCCTTCGCTCATGCCACCGCAAAACAGTATTGCTGTCTGTATCAGTGCTGCATGTTGTGCTACATTTTCAACTCTTGTAACATTCTTGTCATTTTCCTGTTTCTCCTGAAACATGCTGAGCAAACATA
Organism: Rhipicephalus microplus; assembly: GCF_043290135.1. NCBI lineage: Eukaryota > Metazoa > Arthropoda > Arachnida > Ixodida > Ixodidae > Rhipicephalus > Rhipicephalus microplus. Next base: position 78,210,002 of record NC_134704.1, read on the forward strand.
AGGCAGAAGGTGTAAGTACCACTTGTTCAATGACCGTCTTATTTATGTCTTGAGAGAAGCTCACTGCATCTGTAAAACGCGAGAGTTACTTTTGAAATCCAGCATTGTCCGTGACACTCCAAATGTGAGACAAAATGGCAAAATCTGTATTAATACTATAGGGATCGCTTGATTCTCATTATGCTGTGTGGAATATAGTTATTGATGTTTTTCTTTCCTGTTTCTTTTAACAGATGTGTGACCAGTAACGATCCCACCTCAAGTATTCATTGCCAGAAGACAGTAGACATCCAGGGCGTTCGCACAAATTACAGTGCCCCGCTTCTTGTCACTGGTGGTGCGCATCTTGCGGAAAAGCATTGTACAGTTGAACTGTTGAGCTTTTTGTACATATTGTTTAAGACATGCCAGTGATGTTTTGGTGAAAGATGATCCCGTGAAGCTTAAGTTATAAAGTCTGAAGAGATAACTGTGAGGTTCGTGCATTCCATACGTTTGTAGCGACTTGATTCTCTGTTCTTGATGTAATGTATTTGTCCTTGTTACACGTGTATGATAAATAAACATTACTGCATTGAATCCTTTTGTAGTAATGCTAGAGCAATGTTTTTCATCGAGCCTCCAATTCTCAAGGTGGAACGAGAGAACCCCTGAACAGGTCTCATTGCACATACTACTGGTTGGGCACTGCAAGTTGTAATGCACCTGATATCTACTGCATAGTTTTACGTAGAGGGGCCCTGCAACACTTTTTTAAGTACCCATCAAATGGATTCACTAAAGGAGCTTATTGCCTCACGAATTCACCAGCACAAACATTTTTAAAATTTGCCCAGTACAAATGAAAATACAAAGATTTGTCGCACGCTTCTCTCATCCCGACAAAAGTGCTGGAAGTTAAGCAGTGAGGGATGGATGGAGAAAGAAAAAAATGTCACTTGCACCTCTTGACTTTGAGCATTTTTTTTTATTTGCTTCAAATACGCAGCTTTTCAGTGCAATCCCGTACGTGTGTGTGGACAAGCACAGCCTTTTGCTACGGCTCGAATAAGGACCAAGCGAGCGATGCTCAAATCAGCTGACACAATGGCGGTGATAAGTGACTTTTTAGCTGGTAGCATCATTCGTCAAGAGGAGAGAAAGCAATTTTTAGCTGAATTTGAGAATTGATTGTGAATTTCTGGCTGCGTGCTGTGCTATAATATTAAGGTCGCGTGTTCTCAAGAGGCTTGACTACCGATTGGCAGCGTTTTCTGACCATGCTCGAAAATTGTTGTGGGGCCACTTTAAGAATGTCTGAAATTTGCTCTCATTAGAGAATTTACTGCTTGGAGGAAGGCTTCACTGCCAACAAAAACAACCATGTTTGCCTCCGCAAGTCTTGTTCTTTCCTTTCTCATGTGTACCACAGTCGATTACATATAAGCCGTGCATTTTTGCGACGAGCCTCGCCTTTAAATTAAATTGAATTGATTCTGCAACAAAATTATGAGTATGACCAGGCAGAAAAACTACACTGATCAATATAGTCTACGAGTGTAGTGATGTGGGCTTGTTGGTGCATGATTGAAAGGTAGTTTTTTAACGCTGGTGTGGAAAAGGACAAATAGAGGCACTGGACACATCGGTGCTACTCGCCACAATAGCGAATAGTGCCCATGTGCCTAGCGTCTCGTCCTATTGTCCTCGTCCACACCAGCGCCAAGAAGCTGTCCTTCCACTGCATGGAGCAGGGGCAACCTGGCCCCCTCATATTCCGGGAAGATTCGCAGTGATCAAACAGAAGCACAAGGTGTACGTAATGCATGAACTAAAGGAGTTGGCAAACACTTTCAGGGGTAATAAACAAGGTGTTTTCTTGTGTTTTACTATTTTACTTTATAGAACACTTCCAAATGTAGCGTTGCAAATTAGAAATATCCCAACTTCTAATGTTGCGGCACTCCAAACAGCCTCGCCTTGTTTGGTGCCCCTCACCACATTTCGGAATGCTCAAACCTAGTTGGTGCCCATTAAAAACATGCATAGTAAACAATGCAGAGAAGACCCTTTCACAATTGATACATAAACACAACCTGAGGTATATTTATTGGGTAGAGTGCACTTCTGCTTTAACAGTGAGTGTAACGGTCTGAGCGTCATCATCCGAGGAAAAGCTTTCACCACGACATTCGTCGGAACCCCACTGCTTCTTTTTGTCTTGCACGAAATAGACTGATGGTTGAGCGGCATTGTGACGTATGTTGTAATCAACTTCATCCGCGACATGTGACCCTGTTTCGCTGTGTGCAGATTTGTCGCCAGAGTTATCTGTGCTACTATAAGATTCAAAGCTGTTAGAAATGGTGCCACTCTCGTGCCTTTCGTTGCTTACTTGCGTCGAGTCATGACTACTGGAAGCAGCGTCGCCTTCTATTTGTTCGCCAACATATTCCGACTCTGAAGTAGGAAGTTGAGATTGTGCATCAAATGTTTCCGAGCTATAATTTGTCTCATTCGAATAAAGTTCTTTTTCGGCAGCATCCGCAATCTCGTCTTGCGTAGGTTCGCTAGATTCTCGACTTGGGCTGCGCCTTTCGTCATCACTGATGCTGTGCTCTTCTTCGCTAGATACAACGGAGTTCGTACCACCGTCATCTACACTTTGTTCAAATCCGTCCACAGTTTCAGAACTACTAGTAATGGGGCTGCTGAGGCCACTTGATTCCTTTGGCGTACTTCCAGGAAATGGTGTGTGTTCCTCCGTCGGCAGTTCTTTAAGCCTCTTCTCAAGCATGCACCGGTAGCAGGGGTTTCCGCCTTCAAGCTTTGCAAGCGAGAAGCGACCTTGGGAGCCTCCCAGTCTCGTGCCCACGTTGTACCTGTACTCGCAACAGCTGCTGAGCTGGACGTCTCTGATGTCGTTGAGGAAGATGACAATGCTGAACGGGTAGCCGCAGTGCCTCCGGGACGCGAACGTGAACGTCTCGCCCGGAGTCACCTGACCGGCGAAGACGGTTAAAGACGTGCCTCCACAGTGCTGCTGAGTTACCCTGATCACCGACTGGCGCGCTTCGGCGATCCTCGACCCAGACCCTCGGAACAGAAGCGAGACCCTGCAGTCTGACTTCTTGGGAAAGTGGTTTTTTGTGATCCCCAACTCTTCTCTCAAACTGGTCGGCGTCGATGGTGTTATGCTCGCCCTCCGGAGTGTGCTTCGAGAACCCGCTGCCGGCTGGCTAGGTCGCGGCATCACGAGCTTGCGCTTTGACGAAGGGTTCACGGGAAGCAGGTAAGGCGACACGGGCTCGCTGATAAGTGCCTTAGGAGGAGGAGCAACAGAAGTCGAGGACCCACCTCGGCAGGCCGCGCAGGTGAGGTCCGCATTTCTCGCGCTTACGACGACTCCACTGTCCCCGGAACTAGTACTCGTGGTGTCCGGGCTTACCCGTGAGCCGGAGAGGGAGCAGGTGCAACAACGCGAATCGGGATCGTCGACGTTAGGGTTACCGTCGTGTCGGAGGCGCCGCACCAAGCCGACGCGGGCCAATCGTTGCCTGACCAGGCTCTTGTGGAAGTGGGGCCGGAGGTGCTCGTCATTGAGGCTGTCGTAGGAGTCGATCGGGCCCGCGCACTTCTTATGCTTCGCAGCTACCATCCACATAATATACACGTGCGTGCGGCGGCCTCGCTCGTGCGTGCTGTCTGTTGTTGCCCGGCCGTTGCGCGGTTGCCTAGGAAACGTTATTTTGTGCCGCGGTATGCGCGATCTGCGCACGCCACTCGTCCGGCGTCGCAGACCGCCTGCCAACGAGGCGCGGTGTAGGTTGCGCGTATACATCTTTTTATGCGAGTGTTCGTAGGTCAGAAGCTTCTTGCCTGCCTTATAACGTCGCGCAGTGGCACATGCCGTCGGTCTGCGGAAAGTAGAGCAGTGCACGTTATTTAGCAGCATCACCTCTGCGCACTGTTGTGGATGCCCCATTTCCCAATCTGCGCGAAACGTTCCGCCGACGTTAATAAGGCAACTCGGTGTACCGTTGTGTAACGACCATGCCGCTTTGACACACAGACAAGGCTCCGGCGCAGCGAATACAGCCGCGCTTAAACTAATCGTTTTAGGCGCGTGAGTCAAACATTCTACGTTAACGGCCTTTTTTCTTATTGTTGCTTTATTATCAGTCTTTCAGTAGATCAACTAGCGACCGAAGTAAATAATTGGTGCCCTTCTTATTAAGCTTTATTCAAGTCAAACTGCTTCGCTGTTAAAACGAAAACTTCGGCTGTGAGTACTCCGCCTCAGATCACTCAGGCTTCGGAGTGAAGCCGCCTGTTCATGACTTGCAGATATATTTTTAAGTGCCCCAGGTGGTCGAAATTTCTGGAGCCCTCCACTACGGCGTCTCTCGTAATCGTATGGGGGTTTTGGTACGTTAAACCCCACATATCAATCAATCGGAGTTTTAAGAGCGCAGCAATTTAAGGGGCTGGGCTGTAGCATGCTGTCGTTGCGCGCGCTCGCGCCAAGGAGAGGAATTTCTCCTGTTCTTCGAGCGCGCTTGGCGTAACGCAGGCTGATCCGCTTATAGAAATCGAAAATAGGAGAAAGCAAGAGCGAAAGGGGAAAATGGAACAGGTTCAGAAATTGAGAATGAATGAGATAAATAAAAGTAAAGAGAAAAGGAAAACCGAAAATAAGCAAAGATGGCTGCCCACTTCTGCACTTACCTTCAGGTACTGCAGGATTTTGGCACTCCTAACGTGAAGCTGCCTTGTCAGTCGTCTCTCCATTTATAGCATTTTCCAGTTACGAGTGCTCTGCAGCTGGGCGCTTTTTCTTAGCTGTGAAGTTGCCTGTTTACGCCTTGCAGTTCGTGTTTTGGAGCCTGGCTGCACCCGTTCCTGCTGTGAGCGGCGTCGGTGTAACAGACAATGAACGAAGACGAAAAATTATGCAAGATTGCTGAAATCATACCACTGCTTAACAAACTGGGGGCTGGATATAATATCGACAATATAAGACCAATAGCATTAACATCATGTAATGAAACTTTTTGAAAGGGTATACCCGGCCTTCATGGACTATAACATTTGTAAATGACCAACAGCTGTTGAGCCCCAGCCAAATTGGCTTTAAATCTGGACATTCAATCTCGAATGCACACGTAGACCTCGAAAGCCGGGCTCACATTGCTCAGCACTAAAAAAAAAAAAAAACAGTACGCTGCGTTAGTTACCTTATAGCTGTGACGTCCCCGCAAACACGGACTGAACCCCGGTTTTTTCAAGATGTTTTCGCTCGTTTTTTAAAACAACAAAAGAAAAGGGAAAAGAAAACCTTCGATGTAACGAATGGGCATTCCGCAGTGGAGTACCTGGAAGAATTATTTCTACCGTTCTCACGCCCCCCCCCCTCCCCCCCCCCCCCGTGCAAACACGAGGACCGGGCGGCGCCTTGTTGTCTACAGACAGTGTGACAGTGTACGGTGGAAATAATCCGCGCGCACCCTTGAGATTTGTGGCATGGGGGAGCAGCAGAGCACCTTTTGTTGGTTCGGGGAATGCGACCCTGCCGCAGCGCTTGTGCCGGGTCCGGCCTGACTTTCCGTCAGCCTCCGTGGCTCCAGGGCTCATTACTGCGTTCTGCGCGGATGACCACCCGCGGCGTTGAATGACGAGGAAGTGGCGGCTTCGGAGAATTTCGCGGGAGACACCGAGCTGCATGGAGACGTCGAGACTCGTTCTGGACATCGGCTCATCAAGTACCAGAAACAGGTGTAATTGGTTCGGCCGAAAGCATTTTGGCACAACACTGCAAACTCCGGACGTTGGCCATTACAGACGACGTACTTTGTCGGGAGCATTGAGACTATTGTTCGCCCGTAGTTCACGTGTCCTCGGACAACTCGCCTATCTCTCTCTGAGGCTTGAGTTTGTACATAGTTACTTGCTCGGCTTTGCTTGGGAGAGGGTTTTCCACTGGTGCGGGCCGCGGGGACGGCCGTCGAAGATGACACACACACCGACTGACAGAGAAATGTGTCGTGTCAACAGTGGCAATTGGTTAGGTGCCACGGAGGGGCGGAGTCGGGTCCTACGAAAAGGGACTACGAGACTCTGCACGGAGAGCCAGAAATACGATGCGATGAGCTCGAGATGGTAGAGAGACCGAATGGAAAAGGAAGATAACGGTGCGAAGAGATAGCGATGAGAGGCGATGAGATGATGACTGGGGCAAGGACGGTACGATGAGGAATGAAAGTTAGGGATAGGAGGCGAGTGAATGGAGCTTTACGAAAGAGGGCTAAGATGGAAATCATTGAGAGGTACGACGTAGGCGATGACGAAGACGATGAAGACGCCGACGAATTGGACAGATCAGACCTCGACGCCAAGAACCAACCTTCGGCCCCGATTCGAGCAGCCAACTCCGAGGCCCCGACTACATGGACATTCTGTGAGACGAACTTCACCTCCTTTACTTAAACGAGCTTTGCGGGAAGGGATGCGGCATATTGAGACATTGCGCGGTTTTATTAATTAATGACTTTATCATTTGTGTCGTCCTGCGTTTACTTTGTATCGTCGCACCATTATATTGTCAAGGCTATTTCCCTTATGTATCCTGCGTCGCACGTCGCGAGTGTGTAAATCATGTGTTATAATTTTGTGTAGTTTGATGTACGTGGGTATACGATGTTTGCAGTTGGTAATAATCAGTAAACAGAAACAGGTCGTAGCGTCTCTCACTTCCCGGCCCCACCACGAATCCCTGTATGTGAGAAGTGATTGAGACATAGCCAAGAGAGAACCGGATAGACAAGGGGTGGAGTGGTCTTCCCTCTCTTTGGTAATCGGTGGCGTAGCGAGGGACGTCTCATAGCCATCAGTAAAGCATACGATAGTGTCGAACAGTCTGTATTAATGAATCGTTCACGGTGCCATGGACTCCCTTCTTATATCGTAGCATGGATGACAGAATTTTAAAAGAGAGTTTTACTGCGTTGAAGATGCTTTTTCTTCCTGCAAGCACAAGCAGACGCGAGGCGTGCGTCCCAGGGATCAGTACTTTCACCAGCATTATTCACCATCTTCATCTGTACTATTCCTATTCTATCAGGGGTGCAGACTTGTGTTTATGCGGACGACACTGCTTTTCACATGCATCGCCCACACGAAACTTTACAGTCGTACTTGAGTGAACTCGATAAGTGCATGGCTAGATGGACTGCAGTTAAGTCTTGTGCTATTCTGGTTTTTCCGGTTAACGATCCGGTGAGAATACAACTTACAAGCTGCAGGATGATCCCGCAAGTGAAATCATTGAAATACCTCGAAGTCAGTGGCACGTATACCGACTTTTTCGCGAGTGAGGGGGGGGGGGGGGGCAAACCTATCTCACTCGTCTGCCGGAAACAGACGGAAGAATGGTGCCTTCAGCCCGATTTCCGCGTCCAAACTATTCGTCACACTCATCGGCTCGCAACAGTTTCGACAGAGCGTCGATGACGATATATCCTTTTTGAAGCAAATTATTTTCGGAAGCAGCAAGTGCTTTGACCTGTCTTTGAAAAGTTTGCTCGTTCTCATTCCTAACTTCATCATTAAGTTACAGCAGTACGAAAGCATGAACAAGTGATGTAATATTATAGGTTCCCTGCTCAGCGCTTGCCTGCTCTTCAATACTGTTGCACAAGACGCAAAGGCGTCGCATAGGTGACCCGCACCACAAAGAGCCGACTAGGAAAATCATCACAGAGGGAATGTTGGCAAAATTTCACTCTGTTGTAACATTGCCTCGTAACATCTTAATGCTCCCATAAGAACATGATTGAGTGATTACTGTTGTGACAGAAAACTTCACCATGTTTGTTGATTTCCCCAGCGTACAGCAACAGTGACCACTATCAAAAGAAGGGGGGGGGGGGGGGGGGGCTCAGCCTCTTAACTTTTCTCAGTGGGGGGCTCGCGCCCCTCTTGCCACCCCCCCCCCCCCCTCCCGGGATGATGCGCCTATGCTCGGAGTCATATATAACGAACAACTAAACTGACAAGCTCATGTTTAATATATCGCAACAAAAGGAGCATGGGCAATGTGTATTGCGCAGGCAGCCGCAGATCGGGTATGAGAAGAAAAGCACTTTTGATGGTCTACAAAATGTACGTACGACCGGTATTGGAATTCGGCTGTGTTATTTTTTTCGGTGTGCCAGCATACCAGCTTCGGGCACTAGTCGTATTAGAGCGAGAGGCTTTAATTAGGGCTGTGCTTAGGCCTTCTAAAATACGTGGCGAATGCAGTACGTGTATTATACCTGGAAGCGATCGAGAACATCGCCCCAGTTAAGCCGATTTAACCTACTTACGGTGCCGACTTTCTTACGGTTGCACAAAACACTGTCTAACCATACTCAAAAAATTTTCATCTACAGTCCCGATATATTTTTCTCCGAGCACTGGTCTAGATTCCGCAAGCTACAAATCATATTTGTACAAAAATTACTCGATTCCTGAATGTACGAATTCGTTATGTGCGTTTTTTGACCATGCAACCTAAATTCACAGACATTGTCTACGACGATATTTTTCCGAACCACGCGAAATTATTACCTCATGGAATTTTAAATGGACTATTACAAGAGCATCTAGATAATCTGCCAACGATCGTGGTTATTGCAACAGGCGCATCGCAAACGGAGGAAAAAGCTGGCATAAAAATTTTCTGCCCCCAACTTGACTGGTATTTTTCTTTACGACTGCCGGATTTTATCCCAGTTTTTATAGCTGAATTTATGGCCATAATATTAGCTCTCCAAAAGGTACCCAGTTTAAATACAGTAGTAGCAATGTGTGTTCTCTATCTGCATCTGGTGAAACACCTCTTCTAAAGCTTTTCAAAATACTAGTTCCCACGCACCTACAATGTCTCCACTTAATTTGGGTACCAGGATACAAGGGACGCTGATTCTATAGCAAAGGCGGCGCTTTTGATGCCAATCATTCGCGGTTTTCCCACTGACAACATACATTACAATTGCACGATTCCGCACCCTAACTTTCACAGAATACTTATCAGACGCTGTCTTGACAGCTTCTCCAGATTATAGGCACCTATTGTTTCCCTGGAAGTGAGTTATCGCGGTCGAGAATAATGGAAGTGGCCATAACCAAGCTACGCTGCCGGGTTACCTCCCTCAACTTTTACCTGCATAGAGTAAGTCAAGCGTTGTCTCCTCCGTGTTTCTTGTGTAAAGAGGAGGAAACAATCAGTCATTACTTTCTGTCCTGTCGCCGGTATACAACATTGAGGAGAAGATTCATAGCACCACCTTTTCGAAACTTGGGTCTGAAATACCCGAATTAGTTGTTCTATCATTTGGCGCCTCTACTCTAGGCTACAGTCACAGGGATGTTTACTACGCCATAGAGGAATTTATAAGTCAGACTAAACTAATATCGAGCTTAATTTTTCACCCTTTTAAACATTTAAATATTAATGTTCAGTAATTATTTGTTGTGGTACCTATCCCTAGCATATACGAGTAGTAATGCGAAGAAACACACACGCACACAAATTCACCTAACACTCGGCCAATCCCCTGCCATGAGAATAGGAGAAAAAGAAGAAGAAGAAGGGAACCCTGATGGGATGCGAAGCAGCAGCGGTGCGCACGCCGTTGACCCGGCTGAAACGAGCGTCAACGCGGGTGCTGGAAGAACGGTTTGAAGCGAAACTCGGTGTAGCCTTTACTCGAGCAAACGTTTCTTTAAAACGCAAAGACACGGGAGGCGGGTTGGGTTTCGTGTAAGTTTCATCGCAGATAAACGAGCCGAAAGAATGTTTCCACTCGACGTGTGGTCAGGCGTTGGAGAGGGTGAAGCAATAGAGAAGTGTGTTGCGAGCGGGTGGAGGAGCAACACCACCTAGGCACTGCGCCGTGCTCCCGACCGGGTTGCAGAAATTAGGTGCCTTTTCTCATCTTCTAACCAGTACCACCACACCACTTAGGTGTTGCTCCTCCAGGCAGCTGCTGCGGGTGAGAGTGACGCCAACGCGCAGCTACGACATGACTTAAGTAATACTCGGCATTGTTTCGTGCGCGTTGGCACGGAGACACGGACGGATAGCGCTACACGGGCTAGGCAAAAGAGATGCTTCGCATCTAAAAAATCGCAGCATATCCACGGAGTGAATGATGGTGAGTGAGGCGAAGCTTCCATTCGTCCGTGTGTCCATCCTTCTGTGCATCCGTCCGCCGGACGGAAGCACGAACAGAAGCGCGGAAGGACGGATCGACTGACGCACGGATGGACAAAAGCAACTAAGGACAGACGGAAGCACGGACGCACGAACGGACACATAAAAAATTAAGGTTTAATTCACAGCCACGTACGCCGAGCAGGCTGTACGTTTGCAAACGCCAGCGTCGCCGAAAGCGCAAGCGAATCACTACTCCGCGCGTCATACAGCTTTCACGTCGAGGGCTACAGCACACATTTCATACCGAATATACTAGCAACTGCCATAGTGCGGCTGCTTAGTGTGACTACTTAAAGGGACACTAAAGTCAACTATTAGGTCGAAGTTGATTGTTGAAATAGCGGTCCAGAAACCTTTTAGTGTAACTTTTGTACCAAAGAGGGTCCTATTTTGAAATAAAATCACGTTTTAGTGCTCCGCATCGGGTTAGCGCACTTCAAACTACCCGTCTCAAGAAGCGGACCAAATCACGTGGCACACTGTTGCCATGCACAACGTTGCCCGGCTTTACTGTGCTTGTAGCGGCAGCCCGAAAGCAGCGGGAGCCACAGCAAAACAACGGCCATCGATCGATTTCCCGCCATTGGCTTCGAGATTGCAGACGCTTTTGTTTCAACTGGTCCCCGCTAGATGGCCCCACCTGTGCAGTGTAACTACGCGAAAATGAAATTTTTGAACCACTCGCGCCATTCCCCACAGTAACGTCCAGCGGTTCTTTTTTCAATGAATCAAACAAAAACGAACAAGCAGCATTTTATTGCGTCTCTTTATGCACCGAAGGTTCATTATTTAGTGCAGTTAAATCGATTACTAGTGAATAATTGTAGGCGGTCCGTCTGATGTCATTGGGATCATTTTGAAAATGTCCTACTGTGGCACTGGTGTTCTTGTGCATTTACCTTAATTTACAATGAACCAAGCAGAAACGAACAAGCAGCATTTTATTGTGTCCCTTGATGCACCGAAGGTTCATTATTTAGTGCAGTTAGATCGATCACTAGTGAATAATTGTGGGCGGTCCGTCTGATGTCATTGGGATCATTTTGAAAATGCCCTACTGTGGCACTGGTGTTCTTGTGCATTTACCTTAATTTTTCAGTAAATAGGGCACTGTTGTTGATAATATTGTCATTTTAGATGTTGTCATACATTGAGCTTTCATTTTAATGTAAATTGTTATTTGACATTAGTGTCTATTCAAAGTGTGACTGCTGCGGCACCCCCATGGGTTTGACACGAGTAGGTCGCTGCTCCGGGATGTTTGAGCACACTCTTCCCCTTCATGCCGGAACAACAATAAAGTTGCTTCACTCACTCATACCGAATGTTCAGTTTTCAATTCGTGGGCCTATTGCATAGTATGTGCATCTAAGCTCAGAGTATGCCTTTTCAGATGAATTCTTGTGAAACTGTGAATACTTGTGACAAATTGGGGAAGGGGAGGGTGGTGAACTTGAAGGAACACAAGCTGTTACTTGGTGTTACAGTTTTGGCAATACTTTTACATGGATATAACTGAAATTGAGGTATCTAGAGCGCTCAGCACGAAACGAAATGGAGGTCAACACATTGTAAAGAAGACCGCCAGGACTGCGCAGAACGTGCAGAATAGTGACAGCGAAAGCTGGAAGAGCGGCATTTCAGGGCGTTTTTGAAACACTATCTGGGTAACTGCTATGAGATCACTTGCAGGGAACCCACTACTCTATTAATCACAATTTTTGTCTAGTAGGGAGGCATTCACTATGCCATCTTTCGGCATTCAGAAAACGTGGTATTCGCAACACACTAGCAAGCAAATTCGTACAATTTTTGGATGCTGTGGCTGGCGACAAAGAATTATGCCTGAAGCTTTTGTAATGGGTTGGAGATTTGACGACCCACTCAGTACTCAATACGCATTGTGCGTCACCTGAATGTTCTTTTTTTGTTCTAAGATGCTACATTACTCATATAAATGAGATTCTTTTCCCGACATAAATCCTGCCCAAGCCCAGTTTGCAACGGATTTCCAAGCACCAGCGTGACTCAGCAGTGGAATACTGGGCTGAAACGCAGGAGACATGGGCTTGAATCCGATCGTCTCCAAGTTATTTTCTTATTTCGCACCAAAATGGATACAAACACCGGCGGCGGGCAACTATGGAGCTCGCGACCGTTATTGTGATCTCGTAACAGTTTTCGCTGTAAAAGGCATGAGCAGTGACCGTCACATTTGTGTCGAGTGACATAACTTCAAGCACCATTCCAGTGCTCCCAGAGAAAGAAGAATTGGTATGGAAAGGCCAACAAAATGTCTTCAAAGTGAACTATGGTTCGACATCATTGAATGATAACACAAAACACCATATTAACGTGCTGGACTTTCTTCAATAGGTAATAGCCTAACTCACAACAATGGCAACTTATTGCCCATTTTATTTTAAATCCTTACATAAACAATAACTCATAAACTTTTGTTTATGTACAAAGGTCGTGCAAAGTCACTGCATCTATTTGTAGCCACCAGGTGTGCAAAGAAGGAAATCCAGCACCTCTGGCAAATTACGTCCACGACAGCCAAACTGGCTTCAGTATGTTTCAAAAGCGAATAGGTTTTCGACATGCATGTAATGTGGTTCATTGCCTCACGTCCCACACCTGCGAAGCGTGAGGCATGCAAGAATCGGCAGACAGGCAAACAGGGACACTCTTTTATAGGGCCACCTGTAATAATCCCATTTATAAACATTGTTACATTCATTGCACAATGTCTAACAGCAGCATATACACATCCAGTCAAACGTTACAAACCTACAAATCAAGCAGGAATGTTTAAACACAATTTTCCTACCAGTATAGAGCAGATGCATTAAAGGTAGGCAGTTAACCTTTTTGTTAGAGATTAATTGTCATGTGATGCTTGCTGATATTTCACAGCTATTCAAGCTATGTTGGCGTTTGGCCAATACTCATAGAAATTGTTGCTTCTTGAGGCATAGCCATGGCGAGCAGCCTCAAGCGAATACCCCCAGAACTGTTTTTTATTCTTGGATTGTATTACATATAGTTCTACGCTTCACTGGATTCCTATGATGAAATTCATGCTTGAAGATTTTGCAGCTTCTTTGAATTGGGAAGAAAAAAAAACAGTAGTTTTGCGAATCTCGCAGCATATATATTTACATGGTGCGTTATCAACTCTTTAAATGTACGCCAAAGTAAAATATTTTGTGGCCAAGCAAATGTTACAAATGAAGAAAGATCCCACAGACACTACGAGGATTAACCGACTAAGCGAAGCAAAAACAAGCCAAGCCTAGGTTTTCCGCAGTATACAGGCTTCAACTTGATATCTGTTTAGAACATTTAAATGTACAGGCAATATACATGAATGCTAAGAGAAGGTGCCACGTTTCAAGGCATTAGCGCTTGCAGATCGACACTAAGCATTTAACATCCGATGGAAGGTACCATGTAGTCATTTTGAACAAGTATACCTTGAAGAGACATACACTGCCATCAGCAAATATTTAAGTTCATGCACAAACTGTCACACCATGAGCCCCGCTTTTCTGCAAATTATGAAGCAAAAGCTGCATTGATCAACCCTTCACACAGGTGCGTTATTTATATCATGGCCCAAAGCCAGACCTTTTAAACTTGGCAGTCTCCTCCTCTCACGCCGTGCAGACAACAATCAACAACAATCTGTATGTCCTCTAGACAGAAAAACGAGTAACCTGCACTGCAGGATGGCTGATAATACCACAACCACGTTCTCACACTGCAAAGAGTCTCCTCTCGACACAAATGTCGCTGTAACGTGACACGAAAAAAAGAAGAAAGGTGCACCCGTTTACGTTTCAACAGATCTTTCCACGTCTATTCTCCTCAGTCATTTTAGGCAGAAGCTGGCCTGGCTACCTCTTTTAGCCAAGTCATTTCAAACACAGCTTTCTGTACAATGAAGGCCAATACAAGCACTGAAACATTTGTGCAGGTAGGCCACTGCAGTAGATGCATCTAACTTCATACGGGTACAGAAATTCAATTACTACAATTGCGACAAAAATGAGCCTGTCAGGTTAGCACAACACACCAACCTGCGCAGATATCGACATCCATTAAAGCTTTGTGGCGCAGTAGAAGATGGAATGATAAAAACCACTCTGTCATCACATACCATTGACCCCTTGCCTACAAACCTGTCCTTTTTGCTAATGCATTGATTGATTTCTCCTTCACCAGCGGCTTACATGCCTAGTGATTTAGCATGCCAAACACTAATACGAAAAATGCTAGTGTAGTCGGCTGCAAGTGTTAATACATTATATTAACAAAAATTAGCTGTCCTGAGCAGAGCATCTCGTGTTAAGCTTTCCACAAGCTGTAAGAAAATTGACATCAATTTGGTACCGTACAAACATGCTATATGCACAGAGAAAGAAAAGCTTTCTTTAACCTTTGAACAAACGTATTAACAAACGTATTAAACAAACGAATTTAGCACTTTAGCCAAGTTAAACCCCTGCACTATAAGTGTGCCGCCTAAACAGTTCTGAAAATGCACTCTCTCTCACCCTTACTACTTTCTGTGTTTGCACTAACACAGCAACAAATGCTATGGCTGAGGTCAGATTTCTTGAGACTTCAAAACTGGGCAGTGCCTCCGGCCAGCATCCAAAACAAGCACCCCATGATCATTTGGCCATGGTTAAACTATAATCTCCGAGATAGGACGTTACGACATACAATCTTGAAAGCAATTTTGACAGCTACGTTGGCTGGAGAATCGCTCTAGATTGGCACAGCTTCCAATCTTGCAACACCGAGAAGGGGGAAGGTTATGAAGGTATGCTACGAGTAGCGTTTGACAGCTGAACACTCTAGCCAGAAAAACATATGCTGGGTGATTTTCTTTAACACCAGACACATTCCACACGTTTATCTTAACAGGGTTTCTTTAGGACATAAGTGAAAAAAAAAAAAAAAAACGAACCAAATAAGAATCTTTACAGTTCAGTTTCCAAGATGTATAAAGCCTGTTGCATCGCTAAGAAACCAGAGTTCCCCAAAATAGTTTCACTTGTGGGTGCTTTCAAGCTCAACAGATGCGATATGCAGCAAAATCGATTCAGGTGTGCTTCAGTGTTAGTTTCCTGCAAGCTATGCGGCTAGGCCCTTGGTAGTGCTGGATTATAACATGTGCCATACGTGATAAAAAAAAAAGAAAGCTTTATTCAGCTGACTATGTGACATAGGATGAAAACGACACTGAACAGACGGTGTCAAAATGAAGGCTGTCTTGATTAAAGAAATTTGTGATATATTTATATATAATATATAATAAAAAACAGGAAATAACCACTGAGGAATCCATTAACAACTCTAACATACATACACTCACATCTGTGCATCACAGGCGCTTTATATAGTTCTTTCTCCAGGTAAATGGACATGACAAAAGCTCTGGGTACATAGCATAAAGGATCAAACAACACACAAAAGACAACAAATTATTCCAATCAAGCTCAAGTTCACAGCAGCATAAACATAGTTGCTTCCATATGAACCAAAGTCTCTAGACACAGAACCTCTCCATTCACTACACGAGCTTCTACGACAAGCTGCTTTGCTGTTCTCTCTAAACTCTCTGCTAAAGCTTTGCTCCTAAAGACATTGTTTTATTTTTCTTAATGATCGACTGGAAGACAGTCTTCGTGTTTTGTGCCCACAACACAGTTCACGGAGAGAAGGCAAGAAAGAAGAGTGCGACTGCCAGAAATTTAGAACCTAGTTCACACTCAAGAGGTGGTACCCCCCTTCATGGCACCAGGCCATACCAAGGTCTTAAAATCTTGTGGTATTCTTCAGTGCAAGGTACCGTGGCAACCACGCTGACAAATACATTCACGTGAAGTTCCAATATCTGAGCCACCTCACGGCAAAAGACGAGGCTACAGAGAACGTAGCACGCTTGTGACTAATTACCAAGTCTCTCCGATAATTGCAAACGTAAAACGGCGACTGCACAAAGCATGTTCCAGGCGCTTCTACGATGCGACGTGCGTTTGGGTCAGGATGGCTACTGCACGTTGTGAGATAACCGCTCGGTTATCAAGATTGTACTGCATGCCACGGGTTATTATTTTTAGCCAGCTTAATGTACACTGCTGCTGGCACAACAGTTCTGTTGTCACACGTCAATATCCCAATGACTCAACACTGGCCCGACAATACATCGGGAGTGCATTCAAGTGGTTGCCGCTTAAGCAGCAGCAATGTGTCCTAGGTCCAAATGAAGCAGTGCAGCTCTGCAGACACACATACACACACACTCACAAGCTTAAAAGATGCGCGCACAACATAAATGAGACTAGCGTAGCAGCAGACAGTTGGGGCACCCTGAATTACCCGCCCTTGTGCCGTTTGGTGGAGGGGCCGTAGCGGCTGTGGCCCAGAATGTGTTTCCCGGATAAAATGTGGTTGGAGGAAGAAGGCAGCATCCGGCGACTCTATTTGTGGGCCGCCAGCATCTCCTGTATTTCGTTCTCCCACTCAGGATCATCGCCCTGTGCGGCCGAATTGGTTGCCACCACTTCGAAGTCCTGCAGCTCTTGCTGAAGCTCCTTCTCCCAGTCGTCCTCTGCCGCTGATGGAAACAATACGGTTTATAAGGCTTGCAGCAAGTCTATCAACTACTTCAGTTAACTGCAACAACTATGATAATACACAACCCAACAAAATTCTTTACATAACAAAGTATAGTAACATCTAAACAACACTATCGTGCTTGTATTTTTAGCCTCAATGTAGTGAAGTGGATTTCCCACAACCTTCAGTACAACGAATTTTCACAACTGCCGTGAAAGAACACAGAGGTGATAAACTTTTTCTTTTTTTTCGTGGAGTGCACTATTATTCAGACACTTTTTGCAGCCCCTACCAAGTAAAATATAATTTATTGGCATTTATACCTTGTACGAAAAGTTCAATTTCAATGTATAATAAAATTGCATTTTAGAATCTCAATAAATGAATCACTTAAATATAAAACAGCAGTCTTTGAAATTCTTAGTGTTATACTTTGATAATATTACTAAAAGAAAACTTCACTGGTAGAAAACAAAGTTCTCACAACCCTGCAAATGTAACCGCAGAAGCGAACCCTTAAAAAAATTTCTTTCTAGAAGGGGAACCATCTGAATTGTTTTTCTGTAATCTGTCTCTTCATCAATCTCTAATAAACAGTTATATGAACTGTAACAAAGAATGTCTACGCACAAGTGCGTGCTACTCAACCATTGATTGGACCTTCATGAGACATTTTTCAGATACGTCACCGGCACTTCACCGAGACAAAAGCTAGCAAAACCTAGTCTGTCTAATAGGCCTTATCCATGTCTACACAGCACAACAAATTAACTGACACACCAAACTGGATAAAGTGCTTAAGAAAACAGGACATGCTAGGCACTTGTGCACTCGCTTCTTGTGTACCTAACATGATTAACATAATTGAGATGCTCTATGACAGATTGTACTGCACTCCAATGCATGTCACTCTCAGCAAACAAAAATGTTGACCAGAACACATTTTCGCAGTTCTTTGAGGTTACGTTTATAACATATAGGATGCTGTAACAAAGCATACTGCCAATTTTACTACAGAACTGCATTCACCGTGCAACCTTTCTACAGTGTGGGTTGTTAACATGAGTGCATGGCGCATTTAGTATGTCCTGAAACTGCTTTAAAGACCACCACTTCATGTAGTACACAGTGATGCCTCTTGAGTTAAAGTATACCATAAGCAGCATCACATGGTCCAACAACTTTGACGACACTGTCGATACTTTCACTGCCCAACTGGTTTTATTTCATTTCCACAATCCTTCAGCTTGCACGTCTCAAGTGCTCAGAGCTTCCAAGTGACAATTTGGATAATCACTTCTATGTCGCCTGTTGTAATAATGACCCGCTAATGATGAATGCCACAGCTAGATTCGGAGTGGCCGCCAAAATCTTGGAGCGAGCACTCGGAGAGTGACAAACGTGATCTGCGAGTGGAACACGTGAATGCCCCGCGTGAGGTCTCTCCGGAAGTTTTTTTACGCATACGTTACTAAACCGGTACTGGAAACGATTTTCTTTTCTGCCTCGACGTTTCAATGACAACTGTGTCGCCACTGCGAAGCACGCACTTCGACCATGCAGTCTCGCAGAAAGCAGGGCTACTGCTTTCCAATTTTAGGAATGTAAACAAGAGCACAGGGTTACTAGACCACCTCAAAAAACCCTGGGGGCAACCCAGCTGCCCGACTGTACCGGAAATGACAGCAACGCATTCTCGGAGTTACGGCGAAATCCGTCTTTGCAAGATGGAGCAGGCGGAACGATCCTTCGCGGAGTGGATCGCTCCGAATTTACCAGTGGGAAATGCGAACTTGCTCCAAATCTACCAGCGAAACGTGGATTGTCAGCTTTGGAGCAAAAAAACTTGCTCCAGCTCGACGAGTGGAATTCGCCATAAGTTTACCTGGTACGAGTAAGAGTTTTAGTGGCTTTGAGAGCTTTTATTTATTTTTTTTCTAACATGTGCTCCACTATTTGCATACAGGAGAGTAGTCTGGCTAAGGGCTTGCCTTGGTTGACAGGTAGCAATAGAATACACAATGCAAGTAAGCCAAATGCAAAGTACAGCTTATATTTTGTGTGTGCACAACAATTATGGAAAGTACACGACAAAAAGATGTTATGTGCTTATATTCCATATACTGAACCCACACAATAGGAATAAACTGCAGTTTCCACAACCAATTAAACACTCTGCTTTTCACAAGTAGCCCAGTACTGCAACGTTCTAGACTGCATTTCAACCAGAAGGTAAAGCAGGGGGCAATCACTGCGACGTTACCTGCTTTGTCTCCCATGCCAAGTTGTTTCATGCCCAGCTTAACTTCCTCCTCAGAAATCTTTGTGCCTTGGAAGGTGTCAGACACAAATTCATGGGTTGGGCTGTCCAGCGCTTCGTCATCGTCTCCGGCCGCCAAATTCTCTGGATAAGCACAGACACAGCAACTGTACCAACCACATGTGTATTTCCCACAAGCTAAACACAAAGTGCTTAAGGCCATAGTGCTTGAGCTGCGCGCATCAACTCCCCACACAAGGTGCATTTTGTGTTGAGAGTACGAAAATCTATGATTGTGTGCATCAGTAGATGTGGGTATGTATGTAAGTGGTCATCAACTGGTGCCATCAACTGGTGCTTGTACGATTGGGTGCTAGTGGACACTTCAGCGAGTACTATCGAGCATAAGCACACATTGGTGCTAGTCAGTATGTATAACAAAGACATATTGGTAGTGAAATGGAAGCGAGAGCCAACTTTTTGTGCTGGAAAGTGCTTGAGGCACGCCTTAAAATTCATAAAAAAAGCAAGTGCACGGGTGTCTGCAGTGGACTGTGG
Organism: Rhipicephalus microplus; assembly: GCF_043290135.1. Taxonomy (NCBI): domain Eukaryota; kingdom Metazoa; phylum Arthropoda; class Arachnida; order Ixodida; family Ixodidae; genus Rhipicephalus; species Rhipicephalus microplus. The sequence continues at coordinate 78,229,696 of NC_134704.1, forward strand.
CAGTGCTGGAACCAATGTTGACGTACGTTTGTTGCTTTCATCTGATGGACTCTGCTGTGAAGAGACTGACGAGGTGTCGCCACTGCTGCTGCTCCCTGTAAAATGAGGTATTCAACACGTAGGTAAATATATCTACAGTACGTATTCTCAACTATGACAGGAAAAGATGTCAGTCTATTGTGCTGTTAGCATCTCCTTCAATGTTAAAGCTGTCATTTAAAAGTGGTATCTTCCATTAGTGTAAAATACACCATTATAATTTCTTACTGTGGGACAAAAGCGCGAAGCAAATACTTGTGGATGGAAACACTAATAAGGCAACATTTCAACAAGCTGCCAGGCAGCAGGGCTCTAAATGTAGCTACATATCTGCTAAAAATGAAGGAATAAAGAAGTACATGAGCTAATGACCTAACTATGAAAATCAGTACTGTGCTGCTTTCCTAAATGCAAAAAAAAAAAATGCAGGAACAAGATAAGGAATAGCTTTGAATGTATTGCATAAGGCATCTGGCATTTTGGTTTCATCCTAAATGAAACGGAATTTGCAACTAAGACAACTACTGGCCTTTTTCAACACCAACTGCATGTGGCAAAGAATGTACTTGGTGCTCGACCAGATGGTTGCCATTTTTGTCAAACTGGCAGCCTTTAGCAATACAGCTACGTCCATAGACAGGCTGGTTCAAAATAACTCATTACAACTAAGCTGTCCCCAGGTTAATGGTATTCTCCAACACAACAACACTAAAGAAGTTTCAAGCAAGCTATACAGGATGCGAGCTTTTGTGACAGCAAACAGACGTGCACAGGCAAACGTAGATTGAAATATTGCAAAGAAGTATAATATATATTAAGCGATGCAAGCTCAATAAATTGCTCCTTCTGCATATTCCCTTGCTTTATTACCGTTTCAACTACTATTTTGCAGTCAGCAATATTGAAGACGTGCCAGCAGTACTGGGTAGATCTGAAAATCCATGAATGATTTTTATTAACACATTTCACTTAAGATCAGCTTTGGCAGCGTTAATCTTTAAAACTGTAACCAAAAATACCGAATATTTGTTACATGCCACAGCCTATATTCTTGGAGGTGAAATTATGGAAGTGCAACGTACCAGCACCTTTGCCGTGACCGAGTGCACTTAGCTGCGTCGACTGCTTGATGAGTGAGACACGGTAAAAATAGTTCCTCCAAAAGTCAGTTTCAGGAATCCTGATGTGAAAGCAAAGAGAAGGCCGGACTTTCAGTGTGGAACAAACTTTATGCACTACGTCAAACAAAAATGGGCAAATGTTATGAGAGATTAAAAATTAGTTCATGCACAAATTGTGAAGTCAAAATACTGGACACACATATTGGGAGGCTGCTGACTCTCTCGGTGGTTTAGGCTGTGGCATTTTGCTGTCGGGCATGGTCATAGGATTAACCGCTGGTGTCACAGCCCAGTTACGAGTTATGACAAAGATTCTTGTCATTTATAGATTTAGATGCATGATAAACGGGATCCTGTAATGCATCCAAGAAACCTTGCCTGGTGGTTTCATTGTTTCATGCAACAAATGCAGGCACAATGTTGGTCCTCTAAACAACGGCCGCTCGTTAACGATGTAATACGACATATATTTGCACATTAGTATGAAGAAATTATGTCGCTAAACCCCAAAGCCATTTAATTACAGTCACGCAAATGTTGCCATACTTTGTATCAATCCATTTGATTTTTTATCATCACTCTTCATCATTTGCAGACATGCTAGTGAATCAGCATTACTGTTGGTATCAGTTGGTAAGAGCTGCATAACGCAAAAAGAATGTGTGACAGGACGGGCAAGAAAATGAAGCACTAAAATCGTATGTTGGAGCCTCTCGCTCAATTTACTGGCCATCTCTTTTCGTATGAATACTATTCCAAGCTCGATCAAAAGGCCGCTGCATTACAAAAGTGGGCCGAAGTTGACTCACCATTTTGGGACAAGCTCGAATCTCATTTTCTCAAGGTCGCTGTCCTCTTGAAGCAAGGCCATGGCTACGGGCGACATGGTGTCCATGTCAAACTCAAACATAATTCCAACTGGTGGACTTCGAACAAAGTTTCTTTTGTCCTACAGTTGTTAAATAAAAAGGACAAATAAAAATGTGAAAGCTACACATAACATGGATTTAAAGATATGAAACACACGCACTCGGTGTAGTTCGTGCACTGTAGCAAATACTTTTGCTGAGAAAAAGACAAAGCGTCAAGAGGCAAGTTCATACGTGCCAACCTAATAGCATGAAAATTCAGGAGACTGCAGAGTAGGGGGAGGGAGGAGGGGAAAAGTTTATTATTGAGACAGACATTTGCAATCCCCTGTTGTCGGTTTCATCCACAGCGCTGGAAATGTTTCACGGTTTCCACAATGTTTCAGAGCCTCCATCATTTTGTGTTTTCGGCATCTGCAGCCATTTTCCCGATGATGGCAGTTGCTCTCGTACGCCCGCACCAGCACCTCTTCGCGTCCTCTCACTTCGGGAACATTTTCCAAAACAACGGTCCTGCATGCTCACGGATTGACGCTTAGCAGCAAGTTATGCTCCCCGAGAAATCCCATTAATATATAGGCATTCTGCACGAATCACGCCGTTTTCGCAGATCCCTTTAAAGAAGCTCCCCATGTTACGCTGCCCTTTCATAGCACTAACATAGTTCTGATGCTTCTGTGAAGCGATGTGCACTTTTAATATCTCAGCCTTGCCGCCTTGCAAAATGCTTGCATTACAGGCGCACATGGCCCGCGAAGTCACGAAACACGAAAACTCCGCTGTGTACGAGTCCAGAAACAGTTGTAAATACTTCCTTTCTTTTGGCGCCGCCATCCACCTTCCAGGGGGGAAACATGCAACCCCCCCAACCACGTAACAAACACAACTGATGCCTAGGCAAGTGGCGTAGGCCTAGCATGTGGAATGTCGGGGCAGAGACACAGATGCAAGAGTTGCAGTACCTTATCCCCTTCGGCACGGGTTATGAGCGCATCTCGCGGCTGCGGGCCTTCGCCCAGGTGCGCAGCACTATACAGTGCCTACAATTTACGATATGGTTACAAACGGCAATAAACCATACGAGTGTGTTGAAGAGTGCTCTTCCGCAGCACCGCAACTGTCGCAGCTGTAAAGGCTGACGTACACACGTGATTATAAAAACAAAGCGCATCAGCTACGGCGGCCAGTTTTCGGGAGATTCTAAATAGCATTTGTATAATAGAAAGATGAGGTCAAACTTCTGAAGCCTCCTGGACTATTCGGGAGAGTTGGCAGGTATTCTAGAGGCAAATAAAGGACTGAGCACGTATTTGAGCACGGCACAAAAATTTGCTAGTAAATATATTTGTCGAAAGCCTTGCAAGACGGCTTGCCATTTTGTGCTGTGCCTGTCCGTCCTTTACCGGAGAGGAGGTTGTTTCCTTCATTCTAATGAAAACAAATAAATGTTCACTGTACAGAAATCCCGCTATGTTGAAAACGCAATACAACTACATGCTTACCACGGCACACTTGTCGTACTAATTACATGCAGTGAACATTCAAATTTACTCGAGCAAACTTTGTGTCTGGTAGAAACCGTGTTTGCAGATCAGTAGTCTGCTTCTTTTCCATTTCTTTAGACCTTTCTAGGAAGAACTATGCTGATCACATATTTTTTAACAAAGCAAAAATGCTTTGTCTTATTAAGAAGGACGTCCTAACTAGGTTCTCTTAAAAATCCCAAGACATACTAGCTCTACAAAGAATTGGCATTTACTACATAGACTTTAGCAATTACTCAGAAACTAGTTCACATAGTCAGCTGATCCTCTAAAAGATTTTATCGCTCAATGACTGGCTCTCACATACCATTGAAAAATTTTTGAAATTACATTTTAGCACATCAAATGCCTAAACACATAGAACTGAAAGCAATGAGTGGTTTAATCATAGTAACAGCAGGCACACTGATAATATTTTTTTAGATTCAACTTAATCTAGCACTAATCACTCAGAAAATACAAAGGATAAAAACAAATTGCAAGATATTACGGTGAATTAGCGAGGCTATCGTGTTGCAGTGCCTTGACAGAATTATGAAAGTTTGCTACCCTTAAAAGAATGGACAACCATACTTAAATTTACCTGTCAGCATTTTTTAGTGTGTACAGACATAAACATGTATGGTGTGACATTTGATGCGATAATCAAACATAGTGGGAGGTCATGGTCATTTGCACCATTGGAAAATGCTGCAAGATAAGTCACACACCATCATAGAAACTTAAAAAATAAATAAATAAAAGGTTTTTGATGCCAGGATCTCAAACAATTATGAGGAACAATCCAGTGGGAGGCTTTATATTGCCTCAGTTCATTTTGAGTAGTTTAGGTGCGTTTGAATCAATGTACACTGGCATTTTTTGCATTTAATACCCATGAAAATGTGCCCACTATTGCTGGGAGTAAAACGCCTGGCCTTATGCTTTGCAGTACCACACCGTAGCCACTATCAAAAAGGCTCCTGCTTATGTTATATGCCACAATGCTTGGATCAGTTTTCGTAGTGTGCAATAAGCACTGGCAAAACTACACTCAGAGGAGTGTGTTTAAATTGCAGAGCGGTGTGCCCAATGATACCTCCATTGCACGGTACTTTTAAGGAAAAGGATTTAGCATATCAGGGAACTATGTTTGCGGGTTGAAGTTGCAGCAGCAAGCACACGACCGAGTTGAATGATGGAACATAGGAGAGGCCTTTGTCCTGCAGTGGACGTAGCCAGGCTAATGATGATGATCAGGGGCTATCATAAAGTGTTGGACATACAAGCAAAATGACTTTTTGGAAGTGTCTAATGCATTTGCCTAGCATCCTTATGATTGCTTTAATGCAGCAAATGATTGTGTTGAATGTATTCTGTTGTACAAGCTCTTTCAAAGATATAAGAAAAGCCACAGGTGCTCGCTTGTACAAGCAAAAAATATCTACAAGGCCACTTGCAAGGAACGCAATGAAAATTTTGTTGACATGGTGTGAAGCTTACAGCCGAGAGGGACAGTATTTGCTGCTTCACATTTTCTTCGTCTTCGCATCCAACCCAGGGTAAGATCCCGGCGTCGCACCTCTGCTTGCCCTTAACAAAGGTCTCCTGTTCACGGTTAAAATCTGCAAGAATGCTCTGAAAGCAAAACAACGAAAGAAGAATAAATGGCATGTCTTAGTAAGTGCAGTATGTATGCATGCACAAGAATAAAGAATGCATCAATGCGCGCACGATTCGGAGGCAAAGAAGTTCTCACATTTTCCTCGACTGTTGTTTTGATTTGCTTGGCCGTCTCCTGCACAGTTTTTCCAGCCTTGTTCGCCACGGAATAGAGGAAACCTAAAGGAAGCGAGAGATCCAATTGTTGGGGTTTGACGTCCAAATGAGAAGGTATGACTAATTGAGAGAGGCCATAGCGGAAAAGCTGTGGAGATTGATCATTAAGGGTTCTTCAACGTGCACATTTATCTAAGCATTTATCTAAGGACGCCAAAAGCATTTTGGCGTCCTACGAAAGATCCGGGCGCCGCGGCAGGAATTCGATCCTTACGACGTTCGGGTCGGCAATGAAGTGAGAAAACTACGGCTCCTGACGCTGAGAACTCAGCGCGACGCGAACAAAGAAAGAAATGAATCGCAGCTGCTCAAGCTCGCATACGCACGAGCTATGCACGGTAAACACACCAGCAACACGTCGCTACACGGCAACGCAGCAGCTATTTAGTGGGCATCGACAGCTTTTTTCGCATCGCTAGATGCGTAGCTAGATCAAAGCTTATAATCGGAATATTTTAGAGAAATGAAACGCTGTGAACGCCGCGTACTCACTTCCGAACGACTTCGCCGACTCCATCGCCTTTTGTGACACATTTTCGAGCGGAATAGAGATGCCCGCACCCAGGGATCCCTTGTCGTTCGAAGGCGCAGCATTGGCCGCTGGTTTCGGTGTTTCTGGCGTCGGAGGAGCGTCTGTGTCGGGCCCCGATGTCGAGCCCGAGTCGCTTCCCCCACCACCGCTTTCCTTGGACGGTGCTTGCGGCTCATTAGAAGCAGCTTCGTTGGTGGGTTTGCTGTCGGGCGCATCGCCAGCCTCGGTCGACTCCGGAGCCTTCGCTTGCGGTTCGGCTCCTTTCGTCGTGTTCTTCCAGATGTTAGAAATGAAATCCATGTCTCCTGTTGAGCCCCAGCCTTGAAAGGAGCGTGAGGAATCGCTCGAACTGCCGTCCGCAGGACTGCAGTAGAGGCAGTCACCAACGCAATACGAGCCTACAAGAGAGAGATATCTTGCCGCAGCTTGACGACACAGTTGACACTTCCGCTGCGCTGTAAATAAACAGTTATTCGGAACAAAAAAAAGTCTGAAGCGGAGGCGGCGGAGGCGTTATCGTGACCACGCACTAACTGCAGACTCAAGTAAACGTTACCATCTCAGAAAGTCGGCCCTTAGCTACAGAATTGCTGAAATAGACGTAAGGATTCTTGCTAAACAGAAACCACGACAGAAACCGACAGAAACACAAGACTTCCGGTTGGCCACACTGTTTTTGAAATAAAAAGTTCACGTGATCAAGCTAAAACCGACCGTTGCCGCTGGTGTCACGCTGCTCTCGTCGAAGGAAGTTCTGTCGTTATATAGGAAATCGAGATGTTTTAGCGCGCAGGAAGGTGTCATGCTTAACCGCGTTCTTGTTCTGTCATGCTAAGCTTGATCTAACTGACATAATTCATAACGCTGCTCGCCATGGCTCAAATGGGAACTTTTCTTTCTTCTTTCAAGTGCCCGTCGTGCGCTTTGCCCTACACGACAAAAGGTAAAATACCGCGCACGTGTCTTTTCGTGGTTTCGCGTGCTAAGCACGCGCAAATTGCCGCGACTCTCGCTCGTGCACGATAATGCGTTGTGAAAAAAAAAAAGTTTTCGCTATATTCACTGAAGCGTTCGTGCTTTCTCGGGGTTGTTGCTCATTGGCTCCATTGTATCTGGCGTCCGTGCAAAAAAGATGTGTCCGGCTTCAAAAAACGTGGTTGGCGAACAGTACTTGTGCTTCTTCGTTGAGAAGTGAGCTTTAATGGTAAATTATGGAGGAGGAGTGAAAACTGGTTGCTACATGTGGTACAAGCTGATGGTATTCCGAGCTGTGTACTGACACGAGCTCATTGTGTTCGTTTTCAGAGCAGCGAGGAACTCGGCTACCCCGAATTTTAAAGTGTGGTCACACGTGCTGCGAAGCTTGTATAAGAAGCCGTGCGTCAGCGAGCCACGTGTGCGAGTGCCCTGTTTGCAAGGTTGGTTGCTTAATGCTTTCATAAAGTTCAGAAAAGTAAAGTTTTTGTGTGTGTGTGTGTGGTATCAAAGGGGGGCGCGAGCTGCGTTGCACTGATGTGCTAACGTTGTTCGTGCACTTTTTTGCTATAATTTATCGTTTTTTTTCTTTTTCAGGACCAACAAAGTTTTGCAAGCACCAGCAGCATCCAAAAGCTGCTGCTCGATTCATATGTTCTGGGCGTTGGGTATGCTTGCAGCCGGCAGCAGCAAATGCCGTAAGCTAAGAGCTTCCTTTTCACTATAGTTGTGTTGCGAGCTGCCAAGGATGCCCGGGTTGTAATAGAGCACAATTAGCAGTAACTGCACAAGGTGTCCTAGCTAGTTGATAATTTATTGCTTTTACCCCAGAACTTCATAGGGATGACACTTGAACAACATCAACAAAAAAATACAGACAAATACTAAGTTGCAACTAAAGTTTGATACATGACAATTTGAATATGTAGACAGAGCAACTAGGGGAAAATCTAATTGTGTGCTAGTGTCCAAACGTGCCTGTGATCTTTTGGTTTATATGGTTAAAGCTGGCCAGTCTGTCTGTTGTTTCTCGATTTAAGTATTTAAGTTTGTTTTCTAGAAAGATGCCTCTCTTATAATCAAAGTAGCAGCAGTTCAACGTGCAAACAGCTTGATTGCAAGAAATGTACATCCAGTTTTCAACTTCTACTGTCTCAGAGACACTAAAGGCAACTATTAAGTCAACGTTGATTGTTGAAATAGCGGTCCAGAAGCCTCGTAGTGTTACTTTTGTGCCAGCAAAGGGCTTATTATGAAGTAAAATCGTGTTTTAGTGGCCCGCATCTGGTTAGCGCACTTCAGATTTCCAGCCGCAAGAAACGGACCGGCTTGTGTCACTGTTGCCGTGCGCAAAGTTGCCCGGCTTTACTGTGCAGTTGCCGACACTAGTAGACAGAACGAAAGCAGCGGGAGCCACAGCAGCATTAACTGCCATTGATCAATTTCCTGCCATTCGCTTCGAGATGGTAGACGTGTTTTGGTTAAACTGCGCTCCGCTAGATGGCACAACCTGTCCAGTTTAACCGCACGAAAATTGAATTTTTGAACCATTCGTGCCATTCTACATAGTAAAGTCTGGCATTGTTTTTTCATGAATCAAACGGAAACTAACAAGCAGCATTTTATTGTGTTTTCTGATGCACGAAAGCTTCATGTAGGGCAGCTCAATGGATTACTAGTGATTAATTGTAAGCAGTTCGTCTGACGTCATCGGGATCATTTTGAGAATGTCCTGCTGTGGTGCATGTATTTTTGTGCGTTTACCTTAATTTCTCGGTAAGTAGGGCATTGCTATTGATAATATTGTCATTTTAGATGTTATACATTGAGCTTTCACTCTGATGTAAATTGTTATTTGACTTTAGTGTCCCTTTAAACTCACCCTGCCGTGGTGCTCTAGTCGCTAAGGTACTCGGCTGTTGACCAGCAGGTCGCGGGATCAAATCCAGCTGCGGCGGCTGCATTGTAGGCCTGTGTGCTTAGATTTGGGTGCACATTAAAGAGCCCTAGGGGGTTGAAATTTCCGGATCTCTCCACTACAACGTCTCTCATAATCATAAGTTAGTTTTGGGACGTTGGTTTTGGAAACCCCACGTATCATCTGTCCCTTTAAACTCGGTGCTTGTCACATTCTTCTCATAAGGGTGAAAGGCAAAAATGTTTATCAATATAGATTGAGATGAAAAAAAATTCTCCTCCCCCTGAGGGCCCCCCCCCTGTTTTGGAAATGTCCCGGATTTAGAATACTTGAACTTTGTAGGTATGTGGTAGGTACCGCGGCACCCTGAAATCTGCCACATGCTCGCACACCTGCTTGCGTTCAAATTGGAAGTAAGCCACACGTTTGAAAAAAAAAAGTCAGTTTCGCCAAATGCATGAAGCAAGGAATGCGGTAGCAACATATTTGAATGTTTTACAAATTAAGGCTAGCATTTTTAGGAGCAATATTAGTTGTATTAAACATGCGCTTGCTGAGTAACCAAGTTTTCTGCGACACGGGCGCAGTAGATGACCCCAACAAGGTTCGTGTGTAGTGACGGCATTGATGAGGAGCGCCTCCCGGGGGCAGCGAATGCTGGTACTTAGGGCTATGCGTCATATGTCGCCGCTGGTGGCAGCTTATGTGTAGAGCGCATCTATATGTGGACGGCTGCTCCAAGTACACTTTTGGCACCGTTTTTTTCGTGTTGAGAGTGCACCCGTATAAGCTCCCACCTGCTGTGGTGGCAAGAGCCGCACGCTGATAATTGCAGGGATAGCATCGCCACCATAAGCCCCCCCCCCCCCCCCCCCCCCGTTCGCTCACAAGATGAGTGCGTGGGCAGACGACCCTGGCCGGAAAGGCGATGTTTGTTCCACAGAAAGAGGAAACTAGCGCATCCTTCCCTGTGCGTGCGTGTGTGTGTGTGTGTATGTATATACACACACACACACACACACATGCATGAAGGTGGCAAAAGATCAAGGTCATAAGACATGGTTACAAAGGGGTACATCTTCCTGCCTCCTTGTCATCCTCCTCCCTGTACAGGTTTCAGCACATATGAAAGAAGAGAAAAAGCACTTGAAGTGTGGGAGAAAAAAAAAAGTACCTCTAACTCTAAATATTCTCTCATTCGAAATGTTTTTGTACTAGTCTATTTGTGAAGTTAAAAACTATGAATAAAGCCATTAAACAATTACTTGGAAAAGCTTTGTATAACGTGATTTCTTGCCTCGAGCTACTTTGCACTGTGCATTTATTGGTGTACTCACGCGGTACTTCTGTAATTCTAACAATTTTTTAGAATAATTGTCCCTGCAGTCAATCCTCCAGATTTTATAGGTGGATGTAATTTGTCGTGTAGTCTTAGAGAAACCTGAAACAAATCGACAGAGTAAGGATATTTAGGCAAGTTGCGAGAAAGTGATTCATTTGGAAAGCTTCACGATAGTGGTTCGACTTATTTGAATGTTGAGCTCAGACCCAGTATGGGATACTCGTCGTCCGCCGGATCACCAAATAAAGTCTTCTTCCCTCACTCACTCACTCGTAGTGCTATTCTCTAGAATTGTATGAATACTGAATTTTCAAAACGAATCGAGCGACAGTGACACCAAATGGTATACTACTTGAGTACTATTCGAATAGTTTTCAAATATTGATCAACCATTCTAAAAGAGCCTCACAATTTCATATCTTGAATAACCATTCATAACTTTAACAAAGGAACATTACGACTACTTTTGATCAATAAAATATACCACAGTTATGAAAACAGAGATAAGCATGTATTGTGCTACGAATAGTGCTATTTCACCTACAACTTCTTTTGAACAAAACTGAGAGATGAAAATAAAATTTTGAACTGGCACCTCAAATGTAGTTGAATATGTAATGGGAGGGATAACCCATTCATCACGGCATGTGCTTTTTGCCAAAAGCATCTAACCACCAGTGCAGAATATTGCACATGCAGGAACAATTTTCACAGATTCCAAACTTTCCTCCGTTGCTAATCATGTACACGTGTGCAGAAATTGCGCTTATGAAGCATAGTACAGGTGTGCTGCCTTTCCTCAGTTATTACAAAGTAAAGATAAGAATGGACTGATGCCAAGCACAATCCTCGAAAAGAGATTATAGATCCCCTCGCTGTATCAACGTTTCGTTCCTTTGGTATTTACCCATCAGTGCGCAATAGTAAGAGTCTTCGGTATTCCGGATATGCCCTATTTGATTCTTGTACCAATTCAAATAGCATTATTTGATTCGTTATTCAAAATTTTCTAATATTTGTATATTTTTACTAGTCTTTATCTATGTCCTGTAATCTGTTGAAACGTGAGAACAATCGTTCTACCTTGATTATTCTACCTTGACAGAAGAAATGGCTGTAAATGCAACTGTCACAGATATAGACGAGATGGGCTGTGAATTGACGCAAGCCTAGCACTATGTGCTGTTTTCTGTGTATGCATTCACTGTCATGAAAAAGAACTTTCCAGTATTTTGTAATAAGCTGCAGACATTTGTGGGTCCTTTGTTGAATAAAAGTTTTGACTCGTCCTGCTAGAAACTGATAAAAGAGTCATTGACTCTTTTTTATTTTCCTTCATAGCAGACTAGGACCAAACATGGAATTATTTAATCTAACAATGAAGAGTACCATTCAGAAAGAGGAGGCAGCTGCAAAGGGCCCTACTGGTAAGATCACCGCAACATTGATTGTTTACTGATTACTGGCTCAGGGATTCATTTAACCCTTTAATGCCAAGTGTCGCAAATTCGTGACATACCGAAAAACTTTGAGCAAGCAAGCCGCGAAATGCGTGCCACCGTTAATGCCGGCTCTCAAGTACTCATGGGGCATGTAGCTTTCCGCAAGAAAAATTAGCGCCATCTCGTCTAGGGTATCTTATGATTGAACCAAATGTTTTGTCGCTGATGGCGGAGAGTGCGAAGAGCGTGCAGCAGCTCTCAATGTTGAAAACTTGCTTTTGGGCGTGTTGGTGCCTTAGTTTGCTGAACGTTTCGTAACTGGTGCTGTACTAGGGACTGGAAGGAAAAGACAGGTGCCAATCTGTCTCTTTCCTCCCCTCTTTTTCATGTTTCTAGTTTTACAAGCTAGAGCTCTCACTTCGTTCTTTCTCACCTGGGTGATGCAAGTTCAATCTTCAATCATTTTCTTTTGTTTAGTGTGTAAGCAGCCAGGAGGTGGCACACAGCTTATTACATAGTTCTGAAGTCTGTTGTTCGTGGCAAGGTCCTCGCTTCTGTGGCATATGGAGAATTCGCGGCGTACATAAAAGTAAGTGTTAAAGTTGCATTTGAGGTAATTTAACTGCAGAATCATTTAGCGGTAGCTTTTTTGGAAAATAACAATTTTTATTTTGTTCCCGATTCAGGCATTAAAGGGTTAATATGACACACCTGACAGTGTTCTTCGTCAGCTTTTGTGTGTGACTCGACGTTATTTTGTGGTCAAATGAAGCACACCTTTTTAGCCAATGGTTCAAGAAGGGGATGAAAATTGTTCTTTATGTCCGCTAGTTTGTGCAGAAGGCATCACGGAGAACATATTTTGCAAATACTGCGATGCTGCTTGTTGCGCTAATGTTCTCTTTCAGCAAAAAGTTCCCGAGCCCCTGCCTGCGCCACAATCCTTTTCACACGCTCGGTAACGTAATCTTGCCAATGGGCAGTGTTATGTAGTACTGATGTCATCGATTGCTCCTTTGCGTTACGAGATAGTGCCAGGGCCCTGTTGTCCTGCAGTTTTGCCCACACTGTCCGCATCTTCATTTTCCTGTGCTGTTTTGTTAAAGCGGAGACTTACTGGCACAAGCGATGTCACAAGAATGAGGGCCTCTGAGATCAAGACTCTTGGCTTCACCATCAAGGAGGGGGCACTTATGCTGTGGCATATGCTTGGCTCACCTCCCACTTGCATCCTCATTCCATGCTTCCTTTCCGTCCTGCTGTGTTAGCACGCGGAGGGAAACCTTGCTGAGTCTTTACTGCTCGCCGATGACGTAATTGCCGACGTCTTGTTACACTGCTGAAGTGGGTGTAGTTGCAAAAAGGGGCTATGCCTACCCCTCTGGGCTGCCAAGAAGGGTGGGAAAGCCGAGCAAGAAACCAGTGGAAGCTGGTTGTCCTGTGCCCTCTAAATTCTTTATTGCAGCACTTATTTACGAAATTCTCGCTTCAGCGTGTTGACATCCTACAAGTGCGCACTTATCTCGCCCTCATAAATTTGGGGTCGCAAGGTTGTTTACGGGCCTTTTGTAGGCAACTTTTGCCTCACATTGACTTGCGTGTGCAGCTAGACATCCAGAAGTGGTTGTTAATAAGTTCCACATGCCTTGCACCTTTATTGGGTTATGGGCCTGGGTCCAAACCATTACGCTGTAATTTGACGTGTATGAAGTGCACGGAATGTTCATGGGTGCACCAGATTTTTAATCCTGTCTTCGGCGGTAGAGAGACGAGGCATTCTTTATGCCATTGTTTCTGCCTCAGCGCCATGAACCACTTCACAATTTATAGGTTATCGGTGAACTCATCATCTGCAAAAGCTCCCATAGATTACTGCGATTGCAAAACATAATGCTCTGGCTGATCACTTTTCATGATAATTTGCCAGTATTAAAATGTTTCCGGTCATGATGGCGGCAGATAAGCAGTAAATTTGGCTACTCATTAGTTTTAAATAGGCTTGGGTCAATATTGCAATGCTACAAATATTTGAACTAGTTCAGTATTCGAATTCGCTTTGATTCTGACTTGAGTTATTGAAAATTTTGAAGTATTTGAGATCAATAAATAGATGTATATTAGCCAATATATAGTCCCTGCAAAGGTTGTGGAGGTGTGCTAAGCCATGAAAGCGCCAGCACATACCCAGGAGAAATTCGGCTGCTGCGAAGCCCCACTGTAAGATTAAAGAACGTGCTACCCTCACATGGTTTCATCATTTTTCAAGTTCAAAAGGTTGTTATACAGGCTTATATGCTCAAAGTATAGTACATTTTAAAATGTAACATATTTTACAGGCTATCACTTGCATTCTCCCAAAAGTCAAATCCTGCTACTATTCAAAGTTGTTTCCACTTTCTTCGAGAAGAAAATTGCACCGGCTTTGTTTCAATTAAAAAAAATATTGCGTAGATTTGTTAGGTCATGACAAATATGCCCATTGTTCTTTAAATATGTGAGATATAGTATTCGAATTAGATTAGAACTTATTCAGCCAAAATCACTATTAGCTTCAAACCTCTAATCACTATTGGCACTAGCCCAGTTTTATATTATACCAAGGTCAGATCAGCATAGGCAGTCTTCTGTAGCGCCCCGCCGCGGTGGTCTAGTGGCTAAGGTACTCTGTTGCTGACCCGCATGTCGCGGGATCGAATCCCGGCTGCATTTCTAATGGAGGCGGAAATGTTGTAGGCCCGTGTACTCAGATTTGAGTGCATGTTAAAGAACCCCAGGTGGTCGAAATTTCTGGAGCCCTCCACTAAGGCGTCTCTCATAATCATATGGTGGTTTTGGGGCATTAAACCCCACACATCAATCAATTAGTGTTCTGTAGCTGTTAAAATAAGCCATTTCCCCCAATAGGCCTCGAGAGATGCCCCTGAAGAGATGTGTGTTGATTACCTCTTAGCATGTGCCATAGGATTTAGCGTCTATCCCCACTGCGCACTTGCTAGAGGTTGGAATGCTTTTATCTCTCTGGCAAGCACAAGATCTCATGCTGTTGAAACTACATAAATTTTAAAGACAATAGTCTTTCTTGGGGACCTTTGACGCAAAAATTTTGGTCAGTCGGTGTGCACATTTGTCTGTTTTTCCGCCCTTAACGGTAACTAATCACGGCACCAAAGTGGCCAAACGATACTCCAAACGGCCGACCCGATCCACAGCGCCCACTGATATTGCTAAAGGTTCAGCGTTCATACTTGTGTGATTGTCAATTAAAAAGCAATTATTGCACATATCTGAAGCACCATAACAACTCAATATTATGTATGTGTATTTTTTACTAGAAAAGGCATACTTGAGTCATTCTAAGGACCGTAGCGTTTATCACGCTGCGCTGACCATGCAACGCTTGCACTAAAGACAAGTGTTTCAGACGCTTTGCTAAGACGACACTGTGGTGGCACCTACCCGTCGCCTTGCGTTCTACACCTCATCAGCTCAGAGACGGGCGCACACGCTGCGCGCTTCGTTTTCCAGGATAACTGCCAGATAGCGCTCATGTCTCGCGTGTGACATGACTTGCGCTCGTTCGCCTCCACTGCACACTCGAGGCACCCTAACGCAGCACCTCCAGAATACCAGTCACCGATTTTCTTGCGCAGAACATCGAATGGATGTTTTGTTCACTCTCTCCAGATGCAAGACTATCGTCTTTCGACGACATTTGCAGTGTAACATGCACATACGGAGCCAATTTCTTTCCAGGGAGTTGTAGCACAAATATTGCAAAGTTCTAATGAAGGGAAGCATCCAAAAAGCACAATCACCTGTATATATGGTAGAAATATAAGGCAGTTTGGCTTTAGGGGAAACATGTCTTGAGACTTTCTTTATTAGTTGGGTTTTGTTGATGTTCAACAAACTTCTGCAGTTTCTTTCTGCGGATTCAAAATCTTCAAGTAAATTTTTATGACCTGCCTTAGACTGAAATATCTGCAAGTTCCGAGAGTGTATTTCTTATGGTGCTTTTGGCAGCTCTGCTTTGTCAAACACGAAAACGGTGTGTGCAGCAAGACTGCCAGAGCTGGTCTATCCGATTTATTTATTTATAATACCTCAATGATGCTAATACCTCGATGATGTATTAGCATGATGCTAATACCTCGATGATGCTAATTTAATTTTGTTAAATTTTGAATGCAAAGTAAGCTGATGCAGATATGGATAAAAAAAATTCGCTTCATAGACTGTATAATTATCAAGAATTATAATTTTCCAAACAACAATGCAAGCAATTGAATATCCTGATCTGCTACACCACTTTTCTGGCACTCTTGCTGCATATATGTGTTTGTGTGTGTGCGTGTGTGTGAAGCGCCATGTTTCCGATTAACGGCTGGTTCCTGATTTGGGTGCACGTTAAAGAACCCCAGGTGGTCAAAATTTCCGGAGCCCTCCACTACGGCGTCTCTCATAATCAAATGGTGGTTTTGGGACGTTAAACCCCACAAATCAATCAATCAATCAACGGCTGGTTCCTGGTGCACGACCCCGGGGCAAGTACTCGCGCTAGCTGGGGAACGAGGTGCGGAAGGGAGGGGACAGCTCAGGTTTAGAATCGGCAGAAAAACTATTTCTTTTTGTTTGCCCAACTATTAAAAAAAACACTTGAGACCCGTGTCTCTCCCTAAGGGAGCTGACTGCACAGTGAGAGTGGTATTTTGTTACTGCACATGTACTGTAGGAGATCGATAGGCTTTAAGCATTTTTATACGAGACATGGAGTTGTGCTTATGTTTTGCTTGTCTACTGCAGTTATCTGCGATGAATGTGGTAGCAGTCCAGCCACCTGCAGATGCGACACGTGTCCTTCAAACTTCTGCAAGCCCTGCTTTGACCAGGTAAGGGCGAAACAAAAAAAGCACATGAGCTCTCCACAAAATTTTTTCTTTGAAATATCTTTGCTGATCATGCAAATATGGTTTTGCATTTCTTTTGCAGCTCCACAGAATTGCAAAAACAATGCGCAAGCATCAGCCCAGAAGCTTGAGTGCACCATCAATGTGAGTGCAGTTTTCTCAATTCAAAGCCTATCAGTCAATCTAATCCAGATTTCCTTTGAAAATTTTTATAAATTTGGGCCAACTGTGCTTTTGCAAGTGTTGAATTAAGGCTTATGCAATGTAAATTTTGTTTGCGGTAATACTAAGAGCTTTGAGAGGTAGGGCATTACGAGATATAGCGAAAAAGAAAAAGCATATGAGAAAGAAATTGCGATGTTGCTAGCGGCATTACGTCTGCCTCGGTGGATTAGTGGCTCGGGTGCTCAGCTGATGACCCGAAGGACGCAGGTTCCATCCCGGCTGCATTTCGATGCAGGCGAAGTGGTAGAGGGCTGTGTACTGTGCAATGTTAGTGCAAGTTAAAGAACACCAGATGGTCAGAACTTTCAGAGCCCTCCACTCCAGCGTCTCGCTCATAATCGTATCGTGGTTTTGACACGTAAAACCCCACATATTAAAAAAAAAAACGAGAAAAAAAAAAAGAATTACTACCTGCATTATTGTCTTGTGTCAGCAGAAAGTGTCTTGTGTCAGCAGAAAGTGTCTTGTGTCAGCAGAAAGTGTTTTGTGTCAGCAGAAAGTGTCCTGTGCAGGAGGAGTGTACTTGCTGCGAGAAAGCTTAAAGCTTATTCACACTTGCTACTAGCACTTGTCCCACGATCGTTTGTGACTGGTGACCGAAAAGGGATTCGGGGGTCGCCAGTGTTCATACCTGCGTGTGCGATCAATGCCCATCGTAGCACTGAATTTTGTGTCTCTTTACACTTCATCTCGTTCCTGCACATCTGATTGGTTCAGAAGCTTGACTGCATTTGAACAAGTGGAAAATTGAGCAGCGCATACCTGCCATGTCTCTCTGATAGTCCTGGAGACACCCGTATTTTCACCGTTTCTTCCATTTGTACGGTTGTTGTGGAAAATCTCCCGGAAATCGAAATTTTTCGTGCGTGATCTGGCCGCATTGACAGAAATGCAGGTCAGTCCGCTCCAGGCTTTTAGCGGACTCACCTCATTTTATTATAAACGAATTTAGGGAGTGTTCATCTAAACGCACAGTAGTCTCAGTGATACGAATTCGTGAAATTACCCAGCCGAATTCCACTGTGTTCATTGGGCCACAATTCGAATTTTCCCAACACTTTTCTAAATCGCGGCGTGTGATATGGACTTTAGTACCGAAACCATTGAACAAAGGCCGATCGAGAGCAGCGTGTGCTCGAAGCTTCAGAAGTACGCGTGGGACCAGTGCACTCCTCACCGTCTTCGACAGTGTGTGTGGTTGCCACCGCGATCGTTCTTGACACGATCATGTATGGCGACGTCGTTACTGACAGTTCTCTGAAAGTGTGTGGGCGTTCAACGCTCGACTAGTCAAAGCAATGCTGCTTTCCGCAAACTCTGTAGACAAGACCGCGGCAGATGTGATCATAGCATAAAACAACTTAGTTTTGAAGGCGCTTGCACTGCCAACACACGCGGATTGATATTGGAACTACAGTTTGCTGCAACCTCTTCGCTCAACACCGCGTTTGCGGCGACGCGATAGGGATCTACGGGCTCCGAGGGCAAGGGGCTAATGCAGAAGTAGATTAAATGCAGTAAAGACGTAAAAAAAAAAGGCTAGAATCGTTTGGGCGTTCCTGTCCAAAGAATATAAAAGCGAGCAAAGCCAGAGCTTTGAGCCGCGCTTTCACGGCAGCCAGCTACGCCGTCCTGTCCGTCCTTGTCTCCCAGAAAAACATACGTGAGTTGCTTTGACGGAAATAGATTTTGCTAGTTGTTTTGAGTGAGTGAGTGAGTAAAAACTTTATTGAACATGTCCGGTGTCATTGAGCGGGGTGGGGCTACAAGCACCCCGGCCTAGGTGACAGCCTCGAGTCCTTGGTCCCGGGCGGCATCCTGGGCTTGCCGGACGGCCCACAGTTGATCGGCAAGGTCGTGGCTGAGCAGAGCCGCATCCCATCGCGCCTCGCGGTTCGAGACTGCCATGTCTACCGGGTTCGTAGGGGACTGCTGCGCGTTACCGCTACACTTCCACAGCATGTGCTGCAGCGTTGCCTTGGCTCCGCACGCCTTACACGCGTCGGACGTATAAATGCCTGGGTAGCAGAGGCGAAGGATCACCGGATTCGGGTACGTGTGTGTCTGTAGTGTTCTCCAGACAACCTGCTGTTTCTTGTTTAGTTTGGCGTGGGGTGGTGGATATTTGCATCTGTTGAGTCTGTAGTGTTGCGTGATGTCTCTGAAAGTGGTCATGCGATCCCCCCACGTCCATTCCCGCATCGCTGTCGAAGTGTGCGAGACATCGGGACTATCGGTAGGCGTCGCAGCTCGGCGTGTAAGTCCTCGAGCCGCGGCATGGGCAGTCGCGTTGCCCGCAAGCGGAGGGTCCGTGTGGGCGGGGGTCCATACGAGGAAACTGTCGTTCTTGCGGCAGATGTTGCGTTCGTGAATTTGGAGAATGCGGGTCGCTTCGCGGGAGATCCGGCCGCTGGCGTAGTTGCGTATCGCCGCCTGCGAGTCGCCTATTATCACCTCGGCGTCCGTGGTGGCTATCGCGAGGGCTATGGCAGCTTCTTGGGCCGCCTCCGTCTCTTCCGTGCCTATCGTCGCACTCGTGACGCAAGTTCCTACATGATCCGTGATCGCGACCGCGAAGCCGCGGTGGCAGTCGTAACGGGCCGCGTCCACGTAAACTGTGTCTTTGCTATTGCCGAATTTCTTTTCAAGGTCTTGGGCGCGCCTGTTGCGCCGACCGATGTGATGTGTCGGGTGCATGTTCTTAGGCAACGGCATAACGACGATGCGCTCGCGAATACGTCTGGGTATCCCGACCTTTTCGCCGCGCTGCGTATGGTAGTTGATACCCAGTGTCTCGAGGATGTGTCGACCAGTTCTGGTCTTCGCCAGACGTTCGTACTGGGCGATGTTGTGTGCTTCGATTATCTCATCTAGAGTATTGTGCAACCCCAGCTCGAGAAATTTTTCCGAGCTGGTATTGGCCGGTAATCCGATTGCGCGTTTGTACGCCTTGCGGATGAGACAATCTAGTTTGGTGCGTTCAGTCACCTGCCACTTGAGGTAGGAGGCGACGTACGTTATATGGTTCATAGCGAAAGCATGTACCAGGCGAATGGTATTGCTTTCCTTCATTCCGCTATGCCGATTTGTTATTCGTTTCAGCAACCGGATTGTTTCATTGACCGCGCCCTCTAGTCTGCGAACGGTTTCGTCGTTGTGGCCGTTGGCGGACAGGCGCAAGCCCAGTACCCTAATGGTGTTAACTTGTGGGATGACAGCGCTGTCTGATGTGCGTACATTAATTTCTCTATATGCGCACTCGAATGCGTAATCGGCGTTCTTGGGTTTACGGCCCCTGCGCGATGGTCTATAGAGCAGGAGCTCCGATTTAGCGGCGGAACATTCGAGGCCAGTGTCGCGAAGGTAGTCCTGCACCACGTCGACGGCTTCCTGCAGCGTTTGCTCTACGTGGCCGTCATTTCCCTCGGCAACCCAGAGGGTGATATCATCGGCGTACAAGCTATGGTGGAGGCCTTCTTAGCGAGTTTTCGTGGTAATCCGACAAGCACGAGGTTAAAGAGCATGGGCGAGATTACAGAGCCCTGCGGTGTGCCCGTACAACCCATGTATATGTCCTGCGATTCTAAACCGCTGATCGCTAATCGGGCCCGGCGGCCCGTAAGAAAATCTCGTACGTAGTGGTACGTTCTCTCGCCCAGTCCCAACGCTCGTATACTTTCAAGTATCGCAGCATGGCTAACGTTGTCGAACGCCTTTTTGAGGCCGAGCCCGAGTATCGCTTTGGTGGATCGTGTGGGATTGTCTACGATATCGTGCTTGAGTTGAAGCATAACGTCCTGCGTGGAAAGGTTATGACGGAACCCCAGCATCGTTGACGCGAAATTTGGGAGTATTTTGTGCTCCCCTTTGAGACTCTCACCTTAGTGGGAAACCTAGTTCGTGTGTTCAGCACTCCGAGTCATTATAAGATCGCAACGCCGATGTTGGCATTTTCAATTGGACTCCCCCCTTCCTCTTGTCTCTTGTTGTTGCTCAATGTCTTTTGTTCTTGTTTGTTTTTTTCGTGCCAAAACACTGGGGAAATAATCGAGTGTGTCAAACAACCCCTCTCTCCATTCTGTTGCGGAAATCTTACGATTTCAGTATCCTTGAACTTGGCAGGTATGCAGTGTGCGAATGAGCCAAAGCAGTTGATTAGATCAAAATGATCATTTGTGAATGCTTGCTTTGCGGCGTTGTTGAGCGAAGTTGCAGGGGACTCAGACGTTTATTTTGAAACTTTCCTCCTGACGCATGTCGTTAAGGACATCAGTGTAGCTTAAAAAGAACACAGTGGGGCTGGCATTCCCTGCCCTTTAAGGTTTTCCTGCTATGTGTGAGCTGCGTGTCAGGTTGTAATCAATATAAGTTTGTTCGCGACGCTTAACAGGCATGTGCTTTGAGCACATATTAAAAAAAAAGTATGTATGCGTTGCCTTTACCCCTGCATCCCTTTTCCCTGTTAGGGAACACTCCCAAATCTTAATATTTACGACTTGGCAGGTTGCATTGAAAGTTAACCTTTGTGCATCTGCAATAAGGCGTCGCATACTGTGTTGCTACAGGTTTCTGTGTATTCTCACAGCCACTGCATAGGTATACCTCTGTTATACAGCTAGATTAATAACCACTTGTTTTCGGTGGTGTGTCATTTTAATTATTCAATTTGCTTGGCATGTGGGGGTGTGAAATGTCGTCACAAGACAATTTCTTCAATTGGACATGATCAGCATTGTAGCTGTCCAGGCTTGAATGTGCCTTGGAAACGACTGCGATTTCTATGTAACAGTGCCAAACATGTGACAGAGCTAAGCTGAAACACAGTACAGGGTTTACATCTTAATTATTCAGCCTACGGAGTGTATTGTTAGATGTGTATATACAGTGTAGACCGCTTATAATGTAAGTCACGGGAGTTGTAAAAATCCGCGCTGTAAGCGGTACTGCGTTATAACCAAAGCATGATTTTTTCGGCCTTTGCCTATGTCAAAAGGGCAACCCACCTTTCAAAAGCAATTTACTATACTTTTCACTCGCAGACACATTCAACACAATCACAACACCGCACAGAAACAAAGTTTTCAAGTCCGGCATCAGCGGAAGAACGCCGTTATTTTCGTCCGGCGATGCTTGCGAACAGCGCTGCGAACAATTTCGTCCTCCACAAAGCTTAAGCATTGAAGCGATTTCTCGCTCAAACTGTTTTTCGCGCAGTATGTTTTCACTTTAGCGAGGTATTCCAATGCGTCTTTGCACGGGAAATCTGGTTCTGGCGGCGGGTTGACATCGTCTTCGCCGTCCGACTCGTCGTCCGTTGCAACCTCCGCACTACCGCGCACCGCTGCGACGATCGCGTCATCTGTGCTCGCTTCCTCGCAGACGGAAAGCTCCTACTCCCCGGCATCGACAAATTCTTGGAAAGTGTCGGTGGCGGTTACAATGTTGCTGTTAACGAGGCAGGACCACACGTAGTCGGTGTTGAGGGTCTCATCGGCGAGCGACGTGTCGCTCTGCTCATCGTCTTCCAGAGCCTCTGCATTGCGCACGAAGCCTACCCTCTTGAAACGCTTATGGTATCGGCCTTTACCTGCCACCATGAAGTGACCACCATGTCAATTGCGCCTCTTAAGTTCACTTTAAGAGGCTGCTGCTGCTGCATGCTCAGCAAAACTCTCTCACAAATGCGCTTTTTGTACAGCGCCTTTACGGTTGCGATGACACCCTGGTCGAGAGGTTGACTTTTTGCTGTAGTGTTGGAACCACCTGAACAGCGCTGCGTCCACGTCTTCGTATTTCGACGTACGTACTCTCTTCCGTGACAGCGAAGACGAATCTTGCTGCAGTTGCTGCCGCAGTTTGTCTTTGTTTTTGTTGATGGTTGACACGGTCGTGTCAGAAACATTGTATTTCGCCGCCACCGACGCCTTCTTCAGGCCACTCTCAATGTCCCTTATGACGCATTCCTTAATCTCCAGCGATAAGGCACGGCGTATTTTCACACTGCTTGAAGACGCCGCCGACACCATGGCGACAGGAGCAACGCAACACACGTGCTCTGGGCTCTTAGACGGCAACGACACGGCGAAGCGCACACAGCAAATCGAAAGAGGCAAAAGGAGGAGGTTGAGAAAAAAAAAAAAAAGCGTGCTACCGCTTCTCTCCCCCACTCTGCGCAGCGTGCACCCGGATTGGACGCTGCCACGGTCGCCACGGTGACGAAAACACTCTCCCTCCTTCCAAGGTCTCCCCGACTCCCTCCCTACTGCGCCCTCTCTTCTCCTCCGCAATGTTTGACTTTTCGCGGCGGTCTCACACTCCCAATTTTCCGGCGCGCCGGGAACGCTGCCGGGAAACCGTGCCGACCGTCTCCGTTCGCCGATTTTATGGTCGCGCGCCTAAAAACTCCGCGCTATAACCGGTATTCTCCTTCGTGCGCCTACGCAATAAACGGTCGGCCTATACATTGAGTTCTATGGGCGACATATCGGTGGTCAAAAAAACTTACCTTATAACCGGTCTCGCGCAAAAAGCGGTTACGTTTCGAGTGGTCTGCACTGTACACCTACTATTTGGACTTCATTGGTTTCAAGAACATTGGAATATCTGGCTTCAACATTGTATGCTAGTCATGCATTGAATGTGTATTTTCAAACATAGCTTGACATTTTCAAATGGTTGCAATTTAGGTGTTAAAGTAGGTGTAGTAAAAAGGCACAAAATTGGAAAACTTGTATGCATGTAATTTGGCTCTTAGTTCCTACGCGTTCATATCCCTGATGCATCATGTCAGCTAACATTGTGTACAGATTTTAGTCGATTAAGCTGATATAAAAGAGAGAACAAAACTGCTGAAGCCACCACAGCAAAATAATTAAGCGGGGACACGGGTCTTAGAAGGCCAAAAATCGCAAAAATATCGACTTTTTGAAGCTGACATTTTTGAAATCTGCGCCTATTTTTGCACTTATCTAAGAAGTTTCTAGCTTCTCGCGTCATTATGTCTGGCGCAAAATCAAATTATAACATTCCTGTGTGATGAATGTGAGCGCAAATCGACGCTAAAATTGCGCTTTTTTCGCGCCAAGCTGTTGCCGTTACAGACGAGCTATCGTGTTCATCTTGGTCTCGTTTGGAAGGGTCGTTCTTAATCTTCAATTTCTCGCTACGGCTGGCTCACCTTGCTCATTGGTTTTTTAGCAAAAATGCGTCATCGAGAAGCACTAGCGCGCGATTCAATTGGCTGCTTGGGGCACGTGACCAAATTTAGGAATCCGATTTAGGAATCCTTTCGGATTCCAAATTTAGGAATCCTTTTGGCGTCTGCTTCACCATCGTGACGCGCACAGACATGCGCTCAGTAAAGAAGTTCCGTGCTACAGTAATTTGTGAAGCGGGTGTGGCGGTGATTCGTTCGCTGTGAAGTTCAGAAAGATCCCCGCTATGGCTCAGGACAACGAGGATAACGAACTCGATGCGGTCAAGGGCGGTCGCCGAGTCACCGGTATAGGCCTAACTCACGTACGAGCCCATTGGTTGCCGACAATGTTACTGAGAACGGCTGTGTTTTGCAGCCTCATACAGACATGCGCCCAGTAAAGAAGTTCCGTGCTACAGTAATTTGTGAAGCGGGTGTGGCGGTGGTTCGTTCGCTGTGAAGTTCAGAAAGATCCCCGCTATGGCTCAGGACAACGAAGATAACGAACTCGATGCGGTCAAGGGCGGTCGCCGAGTCACCGGTATAGGCCTAACTCACGTACGAGCCCGTTGGTTGCCGACAACGTTACTGAGAACGGCTGTGTTTTGCAGCCTCATCAGTTGGAGAACGGCAAGTAAAAAGCAGAAGTGAAGCTACCAGAGATATCAATTTTTGTAGTGACGGAACGGAAGTGCAGTCTTATCGCTAAACCCGCTGATGTTGTGGTTCCCCCCGCCTGACGAAAGGACCTTGAACTGCGCGACGGGTCGTCAGAGTGGAGTACGCCGCGCGTCGACCAACAACAGAAAGTCAATCCGTTCGCAGTGAATATGCTCGCGGCCCTCGCAATGGAGGCTACTGGCAACAGGTAGACTGCTTTTAACGATATGTTCGCAACGTTGTCGCGATCTCCGCTCGAAAATGCGGCAGTCTTACGTGAAAAGGAAACTAACACCTCGGCACTCATGTAGCCTCAAAATTGATGTGCAAGGGAGCAACTTCGGTTCGCGACACTTATGGGTAACGTATTCTGGACAAGCCGGAAAACATCGCCGCGTTAATCGACGGATCGTGGATGACGCACACACATTTGTCGCACATCGCCGTCAGTACAGTCACCGAACTGATAAGCGGCCTCCCGGCAGATGAGCACACAGCGACAACTTGCCACAGGACTACAAGAAATGACACGCTCGTACAAACAATCAGTCCTATTACATCCCCGGTGCATATTAACTGACTAAAAGTATGTGTGCCATGATATTTTTTCCTCGGAACGGCGAAATTGAGTTTTAACAGCATTATTCTCGAAGCACAGATTTTGACCACTTTCTTTTGCTTGTTCGGTAAAAGTGGACCTAGGGCAGCCAGAGCTGTAATTGTTTTTGCACAATGTAGCTAAATGTGCGCAAAAAACAATGCTGGGAGCCTATTCTTATTGGGCAGCTTCATTTTTTTATTTTATTATAAAAATTTCTATATTTGGTCACATGCAGTGAACTTTACTGTGCTGTAATTTGAGAAGTACTCGTTCAATTTTCGATCAGCTTGCAGCATTGCACTCCTTAGGCTTTCTAGCATTCATTTATATGTGAATGGCTATGTAATTATAAGTGCATACATTTTTACAGTTAAAAATGTTAAAATTCTTTGTTTTCTTCATTTTCTCAAAATGGCAATTTTGTACACCCTGCATGAAAATTACTGCAATATATCTGAAAGTATTACAGATAGCAGAATATTTTATTTTGCAGCATGAAGCTATATGTTTGGAGCACACAACATAGGAAGCAGATTTTGATTTCTCTTTATGCAAGTTTTTCAAACTAGTCTGTGTGACCACACAATGGCCACATTCAGGGCTGTGAAGTTTAGTGTACTGTAAAGTAAGAAATAATGACCCATTCAAAAAAGTGCTTCATATTTTGCATGTCTTATCCTTTCTACTGTCAACCTCTATGTTATTTATAAATTTTTGACAGGTGGTTATTTTTCTATTATGGTAAGAACAATAGAAATTGTTATCATGATTATTTAATTAACTAATGAAGCTACAGAAAAAATAACTACATTTTTAGAATCCGGAGTACAAACTAAGTAAGCATGCCAACTTTTGTCACACTTGGTTCAAAAATAAATGAGAGAGCCCTAAGAACCATGTCCCCTCTTAAGAGTTGTTTGGGCTAATTTGATAGCAGTACCATTGTAAAAAAAAGGGGGCTTAACATTGTCATTGTTTTGAACCTCTCGTATCCTCTAGTGCTATGGAGTATGCCCTGTGTGGTGTGCACAAGCGCCTGCGGGAATTTTATTGCACCGTTGATGGTGAGTTCATCTGCACCTTCTGTGTTGTCGTGGGCGAGCACAAGAACCATGATGCAATACCTGCAGCAGAGCAAGTGAGCTTTTTCTCTGTTTGACTTGATTTCAAAAAATAGCGCGAAGGAGCAGTCATTGCAATTGCAAGAGAAAAAAAGAGTGTACAGAAAAAGCATCTATGCATGCGCAAATGTTTGAGCCGTTCAGATGCTCCAATAAATGTTGCTGGATTAAAATTTGCTTCGACACAAATTTAAATTATTACAATTTCAATGTTTTCAGAATGAATGGATATGAACACGTTAAACCACCTGTAGTTCATTTAGTAAAGATGGTTTCACTGCATTGTAGAGGTGCTATGCTATGAAAACATGTATCCAGGCAAAATTGGCACTTTCAAGAAGTCCTATTTGGAAATCGATTAAACAAACTTACCATCATATTCATAAATCATGTTTGAGGTTTAACAGCATGTCATTCAGGTCTATATGCTGCAACTTTAGTAATTTTTAAAGCATAATATATTTCACCAGTTATCACTTGCATATTACTAAAATTCAAATCCTGTTACTATTTCACAGCTGCTTCCACTTCACTTGAACAAAAAAGAATGACATTTGTACATGTGTTGCTGCAATCAAAAAATATATTGTGCTGGTTAGTTGGGTCATGAGCGCCGTGTTTGTGTCTTCTCATCTCCATCCTGTTCCAGTGCTGTTACTCCTTTTTTTGTCAGTATGTACCAACCAGCCCATTTTAAGACGCTAATGGGTCATAAGTTCTTTTTACAATGTGACATATGCCATTTGAAATACAGTGGGCTCCCAATAAACAAAACTCGCTTAAACGAAAATGCCTCATTAATGGAACTAAACGGGCTCATATGGCTGGATTTATATGTGTTGCGCAGTAAAATTCATCGGTTAATCGATACAGTGCTTATTGGTCACCAAGGTTAAATGGCACAAACTCTAAACACAGCATAGACTCGCTCATGCCAAAGGTAGTCTCACAACCATGGCAACACCTTGAGATCGAGACAAGCCAATCCAGTAGCCATTCTCGCTTGTGGCTGTGGGAGCGAAGTAGGCGAGTCAGTTGTGCGTTAGGCCTATTTGTACGGCAAAGTGCAGTGGATCACGATGTTATTTCAGCCTGATGGAAAGGAAGCGGCCGCACCATACACTCTCGCTTGAAAAAAAGCTGAAAATTCTTCAGGAGCTCGATGGAAGCGGCCTGCCCAAGATGGAGGTGGCGGAAAAATACAGCCCGAAATCCACGCTGTCGCGGATCTGGAAAGACGGAGAAAAGAATGAAGGCACTGTTAAGAACGGGACCTTTACATCTAAACGGATGCGGATGTAGACGATGCCTTATAAACAACTACAAAAGTTCTTTTCTGTGGTTCAAGCGTGCACGGAGTTCCAATTTGCCCATAAGCGGACCAATTCTCGAGCAGAAAGCTCGAGAGATCGCCATGCAAATGGGTGTTAAAAACTTCGTCCTAAGTGACGGATGGCTCAGCCGCTTCAAAACACGCCATGGCCTAGTCTTCAAAGCAATCTCAGGTGAGAGTGGTGCAGTCAACAGGGACATTTGCACCGACTGGCAACAGGGGCGGTTTAAGGAAATCTGGATGTGCTTTGAGCCACGAGACGTCTTCACTGTCGACAAGATGGGTCTTTGTTATAAAGCGCTTCCATCAGACTCTTACCTTCAAAGGCGAAGCCTGTAGTGGAGGAAAACGCAGTAAAGATCGCATCACTGTGCTGGTGGGTGCAAACATGGCAGGGAATGAGAAATTGAAGCTGTCGGTAACAGGAAAATCAAGGCGCCCACGTTGTTTCAAAGGCGTTCGACATCTTCCTGTTGCGTACCATGGAAACGGAAAAGCGTGGATGACCATGGCCATTTTCGAAAACTGGCTTCGAGAGAAAGATGCAAGATTTACGAGGCAAAGCAGGAAGGTTGTCTTCATACTGGATAATTGCCCAGCCTACAGTCAGGTTCAAGTACTCCAAGCCATCACACTGCAGTTCTTGCCAGCCAATGCAACAGCAGTGATCTGCTAGTGGATCAAGGGGTTATTCAGAACATTAAAGTTAGTTACTGCAGACAATTGCTCCATCAAATGCGTAGAGCACGCAGCGGGAAATGCTACAGCATATATTTATTGACAGCCATCAATGTTTTGGCTTGTGTCTGGGATCAAGTTAAGGCAACAACAATACACGGATGCTTTCACCATGCTGGCTCTTAAGTGAAAGAAAGCAGTACTTGAAGAAGAAAGCCCTGCCAATGCTGACATTGGGACAGTATTCAGTCAGGTCGTACCCTCTGCCCCTTTCATGCTGCAGGACTTTGAATCAATTGATGAAAATGTTCGTACCTGTCATGAAAAGGCTGTTGAGGAAATGATTGCTCAAGTGCACGATGAGGATCAACCCTTCAGCGATGAATGTGATGACAATACTGCCAGTGCAATGGTGCCACCAGACCGATCAGCTAAAGAGGTTGTTGAACTTTTGCAGCGCTATTTTGAGCATGAGGCTTGTCCAGAATTTCTGGCTAGTTTGTCAGGCATGGGTGCGTACCTTGTGAAAAAACAACTCAAGCTTCCCAAACAAACCACTCTTCACTCCTTTTTTTCTCCTACTCATCCTCATGAGTAAGGTGAGGTTTGTGTAATTTAAATGAAAGTCTTCGTTCACTAAATAAGTGTACTTTGCTTAAGGGGGGATGCTACACCTTCCAAAAACTCTTTTATTTTTGCGAGTACCTCCGTCAAATTTGGAGAGCCTATGTAGATTTTACTGCTGATTTCAAAAATCTAATTCTTTTTTAGCTCTGACAATTAGTTTTAAAGATATAATGAACTGCGAATTTTTTAATTAAGCTCTAATTAGCTAATTAACTGTAACTTGGATATTGATGTGCAACCTATAGAACCAATTCGGTATGTTCACAGTGTGCAATAAAGTATAAATCATTGTTCTGGGCTATTTCGAAGCGAAGTTGTGGGATGTTGAATATGACATGAAAAATTTCCCCATCTACACTTGAAACAAAAGATCCATTTAGAGAATTTTCTTCAAAAATTATTACAATAAAACTTACTTTACGACACATCCCCTGCATTTATCTTCGAAACAAAAAAGAAATCCTAATGATAACCCAGATAGAACAAGAGATATTGCTCCGGCATAATGGGAAGCACATGAAAATTGTCGTTTTGAGAAATCGAGAAAAAACGTGGGCACACATTTTTATTGCAGAAGATGCAACAAGACAACCTCAAAACGCACCAGAAGCATAGTCTGAATGCATTCTGTGCTCATGCCTCCTCTTCACTAGCTTCCGGAGTTCCAATGAGGCTGTTCTTTTCTTGTTGGAGACAATGCTGCGACGGTGGTCTTTTTCTCTCGCTCTCCTGGCACCAGTACTTGTCGCATTCATGTCCATTTCACCTAAGATTGCCGTTGCAGAATTCAAATTGCCCGTGTTGAAGCGCAGCACTGCTTCTGCAACAGCTGCTTCAACAGCGAACAGGGACGCATGGTGCTCCTTGGGGGCCAAACTCCAGATTACAGAATGTAGGCTCTCGTTGGAGTTCTGCGTTTTGCCGCGTTCGCACCTCTGAAGCAGGGCTCTTTCCGAAAGCCGGGTATAAACCGGTAGTAATGCCTCTGCCACGTCTTTCGGTAGATTGTAGGCATGCCTGGGGTCGGGCTCACCCTTTGCTTTTGCGGCATTGTGCCGACACCATGAAGTTTCACCAGCTGGGCACAGACTGTGGTCCGAGCATTCATCAGTGGAGGTGACGTGGCGGTATGTGGCCATCACAGCCTTTTGCATCTCGCCCACGTCACCTTCATGCGATTTCAGAGCCCGGCGATAATATGTGCTCAGCCTGGTGATCAGCTCACCTGTGAGCCTGCCTTTCCCACCAAGGCCTCTTTTCCCATCGCACTTTTGTTTCTGCACCAGGTTTCTCAATGCGGTGCCCATCCGTTTCTGTACATGATTAATACAGTCTTCCTTCTGCACGTCAATGTAACCATACACCTTGGCGTCTTGTATGGCGCAAAATGTCCTAGAGTCTCCATCAGACAGCATAGTTGTGTAGCGCAGGCCATGGCGTTCAAGCGACCTCTGAAATAGAATTAGAGCCGCCTCCACTTCCATTTGCCCCGCTTTGCTGTTCGTATTTTTTTGGCATTTGTGGTTAGCCTTCCATTCTTGATAGCCCTCACTACTAGGCTTTGGGCCCACCTCGCAGCCTAGGCAAAAGTTGGAAAGAACGACGTAGTCCAACACGTAGCCACTAAATAATTCGATAACTGTGCCCACGCCGATGTGGGAAGAATGGCCTCGCGTCTTCCACGTGCCGTCGTAGCTAACGGCAATATTGCCCCGGTGGCCGAAGCACAAGTCATCATAAATTGTTCTAACCTTTTCCGCACATTCGCTCATAGCGGACTCAGCCGCTCGCGTTGCAGCGGGTGCCAGCGTGTTCTTCAAATGCCGCTGAAACGTCTTGTGGTGCTTACCGCGGTGTGAGATGCCCATTGTTGCGAAAATATCGTTCATTTTCGTTTGGCCGTTGCCGGTAGCCACCATCGCCCTCGAAGCGAGAAGATTTACTTCAAACGGATTGCACGTTTTCGTGCCGTTCGCGCGGGGCGAAGTCCATTCATTCGCGATCTCGCCGCACCTTTCACACTGCACTAGCACTTTCACGGCAAGTCCGTAGTCCCGATCCCCTCTGACGATCGTAGCCGGTCCGTGGCAGGCTTTGCAACACAAGGCACCCATTATCGCGTTTAGGATATCTAGATGCATAAGCAGATAAGGAGCAGCGTGGTCCGAGTCCTGTGCGGTTGCCTCGCTACAACTCGCGGTGAAAAAGTCAATTTTCCGTGCAGTTGCTGGCGCCGATGAAAGCCGGTCGAGCGTCGCTTTCTCCCGGGCATGATTTTCTTCAACTTCGGCGTTTGTCACCACCTTGGCGTCGATTCGTAGTCGTCCGGAGTTCGCTTCACCGTCATCGTCGTCGGAGGCAACGCGCTCGGTCGCACCATCGCTGAACGGCCGCGGAGCGTCGACACATCGTTCGTCGGAGTCAACCAAGGGCTCTGATGACTTCGTAGACTTTCTCCCACGACCTTTGCGTTTCCTGCGACCAAATGCGTGCACGGTCCGATACTTTTTTGCGTTTCCAGGCATGGCGATACGATCAGAAGCTTCAGAGTGCTCTGCCGATTTCGAAACGTCACAGCGGTAACCCTTTCAAAATGGCGTCGGGTCGCGTATGCAGGCGCAAGCCACGAGCTTCCAGCCAACCGGAAAGCGCCATTTCAGTCACGTGCGCCGTTTAGCCAATGGCAGTGAGCGCGGCTCTTCGTCTTTGAGGCCCCGTTTTTCGAGCCGGGGAAACGCTCAATGTTGCTTACTGAATAAAAAAAAACAGCTGAAAACGCGTTCTTTCAAACAAGACCAAAATGGCGCCGATCGAGCGCGTAGTTCCCGCGTATTGTAGAGCCGAAACCTGCGCTATTCGCCCTCAATTTAAAGGGCAGAACGCCCGTTTTCGGTTTTTTAAAGTTGAATAACGATAAAAGTTGATGGTATTCGGCTATGAAATTTTGTAAATAGGTGCGCAATGATGTCGGGAACGCGAAAAGAAGGTCCGCGAAAACTCGATTTTTTGGCTGATTTTCGCTCCCGAAGTGCCGCGTCCCCCCTTAAATGAAACTTCTGATAAATGGAACAGTTTTATGGATCCCCTTCAAGTTCAGTTTAAGAGGAGTCGACTGTATTTGATATGTCGTTTTGGGACGTAAAGCTCTACATATTACTGTATTTTCTCGCATACCACCTGCCCCTGCATATAATCCGCACCCACACTTCCCGCTCGGCGAGAAAAAAAAAAAATAAAATCCTCGCGTATTGCTTGCACATTTGATATACAGAAAAGGCTGTACAAAATCTACTGCTCAAGCAGTGGAGAGCCCTTGTCACTTCACAAAGTGGTGCAGCCATCCGCAGCTCCGGAATCCGTGAGGTAGGCCTGGCTCCCTTGACAATTGCCGCACCTCCATTTGGGCCATCTCGGTCAATACGGCATGACCCCTGCTTCTCACATCTTCAATGAACTTTCCTAGCTGAACCTCCGGCTTGGGGTCTTGGGGCCACGGAAGGACCTACGGTCACGGTGTGCGGCTTGTAGGCTTTCTTCCTTATCGTGCCGCCTTCCCACGCAATACTCGAATTCCTCAGCGATGACGAGGATCTTAAATAGCCAGTAAACAAATTGCGACTTTTTTTTTACACCCTCCATACAAGCTCGGCAATTTGTATGATAGACCACAGCGATCACGTTTTCTGAATATTACAGCGCTGCACCCCGCGCAGAGCCTCTATTTCGAAAAACAATTCCCGCACATCTTTTCTACGCCTGACTGTGACCCCCTTGCACGTGCAGTGACGTAGCACGCAGCTAGTTGATTGGTCTAAATCGGGTGTGAAAAAACAGTAGTGAAGGCAACGTCAGTTCCTGTTCCCACACACAGCTACGAAAGTGCCCCTTGTTTCTTGGCACTGCGGGGAAATAACCAGCCCCGTAGTTGTCGCGGGCATGTGTACACTCCTCGCTCAACTACAGAGCCCGTGCGCACATATTAACATACTTCAACCTTGACATGAGCAACACAAACAATAAGCGTTGCTCACGTCGTCGGCTGCAAATCGAACGACTAGGCAGCGGAGAAGCATCGGCACTAGGTGCCTCACGATGGGGCCCTGCGCGCTCGCTGCATGGCTGAAGCGAATCAGCCATCCAGCGACGCACGTCGGGGACCTGATCGTTTGTGGTCGACACTTCGCAACTGACACTTGCACGGTTGACCTGCGGCTGGTGCGACAAACGGTAAACGAACAACCATGCTTCGCGGCAAGCGGAAGTGCGTGGTGACTTGTCGAGTTTGCCAATGACGTCAATCGCTGACCTCACGTTGCCGAAGTGGGCGGAGTCACGACGATGGGCTAAGCCTTCCCCTTCATGAAGGGGAGAAGGGGGGCGAAGCTGCGCGAAAATTTGAAAGCAGCTTAGACCGATGTTCTAACCCCTGTAACTTCCTTAATATAGCACGTATTCGCAAAATTGCGGCAGCATGTTCGCATAGACAAACTACATATATATATATTTTTAAGAATTTTGGGATCTCAGGGCTGTTTACTGGCCCTTTTAGCTTTTGCTTTGGGGTGAAGGATTGCCGTTTGACGCTACTCATGGTGACAGAACAGATTGAGCGGGCTTGGCGAACGGGTCAAGATGTGGAGAACTAGTGATATTAGCGAGATAAAAAGAGCTCACACTCGGTTATAACTTTTCTCGACAGCACTGTGAAAGCAACAGAACCGAAATGCATGCGTGCTACCGCGCCAAAATATTACCTAAATTTACTAATATCTCGTTTGCCTTGCTGAAATACTGCTTTATTTATTTTCAAACTCAAACGGTTGTGAAAAGTCGTAGGTCAAGTACAAGTATTGTTCACTCTGCAAAAATAAATGCCTTCCTTTCCTTTCTATTTCTTAGCCAGCACCACCTTTTCCGCAAGCTCTTTTTCAAGACAAACATGGCGTCAGTGACGTAGGGGCACTAGGAGGGTGGTGGGAGGGTCACTGTGCAACCGGTAATGTCCAAAAGCATACTTATAATGTGACAGTGAGGTTTACAACGAACAATCAAACGCTTCAATGATGCAAAGAAGGAGACCCAAAATTGGCCGCAAGCTGCCGTACTACTTGCGGTGCAACACGTATTTGCGAGAACCGGCTCTAGCCTTTGCTACGCTGTTAAGAGCCTTCACGGCAGAACACAGCATTGCTGTGAAGCTGACAATAAAAAAAAATCTCAGTATATCCACGGAGCGAATGATGATAAGTGGGGCGAGGCGTACATCAGCCCCGTCCGTTCGTCCATCCGTTCTTGCTTTCGTCCATCTGTGAGTCCATCTATCCATCTTCTTGTCCGTTCATGCGTCCATCTGTACATAGTTCGTGCATCCGTCCATTAGTCCGTCCGTCCGTGCGTCCATATAGTGAACACTCCAAGTGCAGCCATCTCGCATCTTGCATCCCCTGTAGCACATACCGCTCTGCGCGTATCCAGCGGTCGGCTAGTCTCTCTGTTCCTACGTCCTTTCCTGTGTCCATCTAGTAAACACTCCAAGTACCACCACCTCGCATCCCTTGTGGCACATACCCGCTCTAGAGCAAGTATGTGCCACCCGTGGCTACATACGATAATGGAAGATGGACAGACCCACGCCTTAAGGGGAGACGTGGGTCTTGAAAAATTATTTTTTTATTATTCGTCTGAATTGAATGAAACTGAAATACATAAATACACTTATTCAGTTTCTTCTGCACATTCCAAATCTCTATGTAGAATTGCGATAGTTGCATCAGAACAGAAGATACTAAATTTTTATAATACACAATTAACATATTTCTTACGGGGCTTTTTGGCCCCGTAATAAAATGTAAAGTAAATGAATACAAACGTGAGTGAAAAATTTTTCTTATATTGTTTACATTAATCATGAATCACAGTTTGGGGAATAACATATAGAAAAAAAAATGGCAGCATATCCACGGAGTGAATGATGGAAAGTGGGGCGAAGCATTCGTCCGTTCATTCGTTCTTGCTTCCGTCCGTCCATGCGTCCGTCTGTGTGACCGTCCATCCGGCCGTCTGTGCGTGCGTCTGTTCGTGCGTCCATCCCTGCGTTCGTCCATGCATCTGCCCCTGCGTCCGTTCATGCATCCATCCATGCATCTATCTGTGTGTCCGTTCGTCCATCTATTCCACACTCCAAGTACCACCATCTCGCATCATTTCATCATATATTCCCCATAAAGAAGCACCGCCAGCCAGCGGACATTCCAAGGACTAAACGAGAGGTGGCACACGCACACGTTCTTACGGCTTGCACTTCTACTTCCCACCTTCAACCACCTTGAGTTCATGGTATATACTAGTTCACTGTATTCATGGCACTGCGGCCCAATGCTCGCTAAACCTTTCTAAAACCAAGGAGGTTATGCCCAGCGAGTATAGCGTAGCAACCTTTTCCTGTCAGATAGTGCACAATGTACATGCCAATGGCTGCTGATGGGAAATGAGAGACAGGAGAATTCGGCTTTTACTTTCTTACGGCTTGCGCTTAGTATCTACTTCCCACCTTTAACCATCTCGAGTTCATGGTATATACTAGTTCATTGTATTCATGCCACTGCGGCTCAACGCTCGCAAAACCTTTCTAAAGCTAAGGAGGTTACACCCAACGAATATAACGTAGCAACCCTTTCTTGTCAGATAGTGCTCAATGTACATGCCAATGGCTGCTAATGGGGATCGCTGCGTGCGCGTTAACTAAAAGCCGAATGCTCCTGTCTCTCATTCCCCCTTAGCAGCCATTGGCATGTACATTGAGCGCTATCTTTTATTGTTCAACAACGCACAGAAGAAATCTCTCACCGACACCACCTCGAAGGTCACAATGTTGTACTTGTTACACACTACAATGGCTACAATGGCTACGAGGGACGAACGGGTGCCGCTATAAGGAGCTTCGCCTCTAAAAAATAAATAGCATCACGGGTTAGATCTATTCAATATGAATGCTTTGGTATCAAACATGTTATTGTGAGTCAATAAAAACATGTCAGAATGCTCCGTTAGGCTACATGTTACATCTAAAATAATGAAACTAAGATTTGAAATTTCCGTTTTCCACAGATTGGTTAGGAATTGCAACATAACTGCATAAATAGCATCATGATGTAGCTTTGCCTTTTAGGAACAAGGTAATTCCATATATGTTGCATCAATACTATTAGAACTAGCAGTAACCCAGGTGACACCCCACCAGTAATGATAGAAGTCAGAAAAGCTTTGGAGAGCATGCAAAGAGGCAAAGCTGCTGGTGAGGATCAGGTTACATCAGACCTGCTGAATGATGGAGGACAGATTGTGTTAGAAAAACTAGCCACCCTGTTTACGAGGTGTCTCCTGACGGGAAGGGTCCCAAAGTCTTGGAAGAACGCTAACATAATCTTAATACATAAGAAAGGAGATGACAAGGACTTGAAGA
Organism: Rhipicephalus microplus; assembly: GCF_043290135.1. NCBI lineage: Eukaryota > Metazoa > Arthropoda > Arachnida > Ixodida > Ixodidae > Rhipicephalus > Rhipicephalus microplus. The sequence continues at coordinate 78,266,105 of NC_134704.1, forward strand.
ATTACAGGCCGATCAGCTTGCTCTCTGTAGTATACAAGCTATTTACAAAGGTAATTGATCGCGGAGTAATGAAAACATTAGAATTCAATCAACCAAAGGAACAAGCACGATTTCGAACAGGCTACTCAACAATTGACCACATTCATACTATCAATCAGGTAATAGAGAAATGCTCAGAGTATAACCAACCACTATACATAGCCTTCATAGATTACGAGAAGGCGTTTGATTCAGTAGAAATATCAGCCGTCATGCAGACACTGCGGAATCAGGGCGTAGATGAAGTATATATAAACATTCTGGAAGAAATCTACAGGGGATCAACTGCTACCATAGTGCTTCGTAAAGAAAGCAACAGAATACCAATCAAGAAGGGTGTAAGGCAGGGGGGCACAATCTCCCCAATGCTATTTACCGCGTGCTTACAGGAGGTTTTCAGAAGCCTAAAATGAGAACAGTTAGGGATAAGAGTTAATGGAGAATACCTTAGTAACTTGCGCTTCGCCGATGACATTGCATTGCTGAGTAACTCAGGGGACGAATTGCAACTCGTGATTACGGAGTTAGACAAGGAGAGCAGAAAGGTGGGTCTCAAAATTAATCTGCAGAAAACGAAAGTAATGTACAACAACCCCGGAAAGAAGCAGCGCTTCGAGATAGGTAATAGTGCACTTCAAGTTGTAAACGAGTATGCCTACTTAGGGCAGGTAATAACCGCCGAGGCGAACCATGAGATTGACCATGATGAGACTTAGCTACCGAGCAGAAACCTTGAGACTTACAAAGAGGGTTCAGCTTAAATTGAGGACGACGCAGCGAAATGGAAAGAAAAATGGTAGGTGTATCCTTAAGAGACAATAAGAGAGCCGAGTGGATTAGGGAACAAACGGGGGTTAGGGATATCACAGTTGAAATCAAGAAGAGGAAATGAACATGGGCCGGGCATGTAGCACGTAGACAGGATAACCGCTGGTCATTAAGGGTAACTAACTGGATTCCCAGAGAAGGGAAGCGGGTTAGGGGGAGACAGAAGGTTAGGTGGGCAGATGAGATTAGGAAGTTTGCGAATATAAATTGGCAGCAGCAAGCACAGGACCGGGTTAACTGGCGGAACATGGGAGAGGCCTTTGTCCTGTAGTCGACGTAGTCAGGCTGATGATGATGATGATGATGATATATGTTACAACATCACAGGAACCATGAAAAATTTGCTGTATTAGCATGCATATTCTTTGTAAATAGTGCGAGAAAGCTGCTACCAAACACTTCACCGTTGTATTTGAGCTTGTATGTGTACACTGTGCCCAAAAATGACATGCTTATGTGGTCTGTGCTGTCGCTATTTGCACCTTGGTCAGGGTCACATAAATAAAGAAAGTGGAAAAATTAATATTTTATTCTCACAATGACAAGGGCTTGAATATACACTTACAGCTGGCCAGGACTGTAGGCAGTGTTTACTGTTGGCTTGTGCCTATTCATAAGCTTGTTCTTCGTGACATTCCTGGCTGCATAGTCTTGATTATGACGTTATTGATGAATCTCCAGTCACCCTCTGAAGAAAATCGCTCATCGTGCATGCTGCGCTTAGCATACAATCATGAGTTTCGCACAGCTCCTTTTACCTTTGCTCCTTAGACTCTGTCGCCGCAGTTGGCGCAAATCACAAGTCCGAGAAGGTAATTAAACACGCTAAAATGTAAGATTGAGAATTCCATTCTACTGTCACTAAAGTTCCCCTGTTCCGTGTCGACGCCGAGCAGTTAAATTTTCGTTCAGTTTCCGACTTGACGCCAAGTGCTTTTTCACGTCGGCCGCACTTGCTGCACGCCGGCTATTTTCTTCAGCCGATAAGAAAATGGTATCGACGCGTTTTCTGATAACACTCGAGGCCTGGGCAGATAAAATATATACACTACACGTGCTAAGTTGCGTTTTTGTACACAAACCGCCAACCAACGATCCCCGATGCGTTCTGCGGCAGCACTCGAGGCGCTCGCGCTCGATTTAGTGGGCTGCGGCGCTGTATTTGATGTGTCAGTGGGCAATTCCGCAATTATGATGAGTTCCGTGCTGGCATTCGAGGCGTCCATGCTGGATGCAGCTGCGTGTTCAATCCGTCCAACGGCTATTGCGGGATATGCCTCACCTAAATTTGTCGGGCATTCCATGGTCGCCGTCATTTCTTGCCGAATATGTGGCGTGTAGTTTACCTCAGACGAATGTCTTCAGACATTGAGCAGCTCAATAATCGCAGTAGTTCAAATGGGGTAGTAAATTTGCGAACATGAATGTCGCAGAGCAGCCGAAATCCCGACCTGAGCGAGTGTGCAATCACAACGCAAGGTTGTAAAAAAAAAGCAAAACAAATGCGGCAGACCAATAGGGGGCCAGCGCGCAGGGCAAGCACATGCTTTGACCAATCACGTGTGCGCAAGTGACCTTAGGGAAAGGAGTGGTAGAGTCACTCTCGTTGCACCGGCGCCATTTTGAAGATATGGAATAGACGCACAAAGAAAGCAGCTTCAAAATGACACCAAGATGGCGGCGCCTGGTCGCCGCGTTCAGAAGTTGCGAGCGTGCAAACTTCAAACATAATTAGCCAATTTTTCATCATTTCGCCTGCACCTAGACATTTAAGACGCTGTTTTTTAAAAAATAATTCTAGATTAAACACAGCTTTCAGATTTTGCCGGGAGATTATTAAAGTGTTTGAACTTCGGAATACTGCACTTTTAAGACCCGCATCTTCTTTTAAGAAGATCCCTAAAACCTCGCATTATTCGTACCCTCACTTGGCTACTGAAATAATCGGGTTCTTGGTGCGGTTGATACGCACAAAAATACTGTATTATTATTCCCATTGGAATCGAAATTATTTATTCAAATCAGTATTTGCTTCAGCTCTCGAATTTTCCTTTTGCATATCCCTAGTATAGGTCGTCAAAAATTGGGGAGCTCACTCAGCTCGTGAAATATAGTTCGCGTTTTCGAATCACTCAGACTCGAACACTCCGAATTTTTCTGAGCCAAACTCTTAGACTCACACACGTGAAAATTTTCTTCAACTGGACTCGCTTGGACTCAACTCACGAGAATATTACTCACCTGAGTACGCTCAGATTCACAGCTCGATCAAAGTCTGTGCGAGTCAGAGTTCATCGACTCGTGTGTTTTAGTCTAGAGTTAGCTTGTTCAACCATGGTGTCAATGCTTTTTAACCCCAATATCTCTTGTAATATATGCTCTTTTTGGCGCTGTTTGTTACAGTGAAATGTAGACATTTGACCCTGCAGAAATCAAGTTGTGTAGGCTTTTTTTTTCTTGCATTTTTTATATTCTAAATCTAATAACTTTATACTGCATACAGCTCTTGCTGCCATTTCGCTGCGCTGATCTTTCTGTATTTCAGCCTACACAAGCCACGAGTGAAAAAAAGGGGGGGTTGAGTAGTGTTAGAGGGTCGAGTAGTGTTAGAGGGTCCCTTTAAGGACGCATTCCCACTTGTTTTGTGTTCAGGGGTTGATGATTATTTAGAAAATAATTACGCTTTAAATCTGGCATCGTGCTGTGCTTGTTGCGAAAGTAGCCGACATGTGTCTCCAACCAACTTTTGGTTAGTGGTACTGCTTCTCACGTCCTTGGACTTCGTGAGGAAGACTCTTGCAAAACGACTCTTTGCACTCTCGGTAGAGCGTGATGTGCGTACTTTGAAATGGGCTCACCGTGGCCATGCACAGTGCGATCGAGCTTACTTTTCGGAGGTGTGGCTAGGCCTACTCTGCTCGTGGTGCTGCAATGTACAAGACGAATCTGATCTTTGTGGACAAGAACATTGTGCTGGCGGACATGCAGAAGGGAAGCAGCCGAAATGTGCTTTGTCGCAAGCAATGAATGATGTCGCCCACTGGCTCCTCGGAACAGTGGATGGGCATCTGACGTATCGACTGAGGACCGTCCGGCCAAGCTCATTGTGCAGTGTTACAAAGAGACCACTCGTAGCACCGATGTGGGTGGTCGGCACCCTCAATATGCAAGACCAAGCCCGCTGCATACCGATGTATCACCATTTTATTTATATTTTCTATAAATATAAAGGGTTATACAGTTAAACCTGCTTATAATGAACCTCTATAAACGAGTTCCCCGATATAAGAATTTTCCCCCAGGACGAGAATCGGGGGACACGGAGGTCAATTTAAGAGCAGGATTTCGCCTTGCTAAGCAGTCTAGTTGCTGACCAACATGGTGTAGAAGGAGATCAAGAAGTATTTCTTAAGTGGTTGTGGCTCCGTGTCGGCTGGCCACCTAAACTTAGCCATTCGTCTAGTTGTGAAGCGAAATTAACGTCTGTAACGTAGGCATCGGTACTTGAGTCTCGAGTAAGCTCAAGCACTAGCCTCCCGGAAACACCAGCGCTGCAACACCGCCGACATCGCATTGTGCCAGAACTCTCTCTGACTTCTCGCATCCGATCGTCGTGAACTCAACGCTGCCGGTCATCACAGGTATCCCTTCACCTGTTTATACCTTCGGACTTTCTCATCTATAGTTTTATTGTTGGTTAGTTTTGTGTAGTTTGTAATACTTCTCTCTTGTAAGCTGATTTATTGATTTTATATGTATTTTGTTAGTTGGTATTAAGTGTTGTACTAGATTCCTCTGCAATATTCCTAGATTCCTCTGCAGTGCTGCAATATCACTAGAGTTTTGTTTTTCCTCACATACGTCTCTGATCTCTTCACTGTCTCTGCTTACGTACGGAACGACCTAACCTGCTGCCATTTGTGGTGTTTGCGAAAGACGTAAGAAGCACTGGCAGCACCACCGTACATAAAGACGTTTATTGTACGCAACACTTCGAATATATACATAGACAGACGCGCCCCCTGGGGTTGAAAGAACACAAAGTAAAAACCGAAACTGAATATATACTCCCTCCCTTATATGTAGTGATTAGTTGTTAGTAAGTGTTAGTAAGAAACCCCTATGCATGCACTGTACATTTTACATGCTGTATACACATACATATTTACACTACATACACACTGTGCTATACACACAGGCAACTAGTGGGTCTGATAGTCCTTGATCCAGACCGGTGGCCGGCGCTCTCGGGACGGCCGATGGGGATGCTGCACGGCCGGAGATGGTAATGAGCTTGTAGAGCTCTGTAGTACGCCAGGAGACCGCGATTGCGGCCCAGGAGAAGGCGGCTGCAGCATGGCAGGCTCCGGTACAGGCAGCTGCAGATCAGGAGCAGGCGACTGCGGTACGGCAGACTGCAGTACGCCAGGAGGCAGCGGCTGCGACCCGGGCGAAGGCGGCGGTGGCAGGGCAGGCTGCGGCACTTGAACCGGAAGCTGTGGCGCAGGTAGCTCCGAACGTTGGTATGGTGGACTCGTGCCCCTCTCAGGAACCCGGGAAACCTTGGAGGCGTTCCATGTGCGGCCGTCTGCAAGTCGGAAAGAGGCAGGTCCCCTTTTCCCCAACACCTCAGTTGGCGAGGAAAAAAAGCGATCCCCCTTGAAGCGAACGGATGGCTTCTTGATACGATTGAAATCACCCACAGTTATCTTTGGCTCCTTAGCAGCTCTCCTGCGGTCCGTGTACTCCTTACTGCTTCGCTGTTGAAGCCGGACCCTCTGGCGCAGTCGCGCCAGTTCCTTTGCTGGGTCTTTTGCAAACGCTGGTGCCGAAAACCCCACAACATCCAATCTGGTTCGGGGCATTCGCCCATGCAGCAGAACTGCTGGGGCAACTCCAGTGGTAGCCTGTGGAGTACAGCGGTAAATAGAGAGGTAGTCCGTAACTGCTTGTCGGATAGGTCTCCTTTCGAGGAGTGAAACCTGGATGAAGTTCTTCAGAGTTTGATTGAACCTCTCGACTTGCCCATTCGCCTGGGGGTAATATACAGACGAATGAGACAGCTTGATGGCTCGGTTTTGAAGAAAGGTTATAAATTCACGTAAAGTGAACTGTGGCCCATTGTCGCAAACAATCTCTTCCGGGTATCCTTCACGGGCAAAAACACTGGTTAAGAAGTCTTTCACGGTGCTTGTGGCCACTTCGCTGCAGAAATATGTCTCTGGCCATTTGGAACGGTAATCGACCAGTGTTATAGCAAATTGGCTATTGTGAGGTGCATGTTCCAATGGGCCAACAATGTCTAGGCCCAGTTTCTGTCATGGCCTTTCAGGCTAGTCAATAGGCTGCCGTGGCGCTGGCGATGTTTTGGCAGACTTATCTGCCTCCAGGCAGATGTGACAGTTTTTCACGGCAGATTCAGCTTGCTTGTCCATCCGTGGCCACCAGAATAGCTCACGAAGTCGCGCCTTTGTGCGCGTGATGCCTGGATGTGCCTCGTGGGCAACGGCGATGAACTGAGCCGTGAGTGAGGACGGAACAACGAGGCGTTCTGCGCGCAGTAGAAGGTCATCAACAACAGAAAGTTCTTCGCGCACGGAGTAGAAAGGTTTTGCCTCCTCTGGTATGGACTTTTGTGGTGGCCAAGAACTGAGCACGAACGACTTGACCGTTTGCAGACAACCATCATTGAGGACGGCTTGCTTGAATTCTTTCTTCGTCACGCAAGCCGACTCGACCAACGACACAATTTCTTCATCCTTGGCCAGCTGTGCCTGCGCGGCAGGAGCTGGCAGCCGAGAAAGAGCATCTGCCACCGTGTTGGTGGACCCCTTGCAGTACTCCACAGTGAAATTGTAGCATAGGAGTCGCGCATTCCAGTGTGCAATTCGAAGTGGCCTTCTGCCACGTCCTTGCGAAGACAGCAACGATACCAACGCCTGATGGTCCGTTCGAATCTTGAAATGGCGACCCCAAAGGTAAGTGTGCCATCGTTCGCACGCCCAAATGTATGCCAACGCTTCGCGGTCGCCGACCGAGTACTTTCTTTCCGCTGGTGACAAGGTACGAGACGCGAAAGCCACTGTGCGGAGCTCATGGCCATTTTGCTGCTGCAGAACGGCTCCCAGCCCACAGTCAGAAGCGTCGGTCGACACGATGACTGGAAGTGATGGATCGAACATGTGGAGAACTGTACTTGAAGAAAGCATTCCCTTGACCCTCCGGAAACTGCTGTCTGCTTCGGCTGACCAGATGAATGGCTCATTCTTACGAAGCAGAATGCGCATAGGCTCGACCACCTGGGCCAAGCGGTGAACAAACTTGGAATAGTATTCTACAAGATCCAGAAATGAACGGAGGGCAACATCTGTTGGCACTGGAGTGTTAACTACCGAGTCTACTTTCTCTGGAAGCGGCGAGATACCTTGTGCAGTGACCTTATGCCCTAGGAAAGAAAGTTCTGGAACGTCGAAGAGGCATTTGTCGTTCAATTTCAGGCCTGCGGACTTGATTTTCTGCAAGACCTTTGTTAGGTTCAAAAGATGTCCTTCTGCACTTTTCCCAAAGACTATCACGTCATCAATGTAGAACAACACACCAGGGCAGCCATCCAGAATTGTGGCCATCATCTTCTGAAAAGCCGCTGGGGCAGAAGCTAACCCAAAGCAAACTTTCTTGAACCGAAAAAGTCCTTCATGCGTGATGAAGGCTGTCAGGTCTCTGCTGTCGGGGTGCAAAAGAACCTGATGGTAGGCAGAAGCCAAGTCAAGTTTTGAGAAGTGTGTCGCACCTACCAAGGCATGAAGGAGTTCCTCTGTATGAGGCAACGGAAAGCTGTCTGGTACAATAGCCTTGTTAGGCTCCCGGAGGTCAACACAAATTCTGATGGTGCCGTCTTTCTTGTCAACGACAACAATGGGCGAAACCCATTCAGAAGCATCGATGCGTTCGATGATGTCAAGGCTCAGCAACCTGTGAAGTTCATTTGACACTGGTTCTTGAAGTGAATATGGAAGACGGCGCAGCTTCGAAGATACCGGCTGCACGCCTTGCCGAATCTTGACACGATGCGTGAACCGCTTAGCAAGACCCAACTCGGGACTGAAAAGTGAACCGAAGTCGTGTTCCAAGGCTGGCGGAAGGTTTGCTTGCCTGGGTTGCTCTATTGACTGCATCGGAATGTGACAAGGTGTCGGGTCATTAACACGCGGCGGCGGGGCAACGGACGTGTGCAGGCACTCAAGAGTGGAGCCCTGTATTCGAAGATTTAGGGCCTTAATGCCGTCAAGGCCTATCAGACAAGTTCCTTGGCGAACGATGTAGAAAAGAAGTGGTGCAGAGCGCCCTTTAAACTGAACGTCTGCCTGGAAACAGCCTAGCACGGAAATTGGCCGCTTCGAATAGTCAAACAAAGTGACATGCGAGGCTGGGAGGAGCAAACTGCTTTGAAAATGTTGGTGAAATTCTTGCTCTGATAGAATTGAAACAGACGACCCTGAGTCAACAAGGAATGACAACTTGACATCCGCTACGCGTACTTGTATGTAAATTGCACTGCGAGCGGGATGCTGCACAGTCAAAACTTGCTCAGAACTTCCCCCTGACAAAGCATCGTCATCGATGCCAACTTCACGAATCCTGCCTTGCATTTGACGCTTGCGGTTGCATACTTTCTGAAAGTGGCCCTTGATACCGCAAAACAAACACCTTTTCCTGCGCAGGGCACTGTGACGCTGATGCGCAGTGATTTCGCGAGCCGCATCGGAAACAGTGTGGTGAAACGGACCGGCTATCTCTGTCTTGCCGAGGGGGGCGGGGCCCCTGCGGCGCACGCGAACCGCTAGCGCTTGGAGAGTTTTGCTGAAAATGCGCTTTTGGCTGGAAATTGAATTTTCGCGAAGAATGCGAATTCTGGGAACGACGCCGTACAGAAACAGGCTCGACCGAAGCAGAAAATTTCTTCAGCTCTTCAGCTGCTTGCTCAAACTGAAGAGCGATCCGCACTGCGCTCTCGAGCGAAAGGGAGGAACCCTCGAGCAGCAATCGTTCACGTACGCGGTTGGAAACAACGCCGGCAACAAATCGGTCCCGCAGAGCATCATCTTGTGAAACGAACGATCAATGCGAAACGAGCTCTCGTAAAGCCGCAACAAAGTCATGAACGGACTCGCCTGCGTTTTGGCTGCGGCGGTGGAAACGATGACGCTCGACGACGACGTTACCCGACGCGGAAAACTGCTGCCGTAAGGTGCTGAGTGCAGCCTCGTACTCGTCGGTAGCGGCCGCGGGAGGCTTCTCTCTTACTTACAGTGCTGCGGCGCTTGCTGGTGCTGCGGCATTTGACCTTGCAGGTAAAGTCCGGTAAACACGCTGCCCTTCCGCCCCCAAACAATGCAGAAGAATGGCCTTGCGTCGCGCTGGTGGGAACTCAGCTGCTCCGGACGCTAGAAGGTAGACTGTTAAGGTCTGCTCCCAGTCCTCCCATGGAAGTGACGGCCGGCCGGGCGTCGGGAGGAACGGCGGCGGTGGAGCAAGGCCGGAGAAACTCATGGCGGGGCTGACCCGGACGACACTCGATGCTGAAGGTAGCTTGACGTGTTTATCCCATCTTCGTCGCCAATGTGGTGTTTGCGAAAGACGTAAGAAGCACCGGCAGCACCACCGTACATAAAGACGTTTATTGTACGCAACACATCGAATATATACATAAAAGACAGACGCGACCCCTGGGGGTGAAAGAACACAAAGTAAAAATCGAAACTGAATATAACACCATTCTCGTCGCCGACTTCGCGCTGGCGATGCTAGAGTGGCAGCTTGTAACACATACATACTGTTTTTGTACCGCGGTTACATTGTGTTACTTCATCAGGAGCAGTTTGTCGCGGTGTCCCCGGCTTTGGTGGTGCTATTGTCCAAACTTATTTCTTGCTTTAACCAGAATTTGAGGTTGACATACAAATTTCTTTATTTGGGTACAAAGAATTGAAAAGTACCATCGAATTATTGCAAGTAAACGATGTACTTGTTTTATTCACGAAAATAAGCCAGTATAAATCTTAAAAAATGGCAGCCGTTCTACACGCAACCCCCCCGAAAAAAATTCCTGGGTACGGCCCTGGGAAGCCACGTGTACGCAAGGTATTACCCTTGTGCGATTCCCTTGCTCAATTGTTCTTGCAACAGGAAGGGCTTCATTTTTGCAGTCCTTCAAGATACATTCAGCTACGGAAACTAGCAAAAAGCTGAGGAAACCGTGTATCCAGCAGCCTCCCTCGTTGCTGGCAAAAATTGAATTGTACCATATGGTGGCACGACTTCTTCAAGGCACTCTTAGAGCAAAGCTTGGCAATCCCTGTGTTCACTAGTTTTGAATGCGCTGAGTGGTCGGGGAGTAGAGGTTTACTTGCATGTCTAAATTTCTTCGCTGTTCCCGGCTGTGGCACTTCAATGACCACAACACAAGCTTTTTACATTTATTTTTATAGAGCCCTATTGGTTTAGTATGAAAATAACTTTTATTATATTAGTTCATCTCTAGCCTTCAGTTGCTGTTCATCTTAGATGCGGTGTTCGACTCGAATCACATTTTGAGCATTGCAACATTTTAACATAAATTCTTTTATTCCTCTGAGTAGCTGTCCAGAGTGCTGCTTATGTTATTTTTTTTCTAGTTCCTATGCTTTTAGCTTTAATGTTGTAAGGTTTAAAATATATATCAATTTGGGGTAAATCTGGTCACTTGATCAGCATTAAATGCTTGTTAGTAAAAACTACAAATTTTTTCTTTTTTGATGAGAAAGCAAGGAAAAAATGAAAATTCTAATTAACAGTGGTGTGTGACCCAAGAAATCTGCTCCAAAACTCAATTTTGATGCTCCAAAACATGCCTTTTGGTGCTCAAGAGCTGCTCTGAAACACCCCTTTTACTGCTCCAAAGTTGCTCCAAAACCATGTTATTCCTGCTGTCAAAGCTGCTCCATCACCGATACAGCATCGTCCAGAAAGTGGGACTCCGCTCTCCGGAGTCCAGACATAACATCGCAACTTTGGGCTGTCCAGAGGGCCCACGATGCGGCGCTAGGGCTCGGCCTTACTGTCCCATCGTGGGAGCGGCCCGCCGTGTGCTAGGGCGCACGCCTTCGGACTTGTCAATAAAGTTTTTCCAAACCAAACCAAAGCTGCTCCATAAGGCTGAAGGCCGCTTTCACCCCTGTGTGATGCTTTGTGGGCGGGTCCGACCAATGGCCCCTTCTCTTTATTGACAAGAGCGCCAAACCGCGATGCTTCAAGGGCACGAAAAACCTGCCAGTGAAGTACGTTGCCAACGGCCGTTCATGGATGACGAGGGCCATTTTCACTGACTGGGTCGTTGCGTTCGACAATGACATGAAAAAGCAAGACTGCAGTGTTTGCTTGCTGCTGGATAATTGCTCAGCACATTGCCTGGACAGCAATGACGAACGTTGCGGCAAAGTTTCTTCTGCCAAACTGCACGTTGTTGATTCAGCCTTTAGATCAAGGCATCATCAACAGCTTAAAGCACCCATACTGATCGAGGCTATTTCGATGAAATCTGTTGAACACGGAGTATGGCCGCAACATGAAAATCTACTTGTTGGTGGCTGTGCAAAAGTTGGCCACCGCATGGATATTGGCACAGTGTGATGTTAAGAACTGTTTTCCGCAGCATGGGCAGCTCTCGACGATGCCAGCATTGTCAAGAGTGTTGCCCTGAGCGATTATGTTAATGCCAACGCCGATGTGATTGTGCGAGGAGCTGAGTGATGCCAAGATCCTCGGGAGGAATCACACGTCTACCGCCACCGCCACTTCATTCGACGACGACGAAGCTGCGCATGGTGTTTCTGCGGCGCCGACACCAGTGACCGCGTCGCAGGTCATGAACTCCTTGGACATCCTGCGTCATTTCCTTGGTGCCCATGACGATGATGTCGCCATGAAGCTCCTCACAGAATGGGAGCAGCGCATTCTGCCGCTGCTCGTGTGAAAGCACAAGCAGTCAAAAATAAGTGATTTTTTTTTTTGTTTTGAAAGTAAACTGCTTCCTGAGTGTTGTGCATATCTCTTTCCCTTTATTTACTACTTTTTCCACGATAAAGAAATTTCTGCTACAATGGAATTTTTCGCAATCCCTGTGAATTGGCTGTAGCGAAGTTTGACTGTAGATCATTTTAAGGTAGTGCACAAAACGCGAACACTCAAGATTATTTCAGAGCTTGCGCGACCACAAGTGATAAGGCTGGAAAGTTCGACATATGACGTGTAAAGGACGGTGTGTTCCAACGAGGATAATTTATCGGCGACAGATTCACTCTGCGCAGATATCAGTGTGCAGTGTGCATTGGTAGCTGTAACTTGACTTTCTGTTACATGGCCCCTAGTTCGGTCAAATAAAGTTTCACCTTGAAGGTCTGCTGCTGCATTCCTCTATGTCACGACGGTGTGACAATATTCAGGTTTATGTCGCAACAATGTCTTGCATTGCCTTTTTTGAAAATGTTGTTTAAAAATAGCTGTAAATGTTTCTAGTTGCTGCCAACAATACCTTCATAGAATTAAACAGTGGCCGTTTCGATTGGGGTACAACAAAAGCAGCTTTCTTACGATTATTCAAGTTTGCTTGTATATTGATAATTTATTGAGAGTTGTAATGTGCCGTTTGTTTTTCCAGAACAAGACATCCATCTTGCAGCTGCAACCAGCCCTGGACAAAGCTATGAGACCTTACAATGGCATCAGAAGAACTGTCAAGGTATGCAAGGTCGTTTCACTTATTGAGTTTCGTTGTAGTTTTTCAAGCAGTACTTACAGTACTACAAGCAGTATTTACAGTAGCATAGATTAAAGGGACTCTCTACAGTCCTTCATTGCTCTCCTGTTTTGTGTCGCAATAAAAAGCGTATCATGTCAAGTGTCTAGCCTTGCCCACAACATTAGTTGGTGCCGGTGAAAGTCGAAAAATGAAACTGCGTGCGGTTTTCGCAGGCTTCATAAAGTTCTGTTTACTAATAACACAAATATCTTCGTGGTTGTTTTAGGCATGCACACACTTTTTGTTGTTCTCGTGAGCGGCAGTGGATGCCGTGCTCGTGTTTTTCCGCCATTTAGAGGCCGGCATGGAGGCAAGCGAAACACACTGCCGGCAGCGCCGATGGGTGCCTATTTGAAGGCGTGAGGAAAAAAAAAAAAAGCAAGAAGTACCATTCAGCATGCCGAATTTTGGTCGCGATTCAACAAAGTTCCTGTGCAATGCTTATAATTGAGTTGGTGAATTTCCTAGATGGCGCTTTCTTTTGTCAGTTTTTTAAATTTTTATGTGTGTGCATGTGTTTTCTTCTTTTATTTTGTTGGCTACGTAGGTCTTCGGATCCTAATTTTTGGACATTCAAATAATGGCACTTTCTTTTGTCAGTTTTTTTAATTTTTATGTGTGTGCATGTGTTTTCTTCTTTTATTTTGTTGGCTACGTAGGTCTTCGGATCCTAATTTTTGGACATTCAAATACTGAAATTGTAGTAAGCAGCCCGTGTTGCATGCCTCGATTCTTGAACAAGCGCGGCTGCTGGTGCAACATGTTTTGTAGCCTTTCAAAAAGGTTCTTTGGTTATAGTGCAGATATTCGCAACTCCAGCCATATTTGTTATAAGTGGTCTATACCGTATTACATGTTGTGCCAGGCTAGCCATAGGTGCTCTGAGGCGGTGTGCCGCTGTGTCTCTTGCATGTGGTGCACATTTTTATCTTAATGGTGTAGTTGTACTCATGCTTTTTTGTTGTTTTTACAGTTGCATGAAATTGCTCGGGTATTGCATGCAGAATAAATGAAAATGTTTAGCAGTGTGCCTTGTTCAACAAAACTTCTTGTAACTTGGCTTTTTGATGGTCACCTTTCACAGACTTTGTAGAGGTTTTGCTGTTCAAGAATTTTGTGCAGAGCCTTTTGAGTCAAAATTGCATACTGGCTCTTTGTTTTTGCAGCCTTACTTTTTTTTGGTAGGGTGAGCATATAGTAAGGCTGTGGCATGCTTTAAATTTAGCTGCGTGCTTAAAAATCGCAGGCAGTCAGAATTAATCTTGAGATTGTCGTCATGATGTCCTTGATAATCGTAATTGCTTTAGACATGCAAGACCCCTGTGGAGTTTGTTGCAATATGCTTTTGCCAATCTTAAATGTCTGTGTTTATTTATTTGCAGAAACTTGAGGCCATCTGCAGGAGCTCTGACAACCACTACAACCAATTGGCGGAGAACATTCAGTCTGAATTTCAGCATTTGCACTCCCTCCTGCAGCTTCGGTACGCTGAGCTGTCTCATTCGATAACCAAACCTGCAATGCATTTGTGAATTCCTGCTGTGAAAATGTCTGTTATGTAATTATTCAAGTGGATGTCTGTCATGTTTTCCTGTCCTTTCACAACGTCCTGGAGACTCCAGACTTTTTTCAACCACTCCCCTAGATTGTGCAAACAAATGTAACCAGCGCTTAGTGAAGAGCAGTCTTAACTTTAATCCATAGTAATACGTCATCATTTAAATTCAACGCGACAAGCTTTAGTAGTAGGCGCTCGTGAGGAACTTTGTCAAATGCCTTTGCGAAATCGATGAAGATGGCGTGAGTCTGAAGGTTAGAGTCGAGGTTAACATGCAAGTCGTGAACAAACATAGCTAGCTGCGTTTCACACGAATACCCTTTCCTAAAGCCATGCTGCGCAGGATGAAAAAAATTATTGGAATCAAGGAAGTCCATGATATGTGTGTAGATGATATGCTCGAGGAGTTTGCAGGGTACGCTGGTTAATGAAATGGGAAGATAATTTAATGGTGATTGTTTGTTACCTGATTTGTGGACTGGAACGACCTTTCCGTGCTTCCAATCTGGAGGCAGCATTCCTGTTGAAACTGATTGTGAAAATAGTAGACACAGATACGCTGCACAGATATGTTTAGTATTTTTCAGGAGTTTGGAAGTAATGTTGTCTACACCAGCTGAAGAGGAAAGTTTGATTTTGTCTATTAGTGATGAAATACCGCTGGAAAAAAACGTAATTGGTGGCATGGTACATTCAAAGTTCGCATGAGGGATGGCAAATGACAACTCAGTTTCTTGGGTGAAAACGGATGCGAAGGCGGCGTTAAACACGCGTGCACATTCCGTGTCACTTAGGGCATCCCCTAACTCATTACATAGTGTAATATTGCACGTGTCCTGTGGGTTTATGACTTGCCAGAATTTTTGGGGGTTGTTCTTAAGCATGTTCGGTACGTCCGAATGGAAGAATGAGTGTTTGGCGTGACGTATGGCTTGCAGATAAGCAGATTCGGCGGCTTTGTACTTGTTCCATGCATCAGGGGTGTTACGGGACTTGGCTGCGCGGAAGGAGCATTTTTTCTTGTTTTCTAATCACTTCAGTGCTTTATTGAACCAGGGTTGGGCGGCATTAGGATTGATGTTAATTTGGGGAATGTATTTATCAACCATTTCGTTTAGCTTATCTCTGAAAATCAACCAGTTTTCGGTTACATTATGATGAGAAAAGGCAGTGTCAAAAGTGGAGTAAAAATTCGTTAGTTCAGAGTTAATTGCTTCGTAATTTCCTTTATCATACAAACGGATAGTTTTTTTTATGGTAGGGGCTAAAGCGGGCTTAATCACGAAGTCAGCATGAATGACTTTATGGTCACTGATTTCAGGCAGGTATGCAATGGAGGACACGCACTCGGGATGGCTGGTTAATATAAGATCCAGATTGTTTTGGCAGTTATCGGTAACGCGGGTTGGTTCTGTAAGAACTTGAGATATGTTAAAGTTAAGGCATACATCAAGGAAGTCGTTCGATTCCCTTGACGTAGCCGCTGGTGCAGGCTGGCTTGCCCAATCGATATTAGGAAAATTAAAATCGCCAAACAGAATTACATGCATGTTAGGGTGTTTGGTCGTTATTTCGCTTAGGATATTATTGAGCTTAGAAGAAAAATCGGGAGTACTGTGAGGGGGCCTATAGCAAACGCCTAGTAAAACTGAGTGCGGTGCGGCATGGCATTTAAGCCACAAGATTTCAAGGTCGGACACAATGTTTATAGACGAACAGGATATGTTGTGACTGACAGCGACGAGTACTCCTCCTCCTCTCATGCCGCTGCGATTGTTTCGAAACACTCTAAAATTGGGTAGGTCAGCGAATACCTCGCCGTCAGTCACGTCACTAGTAAGCCATGTTTCCGTTAGTATCAGAAGGTTGCTATCAGATGATAACACCAGATTAGAAATAATGTCACCTTTTGGAATAAAGCTGCGTATGTTAGTAAAGATAGCAGAGAGCAATAAGTTTGATCAAGGGGCGGATCAAGGGGCGGATCGAGGGCGGTGAGGCCTATTTTGATGATGGGGCAATTGCTACAACATTTCCTGAACAGAATTTGTGGAGTGGTCATACACGTAGCGTTTGGTATCAATGTGCAATGTTTTGAACCGCAACGAGTAGGAAGTAGATTTTGATTTAGCGAAGGCGATCAGTTTTTTACGAGCAACTCTGACGGGATGAGAGAAATCTTCACCAACACTGAAATTGCTTCCCTTAAATTTGGGGCCATTAGAAAGTAGAGATTCTTTAGTTTTGAATTGATTGAATTTTACAATGAGTGGCCGATTATGGCCTCCTGCATGCATCCTAGGCGATGTGCGCGTTCAATGTGATTAGGATTAAAGAATTCTTAACTAATCGTTCGCAATCAGTTTCCGTCAACAATCAAATGTCTAACACTACCCCGGTAACCTCAGGTGTCCCTCAAGGGTCTGTCCTAGGCCCGCTTCTGTTTTTGATTTACATTAATGACCTACCATTACATGTATCTTCTAACATACGCATGTTTGCAGATGACTGCATTATTTATCGTAAAATAAACAACATTTCGGATAACACGTCTCTTCAAACTGACTTACTAAGCTTACAGGAATGGTGTAACCTTTGGCTAATGGAACTCAACCCTAACAAATGTAAAACTGTTTACTTTCACCGCCGTCGAAATCCGATAGTATTCCCGTACCAAATTGCTGACACAAACCTTGAATTAGTTCCTTCCTATAAATATCTCGGAGTAACCCTTTGTAGCGATTTAACCTGGGCAACGCACATTACGAACATCATTGCATCTGCTAACAAAACACTCGGGTTCTTAAAACGCCATTTGCGTCACGCTCCTAATAATGTCAAATTACTAGCTTATCAATCTCTCGTAAGGACGAAGATAGAATACGCATCAGCCATTTGGAGCCCGCATCAAGCATATCTCATCAATCAACTCGAGTCACTTCAAAATCGAGCCACACGATTTATTCATTCTACGTACTCTTACGACGTCAGCATATCAGCACTGAAAACAGAATCTGGCCTATCATTGCTTGCATCTCGTCGCCGCATTTCTAGTCTTTCCCTTTTTCACAAATTTTTTTACAGCTCGCTCGGCAGGCCACCATACATTCTTCCTCCGGCACACATCTCCCATCGCACTGGTCACCCGCAACAAGTTGAGCGGCCGCGTACGCGCACCGTCACTTTTTCGTCCTCATTCTTTTTTCGTGCAGCTACGGACTAGAACGGCCTTTCTAACGAAATCACCGCCATAACCTGTCCTACCACCTTTTTGAACACCGTAACAAATTACCTTGCATTGTAAAAAAAAAAAATGGCTTTCATGTTTTCATATGTGTACCCACCCCTTATGTAATACCCCTTCAATGGGGTCTTTAAGCTAATAAAATGAAATGAAATGAAGTACTTTTAAGAAAATGAGCTTGCCGTATGCTCTTAGCTGGTAACTTGGCTCTACAGCTAAATTAGACACACATGACAGTGTTTCTGGCCATTTTGTATATAGTGGAACCCCGATCATAGGACCTTCAGGGCACCACATAAGACAATTATATAATCTAAGCATCGCGTAATCGAAAAACTAAGGAGGTCGTGTCATTCAGCCTTGCCCAATAGAACTGGTGCAGACCGCCTGAACAAGCCCACGTCACGACCTTGTGCTTCTGCTAAAAAGGTAGATTCAGTTATGCTTGCCAATGGCAGCATTACTTACTTTAAGCAGGTGCAGACGAATCTTTATTTTCAACTTTAAAAAATTGAATGCAACTCGCATCTTTCTCCCGAAGAACAGAGTTAAAAAATTGATTGCGCGTGAAACTGAAACTGAAACTGCGTTGCCAATAGCCTTCCATCAGAAAAGTCAGACGCAGTGTCATCGCTATCACAACTGAAACCGAAACTGCGTTGCCAATAGCGTCTCATAAGGAAAGTCAGACGTGGTGTCATTGCTATCACATAAGGACTGACCATGAGATTGCATAGAATGCCTTCGTGTGCGACTTCTGCTACTGCCGCAGCGCTTGGACCCCCCCCCCTCTGGAGCCAATTTTCTTCTCCTCACCCATACATAGACACCCGTTAGTATTTGCCCAGCCGTGAATATACTGCTTCCGACGCACCTAACAGCCGCTCTACCGCTCGTTCACCGTCACTGCAACGCCGCCGTTCTGTCGCCCCAACCCCGCCGATATTCATCGTCGACTAACTATGGATTCTCCCGGATAGAAAACTAGATCATGCAGCTCCTGGAGGTAGTGCTGCATCAAGTGCGACTGACCCAAATCCTCCGTTGACGCTCCCTACTAATAACTAGCTGGAAGTGCATGTTGTGGGAATCTAGGCTAGCCTGCCGCCTTTGCGTGGGCTTTGCCACCTCTTTTTTCGCTCTCGTGTCTTGACAAGACTCCCCTCTTTTGTGGTCTGTCGCCTTGGGAGAGCGAGGAGTGCCGTTTAACCCCTCTCCCTTGGTTGCGGATGTCGACTGTGGCGCTGTGCGCGAAGCCTCTCGGGACGTTTTGGATGCATGCGTCGGGAGTTAGAGAGAACCTCTTCGAGACGACATTTCTTTTATGTCCGTTGGCTCCCTTTGTTTGGGGCTCATTCGGACCTTTGCCCACAGAGACGTGCTTGCGGCACCCTGTGTAGTACTTGCCCGGGGCATGGATAAGCCCATTTGCTTTCCTGCTGCCCCTGTTGCGATGGGCTCTCTACTGCAGTTTGGTGTTGCTGCAGGGAATAAAGTGTTGCGACCTTGAGCAGTACCGTGTTCTCGCCACGTCGATGGTTAATGCGTTCCCTGCAGCTCGCTAGCACTGAACTCTTGCTAGTAGCCGTAATCCTTCGGGATACGCGTACACTACAATGTGGATGGTCTTTCTTTGACGTCTTTATTTGACACTGGAGCTCAGGTGTCTATAATGAGTGCTTGCGTCTGTCGCTGCCTCAAAAAAAGTACTCACGCCTGCCGCAACACAAGCCTTTCCTGTCGCCGATGGGGGAACTGTGGCCGTCATTAGAATATGTACCGCTTGTATTAGCCTTGCCGGCTGCCACGTTCCTGTTTTATTTACCGTGCTCGACAATTGCCCTCATGACCTCTTCTTCGGGAAGGACTTCTTATCAATGCATTCTGCCCTGATCAACTATTCCACCAGCACTCTCTGTTTAAAGCTGCTTCTTCCAGATTCTCGCCCAGATCTGCCGAAAAGCCTCTGTACCACAGACTTCAGTCGCATACCACCAAAAGCCCTCAAATTCATTGAATCGGATACAAGTTGCCCTGTTATTGACAGTGATTATGTCGGCACGCCTATTCCTGATGCTCTCCTGGCACGCATTATCACTGTACCACACTCCGTTGTAACCATGGCCTCTAACCGGACATGTCTCCCGATTGTCAGCTCCGCATTAATATAGCTGATTCTCCTCCCATTCATCCCCGACCATACCGGGTGTTTGCCACGGAGCGTAAGGTAATTCAAGAACAAGTCAAGAAGAAGCTAGCCAAACAATTATTGAACCCTTCTCGAGCCCTTGGGCATCTCTTGTTGTGCTCATTAAGAAAAAATTACACAAGGTGCTTCTGCGTTGATTACCGCCATCTTAGTCGAATCACGAGAAAGGATGTTTACGCTTTGCCTTGCATTGATGACACCCTCGATTGTCTTCACGGTGCGCGATACTTTTCTTCAATTGACTTACGTTCTGGCTATAGGAAGATTGCGGTGGACAAGGAAGACCAAGAAAAGGCTGCGTTTGTAACTCCAGCCGGCCTATACCAGTTCAAGGTGATGCCGTTTGAGCTATGCGACGCCCCAGTCACGTTCGAGCATATAATGGACTTGCTATTGCAAGGGTTCAAGTGGTCAACATGTCTGCTACCTGGATAACGCCCTTGTATATTCGCCTATGTTTGAGACACACCTTCAGCATTTGTCAGTGGTTCTCGAGATCTTCCGCACTGCTGGCATTCAACTAAACTCGTCGCAATGTCACTTCGGCCGCCAGCAGATTACGATGTTGGGCCACCTTGTCGACGCATCAGGTGTGCAGCCTGACCAGGAGAAAATTCTCGCCATCACGAGCTTTCCTGTACCCCATTCTGTCAAGGACGTCGGGAGTTTTGTGGGACTTCGTTTCTATTTTAGAAAGTTCGTGAAAGATTTTGCAACAAATTCTCGATCACTCGCCGACCTTCCGAAGAAAGATGTAATTTTTATGTGGGGTTCCGCTTAAGCTGCCGCTTTTTCTCACCTATATTGACTACGACTATTGACTACGACTCCACCTATATTGGCCCACTTTGACCCGTCTGCTCCGACAGAAGTCAAAAGCCATGCGAGTGGTCACAAGACTGAAGCCGTCCTAGCCCAATGCCAGTGAGGACACGACCGAGTTATCGCCTACGCTAGCCACCTTCTCACAGCTGCCGAGCGCAACTATTCAATTGCATAGCATGAATGTCTTGCTTTTCTTTGGGCAGTCACAAAGTTCCGCCTATATTTATATGGCACGAATTTTTCTGTAATAACGGACCACCATGCACTTTGTTGGCTTTCGTCACTGAAGGATCCTACTGGTCGGCTTGGGTGCTGGGCTCTGCGAATGCAAGAATATACCTATACAGTCATGTACAAGTCAAGACGCCTACATCAGGACGCAGACTGCCTGTCCCGCTACCCAGTCGATGAATTGAGCACCATCTCTAACGCAGACACCAATACTTGTGTCTTTTCCGTTTCACAACTGACCCGCATTGGTGATCAGCTACGCCGGGATGCATCCTTGCGTGTTATAATTGAACGTCTTGAATCACCATTATCCGACAGGTCCCATCGCTCATTCGTCCTTTATGATGGCGTCCTGTACAACCAGAACTTCTACCCAGATGGACCAACCCAGCTGCTCATCATTCCGAAACACCTTTGCTCGGTAGTTCTCTACGAACTTAATGACCTTCCAACTGCCGGTCACCTTGGTGTATCAATCACTTACGACCAGATTCGCTGACGCTTCTTTTGGCCAGGGCTTTCACACTGAGTCAGAAGATACGTTGTGGCTTGTGATAAATGTCAGCACCGCAAAACACCACCGACACTTCCTGCCGGACATCTTCAACCACTTGACCTTTCATAACCTTTCTTCCGCATTGGCTTAGACCTCCTGGGTCCTTTTTACTTGTCTTCTTCTGGCAACAGCTGGATAGCTGTAGCCACAAACTACGCCATGCCCTACGCCATCATAGCACTTTCAACGAGCTGTGCTACAGATGTCGCCGACTTCCTCCTACATGACGTGATTTTGCAACATAGAGCTCTACGCCAGCTCCTTACAGACCGTGGCCGCACCTTTACATCAAAGGTCATAGCCGATATCCTACAGTCATGTGAAACGAGGCACAAGCTCACTCACGGAGCGTCTGAATCGAACTCTGATAGACACGCTTGCAAAGTATGTTTCTTCCAAGCACTCTGACTGGGGCCTTGCTTTTCCATACGTGACATTTGCATATAATTCTTCTCGCCACGGCACTTCCGCTTAGCAGCGACATATGTGATTATCGATAACAACTAACTACAGTCGAATCTCCTTAATTCGAACACGGTTAATTCGAACTCATGATGAGGTCCCGTCAAAGCTATGTGTATTCTAATGGGCGAAAACGCCCAGTAATTCGAACACACAAGCACTTGCGACGGTTAATTCGAACATTCCGCGCTCCGAAAATGCTCTCAGCACCCCGCCCAGTCCCGCGGCGGCACCTGCGACACCTGAACGCTGCGCGCGATGGAAATGAAAAGGAAAGAAAAGGCTGCAGTGGAATGTTTGCTCTCTCTCAAATGCCGATCTGCGACGGGCCCATGTCATGCTTCCCCTTGTCCGTCCTTGCCATGTAAAGACCCTTCTCCTTTCAACGCTGTGCGCGAAGAGAGAGAGGGAAAAAAAAGAAGCTGTCGCTGTGTTTAATGAATGTGTGGTTGAAGGAAAGGAAAAAGGCACTATCTTCTGCAGCCCTTGCCCCTTGCGAGAGCACGGCTCTGCGCCTGGAGGGGGGGGGGGGGGGGGGAGTGTCTCTCACGCGTTGGTGCTATGCTTCTTCTTTTTCCGTCCTTGCTTCGTAACACTTCTTCTTTCACCAACGCATGCAAAAAAAGCAAAAAAAAAAAATTGCTTCCATGGAGTGTTGTTTTTCTCTCAAATGCCGATCTGCTTCTCTTCGCGCGGAGACGCTCCTTCTTTCTCGTCACGTGCTGGCCATGCTGCAGCTGTGTAGCGGAGAGCGGGAGGCTTTTCTACGCAGTCGTCGTTGTCATCTTCAGAAAGTGTCGGCGCTGGACGTTTCCGCGTGCAACTTCTCTTGCCAGGAGAATGCTGAAGCCAAAGTAGAAATGCTTTGCAAGCTGTGTGTGAAATTGATTGACTCGCTGCACGGCAAACGTGTGCAGGCGGGCATCACGGATTACTTCAATTAATAACCAATGTCCTGTGATTTGTGAATAAATGTAAATCTTCTGAATCTTCCCCCTTGTGTGTTAGCTCAACGCACATGCGCCACTGCATAGACAGCACTTCATTTATTTAGCTTTCATTAATTTGAACTTCTTTTAATTCGAACAAATTTTCCGGCCCCTTCGCGTTTGAATTATCGAGACTCAACTGTATGTTGTTTTCAGCACACAGTTCAGCATATGGATGGAAAACTGGACTATGGTTTGCCATAGCTGCTATGCATGAAACTGCTGTCACTATTTATGCGATCATTAATAGTTCCTGTGTAGCTCCAAAGGTATACAGCGGTAGAAGGCAATGAAGTTGTAAAAGGCATGAATCATTTTGGTGTTCCCGTTGTTAACTTATGACTGACATTCACGTTTGCGGCACCCAGCTGCGTCATCCATTATGGGTTCGTTTGTGTGTCTTAGAAAGACTTACACGAGTTCCTTAGGTAGAGTGTAATGTTTCTGTACACATTATGTTTTGAAAAAAATGTTTGCTAGTTTTTTTCGGATGATTAGAAATTTTGGGCGTGATATTTGGGCTTCCCCTTGAGATCAATACCACAGAGATTCTGCTGCATATAAAGAAAACCATTTCATGTTGCCGTTCTTGGGGCACATACTTAGATCAGCAGTTGTCCTGAGGTTGTAATTCAATTGTAAAACTGCTCATCTCAGCTACACCGTGACAGAAAATCCAGGATGTTGTGGATTGCTGCGCTATTCAAGTACAGTACCGTATAAGTTACTTCTGAATTCAACACTATGCAATAGGTCTGACCTGTTTCCTTGCTTTACATTGTTTCTCCTGCCTCTGAGGGATCTCGAAAGAAGTATGCGCTCTCGGAGAGCACAGACACAGTAGATGCAGTCGGACCGATCCAAACAACACATTTATTGAATTGCATTCGCAACGACGACATCTTCAGTCGAATTAACATGCATCACTCAACAAGCTAAAACAACCTTACCCAATATTCCACTACAATCAATTAACATAACAACAAACATAAGAATGCGAAGGCGGTGGCGCCGATTTGACTCACCACTAGAGACCCACGTGGTGCAGTGCGTGACTGGGCGCTTGACTAGTCAATTTGACGGCTTTTAGATTTCACGTCTTTAGCAAAGGTATTCGAGGCCAAGCATAGCTTCGTGATATCATGTTCATGTTGTTTAACTCTTCTCGATATCACTGGTTTCATTGTTGTACTGATTGTCACAATCACGGGAGCCTATGACGTAAACAAGACCGGGGAGATTTCGGCTCAGCAACTCGTCCTTCACATTGACTATAGCATTTCTTAGCTTCCATATTGCTACATGAACTATTTAGATATCTGTTGCATCACACAGCTTATATGACTTTCGAACCTCAACATTACTCGGGTAGCTAAATTTGTGCTTGTTTATTTTGGCCACAATTTCAGGTTAGCTTGAAGGCCTTCTGTTTAGGCTAGAACTCCCATTAGCAGTAACTTGCCAAGTATGTCGTGCCATTACTGTTATTAGATAGGTATAGTTTACAGTTAGTGTGATAGCGGAGGTTGAGGGAATGGTGTTACGTTGCGGACGGCGTCTTATAGTTTAGCGGGATAGCGTTTTTGCATTTTACGTGCCCCAGCTGGGATGGTGGTGCCATCTATCAGAGGATTGATAACTTGAAGAACAGTGAAAAGGAAAACGGCAATGTTTGCCTGTGTCACTGCGCAAAGCATTTGTTAAAAGTTTATTTTAGTAATAATAAAAGTAAAAAATATGAACCGCACACCAAATGCAAAGACATTTATGCCCCCGATTTGTTTACATCGATCTTCTAATTAGGCTTAGAAGCATTTGAAATAAGAAGCTTGTGGGAATCGAGGCTAGCCCGCCGCCTTTGCGCGGGCTTTGCCATCTCTTTCTGCCGTTCTCATGTCCCGACATGACTCCCCTCCTCCGTTGTCTGCTGTGCTGGGGGAGCGCAGAGTGACGTTTAACTCCTCTCACCCGGTAGCGGATGTCGACAATGATGTCGTGCGCAAAGTCTCTCGGGACAGCTGACGGTGAGCACGCATTCTCTTTTCCCTCCGTCGACTCCTATTGTTTGGGGCTCGTCGGACTTCGCCAACGGCGAACGCTCACCTTTTATTGCCCCTTGCGAACGCTAGGCTGAAAAGCGGTGCGGTGTCCTAGTGCGTGGCCAGGCTGCGCCGGACCCGTATCTCTCCGAAGCCAACGCGAGCGCCTTTGCCCTCGCTCGAGCAACTGGGCCTCTGTCCCGGTGTCTCCGTGAATCACTTTTACCATGGAGACGTGCTCGCGGCACCCCTGTGTAGTACTGCTCGCTCGTGGTGTGGATAAGCCCATTTGCTTTCCCGCCGCGCCTTTGCAACAGGCTCTGTACTGTGTTTTGGTGTTGCCGCAGGCAATAAAGTGTTGCGGCCTTGAGCAGTACTGTGTTCTCGCCATGGCGACGGTTAACGCGTGCCCTGCGGCTCGCTAGGACCGAACCCACGCTAGTGGCCGTAATCCTTCGGGATACCTGTACACTACAAGCTATCTCAAAAATTTTACTAGCTTATCTTTAATACTCGGTCATGAAAGCGAACTGAAAGCAAGCGAAGCTATTTTAAACAGTCCTTTGCTACTATTGAAGAGAATATTTCGACAAATAGGCTCAAATCACTTCGGAGCGGGCATCTGAAAAATAGCGTGCGTACGATTAACATACGGCTACTGTACGTATCTGCAAATGTGCACTTGAATTCCGCTATCACAGCAAGCCCACAATCCTGCTAAGCTTGGTATACTGTAACTGTCTGTTACCGTATTTACTCGATTCTACCGCGCCCTCGATTGTAACGCGCACCCGATTTCCACAGCGAAAAAAAAAAAAAAGTAAGACATCGATTGCAACGCGCACCCATTTTTCACGTTGGCCCGCACGATCACACCACTCGAAAAAACGACTCCTTTCGGGAGCGTCTTCCATTTAAATATGAGGTACGGGCGAAGCTTGTGCCCATCTGACGTGTAACAGAGCATTGCCGTCACTGTAGTTTTACCGTGGACCGATGTCAGCACGCGAACTTGCTTCGCCCCCTTCTCGACGGTTGTGGTGCCAGGCATGTCGAAGTAAAGAGGCGTCTGATCGGCATTCCCGATTTGCCCAAGCAGGTAGCCGTTGTTGTGCCGCAAATTTAGGACGAACCTCTGAAAACTGTGAAGCTTTTGATCGTACTCCTCCGCAAAACTTTTCGCATATGCATGTTCCCCTTCGGAGGGAAAAGCCGTTCCTCTTCATAAAGCTAGTTCATAAAGCAGAAAAGCCAGCACCTGCTCGCTTAAACTGGCTCCGCATTAGACCTTTTTCTAAGACTAATTGCATAGCCCGCACTTGGAGCAGTTCTGTCGTCACGGGCCGCTGTGCCGCTCGCTGCTCAAGCACATACTCGCCGAGCAGCTCTTTAATTTGCGGAAACCGACCCTGCTGTGGTCCACTGAAGCCTTTGCGTGAAGCTTTGCTGTCGACAATCTTCTGCTTTTGTTTCCGCCGGTCCCGCACGCACGTTTCGGGAACTCCGAACGACCGCGATGCGGCCCGATTTCCATCCGTTTCTGCATACGCGATGACGTTTCTTTTAAAAGCGGCATCGTGGTGCACTCGAGTTTTTGGAGTCGGCCCTTCTACGCCGTCGATGCTAATGCACTACTAGATGACGAACTCCTCAACACACGTACGAAGTGCCGCACATGGGAAACACATAGGCAGAAATGGCCCACGCGCCATGCCGACGCACGTAGGGGGCGGTCATTTTGGATTTGCCGATGGCAATAGATTTACCGTAATTTTTTCGTTCGTACTCGATTCTAACGCGCATGCGATTTATGAACTCGCTTAACCGGAAAAAAGGTGCGCGTTAGATTCGAGTAATTACGGTACTTTTTTTATGAGTGGCGATGCAATGGCAAACGTCCTCAGCTACACTCCTATTACTAGTAGCTTGCGTTTCAAGGGTATCATTGGGCATTTTCAGCTATATTTCTCATTTCAGTTTCTTGAAAGTGTTTTTTTTAAATCTATGTTTATTTCTTAGCATCATGTCCATATAAGAGTATGTAAACTAAGGTTACACACTGGCATTCATGATTCCTCCATGTAATAAGGTGGCTGTTCCGACCTGACAGATTTCTTCTTGCTGTCATATTTTTCAAATGTCAGCTCTTTAAGCGCTACCCCCAGTTTTCATTGTAGGCATCTGAGAACTTCCATTGTGCTCCAAGCGTCGAAGTTCAGAGAAATAAAACACCAACACGCATTTGCCCGTTGAGGGAAAAAAAAAAATTTGCAGTACAGCTTTGTTTTTGCGACATTGTCTTTAGTTGTCAAGGCGAGGGGTACAGAATACATTAGTAGCTGTTTTTTTTTTTGGCTGAAAAGTATATTTTCTATGTGTGCAAATTAGGTGGGAATGCATATCAATAGTGTATACAGCAGTCCACGTCAATCTAATCCAATCCAGTCTACATCCTGAGCGGCCTGGGCTGCAGCCAATATGTTGAACTAGAATATACTCCAGTGGCGGAACCGGCTGGGCTCCCGTATCCTTCTTTTACACGAATGCCGTGAGAAGGCACAATTTATACGTTTCGTAGCAGTTTTGGCTGCGTTGTCAGACTATTACGAGCTCCTTCAAACTTTCAGTGGTGGTTAATTTTAACTCGTGAGTTTGCTTCCTGGTTTTTCCGAAGATCGAACAGCCAACTTGCTCACTGCCTGGCTCAGTTGTTTCATTTTGGCCAGATGTACTTTTTCATATGTACCGCACACACTCTGAACATTCTGAGCATGTACGGTAATTATGTTTACTTATTCTATATGAGCGCCTTAGTTTTCAACTTTTTTAACTTGAGGGTTTGTTTCCTGTGCACAGCGTTTTCCAAGCAGACGTGACAGTCATGGAATTTGCTTTTAATCGTCATGGACAACCTGGAAAATTCAGGGAATTTGAAAAAGATCAAAATGGAAGACATTCTGCTTTCGCTGCAGAATACTAGTATACTCTTGCTTTCTATGAGAAATCATCAATGAATCTGAAACTGAGCGACAGTTTTCTTGCTTCATTTTCTTTTGGATAACAGTCTTGCTCAGAATTGTTTTGTACCCTTTGTGCAGCTCAAACCAGTTGTTAGCGGACCTCAAGAAGGCCAGTGAACAACACATGCAGGGTGTGCAAGAGCAGGTGAGAGAAAGACCACACTAATTGGTCGGTAAGACAAATAATCAAAAAGGTTTTCAGGAAGAGCAGCATATTTTGACATTCATTTGCTCTTGCAGCTGAAGCAGCTGAGATCCAAAATGGAAGAATTCAAGGCTTTGCAGAAAGGTTAGCAGCCCTACCTCATTTTGCAGGAGTAGCACCTGTACTATTCATTTGGAAAGCTGATGCATGTGTCTACAAGTTTGTCATTGTCAAAACCGTGCCTACTGTCATGAGCGAGACTGATACAGCACCTGTTCGTCGGGCAAGCTGTTCTATTCTCTACCTCGTCTTCCTCTGCTTTGCTTCCGCTTGCCGCGCACCTAAGCCCTGCTGTAGTTTTTCCTCATGACACTCGGCCATGATTGCGCGCGCCTGTCGACAATGCCTCTAGGTAGACGGCACTGGTTGTTCGAGAGTGGCCGGACTTGGCCATGGCATGCGGAAAATCCATTTAGAAATATGTCCAAGTTGTTTCTGGCAGCTGGCATTGGCTATGTCGTAGACGCTGAAGCTTGGCTAGAACCTTTGCTGATGATGAGTTTGGAAGATGACAGTGACTGTGTCGCGGTTGTCCACGGCTTCGGCTGCGCTTCCACATTGCAAGGGAAGCTGTCTCAATTTTCTCTAGTGGAGGGAGCGGGCAGCTTTGTGGTGGTCGATGTTTGGTGGCTTGAGGCAGCTTCGCAGGGAATTTTCTCGGTGACTGTTGTGGCAGGCGACTCTGACTGCATTGGCATGGTCGCAGCTTTGTCTGTGTGAGTACCGCGATTAGCGCTGGTACCACAAAACTGCTAGGAGAAGCTGCCTGTGACCACGTCACTAATAATGGGTAAATTAAGAAATACTGAAGTTCAAATAAATCACAAATGTGCTTTTTATAGTTCCGTGGTTTGGCTTCTTCTATGGTACGGAGTTGCAGCTGTAGATAAGAAAACAAAGCTGTGGGTGCTGGTACCACAAAACTGCTAGGAGAAGCTGCCTGTGACCATGTCACTATTAATGGGTAAATTAAGAAATACTGAAGTTCAAACAAATCACAAATGCGCTTTTTATAGTTCCGTGGTTTGGCTTCTTCTATGGTACGGTGTTGCAGCTGTAGACAAGACCACAAAGCTGTGGCCGAAGTCTTTTTTTTTTTTAGTTAAGGTTAGTGTAGTGCATTCACTAATCTGTGAACTTTTGCGGAAAGGTGGCGGGAAGCTTCTCAGCCTTACACATATTCAGCATGTTTCTGAAACTGTGCTAGTCGTTCAGAAGCTCCCATAATCCCAAGAAAGTTTTCTTTTTTCCTGATGTGACCCGAGTTGCAATTTTATTTGAGGTTGTTTTCTTCAATCATTCTGCTCTTTCAGAAGTTTCATCGGCAGTAGCTACCAAAACGCATCCTCACAGCATGCTCCTTCTAGAGCGGCTGGATTCCTTTAGCAACTTTCCCTGCTTCCTCTTGGACGATCTGCCAGAGCACAAGCTTGAGATAGAGTGAGTTCTTTCGCCATTTAGTGTGATACTTTGAATTTTGCCATCTCTGTATTTTTTTTAAATTTCGGGCATCCATTGTAGGGGGTTCGTTTAAAAATTTTATCACTGCAAAGTTGTGCTCTGGTAAAGCTCTTTCTGTGTAATAAAGGCCGCTATTCACAAATGAGTTTCTTGATAATATTCACACGCTTTAATTTTTCCAGGGTCACTTACGGTTCGTCACTGAAGGAGTCGTTGAAATCTCATGGCAACTTGAAGTTGACGCCTACAGAAAAGTATGTAGACATTTGATTTTTTGGATGTGCATGCAGACTTTTTGTCTTTCTTTCTTACAATGTAACCTAGATTTTACTCCTTCTTGTACTGGCTGCTATATAATGTTTCTTTCCTGCACAACTGCTTAGCCTTGGCGGGTTTGCATGCAAAAACGGTGTTGCACCGCTGCTGAAAAATGGGCGAGGCAATTTGGGGGTGGCACGCGTTGGTTGTGCCCATGCTGCGGAGCGCGAAACTCAATTTTTGAAAAGTAAGCTTGGGTGTGCAGATCAAGTTTGTTCATCTGATATGTTCCCGTTACAGAAGTTGTTTTGAAATGCTCGATAAACCAATGTTCATACCTGAGCTCATTGTATATGCAGCATTGAATGTTCTGCAATATTTACCTATTTTGAGCACTGGAATATTTGAGCACTAGGGTTCATAGATACTACTCTTTACTGGCTCGTCTAAAGCAGCATACTTTGATTTTGCAGGCCACATGATTTCTTTTTGTCAATATTAGTGTGTTTAGGCATATAATGTAATGAAAGTAATGAAGATATTTTTGTCCCGTGGCAGCTTCATGCGAAAGTTTGAATTGGCTTGAGAGTATAACATTTGCAGTACAATAGTCTTGAATTCATTTTACTTCGGTTAATGCTCTTTTTCGGTCAAATCTGTCTCGATGGTCACAGGCAGCAACCCGTACATTTCTATAGGACCTAAGCTTGGCTGCTCTGATGCTGAAAATAGCTTTGACCAGACAATTCAAACATGGTTGGTCGTCTTACATGCCTCTGATCCTAAGAGTGACTGCAGTAATGGTGCCAATAGCAGCAGCAGCTTCTGATTTTGTGGCAATTAGGGCACAGGAAAGGCAACGTTTTAAGCCCTCTGAATTTTGGCATATATGGGTGAAGTGATTTTTGTTATGCGGATTATTCTTTTTGTTCTTTGCCCTGCAGATTAATCTTTTTTTTCCTTGCTTTGCAGTTTATCCCTTTTGACAGTGAAAGACCTGCCTGAGGGGTACGAGGAGGATGATCTGGATGATACAGGTAATAGTTATTTCTTGGGTTGGGTGGTTATTTCTTAATCAATAGTTTGTCGGTCAATACAAGAGAGTGTGCGCGTGTCATTCCTTGTTGGTGTCTGTTTCCGCTGGCACTTCCTCTTTTCGCGGGGTTATTTATCTGTGCTTCCGTGTGTTGTTGACTCGAAGGAAGGCTTTTTTTTTACATCTAACACTATACATCTAAGATGCAAATAAAATGTTCTAGCACAGGGCCATTCTTTCATGTAAGACCTGTCTGAATCAAGGAACTCCTCTTAGCATGTCTCCTATACTTACTGGTGTTTCTGTGCCAGTGCATCTTATCAGGCCTGCGGACAGCCTCGCACAGCTTAAAGGGACACTAAACAGGACGATGATAGTTATAGCGCGAGAACAAAACGACAACACAGAGACAAGATGGACACGAACTAAACAGGAACAATGACTTCGTTTAGATTAACAAACTGCACTCTGAGAATGCCATATGTTTCACTGTCATAAGTTCATTCTTAGGGAGAAAATCGAGGTATAAGTTTCATCCTTAAATCTTGCGCCAAAATTTCCCGCGCCTGACTTAAGAAACTACAGAATCCATTTCGGCATTTTCGTGGAATTGGCTCGATGAAAATTTCTGAAACTTCATATGCTGTCTACGACACCCACAGATTACAATTTGCTCCATTTTTATTCATTGAAAGCTTTGTCAAACTCGGTAGACGCCTTTAAAATTTCTTACGTCACGATTTTTGGTGCGGAAATCTTAAGGCGGCGTTGCTACTGGCATTTTCTTTTCAGGTGTTTTCCTGCTTACTAAGCGTCGCGCGCCAAAATTTCCCGCGCCTGACTTAAGAAACTACAGAATGCATTTCGGCATTTTCGTGGAATTGGCTCGATGAAAATTTCTGAAACTTCATATGCTGTCTACGACGCCCACAGATTACAATTTGCTCCATTTTTATTCATTGAAAGCTTTGTCAAACTCGGTAGATGCCTTTAAAATTTCTTACGTCACGGTTTTTGGTGCGGGAATCTTAAGGCGGCATTGCTACTGGCATTTTCTTTTCAGGTGTTTTCCTGCTTACTAAGCTCTTGTCGTGGAAAGAGTGGTGTTTTCGGTATTGTGGAATTTTACTTTGCTAATAAGCAAAAAATCTTTTTTCTCTTTAGTGTCTCTTTAACTAATTATCTACAAAGTGGACGCTGTAGGCACCCATAACAAGTGTTCCAGGCCAAAAAATTGAGCGGAAGCTTATCTCACCATTGTTATTGACAGACGACAGTTGCAGACATGAGGCAGATGAACTCATTACCATACGAACTAGTATACACTATGTTTTAGAAAATATTTTAGCATTCGAAATATTTGAATGAATACTACAGCGTTTGAATTTAAATTATTGGAAATTTTGAAGTATTCAAAGTCGACAAATCGGTGTATATTGTCTCTTTGTAACCCCCTCTGTAAAGGTTGGTTGTTTAACTGCATTGAAAGAGTGCTCTACCATGACTACACCTATCTTGGAGAAATTCGCATTGCCTTGTTTTCACTTAAAAAAATATTCTGCGGGTTAATTGGGTCATGACATGATTTATACTATTTTAGTTTAGTTACTATTTGACCCAGTCACTATTCGCTTTGAGTTCACTTCAAACCTAAAATTTATTACTAGCACATGCTTAGCATTGTATAACAAAGACAACATTATTTCTTCATTTATGTGCACTGGAAATGCTGGTCTGAAACACCACGTCCCGATTGTTGGGACTTCGTCAATATTCTTTTTGTATATATGTTGCGTCCTTCGTGACTGAAATACTGTGTATCTGGTTTGCTCCTGTATACACCGCACGTCAAGTGTATCGGTACGTGCATTCCTTGGGTTTCTGTACAGTCTAAACCTACGATAACGAAATTTCGAGGGAACAAAATTCTGCCCACAACGAAATATTTTTGGAGCATCGGCGAATGCCCATAAGAGTCGGTGCATTTCGTAACTCGCACCTACAAAACGTATTTTAATTAACCGCAGTCCTTTTTAATAAAATTTTTGCAACGAGAGTGCGTAAATAGTTCATTCTCGGAACATTAAACTACTCATGTGCGTTTGTGGTGCACTTAAATTGCACAAAACCATTGTCACAGCGCACTTGATCAGCTGCCACCATCATTGTTTACAAAAGAAAATGCTGGTCATCATAACGATGAAGATGGTTTTCTCATCGGTACATGTGACTGCTGTGTCCCAACATAAAGTTCATTTAGTTAACAGTAACTACATCTTTAAAAACAAACCACAAGAGCTGACTTTGCAGTGGGCATGTTTAATATTTAATAGGCTGGCAGGGAAACTGTGCCGACTCGTAATCGAGGACTAGGTAGCCAGGTCCACAGCAACATGGAGCTTCGTTTGCTGCGGTTTGCTGGCTTTGTCGGCTTTTCGTACCTGTTGTTGCCTCATGTGGTCGTGTGCGTGGAGTGGTAGAAGTCGCTGTGTGTGCTTGGTGCTACGTGAACTGCGTGTAGCAATATTACAGTCTGATTTGTCTGCCCGCAAAGTGCCGCCTCCAGCGGAATAGTAAAAGTTCATCACACTGGTCGATAAGGGCTGCTATTGTCATAGTTTCCTGAAATTAACTAGAGGGGACTCTGGCGCCACGACCGTTCAGTGACCATGGAAATGATGGGTACTACACGGATTTGCTTAGTTTCGTACTTGGGGGTGGCGAATTGCACTTGTGGCTTCGTTTATTGCTGTGTTTAGGTTTTGTTTTGAAGGAAAGAACGAACCACTTTTAAACTTCGTGACCCGATTTGGAAATGTAAGCCCAAAAGAATAAAGTGGTGAAGCACAACCGCTGAACATTTGTTGATTTTTGTTTCGTGAGTAAACTGCTCCAAGCCACACGAACACACGCAGCCAGAAGTACAAAGATTAGACAAATCCGTGTACTACCCATCATTCTCTTGCTCGCTGGATTGCCATGCGTTGCAGCTCTCGTAGACACTAGCATCAGAGTTCCTTCTAGTGTATATTTAGGAAACTCTATGGCTATTATCACTGACGTGGGAAAGGGCAGAAAAAAAAATGGGCTAGTCGACAAATTCGGCATTGCGTGCAGCTTGCTATTCATGATTATCTAGGTGTGCTTGAGAACGGTGTGAGAGCAAGAAACAAACTGCGACGACTGCTACTTTTACGAACAAAGTGGTGTTCACATGGTTCTGAGAATAGCAGGAAAGGCTTGGCAAAGTAAACAGGTTGACTTTTGGCAGTAAAATGTGTTTTTAGTCGATTCCATGTCTCTACTGTCACACTCTCATGCCTACGAAATTCTCTCGAGTGATTTTTTTTTGCTTTCCTTGTCGATTTTGTCATTTGCGGCTTTCAACTGTATCTTGTGTCCTCAAATTTATTTTGATCTATCATGAACAGATCTTGAGTCGGAATTCACAAATGAGAGGCAGCCTTTGGAAGAGCAGTCACCAGTACCAAGCACCTCCAGTGACGAGCTGCTTCAGAAAAGACCTGTAGCTGAACCATGTATGCTTTTTTTTTATTTCTGGAAAGTTACAGAAAAACAAAGCAAAGCTAAAGGTCATTCGGCCTGACGTGGCTTCATTATGTGAAATGGAGTTTGCGACCGGCACAAACTCTTTTTTAAACATAATAGTGGATTTCAAGTCGTTATGTTGAATGCAGCACTTATCTACTTGTTACATTTCATGTTTAGCTCGGTACTTACGTGGCACGTTTAATATTTATAGCTGTATTGGGCTTGCCCATGTTTTGATGTTTAGGCTGTGTTGCTCTCTGCCTGATAACTTGTAACTTTTGTTGTTTTGCATGTTGTGGCAGAAGTTATATTTGCGTAACCGAATAAGGTGCACTGTGGGCAAGTTGCATATCCTTCTAGTACGCTCGCATCATGTCTTCTTTACAGCTTCAGAGACGAGGCCCTATCAATGGATGGCTTGTTTTTATGGCAGATGCATGCTTATGAAATGGGAAACTGTGCTGAAAGCTGCTTGATGGTGTAAACGGTTCGGAGTGAGGGCTTCTGTATGTACAAAGTGGTAGCTCGCGTGTTTAAATTTTTTTTGCCCCCTTTTCCTCCCCCCACCTTCTTTTTTCAGTGGACAACAAGCGAGTCATGGTGTCACACATTCGTGATCCTGCCAACTTCTACGTGCAGCTGTGTGCCTCTGCCACCAAGCTGCAGCGATTGCAAAATGAAATCAACAATTATTGCATGACGCAAGACTCTAAGTTACAGTCAGAAGATGAGATCGAAGTCGGTGAGAACCGCATTGTCATGGGGACTCATGCATGGTCTTCGTGAACGCTTTTTGGTGGTTTCTCATTGATTTTGCCAGAACTTACAAGCTCCTGGTTGGAGCATGGTGTTAAAAGGGGTTACATGATGAAACGAATGCAATGACAGGTAGAGTTATAAGCTAAGATACGTAAGTACTATTGGCGTCGAATGAGACCCAAACAGCGGCAAGCTTTATTTATGGTATAGTGCACGCTGTGCAGTCATAATGCAGCACATTGGTTTTGGCAGCACAGCTCATGTTCAAGGTGGTGACTGGATGGTGCTCACTATAGACCATTGCTAATGCTTGCCACGTTCGAGTAACACGGTTTATGTCAGCACACTTTTGGGTACTGTGGTGTAAAATGCTGGCAATGATTGCTTGCAGTCAAGTAAAAACATATAGCAGTAAGAAAAAAAAAGGTTGAATTGCACATAAAGCAAAGTAAAATTAGGGAGAAAATTAAATGAAGCCATAGACTTTCTTGATCGTTCTGAAGGCTCTTTTAACATAATTATTCTGACAAAGTTTGTGTTAAGCCAGTCGTCAAATGATTCATGACATGCACGAAATGAAGACGGTGCCATCGGAAAGATGGCTCCTGAGTGAATTTTGCAATGTGGTCACGCAGATTGGTTGAGTGTCTTTCTTGCTGAAGACTGTGCTTGGTGTTAAAATGATTACAATCTAACTATAGATAATGCTGTTATTGTCTTAATTCTCCAGTTCCTGCTTTATCATAATATGAAAAAATCTTATTGTGTGCCAGCAATTTGTGCATTGTCTTACGGGGCCATGCCTCTTTGCAGGCGGCATGTATTTGGCACAATTCCTTATGGACAACAACTGGTACCGTTGCCGAGTGCAGCGCAGGGCCTATAGTGACATCAGCGTCGTTGACGGGACGAGCTTCAGACAGAGCTGCGCCAACGTGGAGGTGTTTTATGTGGACTATGGAAACTCTGAGGTGGTGCCTATGACTAGGTAATTCAAACATATACACTCAGACCTCATTATAACAAAGTTGCATCTTTGCAAGAAAATAAGTTCGTTATACCCAAATATTTGTTATAAAGGTTATTTGTAGCATTGTATCAGTTGCAAAACTGTTTTTCATCTATTGTATTTACTCTCATAATTCTCGCATTCACGTGGTTCTCGCACCCCCAGCATTAGCCAACAAAAATGCGTTTTTCCCTTGTGTAATTATCGCATCACAAAAATCGCAGCAGCAGATGTCGTCTGCTACTTTTAGCCAATGA
The DNA here is from genome assembly GCF_043290135.1 of Rhipicephalus microplus. Classification (NCBI taxonomy): domain Eukaryota; kingdom Metazoa; phylum Arthropoda; class Arachnida; order Ixodida; family Ixodidae; genus Rhipicephalus; species Rhipicephalus microplus. The sequence goes on from NC_134704.1 coordinate 78,302,478, forward strand.
TGATGATAGCACCCATTAGCCTAGAGCCGCCTCTTACGCATTATGCATGCTGATGACACCCATTGCGACCGGGTAATTTCCACAAAGACTCTCCTGCTACGCTGGGACCGGCTTAACAGAGGGGCCGAAAACACAGCGGCCAGGGAAACGCCCCACACACCCTCCTCTTTTCAACCCCGCACACCGGCAACCCGTCACCCGGTTCCGATGAGTTGGTGGCAAACTAAAGTGACCCAACATGTAAACATCCAAGTTTAAACCACGTGACTGGAGCAGGTCATGGTATTACTTCTTTCAAAGAGCAGGTGCGGAACACGGCTTGCCTTGGCTCGGCTCGACTTTCACTAAACTATTGAGCGGTTGCTTGTGTGTGTGCATGTTTTAGTGTGTGTACGCGCATTGAGGAAACTCTGACGCCTGGCCATTAGACAAACAGACCAATTATTTATTTATTTGTTATTTATTTTTATTCCTGCGGCACATGAAATGCCTGCCCTGTGTCAAAAGGGAAGAGGAACAATTACTAACTTGCTAGAACGGAGCCCTAATTCAATCCAAACCAAGCCACAAGTTGCGTAGTAGCCCTTGTGGCATGGCGTGCGTTTTTAGTGTTACTAGTTCAGTGTTCTGTGGTAGCGCTGTAGTGATCCGTGTGTAGCATCGTCCTTTCAGCGGCTGCGTAATGAGCTGATACAGGAGCTATACAGTGTTGGGGGACCGTCCTATGTACGGCTGACGCAGAAGCCTATAGCTAATGTTTCAGCCGCACACAGTCGTTCCGTGCACGGTTAACGTCCCCCAACCGTAGCTTGCCTCATTGCAGCTACTACTACGGGTTCGGGCGAATAAGGCAACTGGCCAGATCAACAACAAACACTTTATTGCTAAGCGTTAGCAATCGCGCGTCACTGTCGCGGGGAGATACTACAGATAACAAAGGTGTTGACGCTTACACCTCGGTCGTGGACGTCCTCGGCTCGCAGGAGGGGTTGCGGGTTCGTCCTCCTGGGATGGTCGCTGGTGTCAGAGCGCGAGCGCCCGTTTGCCCGCTCGTTTTGTTCCCCGACCCGATTTCCCTCTCCCTGACGAGAATGGTACCTTTCCTCGCTGAGGGAGAGGGGAACCTGTTCCTGGCGCCGGGAAAGGGGGGGGAATCGCACGCGCCGGCCGTGGGGGAAGGGGTCCCCGCAACCAGGCGCGTGCGCTGCCCTAAAAGGGAAAGGGAGGCTGGGCGCACCTGCTCCCCACATCTCCTCCCCCCTTAAGAAGGCCCCCGAACGACAGAGACTGCAAAGAGGGAATAATTCGTTTTATTCGTCCTCTAGATAGGCCAGAAGGGCCTGGTCTACGTCCATGCCCTCGGACCGTTCGGTGTCTGCCGCGGGCACCGCCGGAGCCCCCACCGCTCTCTCACCCGCCTCCAAGGTCATTGACGCCACCTCCGGTGTCAATGCAGCCGCCACCAATGTCTCTCCCGGCCCCGCCGCCCCCCGCTCTACGGTAGCCGTTATTGATAGCGGCGCAGGCGGACTCTCGCTGGACGCGTGGCCTGAGGCAACTCTCAGCAGCCACTGCGCGAAGTCCGCCTCCTGGGCCGCCCGCGCCAGCATGGCCCGAACCGCGGCGCCGGAGCGCTCCTGGGATGATTCGCGGCTGGATGGTTGGGTAGCCTGGGTGCGGTGCCGGTGTAATTTCCCCAATTCGTGGGAGTTATGGATCACCACGGCGCCGCACTCGCAGAACCGCGTCCCTGCGGGCACTGGAAGGCAAGCCCCGTTAGCCCTCCGGTCCGCGTCCTCTACCGTGCGCCCCTGAAAAGGGCGATACAGGTGCGCTGGGGCGACCCCAACTCGGGCCCTTTCCTGCCGGCGCCAGGGCCTCGAGGAGACGTAAGACACCGGAGGGTCGCCTCCATCCTGGCTGGTCCAGGTTGCCACGTCTCGGTGGTTGCGGCCGTGAGGCGATGCGGTCGGCTCGCCGCGTTGGGACCCTGGTCTCGTTCCCTGTGAACCGGCGGGTCGTGATGGTGACGGCGAAGCCGAGAGTTGGTGACCAGGCGGCAGCGCGCGCGGACCCCCTCGGTGGCGGCGGCTCGAGTGGCTCTGCCTCGGCGTTCGCGGCCGGGCCGCAGTGGGGTAGGGCTGCCATGTGGACGTTGGTGGGGGTGGGGGCTGGCCGTAAGGAGGTGGTCTCCTCTCCTTGCTGTTCCGGCGGTGCTGTTCCCAATGGCGCTCCATCTGTTCGGTGAGAGTGATACAGATAAAGAACGACAGGTTAACAATCGCACATGTGTTGCGCGCTAACCCTTGCACCCCGCGTCGAACATATCAAACGCGGCCTACCGTGCATAGTTGCCTCCGACTGTTACGCAGGAAGTAGCGCGGTTCTGGGCTCCTGACCCGGTGTCGAACCATCTCACCCGCCGCGCGCGGCTTGGAGGGGGACTGACCGTAGTCCTCATGCGCCTCCCGTGCTATGTAGCGTTTCAAGTCACATACATGCACCGGTCCGCCGCTCGGTTTGCCTTTCATGTTCGCGAGTCGATAAACGAGCGAAGAAACTTTCTCTCGCACTCGGTACGGCCCGGACCATTTCGGTGCCAGCGAGGCAGCAAACTGTTTGCTAGCATTACTGAGAACATGATGGCGCCGCATCACCAGATCGCCCACTTCGTAGTGTACGTTCCTACGCGTGCGGTCATACTGCGCCTTCTGCTGTGCCCTAGCAGTGCTGAGATTATGTCGAGCTTTATGTAAAGCTTCCGCTAGCTTCTCGCGCAGCTGCGTTGCGTATTCAGCGCGTGCTGATGTCGCCACTGGCACTCCACTGCGGTCCGCGAGTACGGTCTCCATCGGATTCGGCAGTTCTCTCCCCAAGTTCAGAGAAGAAGGCGCATACCCAGTCGATCGGTTTACGGTCGATCGTAATGCAAAACCGATCTCTGGAAGATAGGTATCCCAGTCCTTATGTCTTTCAGAGAACGCGACAAGCATGTGCTTGATGTTGCGATTGACTCGCTCCGTGGGGTTCGACTGAGCATGGTAGGTGGTTGTTTTCTTGTGCTTAATGCCCAACGCGGCGCACGTGTCAACAAACACCTTCGCAGTGAAATAAGACGCGTTGTCTGTAATCAACTGCTCGGGGAACCCGAACCTGGTAAAAACCTCCATCAACTTCTCTAAAATCACTCGAGCCGTCAGCTTCCTAAGGGGAAAAAGTTCTACCCATTTAGTGAAGTGATCCGTGATCACCAGCAAGAACTTATTTCTGCTAGGAGTTGAGGGGTACGGGCCCATTACGTCACACGCTGCGATTTGCCAGGGAGTCTGACTGTTAATCGGTTGCATGAGGCCGGGCGGACGTCCTCCTCGCGGCTTGACGCTTTGGCACACACGACATGAACGGGCGTAGCGAATCACATCCCGCTTCATACCTGGCCAGGTAGCGAGGCGACACAACTTAGCGTAAGTCTTAGGGCCGCTCGCATGCCCACCAATGCACGAGTCATGAAAGTAGCGAAGAAGCGCTCCTCTCAACGCGCGCGGTATCACGACTTTAAATGACTCACTTGTGTCATCGTCGGATGGAATGTACCTCAGCAGGACGCCGTCAGAATCTAGCAGATATGAATCCAGCGCGCTCACAGCACTACCAGCTGTTGCCGAGCGCTCCGCACCGACAGCAATACCAGCTGCCCCCTTGTGCGCGGTGGCCTCACTACCACCCGGCTCCCGGAGCCCGTCGAACACCTTTCGACAAAATGGATCTTTCTGCTGAGCTTCTAACAGCTCCCTTCTGCTGAAAACAATCCCTGCGCTAACGACAGCCTCTACGTGGTTCACGCTCTTAGCTCGAACTAACGTTTGCTCCGCTGTTTGCGTTAGCGCGAGTGTCTCGCTCTCAGTTCGTTCCGAATTAGTCGCGTGACTTGCCTCGTGTCGAACTGGAGCACGCGATAGTGCGTCGGCCGCGGCATTGTTCTTACCCTTGCGGTAGCGGACGGTGAAGTCATAACGCTGCAGCAACAATGCCCAACGCGCCAATCGGCCACTTGGTTCGTTCAAACGCCTCAACCACGTGAGCGCCATGTGGTCCGTTTCAATCACAAACGCAACTCCGTCTATGTAAAAGTCAAACTTACGGAGAGCAAAAACTATCGCCAGACACTCTTTCTCGGTTACTGAGTAGTTCCTCTCCGCCGGTGTCAACGTACGGCTCGCGAACGCAATCGGTCGGAGGGAACCTCCATGCTCCTGAAGCAAAATTGCTCCTAAGCCCAGGTCGCTTGCATCGGTGTGAATAACAAACTCCCTGTTCAAATCGGGTAGCTGCAGCTGAGCCGTGTTGGCCAGCAACTTCGTGAGGCGACGCAGTGCGGCCTCTTGCTCTTGGCTCCAAGCCCAACGCTCACCATTCCTCAAGAGCTTCGTTAAAGGCGCCTGCACTGCCGCGCAATCTGGAATGAATTGGCGATAAAAATTCACCATCCCCAAAAAGCGCCTCAGCTCACCGACATTGTTCGGCGATGGATAGCTCACTATCGCTTCAAGCTTACCCTTATCCGGCAAAATGCGACCCTCGTCAAGCGTAAATCCCAATAATGTTATTCGGGTCGCCGCTATCTGAGCTTTGTTTGGGTTCAAAGTGATGCCCGCAGACCTCAGCCGTTCTAGAACGTCTCTCAAGTGGCGCACGTGCTCTTCGAACGTTTTCGAGTAAACCACTATGTCGTCTAGATATGCGAGTGCGTGCTGCCACTTTGCATCTCCCAAAACACGGTCCATTAGCCTCTGATACGTAGCGGGAGCGCCCACCAAGCCAAACGACATTCTCCTGAATTGGAAAAGTCCTCTGTGGCACGTGAAAGCTGACTTCTCTTTATCCCGCTCGTCCATCTCAACCTGAAAATATCCGCGGCTAGCATCGAGCGTTGTGAAGTACTTCGCCCCGCCTAGATTGGATACTAACGATGAAATGGAGGGAAGAGGATACGCGTCCTTCTTCGTAATTTCATTCAGCCTGCGGTAGTCTACACAAAGGCGATACGTATCATCTTTCTTTGGAACTAGAACTACCGGGAAACCCCATGGGCTGTTTGACCTCTCAACTACGCCTGTTTCGATGAGTTCGTCCAAGGCGGCGTCTAGTGCTTTCCGCTTAGCTAAGCTGATTGGTCGGGGATTGCATTTCCAAGGGCGTGCATCACCCGTGTCAATTCTATGCTTAACCAGCGTAGTGCGGCCGGGACAGTCAGTAAACATCGCGTCATATTCGTACAACAGCGACGACAGCTGCGCTCGTTCCCCCTCTAGTAGGCTCTGTGCCTGTACCAAAAGCGGGTGCACTGCCCTTTCCTGCAGCGCAGCACATTGCTCCGGCGGGGCGTTTACTCGCTTTCTCGGCGCGCTTTCCTCCTCGCGTACTCGCGCCTCTCCCTGCGATTGGCATGCTTTTGTCAATGCGGAGGCCTTCGAGAAAAGCTTCAGCGCGTCTCCGTCGCGCTCTCGGTAACCACCGTTTGCAATGTCAATGACAATACCCGACTTAGCGAGGAAGTCTCGACCCAGGATTAGAGACATTGACAGCCCTGGAAGATGCACGAAACGTTGTCGCCTCACGCGTCTGTCCCAGCGGATCACTAGCCTAGCCGCGCCGCTCGATTGTGCTGTGCCCGTAGCTAGACGGAAGATGGTGTTGCTTTGCCTCAAGCGGATGTTGTTCTCGCGGAGATGGTGCAACACATCGTCACCGAATAAAGAAGCGCTTGCCCCAGTATCCAAAAGTGCTACGAACTTTTTCCGAGCTATCGTTAACTCGATTAGCGGCGCGGGCGAGTCTACGGCATCACCTGCGCGACAGACCGACGGTGCAAGTGATCCGAACGCATCGGTAGGATTACTAATCGCCGCGCGGGGTCCCATGTGAATCACCGGCGGCGCCGTCCGTTTCCCGAACCGCGCGTTTGCTCCTGACCCGGCGTGCGGTCGCACTCGCGAGCGATGTGCCCTGGCGCGCCGCACCGATAGCAAGGACCGCGGACACCACGCCGGTTCGCTCGTAACTCGCCTCGATCAGGTGGTCCTCGCTCTGGATTGCGCCGCTCGTTAGGCCTCGCGTCAACCACGTGCTCCTGCCTTGGAATGTCACGCGCAGGGGCGGCGTGTGCCGTACGGAGCGCGTAAGCGTAGGGGTCTAAAGCGCGGTTTGACAGCTCCCAACCGCGTGACACGTGCTCATCAGCGTACGATGCTGATGCGTTACCCCTAAACGCTTCTGAAGTCACTGCGCCGCCGTTCCATGCACAGCGAGGCTCGATTGACTGCGCGGCGGGCGGAGGGGGGCGATACGAACGCGCTGCGAGGATGTCCCCTTGTATGCGCTTCGCCTCGGTGGCGAGCTCTTCGAGGTCTGCGAACCTGCATCCCCTGAAGTGCGCCGCGAAAGTCGGGTGCGCCTGTCGGGTAACACGCTCGACCTTTTCCGCGTTGGTGGCGTGAGGGTTCGCGAGACGATACAATTCGTCCATCGCCCGTACGTATTCCAGCAAGGATTCGTCCGGATGCTGGGTGCGCAGCTCCAACTCCCTCCGCAAACGCCACTCATAATTAGCCGGTAGGAATTCGCCGCGAAAGCTTTCGCGGAACTCTTCTACCGTACGGGCGCGATGTCCGGTTAGTCGGAACCACCGAGCCGCTTGCTCCGTGAGCGACACCGGGACCACGCGCTCGAGAAGTTCGGCATCAGAAAGACCCGTCGCCTGCTGATAATGGAGCAACCGGTCGAGATACTCGTTGGCGCTCTTGCAGTCGTGGTAACCCGTGTAGGTCGGAACGTCTACCTTGACACGTGGTCGCACATTTTGCACGGGGGCCTGCGCTGTGTTCTGCAGGGCGCTCGCGAGGCTTTGCATAACTGACAGCGCATTCTGTAAGAGTACCTCGCTCGAGGGCAAACTGTTGCCCGAAGACTCGCCTATAGTTGAGGCGCGTGTCGTAACTTGTGGCGGCGCCTCTCTGTTCGCGTCGCGAGATGCCGGAGCGCCATGCGGGCCGCTCTCCGTCGTAGGCCTACTCTCTGCTAACGCGGTCTCTGCACCCTCCTGATCATCCCGCGTGAAACGACCAAGCTCTACGCTGTCGGAAAGTCCTAACAGTACCCCCGCGTTAGCCAAAGGATCGCCACTCTGCGACGCGACATCCGACAACATTGACAAATCTTGGAATTCCGACATGCCTATTATCCTACGTGTGGAAGAGCGCCCTGGCACTTGCTCGCGTCCACAGAACTAGCCGCGTTGCCAAATTCGTTACGTTGGGCGCCAGATGTTGGGGGACCGTCCTATGTACGGCTGACGCAGAAGCCTATAGCTAATGTTTCAGCCGCACACAGTCGTTCCGTGCACGGTTAACGTCCCCCAACCGTAGCTTGCCTCATTGCAGCTACTACTACGGGTTCGGGCGAATAAGGCAACTGGCCAGATCAACAACAAACACTTTATTGCTAAGCGTTAGCAATCGCGCGTCACTGTCGCGGGGAGATACTACAGATAACAAAGGTGTTGACGCTTACACCTCGGTCGTGGACGTCCTCGGCTCGCAGGAGGGGTTGCGGGTTCGTCCTCCTGGGATGGTCGCTGGTGTCAGAGCGCGAGCGCCCGTTTGCCCGCTCGTTTTGTTCCCCGACCCGATTTCCCTCTCCCTGACGAGAATGGTACCTTTCCTCGCTGAGGGAGAGGGGAACCTGTTCCTGGCGCCGGGAAAGGGGGGGGAATCGCACGCGCCGGCCGTGGGGGAAGGGGTCCCCGCAACCAGGCGCGTGCGCTGCCCTAAAAGGGAAAGGGAGGCTGGGCGCACCTGCTCCCCACAACAGCTGCTTTCAAGTAAAGGTTATCGACCATGATCTGGAACATGGCAACAGGGTTGCCGGCTGGCACTTCAGCGTGGATGAGTTCTGTGTGCGCTACTGGCGACGGCAGCACGAGCAGGTCAAAGCCACAAACAAGTCACGTAACGCCTTCCGTGGGCCTAAGACTGGAAGATACCCACTAGTTGAGGCGGCACTACTGGACTACATCAAGTCTACGTGCGGACGGGTGTGCCGTTGTGATCGAGCTGCTAAGAAATCAGACGCGCATGCCTGAAGGAAGGCATCTCGGCGGGAGATTGCGGCGCGAGCAACGGGTGGGCCACACGGTTCATGCACCGAAGTGAACTCTTACTCAGGAGACGGACGACTCTGTGTCAACGGTTACCTTCGGTGTACGAAGAGAAGATCATCGATTTTCATTGATATGTCATTAGGATGCGGGAGCAAAAGAACTTCCTGCTCTTGCAAATCGGAAATGCGGATCAAACTTCGCTCAACTTTGACATGCCGCAGAGCACAACTGTGGAGCAGAAGGGTGTGCGGAGTGTGCATATTACAATGGGTGCCGAGAATCAGAGGTGCACCGTCTTATCGCCGTAACAGAGGACAGGCGGAAGCTGCCCCCATTTATTATTTTTTAAGCGGAAGACCCTCCCGGAGGCCAAGTTTCCCCCTGGAATACAGGTACGTACGTGTGCAGGAAAAAGGGTGGATGACCGCTGACCTTATGGTCGACTGGGTAAAAACTGTTTGGGGACGCCGCCCTGGAGCGCTTCTTTACCCGTCGCTGCTGGTAGTCGACAGCTTCCGCAGTTGCCTGGTCGACTTCGTTCGGCCGAAGCTTAGGGGGCTGCGGACTGACCTCACTGTCTTTCCAGGCGGTCTGACTTCGATGTTGCAGCCTCTAGACGTATCCTTGAACAAGCTGTTCAAGGATAATGTTCAGAGGCTGTATTCAGAATTGATGGCCGAAGGGTACCATGCCATGACCCCCGGGTGCAAGATAAAGAAGCCGTCGGTGGAGCTCCTTTGTTCTTGGTAATCAAGGCATGGTTCATGATTTCGCTTGAAATTATCGCCCGCAGCTTAAGAAGACTGGGATCTCCAATGCCTTGGAAGGAACGGAAGATGACGTGGTCCATGAAAACGACGAGGGAGACCATGCTGAAGCTGGCGATAACTCCGATGGCGCTGCAATGAGTGACGTAGATGGCAGTCTTGACTCAGGCTCCGAGTAGTTCGCCCAAGAAACTTATTAGCTAGTGGATTTAGTCTGAAGATAAACCTTAATGTGGGTTGAACATGTAGTTTCATTGTAAAGGTAAGCCTTGTATCACCACTTCTTGAAGCTTTTAGTTTCTGGCGGAAAAACTGCGATTGGTGGCCGTCTTTTTTTTTTTCTTGCGCTGTACGTTTTCGTGGAAAATTATCCCCACATAAGTATCGCACCCCCAACTTTCTAACGGTTTTTCTGGGAAAAAAGTGTGAGGATTAAGGGAATAAATATGGTACTTTTTTATAACAAATATTTAGTTATATCCGTTTTTGTTATATAGACGTACGAGTGTATGGTGCTTTTGTTTGCCTTGCTACTGTAAAATTATGCGGAGTGCCTTGCAAATAAAAATTGGAACGATCAGCTTCAGTCAGCTCAATATGACTGGTTTGTTTCCATTCATATATATGTGAAAGCATCATTGTTATGGCTAACAAACATGGTAATATTTAACAAACAAATTAATTGGGATGCTTTGCTTTAGTGAGATATGGTAATTGAGGTTAGGCTCTGAGGTATTTTTGAAAACCCTACTGTCCTTTCAAGAGTTTCACATTAATAATTAAATTGTTAGAGAAGACAACAGAAGTAGGCTTGTGTGAAGCGCTTCAAATACCGTCGACCTTGGAGCACTGAAAAGGCCGAATGCCGTAATCACTTGTGTAATGAACACACTTGCGTTAAAAGTCACGGCTTTGCCGCAAAGGCGAAGCATTGAACGCGATAGCAACAAATTGGAAGGTCACGCACAGAATGGCAAGCAGATCGGAACGTGCCCCGCGTTTCTCACGCAACATACTCACAGGTACAGATAAATGCGAATAAGCCTCTTTTGTTCCTTTGTTGTGTTTGAAGAGGGCGCCTTTCTCGCAAACGGAGGTTGTGCAATGATAGCGGTGACCTTTGTGCGCCCCGTAACTATAAAAGAATCGTTCCATTACAAGTTCAACGCCAGCCAAGACTTATAGCCCCGCTGTGGTGGTCTAGTGGCTAAGGCACTTGGCTGCTGACCCGCAGGTCGCGGGATCGAATCCCGGCTGCGGCGGCTGCATTTCAGATGGAGGCGGAAATCTTGTAGGCCCGTGTGCTCAGATTTGGGTGTACGTTGAAGAACCCCAGGTCGTTGAAATTTCCGGAGCCCTCTACCACGGCGTCTCTCATAATCATATGGTGGTTTCCGGACGTTAAACCCCACATATCAATCAATCAAAGCCAAGACTTATAATCTTCCCCACCGGGAGATAAGGGCATGCGAGAGAGCCGCCACGTGCTCATTGCGCCATCTTGCTGATAGTTCTCTCCCCCCTCATGAGATGCCCGCCAACCGCAGTAAGTGGTAGGTATAAATAGCTTGCCGTATGAACGTTGGAGGTGCCGCTTGGGGGCTCAATGGTTAACGCCCCGCATTCACAACGTGGAAGTCCCACGTTCGATTCCACGCCCCGAAGTCTTCTTTCTGGATTTTTCGTTTCTTGCCTTTTCATATATATATATATATATATATATATATATATATTGTGGGCATTTGTTACATCGTCCTCATCCCTGCATGATCACAATAACCATCATCTGCTCGTCTCTTTGTCCTCATTGCCACTCTGGGTCATCGTCATCGTCTGTGTACTGGCTCTGCCCGTTCATTTTGCGAGGTCTTTCCTCAATTAAACGCTGTCGCAGCCAAGACTACCAAGATTTCATACGTGGTGGAGGTGGATTTTCGGTCCTCTTACCTCCCGCAGCCCGCTCTACCCGCTGGAGCTTCGTTCAGGTTGCCGATTGCGCCCACTGTCAGCCAGCATGTCCCAGACTGAGCCTACCGCAGCTGATGTCATCAACCACGCACCGACGCAAGCTGCCCCTCCTATTTACATACATGGACTTCAGCGGGAACCCCCGCTCTTCGCTGGTCTTCGTGGAGAAGACGTAGAAGACTGGCTCGAGGACTACGACCGCGTAAGTGTCACCAATCGGTGGGACGAGGCCGCCAAACTGCGTTACGTCCCTTTTTATCTGACCGGAGTGGCAAAGACATGGTATTTTAACCATGTCATTGACCTACCCGACTGGGCTACCTTTCAGCAGCAGCTGCCACACGTTTTTGGGACCCCGGGCATTCGATCCGCCGTCGCGAAGAAAACACTTGACACTCGCCGACAACATCCCGGTAAATCATACACTTCATACATCGAGGATTTCCTCGCACTGTGCCGGCGTGTCAATCAATCCATGCCGGAATCGGACAAAGTGCACCACATATTGAAAGGCATTGGGCCTATTGCCTTTAATGCACTTGCTGTGCAAAACCCAGCTACCATCACTGATGTCGTGACGACATGCCAGCGCCTTGATATGCTGGACTCTGTTCGCCTCCAACCGGACATTGACGACCACCACTCTACGTCTCACGGCCACCTGCGTGACCTCATCTGGGACATTATACGTGAAGAATTGCGGTCTATGGGCTTCACACCTCCTGCACCACGTCCTACACAGTCTTGGGAGTGCCCTTGCGTGACATCGTCAGGGAGGAACTTACATCGCTGACCGGCGTTGCACCCGTACAGCCACCTGCTTCACGCCCCATACCCACGTACCCTGAAGTTGCTGCCGTGCCTCCCAGCGACACCCACGCGAGATTGCTGCTGCACCCACGCGCATCAGTTGCTGCTGCTCCCCCGGTAAACTACCATTCCGTGCTCCCTGACCCCCCAGCCCACCTGACCGCACTATCTTCAGCTGCCCCGAATTCCTTCTATTCCCCACAGTGGCGCTCGTCTCGCCCTGTATGCTACTACTGTGGCTATCGCGGCCACATATCTCGTTTCTGCCGAAAGCGCCAGCAAGATGAGCGTCGGAACGACGTGCGCGAATGGGATTCGTACACTGGGGCGTTTTATCAAGGTTGGCGTTATTCATCTCCACGAAACAGCCAGACTGCACCACGAAACAGCCGAAACACGAGACGCCGCTCGCCTTCGCCCTCCCCCGTTCCACTTCTCCACTTCGTCCCGCCTCATTCTCATCTGATATTCATTCGGGAAACTAAGTGATGCAGTTTGTGGAGGAAAAACTGCATTCGGAATTAGAACTAATTCCTCTATCAGGCCCGTGTAACACGCTTTCTGTGGAAGTGGAAGGAGTGCGAGTCGATGCTTTGGTGGACACAGGTGCGACATTGTCTGTGATGCGTGCTGATTTGTGTGAACATTTAAGGAAAGTAATGACGCCTTACGATGGCCCCACGTTAGTTGCTGCCCACGGGGAACGTCATTCGCCCTTCCGCGTTTTCTACTGTGCGTGTTTTCATCGACGGCATCCGCCATCATGTCCAGTTTGCTGTCCTGTCCCGCTGCTCTCACCAACTAATTTTAGGGTGGGATTTTCTATCATCCGCTTCCGCGGCGATTTGTTGTGGACAACGCGTCGTTCACCTTGCTGACACCGACTACATGCTTGACGATGACAATCACAAGCCACTTCGTCTGGTCGCTGCGAAAGACATCGAACTGCCTCCACTACAAGAGCAAATTGTCAGCATTACGTCCAATGACATCTATCACGGTGATGTATTGGTCTCACCGTCACCACTTTGCGTTCGTAAAGGTATAGTTCTTCCGTCCGGTGTCGTTCGTTTTTGCAATGGCTCTGCACTTGTCACCGCCGTCAACTCTACACCGGAGAAGATCTTACTGCCACAAGGGACTACTGTGGCCCGTGTTGCCGACTTCGAGCCTGTATTTGTCACGCCACTTCAGGCCATCGCATCCAAGAACCTTCCCTCGGTGAGCATGTTTCTTCCTCTGCCTCTACCACCGCTATCAGCAGCGAATTGACATATTCACAGAGGCAGCAGCTGCTCGCATTGTTACAGAAACATGCAAATTCTTTCGATTTTTGCTCGTCTAAGCTGGGCCGCACTAATACTACAGCACATCGAATTCAAACTGTTGGGACATCTATCGTACACCGCCGACCCTACCGCGTGTCTCTAGCTGAAAGAAAAATTATAGAAGGAAACGTTGTGGACATGCTTAAACGGGAAATCATCCGTCCCTCATCTAGCCCTTGGTCGTCTCCTATTGTTTTGGTCCGCAAAAAGGATGGCTCTGTGCGTTTTTGCGTGGACTACCGGGCGCTCAATACGATTACACGCAAGGACGTGTACCCTATGCCACGCATTGACGACGCCCTTGATTCCCTACAAGGTGCGGAATTTTTTTCAAGCATCGACTTGCGTTCTGGGTACTGGCAGATCTCCATGCATGAAGACGATAAGGAGAAAATGGCGTTTGCCACCCCCGATGGGCTATATGAATTCAACGTGATGCCTTTCGGGCTCTGCAACGCACCCGCGACTTTTGAGCGCATGATAGATACCATGCTGCGCGGCCTAAAATGGAAAAGTTGCCTTTGCTACCTGGACGACATCATTATCTTTTCGTGAACGTTTCCTGAGCACCTAGAACGACTGGATCAAGTTCTGACGTGCCTTGCCGGCACCGGGCTTCAAATAAACACTAAGAAGTGCTCTTTTGCTAGCAAATATATCAAGGTCTTAGGACATGTCGTTAGCAAAGATGGCATCCGGCCCGACCCTGACAAGATTTCTGCAGTCCTTCACTTTCCGCGTCCCGAAAAACCAAAGGAGCTTCGCAGTTTCCTTGGCCTCGCCTCGTATTTTCGCCGGTTTATTCAGAACTTCTATTGCTGCTCCATTACACCAGCTACTCGCTTCGAACGTCCCCTTTCTGTGGTCTCAAGAATGTCACACGGCATTCGAGCTGTTGAAGCGGGCACTCACGTCTGAACCTCTGCTCTGCCACTTTGACGAAGCAGCACCGACTATCCTTCATACCGATGCTAGCGGCCTTGGTATAGGAGCCGTTCTTCTACAACGCGACAAGTCTTCTCTAGAGAAAGTGGTTGCATATGCCAGTCGCGTACTCACCCCTGCTGAAAAAAACTAGACTATAACTGAGCAAGAGTGCTTGGCTGTGGTTTGGTCGGTCCAGAAGTTCCGTCCCTATCTCCACGGCCGTCACTTCACAATTGTTACGGACCACCATGCCTTATGCTGGCTTTCTACACTGAAGAACTTGTCCGGACGCTTGGGTCGGTGGATACTACGCTTGCAGGAGTACGACTTTGACATAACTTACAAGTCAGGCAGAAAACATCAAGACGCCGATGCTTTATCTCGTTGCCCGCTTCCAACTACACATATGAGCGTTGGTGAGAACTCAACCGCCACATCTACCAAAGTTCATACGCTCGCATCAATAACGCAACCCTTTTCGGATGACGAGCCAACATTTATCTCCCACCAGCGGTCCGATTCATACTGCAGACGCATGATAGACCACCTTTCGGGAGTTTCTCATCCACCAAACGCGCGACTCCATCGTCAATTCCTGCACTTTAAGCTGGACAATGGGGTTCTCTACCGCCACGTCTACCACCCTGACGGTCAGCGCTGGGTTCCTGTACTGCCACACTCTCTTGGACTTCAGGTGCTCGAAGCCTTCCACGACGACTTGACTGCTGGTCATCTTGGTTTTAGAAAAACTCTTGACCGCATTCGATGTCGTTATTACTGGCCTGGCCTTTCTTCTAGTGTAGCTCGGTACGTCGGTTTCTGTTACCCATGCCAGCGTCGTAAACTCCCCACGTCTGCACCTGCTGGACCTCTACAGCCACTTCCGTGCCCTTCAATGCCTTTCGAGGTTGTAGGTGTTGACCTTTACGGGCCTCTCCACGTCACATCTGCTGGCAAACGATGGATAGTGACCGCCGTTGACCACCTGACACGCTACGCTGAGACTTCCTCTGTTATTACAGGCTCAGCTGTGGAAGTTGCAGACTTTATTCTTCACGCCATAATCCTGCATCATGGGGCTCCTCGTGTACTGCTTAGTGATCGCGGCAAAGTGTTCCTGTCACAAATGGTAAATGAAGTACTGCGCGCTTCTGGAACTACTCACAAGACAGCTTCAAGCTACCACCCTCAGACAAATGGTCTCACAGAAAGATTTCACCGAACCCTTGCAGACATGATAGCCGTTTACGTCCAACCCGACCACAAAAACTGGGATACTCTTTTACCATTCCTGACATTCGCTTACAACACCGCCGTTCAGCGAACAACTTGCTACTCACCGTTTTACCTCGTGTACGGACGCACCCCGACTACCTTTCTTGACGTCTGCTTCTTTAGCAGCCATGGGAATTCATGTCAGTATTCTAGCGAAGAATACATTTCACGCCTGGCCCAGTCTCGCCATCAGGCTCGCATCAATACTGAAGCGAGGCAGCACGAGCGGAAGATCATCTATGACGAATCCCACCGCATTGTGTTTTTCCAACCTGGTGACGAGAGGCTGCTTTTGACACCTATTCGCACTCCTGGTCTCTGTGACAAATTCCAACCACGCTTAATCGGGCCATACATTGTTTTAGAACAGACTTCGCCGGTTAATTATCGCGTGACACCACTCGTTGCCCCCAACAGACCGCCGCTACCGCAGCACAGAGATTGTCCACGTTTGTCGCATGAAACCTTTCACGCGACGTTCCCCGTCACTTTGACTTACTGCGGCCAGGGTGTCCGCTTCCAAGTGGGGGGAATGAGTGTGGGCATTTGTTACTTACATCGTCCTCATCCCTGCATGATCACAATCACCATCATCCGCTTGTCTCTTTGTCCTCATTGCCACTCTGGGTCATCATCGTCATCGTCTGTGTACTGGCTCTGCCCGTTCGTTTTGCGAGGTCTTTCCTCAATTAAACGCTGTCGCAGCCAAGACTACCAAGACTTCATATTATATATATATACGAATACATGTACGGTGGATGACATCGATGCCTACGTCAACGCCAATGCCGGCGGCAAAATTTAGCCGAGAGTGTCCATATAATTCCTATCGCAATAATAAATGCGCTCCCAGCTCCAGTCGTCAAAATTTGATCCCCACCATGTTATAAACGCACCCCCTAGGTTTTTCCGTTGCAGTCCTGCGAACCGACACGGACGACACAGGGCGCCTACGTGCTCGTTGCTAGAGTTCTCTTTCTTTAATATGACGATCCCCCTCGGTGTGCTCCTTGCTTCTCCTCTTTGCCTGCCACCCTGCCCTGTTCTTTGTTCTTCTTTCTACCAGTGTGCAGCATGTTTCATTGTCTTTAATTATTCCTGTGCCACAGTGGGATTCACGATTGACGGCAGTGCAAGACATTGTGGCTCACAAGCACATAGCGAGAGAAGGTCGCAAAACTGCCTGCGCCAACCAGCGGTCGCTTCCTGCAAAAACAAAACTTTAAAAGGGGGCCCTGGAACACTTTTTGAGCGTGGTCAGAAAATGCTGCCGATTGGTAGTTGAGGCTCCCGACAACATGCAAGCCAAATATTATAGCACAGCACGCACCCTGAAGTTCAAAATAAGTTGTCGGTCAGCTAAATATTGCTTTCTCTTCTCTTGACAAATCACGTCATGTATCCAAAAATCACACGTCAAGAATCAACCTATAAGCCATTGGCTGATTTGAACATGGCGTGCTCGCTCGTTACAGAGATAGCCGCGGGAGGCCGCTGCTTGTCCACGTGTGCGCGCCTGATCACACTGAAAAAGTTGTGCATTCGAAGAAAAAAAATTTAAAAAGTGCTCAAGGTCGCGAAACGCGCGCGACGTTTTTCTGTGGCCCTGCCATTTCTCCCTGCTTAACTTCCAGCGCTTTCATCAAGACGAGAGAAGAGAGAATGCAATTGTAGCATGCAACAAACCTTTATAACTCTGCTCGCACTGGACGGATTCTTCAAATTTTTGCGACGTTGAATTCGTGAGGCAATAAGCTCTTCCAGCGAAATTATTTCATTTTTACTTGAAAAAGTGTATTAGGGCCCCTTTAAGGCCCCAATACACAGAATAATAACAAGTTGAATGCAATTTTTCAGCAACGATGACAGAATTAGCTGTCGCAAAGGGCAATTCGTCGCCGTCGTGTCGCATTCATAAAACCAGAAAGAAAAAAAAAATTTGCTCGTTACCTAGAAGCGAGCGTGGCGGTACCTCTGATCTTTGTCTTGGTTGCAGTTGGCTCTTCGTGCTTGTTCTTTATGTTTGAATACAAGATATAGGTAAGGAGGTTATAAAAAATTTCTGCAGTGGAAGCCGCTTATGCCTACCCATAAGAAACAGTGAAGCCAATGTCAGCCATATTGTGGTGGATAGGAAGGTGGCCGCATAGCATACACTCAAACCTCATTAAAACGAAATTGCATTTTACACGAAAATAAGTTTGTTATAATAACTGAAAATTAATATAAATGTATATCTGTCTATTGCAAAAGTACACCTCATTTACTTCGTTCTAACCGATATTTGTTTATATCTGGATTCGTTATATCTAGGTTTGAGCGTATACTTATGGTAGTTGACACCTGTCGCAGCCTGTAATGCCCACAATTTTTTTCCCACAAGCCATGGCTTACTTTTCGGACCTGCAGGCACTGGTTGCCAGAAAAAAAAAACACTGTCATGGCAGCTTTTGGGTGTTGCCATGGTACAATTCTAGATTTCAAAGGAAAAAAATAAATTTCCAAAGGAGTTTCCAGTTTAATGCAATAATCTGAACGTGAACACCACTCTCGAATTATTGCACGGGAGCTGCGTTTTGTCATATGTGGCATGCCATTTGCAGAGATTTAGGGCAGGGAGACCAATGATTAAGGGGTAACAACTGATGGTATTGCCACTATTGATTTGTAACTTTTGTCGTTGCTTGCGACATTCTATTATTCATTCCAGGCTACGGCGCATGTCCCCTCGTTTTGAGAGGCTGGGCCACTTGGCTATCAAGTGCTCTCTCTACAACGTAGTGCCTAGAGCCGTGAGTATCCTACTCTGCTAAGCTGTGGAGGACGTTTAGAGTACCCCTTGTCTCATCATAATTCTTTATAAACTTTATGCTCACAAATAATTAATGAGCAAGGAAAAGATGGCTTCGGATTTCTGGGAATCGAAGGCAGAGGTGCAGATCTGAAGCAGGTGCTGTATATTTTAATAAACTTTTCAATTGCATTTGCATTGAATGAAAGTTCTTTCATGCCCGTAACTTCTATATCGCTTTTTAAAAGTCACAGCTGAGACAATGTCCGAAAAGTGCAAGGACCCATTTATCATGGCTTAAAATAAACCCAAGTGTCAACGAAGCGAGCAGCACCTTTCTTCCTTGCAACCAACCTTGTTATTCTTTGTTGCTTTCATTCAATGCAGAAGCTGAGAGCCAGCCACGTTTTTTTTTTTTTTTTCTGATGTTGCCTGGTTAGTTTGTTTTCTAATGACTGCACATCTTCATGGGCGATAAAATGTTCGTGTTCATCGCTGGGTCACAGGAATGCTTTTTGGTAATTATTAGGTTGTTGCATTTACATTTTTTCCCCTCTTTTTCAGGATGTACGCTGGAAAAAGGAAAACAATGCTTTATTTGGGAAGCTTACACTAAACAGGAAATTGATTCTCAGGGTACGTTTCTTAATATTGCAGCAGATCTTTTTGCATCTTTGTGTCTGTATGCTTAAGAAAAAAGTAGTCACCAACATGTTCGATGAAGTTTTGCAATACTGTAGCGCTCTTTGTCAGTTTTGACTGTCAGTTTCAATAGGCTGCATCTAACAAGGAAAATAAGCTTTTAATCCATTATCCTTCTTTCACTGCATCGATACCAAATTAGGCTTTTGACAGGGTCTTGAGTTTTGACAATGCAAGGAGTTTTGACAGGTCCTCCTAATCATGTAGCTTCCAGCACCCTGGTTAACACACCAATTCAATAATAATCTTTAATCAGCCTATACTACTTTACAGTATTAACAAATTTTGTGCACTCATCTAGGTCTCTCTACTACAATGCGTTTCGAAAGCGATTCAGTGTGTTTGGAAAGCATTTCAATGAGCTTTGGCTCATTGAAATGCTAAAACACAATTTTTGGGGTTCTTGTGAATGTTGGTGACGCCTCCTTGCAGGAGGTGGAACGGCAGGCCGACACCCTCCTTGTGGACCTGGTGGATGACGGTGAAGGCGGCTGTGGGGAAGTCCGTGCCTCCATCACAGATGCACTAGTGTTTTTGGAAGCTGCATCCTACCATCTGCCCGAGAACCGGGTTCCAGGTGACACTCTTCACTCTATAAGTGACCTTCAACCTTGCCTCACGTTAAAGGGGCCCTGTAACACTTTTTTTCAGGATGACTCGAAAATGCTGCCAATTCGTTGTCTAGGCTCCTGAAAACAGGCATTATGGTGTAGCACGCAACCTGGAATTCACTATACAGTGGAATTTCGATAATACGACTTTCAGGGGAATACGCAAAATCGTCATATAATTTGGGCGTCGTATAATCGAAAAACCAAGAATATAGGCACTGATGGTCGTTGTTGCCCCACAACAGTTGTCACATAATGCGTAAGCAAGTCCATGGCACAAATCTACGCTGCTCCGATGAAGGTAGATTAAATTACTTGAAAGAATGACAACCACGCATTTTATCGGAGGTATGAACAAATCTTTATTCTCACCTTTTAAAAAAAATCTATGATTTTTTTCTGCGAGTTTGCCCAGTCACGATGCATCAGCTTTCTTTCGTGAGCTGCGACATCTGGCAGCAAGTCGTCGTTCTCGTCGCGTGCGCAAGCAAGTCGCCGAATGTTGTCGACGTAGCACAACACGTCCGCGTACGGCGGAACGGACGCACTAGCCTCTGCAGTGTCATCCATCTCTTTCTCGTCGGAAGTTCCCGCAGTGTCAGAACGCACAGTTTCGATAATGTCATCCAGCGACACTGCACTGCACACTGCAACGTCCTCGTCGGCACCAACATAGTCCGCAGAGGATCCAGGCAGCTCCAGGTTGCCGAACTCTAGTTCGTCGTCAACAGGCACTGCAGCTTCACTGGTAGAACAAGCACCACTTCTATTAAAGCCGCAGTGCCTAAGGCAGTTCACAATGGTTTCTGGCGTGCATGCGTCCCATGCCCTAGCAATGTAGTGCATTGCATTAAGCACAGAAAGCTTCTTATCCAACCGCTTGCGTTCCATGCCCGCCAGCCGACGCTGCACCAGAAACTTCAGATATTTCTGCTTCATGCACTTGATGACGCCGGCGTCAAGTGGCTGCAGCTGGCTAGTGCAGTTGGGGGGCAGAAATGTAACTTTCACATTTCTCAAATGCGACGTATCTAATGGATGGCATGGCGCATTGTCAAGCAGAAGAAGAATCTTTCTGTTTTTAGCCCCCATTTTTGAGTCCAGCTGCTGCAGATATGTTGAAAACATAGCAGCTGTCATCCAGGCTTTCAGGTTAAACATGTACTGGCACGGCAGCCTTTTCAAATTCTTGAAGCATCGCGGCTTCGCAAACTTGCCGATCACGAGTGCAAGAAGCTTTTCTGAGCCGTCTTCATTAGTGCAAAGCAATACAGTAAGACGCTTTTTGCTTCGCTTACCCCCGTGACAGCTCTCTCCTTTGAATGTCAATGTCTGCTCTGGCTGCATATTACAGTCCTCGACCGTTTATTTGGACTCGACGGGAACCGCCGAAAAGTCCGAATAATCGGGAGTCCGAAAAAACGGATTCACTCGAAAAAAAGCACTTTTATTGGCCCGATCGCCCGAAAAAACTGTCTATGCGCGTCTGCACACACGCACGCTTACGCGCGACCACGTCGGCCTGTACCTCTGCGAGTGTCTGGCCGTCGCTGTAGACAGACAACAGCATCGATATGGCCTGCGCTAAGTCCGCATTTGATGGCTGTGGTGCGGGCGGCGCGTCATCGTCGGAGTCGCTGTCCGCCAGCGCCGGCTCGCAGACCTGACGGACGATCTCGTCATCGTCCAACTCTGCGCAAGGCAAAACGGCACTGTCGAAGTTGGCGAACTCTTCAAACGTACCCGCCCCCACATCGACCCCGCTAGCACGAAGGTCGTCCAAAATGTCCGCTGCTGCGGTAGGCGGACTCTCAACCGCGGGGTTCTGGCCTGTGGCACTGTCCTCCTCAATCCCCGTAATAAATCCTGCGTGGCGGAAGCAGTTGTGGATCGTTTCCTGAGTCACTGACTTCCAGGCATCGGACAACATGCTGATGGCCGTCAGAACATCCACGACGTAGTTTTTGTTACTGTCGACGCATAACAGCACACGATTCAGGAGGCGCGACTGGTAATGAACTTTCAAGTTTTTGATCACGCCCTGGTCCATGGGCTGCAACACGCTTGTCGTGTTAGGCGGCAAAAACTCCACTGTCATAGCCTTCAAGTTGTCGATATGCCCATGGGCACCGCAGTTGTCGACGAACATCAGCACCTTGCGATTTTGCTGTTCGTACCGGCGGTTGAGCTTGCGAAGGTACTGTTCGAAGAGGTTTTGCGTAATCCACGCCTTCGAATTTGCTTCATACCACACAGGGAGTGATTTGACGGCTTTAAAACATCTTGGATTTTTCGATTTCCCTATCACAAGGAGCGGAAGTTTCTCCGTCCCCGTCATGTTGCCTCCTACAACAACTGTCAGTCGCTCCTTGCTATGCTTCCCCCCATGACAGGGTTCGCCAGACAAAGCTAGCGTCTTGTCGGGAAGCATCTTATAGAAAAGTCCAGTCTCGTCACAATTAAAGACGTTTTCTGGTGGATACTGGCGCAGCAGTGCGCACAGCTTGTCGGCGCGGTAGTTGGTCACGAGCGTTTGTTCGACGGAACCACTCTGGCCGCACATTCGCTTGAAGGCTAGGTCGTACCTTTTCTTAAAGTTGCGCAACCACCCGTCACTGAACTTGCAGCCGGTAATACCCATGCGCAGGGCGAGCGTCTCTGCTTTCTGTCTCAGCAGATCGCCAGACACGGGTATTTTCCTAGCCACCGTGGCACTCAACCACATGTGCAGCGCTTCTTCAAGCTGCGGGTGGCTGCCGTCCCGGAAATTTTTCTGCGTACCCGCAGACGCTTTCTCAGCTGCCTCCAGGATCTTAGCCTTCTGCTTGAGGTAGTCCGAGACAGTTTGCTTGGAAATGGAAAATTCCCGAGCAACTTCAGACTGAGGTCGGCCGCCTTCTACCTGGCGAATTATCTCCGCTTTCTTCGCCATCGTGAGCGTCTTGTAGCTCCCACTTTGGCCGCGTTTCTTCACTCCCGACGGCGCAGCAACGGGTGGCGTCGGAGCCATTTCAGCACGCCACGGAACACACGAGAGAGCGAGAACACAGAGAACAAGACGAACCAGGCCTACCCGCAGGAGCAACTGACTGACACCACTGACACGCTGACACAAACGTCAAACCACGCCAAACGCCACAGCGAACAGACTCTGTAAGTGGCTTGGCTTGGCCGCTCGACTGGCTAAAACCGAAAAAAACGTGTCGCCAAACATAGCCTTCGAGATCGGCAATGGCGATTTCTGCGTGCATTTTGACACTGGCCCGACGTCTATCCATAGCTAGTGCAGCATATCAGTGCTGGCAACCTAGCAAACGTATTGTTAACGTCCCTGTCAGCGTGTCATGGCGTATGGCGACGCATCCGGTCAGTCAAACGGAGTCCGAATAATCCAACGGCGTACAGCGGGGCGTCCGAATTTTCGGTCGTGAGTTTACATTAGGTTCAATGGGGCGAGTGGCGGTGCCACGAAGATGTCCGAATAAACGGGCATGTCCGAATTTTCGGCATCCGAATAAGCGGTCGGCGACTGTATAACATAATTCACTTTCGTCCGCATTGAACACGTCGGAAGGCTTGTATTGCCGTATCAATTCCGGCAGCAATGCAGTCCACTTTTCGACAGTGTCGAAGCTGACTGACGAGCTCTCTCCACAGCAGCGGCTGTACACAACTCCACTGCGTTCTTTAAAGCTATCCAACCAGCCATTGGAGGCTTTAAAGTCATCAATGCCGCAACGCAATGCAACTGTCTCCGCCTTCTCCTTCAAAGTTGCGCCATCCACGGCAATTCCTGAACTTGCGGGCCTGGCGCAACCACTCAACGAGGGCCGTCTCCATGGCAGCATACTTGCCATCTTTCGCGGCCTTCCTGTTCAGGCTGAACTTTGCCGCATTTAGTAGGTTGCTGTCCTTTACGAGGATCGTTTTCAGCGACGACTCGGGAATGTTCAGGTCGCGGGCAATGCTGGCCTTTGTTGCTCCGCTCCGCTTCTCCGCCTCCTCGATTATGCGAAGCTTTTCTCCAAGCGTCAGCGGTTTTAGGTTCCGCGACATTGCGAGACGCAGCACTCGCAACCAAGAATTCGAAAGCTTCCTCGCACACCAATGTCCGAATACTGAAAATTTTGCACGTAGACGCAGCAGCTGCGGCGCACAACCCACCGATGAGGCAAACATGTGAAGGAATGGCTGAAAGGCAACAAGGCAGTGGGCCCATTCGATTTTTGCAAGCGCATACGTCTGCGCAAGCTTCGACCAATCGCGAGGGGCTAAAACTCCCCAGCCCTCTGGTAGCTAGACAGCAGCTAGTTCCGGTTCCCGCGGCTGTCCCAAACGTAGTTAGGCTCAACAATCGCCGTTCAACACGTCCGGTACAACCACGCGAAATCTAGTGAAAGTTATCGCATACTAGAAAGCGAGCTCGAAATTATCTGCCATGTTACCTGCTCACAGCTGTCACTAGAAAACCACCCAAAAGAAGGCAGAAAAAAAAAAAAAAAAAGTCTCAATGGAAGTGTGCCGTGCAATGCGACTAAGCAAAACGAATGCGCTCCGGCTGGCTCTGGACAACGATGGCTCTGGCTAGCTATGGCCGACAGCGTGTCGAAAAAATGAAGAGGCCCTGTGGTGGCAGCGCGGATGTGTGCTAGAACTTGCGGAGGAACGAACTCGGTTCCTCGGTTTCCCGACTTTTTTCATCCGGCCGCAGTGTGCTTGCGTGGCAGCCTGCGGGCGTCATCGTAGTTTTTTTTTCTTTTTTTTTTTCTCTCGGACAGTCCGAGAAAAAACTGGCAAAGGCAGCGGACTTCGCTCTGCAGCTAGATTGCGACGACTTCGCTGCTTCAGACGGGTGGTTGCACAGTTTTCACGAGTGCTATGACCTCGTCTTCCGTGCTGTGTCGGGTGAAATGAACGCCGTCAACATGGAAACGTGTCAAGGTTGGGGCTCCCAAATGCTTCAGGGCTACATGGAGTATTCTCCGCAGGACATATTTAATGCGGGTGAACCTGCCTTATTTTTCAAATTGATGCCCGTCGAAACTATCACATAAAAAGGCGACAAGTGCACGAGAGGGAAGAAAGGTAAAGAACGGATAACTGTGATGGTTGCTGCGAACATGAGAAGTTGCCTCTGTTTGTGATAGGCTAATCGAGAAGTCCTCGTTGCATCAAGAACATCTGGTCCCTCCCATCAGACTACGCGGCCAACAAAAAGGCCTGGATGAAGGGGGAATCGTTCGTGCAGTGGCTGGGGAAGCTTGACAAGAAGTTCGAACGCTGTGGCCACAAAGTCCTGCTTCTTGTAGACAACTGTTTTGCTCATAAAGTCAACGTTTAGACGAAGGCCATTGAGCTGGTCTTCCTTCCAGCAAACACGACAGTGGTACTGCAGCCCATGGACCAGGGTATAATTAGAAATTTAAAATCATTTTATCGGTGTCATATGTTTGAACAAATTATTTTGTGCAATAAATACCAAGTGACGCTCCTAGGTGCATTACACATGCTTGTGTGTGCTTGAGAGCATGTGACAGCACTTATGATAGCAAATGGCTTTCGCCACTGTGGCTTCAGCACCGAAGCTCTGCAAGCTGACGAGCCACCAGTGCTCGAACATGGCGTCATCGCCCCCATGGCGGACGTTTTGGAAGACGTCTACTTTGCGGACTACGTCAATGTGGACTCAAGTGCAGTGGTGCGTGGTGCACTCACGGTTGGCGACATAATAAGTCAGGTGAGAAGTGCAGAACCTGTCACTGCCAGTGACAATGATGAGGAGGAGGACAAAGCACCAGTGCGGCCCTCTGCTGTGGAAGTCATGGCCGGATTGAATGCCGCCCGTCTTTTCTTAAGTTTTGAAGAAGGCGGAGAAGAGGCCTTCCGCCAAGTTCGCTCGTTAGAGCAAAAAGTGCTGGCTGTCGCCTTCAAGGGAAGAAGGCAGACCGCAATCACAGATTTTTTCAAAAATAAATTGTTATGCCCTACTCGCAGTGTACTATTGTTGTTCTTCACTTTTCGTTAGTTTGAACTTTCGTTAATTCGAACTGAGGCTTCCTCTTGCAGTTTGAATCAACGAGCTTTTACTGTATACATCCAAGCATGATGATTTCAGCATTGTGACCTCCACAGTCGCCTGATAGGTGCAAAATTCCACCAGGTGTGTGCGCGCACGCTTGCGATGACACTGAAAGGAAGCCGCATGTTCAAAGAAAAGATGTTCGAGGTCGTGATGCGCGAAGGGAACCATCCTCTTGTCATCCTTTTTCCCGTGTAGCTTTCAGTACACTCGCTGGCACCAAAGGAGAGAGAAAGTCTTGGAACGTATGACAAATCCCTGCAACTCTGCTTGTACTTCGCAGATTCCAAGAATTTTTGTGGCTATCGATTCGCGAGGCAATAGCGTTTCTAATGAAGCCATTCAATTATTGCTTGAAAGAAAGTGTTGCGGTGCCTCGATAAGAGCATCAACATTTTTGTTAGTGCTAACCTCTGTAACATTTGCACCCTTTTGGGCAT
Organism: Rhipicephalus microplus; assembly: GCF_043290135.1. Taxonomy (NCBI): domain Eukaryota; kingdom Metazoa; phylum Arthropoda; class Arachnida; order Ixodida; family Ixodidae; genus Rhipicephalus; species Rhipicephalus microplus. Next base: position 78,328,334 of record NC_134704.1, read on the forward strand.
GTGTCTGTCACTAAACAATAATATTTCGCCTACCTTGCGTGCCTTTTCTTGCTACAGTGAGGCACGTTCGGTGCTTCCAGGTAATGAGTGACATGTAAGCAACCGTCTGGCCATAGCATGGCTGACTGGGGAATGCGAGCGCACTCTCTCCCAGGGAGGAAACGCAAGCAAGCCATGTGAACACTATTAACGTGCAACTGTACTTTGGCGTGTACCACTTTTGGAAAGATGGGACTTACTAATCCTTTGCTGCCTATTTCTGTCGGCTAAAGTGACAGCTGAAGGTGTACCGTCTTTACCCCAGTTTAGGCCGACCATGATTCTACGCTAACCCTCCAAAAGCACAAAGCCGAAGGAAAAAAATAAAAAGAAAAAAAAAACCAGCTTAAATGTAGGCCGAACGAAACATCGTTCACAGGGGGATAACATTTATTGAATATAAAGATAAAAACAAAGCAGGTGGTTTATGATGCAAATAACTCGTGAAACATGCAGCCAGCCACTAGTCCTGTTCTGTGTGTACTTGTCGCTGCTTCCCTCGTCGCTGACTTCTTTGTTGCTGTCTTCAAACAGTGCGCAATCCTCGGTGCCATCAAGTACATTGGATATTCTGTACTTCTTAAAAGAGCGCACAATCAGTCCCCGGGTTGTCGCCTCTCCGGCGACACACATTGTTTTCGTCCACTCGCAAGTCTCGCACGGCTTGAACATTGAACGACGACTCCACTGCTAGGACAGCTTTTCTTTTATAAGTGGCACTATACTGACACCGCCTGTTTGGCGCCATTGAGCTACACCACACGTAGACCAGCGCAACTTGAATTAAGGAACGGCTTGCCGCAACACTCTCCGCAAAGATGAAAATGGCGCCCTCATGTGTGCTTCTTTTAAGCCAGGTGTTGGCTCGGCTACTAACGTCTGCAGTACAGTCGAGGTGGCGCTAGTTGTGCACTACTTTTTCTCAATGAAAAATGAAATTTTTTTCAAAATCCTCAAATTTGCCCCGCCGCGGTGGTCTAGTGGCTAAGGCACTCGGCTGCTGACCCGCAGGGCGCGGGTTCGAATCCCGGCTGCGGCGGCTGCATTTCCGATGGAGGCGGAAATGTTGTTGACCCGTGTGCTCAGATTTGGGTGCACGTTAAAGAACCCCAGGTGGTCTAAATTTCCGGAGCCCTCCACTACGGCGTCTCTCATAATCATATAGTGGTTTTGGGACGTTAAACCCCACATATCAATCAATCAATCAAAATCCTCAAATTTAAGCCGACCCTGGAGTTTTATACTATGAAATTAGAAAAAAATATCGGCCTTGATTCGAATACATACGGTACTTATTAAAGCAGAATTGTTATTCTTGAGGTTCGCTGTGAGCTGTAAGTATAAAATTACCATGTACTGGTGCGCGCTCTATTCATCCTCTTCTTTCTCTTCCACTTTGCTCCAATAATACATGCACCTACCTGGTGGTCCAGCGTGAGATACGATAGATAGCCTTGATGGGTGGGAGAACAAGTTTAGATATACAGATATCCTTGGCAAAAAAAAAAAAAAAAGAAATAAACATTTTTGGCAAGGCGATGTTTGAACCTGCGTACTCATCGGGATCCAAAGGCGAGCATCGTAAGCACGCTACTATCCAGGTGCACACTATTGTGCACACTATTGTAGTATCAGAGCACATTATTGTAGCCTTGTATAGTCGAGCCCGCTTATAACGAACATGAGCCTGACGCGGCATCCGTTTGCTGTATCCCGAAGTTCGTAGTAAATGAAAAACAGCTTTTAAAAAAAGTTCAGAGTGAAAACACAAACTTTTTTTGCCCCAAAATGTCCGTGATGCACATGTTTCGAAGAGCAGAAGATAAGGGCGATCTCCAGTTCATGTGTTCATTTAAAACGGCAGGGTGCTTATGCCACGGGCCTCTTTCCCTGAGGCCCGTGTCATAAGCTGCATGAGGCACTGGCTCCAAAGTTTTGTCGTTCTCGCAATCCGATTCCTCCAAATTGCTCACGCCATGTACTTCTTTCACAATGCCCCAATCCGTGCACGGTTCCGCAGTGTCAGCATCATCATCAGCCATAATTGAACCATCGCAACAGATGCTTCACCCGCTATCCCAGGTTAGAGTCAACAACGCGCTGCCACAAATCGCCGCCACAGTAGTCCTGTTCAGGAGCTTCAGGCTCTGCATCGGGCCTGTCGTTGACAAAGTCGGCCTCGCGAAAATAGTTTCGCGTGCATGTAGCTGTCACCGCCGCCCACGAAATATTCACCATCTCCACAGCTGAATACCGAGACCCCCGAAGGGGCAAGTTCGCTGCCAGGTGGTCAATAGATTTGAGCAAGCACTCCGCAATTAAGCGCCTAAAGCCCAGATTACGCTCAAGCCAAGCGGTCATGCTTTTGACGTTTCATTGAGCGGCAGGAAAAAGCATGCTAGTCCTCCCGTCTGCCAGCATGACCACACACGCACACCAAGAGCGAGCAAGACGCGCTCACGCGACACACATGCCAGAACACGTGGAATAGTACTGGGTCTGTTTCCAGTCAGAAAACGAAACTAATTCAAGTCAGCGTGGCTGGCGTTGCGGAGCGGTGGAGACTGGCAAAGGGGTTGTGATCAAGAGAGGAGAGCAGAAGAGGATGCGGTGGGAGGGCGACCTTGAAAACCAACACACACGGGAAGGAGGCAGGTTGGGTAGCTTGCTTGGAAGGTCCGCAAAACTCGCATGTAGTAAAACTTGAAAGAGTTCCTGCGTGCACAGAGGTCAAGGCACGGCCACCTAGATCGGTGCGCGCGGCGGTGTTCGAAGAATCGGCGGCTGTGGTCAAAAAAATTGTTTTGTTGCGCTGGCAGGTTTGCGTGGCCTCACGAACTTCGATATTTTGCTATTCGTTCCACACAAATTAACAGCCGTTTTCGTGCTTCTGCACGCGCGCGGTAAGCATGCTGAGTTGAATGCAAAGTGAGCGAGAACAGGTCCTAAACCCGAAATTAATCGCAAATTATTGGAGTCAGTGGGGTAGCGTACGTGCATGCACTAGACGCAGACTATCGTATGCAGTCGGTGGCCGACGATGTTGGCAAATGGTCTGGTCACTCTAGGTCGACGACGCCAACAACAGTACCAGCGATCAAAAACAGGGCAGATGGCCGACCATTCTTCGAAAGATCAATGGCAGTGTGAAGACGCGGGCCTCGTGTAGCAATGCGGGGTGCTTAGAGTAGTGGGGGGACAAAGGATGGAGGGGTGCGTAACAAAAAGCAGTCGGGGCATGGAGGAGAGAAACAGCTTTCGTTCCTCCATGGGTCGGGGAGAGCGGCAACTAGAGGGTTGCAGAGGGAGGGTCGGTGTTTAACAATAGGAATGTATGGGCACCTCGCCGATGCCTGATCGGTGGTCGAAATCGGTTTCCCGGGAAGTCAGCAGACCGCTGACTCCGTTCGCTGTAACCGATCAGCGGTGTTGGAGATGTTCGTTGTAAGTGCGATTTTGTGCCATCGAACCAATGTATATTTTCACGGTCACGCGGATATTGTTCGTGTTAATTGAAAGTTTTTTTTAAATGGGGCCATTATATGTGGGCTCGACGGTATAGTGAAGCATAGCAAGGGGTCGGAAGGAGAAGGGAGGGGGAGCAGGGAAAGGAGGAGGCAAAATGAGTGTTGAGGAAGAGATTGAAAGAGCAACAGATAGGGAGAAAAAAAGTAGAGAGAGACGTGGAAAGACAAAGATAGGAATAGGCAGAGAATGAGAAAAACAGACAGAGAAAGAGCAAGCATAGCGATCTGCAGTACAGCATAGGAAGGGGTGGGAATCTGAGGTGAGAGGTTCAAAGCTCGGGCCATCTAGGTGCTCACTGCTTTGCTGTGACCGAGCCTTGCACGACTCAGTGCAAGCTTCAATGAATTTTTCGTGTCAGTGTTGTGGGCAGTAAGTCATACCTGGCGTGTTGGTTAGCAGTTGCCGTCTCACCGACATTCTTTCCCCATGATGAGGCACGATAACGTCGCCATAATTGCGTGAAGGTCAGAATGATTGATCGATTGATTTCTGCACTTCCGGAAAAAAGACTGAAGGCTTTTTGCGGCACATTAAGGTGGTGGCAAGTTCAGTGGTGCAGTGAATGTTCGTGGCGCAAAATGTTACCGTAATACGTAGGATGCGTACTAACTGATAGACATAGGACAAACCACTAGGGCTGAAGCAGTCAGCGAAGGCATTAGGCTCTATGAGACTTAATTGGGGGTTTGTCGCAACAGCGTTTTAACCGTTAGTAGGTTTAAAGTGTCACAGAGGTTCGATTTGATTGCTGGGAAAGGCTCTATTAATGCCTTTAATAGCAAGCACATTCCGTGCAGTCCTTGAGAAAGTGTGGCAGGGTCTCTTCAACACACCTGAAACGAGTGTTCGCCTGCGTTGCATAGTCGTCATTTTGCAATCTCAATGAGGATTGCATTATGTTTATTTCAGAGAAACCTCAAGCAGCCACTCGTCGTCAGTATTATTCGCCCACTGATCTCTGTGCTGGCCAGGTTGTCAACGTCGTTGTCAGTTGCATACTCAGTCCACAAAAGATGTTTGTCCAAGAGGTAAGTGCGTTCTGCCTTCCAAGTAAATGGGAGTACTTGTAGTGCCTATTTGCATAGTTAGTGCCTGAGGAAGTGACTGATGCAAGTTAGTGCTGAACGCAAGTGAATGAGGTTAGTGCCGGATGCAAGTGACTTGCTTTTCTTCTTCTTCTTTAAACGGGTCATAAACCACTTATTCTGCCTGGTGAAAAAAACACATCTCTCAGAGAGCAGACACTGCTATGAAAGGCGCTGCCAAATGTTGCTGTAATTGGTGGCAAGGAGAGTTCATAAGTACAGCGCAAAGTTTCTGTTCTCTGGGTTTTTGTTTGCGCAGAGGCCTGTGCCCCCTCTCTTCAATGCCACCAGCATCTGGTCTTTGACGTCAAAGAGCACATAGCCTGTAGTGACTATTAGCGCTGATATAAATCAATTTCTATTATTATTATTTTTTGCCTTTTATATTATACATATACATACATAATAAACATATTCGGGTCATGGCGGTGATGGCAATGACAAAAATCAGACGAGTGTGCCCATATAATTTCTATGGCAATAAAAAATTACTGCTCGGTGCGAGGGTAATATGCTCATTTAACTTTGAAGTGGGGCTTTGCGGCAGCATGGATTGCCCCTGGAAAAGTGTATTCATGGTGTAACAGTCCTTTATTGCAGGGAAAACAGCTCCGAAGGAATGTTTATGCAGTTTATGTGTGGGTATTTGTTCATTTCAAGTACATTGAAATTCAGCAATTCGTTTTGAAGCGAATTTGAAATATTTGAAGTGCCCGAATGTTCCCCCAAGCCTAGTCATGAGACACATGCTAACGTAGCTTATTTCTTTTATAGCATACCTCCCTGCTTAGTGTCCAGCATTCTTGTTGTTAAGTGCTTAACCCTTCGAGGTGCTATGTACACCACTTGATTTTGTTATTTGTATCAACTAGCACCTGAGAAAGAGCAAGATATATCAATCTTTCGATATACTAAACGTCCTGCATGATAAGTTTGTCTTCATTTTACTTCATGTTGTAGTGTTCTGTGGCGTACGATCCCTTTGCTGAAGGTACTGCCACGTTCGACGTGTCACTTTCCTTCGAGCCATGTGCAAAGTATACTTCCTTTTTTCTCGAAGTGAACATATCCAAAAATAAATTTGCACTGTATATTTACTCTGAGATAACGTTTTATTTATGCCAAAATAGAGCGTGAATGACTTCATAATAGACATTTATTTGCAACTTAAATGCATAAATTGACATATAATATGTTCTTTTTTTGCAGCAAAATACTGAGTGCCTTGAAATAATGTGTTAATGTGACATATTTACAGTTTTTTATGGGTGGCGCTTTGAAGGGTTAAAGGGTGCAACAAGTCTCTGTAACTTTACTCGTTCCTGGTGGTTCGAGAAATTTCTGCTGCAATCGAGGGGGGGCTCGGGAAGGTGGGCGTTATCAGATTTAGTTTATGATATCCCGAGTTGGTCTGGATTGGTGGGCACTTTGTGATATCCTGGAGCCTCTCTTCTCCTTAAATCCCCTCCCCCCTCATGCTCTTTATGTTTTCTTATGTGTGTACATACATACACATCAAAGTAACACTTTCCTTCTTTTTGTATCTCACAGTTGGGCTCTTCTGTGGAAGGCATGCAGACAATGCTTGGAGAGTTGCAGCACTACTGCAACAGTGAAAGCACCGAGCTAGACATACTGTTTGAGCCTCAAGTCGGTGAGCGCTGTGCATTTCTCTGCTCTTATTGATTGGTTCATTGTAGGTGACTTTGTGCAAAAGACTGCATTGCGCATGTTTTAGCTCTATGGTGTTTGTATGACCTTGAGGTGTACATCAGTTGTCGGGTACAGTGTCGGAGCTGTCATGGCAAGGCTGGTTGCTTGCTACCTGTGGTTACCTGAGCCTCGTTGCTACGTGTGGCTGGCGTTTTTTATGAAAGACATGCGTTTAGGCGCTATGCCTGTCAAGAAATGAACTGTGTAAATTGTTGACTAGCAGTGGTTTTATCAAAGCAGCCACAACTGTGTGTATGTTTGTGTACCGTTGCTTTGTGTTCATATTATTCTTTGAAGTACATGGCTCTGTGTGCTATTTACAATTGACATGCTAATGGCCGTAGTGGTTCATTATAGAGTAGACTCTAGTAAATAAAAAAATCTGTTAAATGGAACTGCTGCGCAAATGGAACAAGTGCTTCCAACAAGATTGGTTTTGTTTTCGCATTCTTCACCCTCTTTCTTTTCTCAGCCAACAGAACTCCTGTTAAACATGTCCCTTCAGGTTCCGTTTAATGAGAGTCAACGGTGGTGCGCATATGAGCAGAGTATGGGGACAGATTTTTTGCATTGCTGTTGTCGTCTATTTGAGCTTTATTTACACCAATGAGGCCATGACCTACTGTTTATAGTTGCTGCTGTTGTCGTCTATTTGAGCTTTATTTACACCAATGAGGCCATGACCTACTGTTTATAGTTGCAGGCCAACACTGATTCTCGAACCATCCCCACTGCTTTGAAAGCTCATGACAAAATGAAAAATAAAGAGCTAACTGTGGTTTTAGCTTAGTGAAGTGTGCATTCAACTTACATCCGCAATGAAAAAAATGCAAATGTGATTTGAATTTTTGAAACTCTTCATCTTCATATCTGTAAATTAATAAAATCTACGAGATGAAATTTGCAAACTCCTTCACACCCACTCTCTAAAACAGCCATTACCGTCATCTTCGCTCCTTGCACACCTAAATTTGTACTAATTATATTGTCTGCCATTCACCTACTGTAGTAGCGAAACTTTTCCTTAGCCCCTGCTTGTGAAGTCAGCCTAAAGTGGAGCGCAGGCCATGTGCTGACTCGTTTTCTGTAGTAAAGGCATCATGCATTCATCAAAACGTTTCATCAGCGGCTAGCGCCTTGTATCTGTTGCGCGAGTTTACGTGGCCTTGTAAGAGTCCTCACGTTTTGTCTGTTCCCTTGCCTTCTTTCGACGTCCAGGTATGGTTTGCTTGGCAAAGTTTCCTCACGACCATTTGTGGTATCGAGGCAAAATAATCAGTCTTGTGAGGAAGACCGATGTGGAGGTGTTGTTTGTCGACTATGGGAACCAGGAGCGGGTGCCCATCATGTGGGTCCGCCGCATTCCCGACAAGTTCATGTACCTTCCCATCCAAGCAATTCCGGTGACACTTGCTGACGTGGGCCCTCTCTCTAATGATTGGACTGACGAGGTGCGTCATTTACTTCGCCACTCTGGGAAACGGGGACCATCCTTTACAGTGTCTCAACCCTTTGAGTGTTGAGTATTTCTAAAACTTACACAGATAGTCGAATTACTTAATCACAGTTTTTGAGTGTACGAAATGTGTAAATGTCTAGAAAAAGTTATAAAAGAATTCAGAAACAATATTTTAGTGTCGGTATAACTCAGAGGTACATAGTTTTCAATGGTATTTCAGAGCTTGGTATTCCCTGAAGTGCGCACATTGCATGTAGTCGGCAGTCAGGACTCGTAAAACATGTGCCTGTACTTTTCTTGCATTGACGAGCTGTGCAGGCAAACTCGCGGCATCTTTGCATGTGGCTGTCTTCGGCAGAGTAAACTCAATAATTAAGGAGAACAAGAATACCTTGGTTATAAATAAGCCAAGAGCAGCACAAATAAAAATCAACTTCTAGCGCCCCGGCAACCAAGTGCGGATTGAGCTAAAAGTCAGGTTTTGCGCACCTCCGTTGCAATAACATGGCTAAACTTAAACGAGTAAAGGGTTTTGCCCATCGGCATTGCCACCGATTGTGTGATGCGCTGATGGTAGAGATAATTTCTGTTTATCTCCACAAGAAGCTAGCTGTGTTTGGGGCTGGCATTGTACCGTCGGCACCTCTATGTTTCAATTAGTGTTACCTAACAGCCAAATTGTGTTTGAAGTTTTGTGTCTTAATACCGTATTTACTCGATTCTACCACGCCCTCGATTGCAACGCGCACTCATTTTTCTCGTTGGCCCGCACGATCACACCACTCGAAAAACGACTCCTTTCGGGAGCGTCTTTCATTTAAATATGGTACGGTATAGGGGTAGGTACAGGGTAAGCTTGTGCTCAACTGACGTGTAACAGAGCATTGCCGTCACTGTAGTTTTACCGTGGACCGATGTCAGCACGCAAACTTGCTTCGCCCCCTTCTTCTCGACGGTTGTGGTGCCAAGCATGTCGAAGTAAAGAGGCGTCTGATCGGCATTCCCGATTTGCCCAAGCAGGTAGCCGTTGTGCCACAAGTTTAGGACGAACCTCTGAAAACTGTGAAGCTTTTTATCGTACTCCTCCGCAAAACTTTTCGCGTATGCCCGTTCACCTTCTGAGGGAAAAGCATTTCGTCTTCATAAAGTTGGTTAGCTAGCACCTGCTCGCTTTAAACTGGCTCCGCATCAGCCCTTTTTCTAAAGCTAACTGCAGAGCCCGCACTTGGAGCAGTTCTGTCGTCACGGGCTGCTGTGCCGCTCGCTGCTCAAGCACATACTCGCCGAGCAGCTCTTCAATTTGCGGAAAACGACCCTGCTGTGGTCCACTGAAGCTTTTGCGTGAAGCTTTGCTGTCGACAATCTTCTGCTTTTGTTTCCGCCAGTCCTACATGCACGTTTCGGGAACTCCGAACGACTGCGATGTGGCCCGATTTCCGTCCGTTTCTGCACACGCGCTGACTTTTCTTTTAAAAGCGGCATCGTGGCGCACTCGAGTTTTTGGAGTCGGCCCTTCCATGCCGTCGATGCTAATGCACTACAAGATGACGAACTCCTCAGTACACGTACGAAGTGCCGCACATAGGAAACACATAGGCAGAAATGGCCGACGCACGTAGGAGGCGGCCATTTTGAAAATGCTGATGGCACTAGATTGACCGTATTCATTTTTCTTTCGTACTCGATTCTAAGGTGCATGTGATTTATGAACTTGCTTAACCGGAAAAAAGGTGAGCGTTAGATTCGAGTAACTACGGTAGGTCAAGGTAGTGCAAGAGTACTACAGTAATCTGAAATGCAATTTCTTAATTGTTAGCAAGACCACAAATATTGAGGTTATGGACCATGTAATCGTGTTGCATAATCTTACTTATAAGCTCTATAACAGTTTATTTTAAACTAGTGCTCACATGCAGTCTCTGGCTCTGCATATGATTTGGCTTGCTGATTGCAGCCATTTACACTTTTGTGCAATTCTCTCACAAAATCTGTCAATGATATGCAATATATATATAATGTTTGAAGTACTGTTTTGCAGTTCTTTATGCGATTATTCAACCACTCTTTTCACTTTGCCTTCCTGTGTGTTTTTGTTCAATGTATTCTTCTTTCCGCAGTTAGAATAGCAGTTGTATGTTAAAACAAAGCTGGTTGTTGGCAATAATAAATTTGTGACAGTAAATTATGAATCACGTAACATGGTGAGATAGAGTTGCTGCAGTACACCATGGGCAACTTCCAGAAAAAAAGAAAGCAGTGCGCTGTATCTAAGAAACTATTTAGTGTAGAACATGTTTGGGCACACAAACCTTGATAGAGAAGCGCTTCAGATTCTGTTCTCTTGGAAGAGTCGAGTTCTAAATAATGTTTTTTCTTGAAGGTCACAAAAAGGCTGTCACAACTGACCTTGAGCAAACATCTGCTGATGAAAGTTCACGGTAAGCATCACCCTTCCGCCTGATCCTTTGCGATTGGCAGTCAGTCGCGCAGCCATCCGTCAATTGCTTTTTTTTTTTTTTTTTTGCCTCTACTCTTTCAGCAAACAGCGAAGGATTCCAGCGCACAAAAGTGTCACTTTACATTCCGGGCAAGGATGACACAGACGTGTGTGTGAATGCTGTACTAGTCAAAGAAAACCTTGCAGCTAGCACGGGACCGCTGTAAGCAATTTTGTTTACGTTATCTTTTTTTCAATGTTGCTTGTAGTTGCACGGTGAACCGGATGACTTGTGCCGATTCCCAAGTACAATAAAACTCAACGTAATAAAACTGGATATAACGAAATATTATGGTTTCTGTACCACAGCTTGGCAACATCCGTTAAATAAAACATCACGGTACCAAGCTTTGTGGGATCGTCCCATTTGTTAGTAGCGCTGGCTCGTTCATAAGATTCCAGCCAATCCTCAACGTCTTTCTCGTCGGTGCCGCTGAAGATGTCGGGTTCTCACAAGAGCTGGGCACCGGGACAGCTCCTGCGTGGCGAAGCCGGTGGGGGTGTGAAGACAGTGTCGTCAGGCATGACGGACGGCAGCTTTCGGCTACGCAGTCCCAGAACTGGGGAAGACCGCAGCACCTCCACCAAAATATAATGTAATTGCAAGGTCACAAGCGGTATCAGCGTCAGTACAAAAGCAGCAAGAGCTAGCCGGATGTACGGGCAGCGTCGCAGCAGCAACCAGGCAGTCTTAGCTCGTGCCTCGCGCCAACGTGTCGATGTCGCTGCAGTAGTGGGCATTCCTCTTCACTACAGTTATAATGAAGTAAATTAAAAATAGTCTTGCAATAGCTATAGTGGTGGAAATTAACTTTTTTTAACGAATTGTCAGTTATATTGAACTTATTTTCGTGTAAGATGCAACTTTGCTATAATGAGGTGTGAGTGTACACTAATACCTGGATAATTTTAACTCCAAGGGCACTTGAAGTTTTTTTGAATACGGTAGAGTGCCAAGGAAAAGTAAAAAGCCGTATCGGTGGATAGCTGGAATGAATTGCTTCCACAAATGAAATTCGCATGTTCATGGTCACGTTCATGAATAGCTCCCTTGGACCCATTTTTTAGCTCCCTTGGACCCATTTTTCAGGAAAGTAGTGGATTATAATGGGCTGCGTGTTCATTTTGCCTCAGTTTTTTTTGTCATCTTAATTTTAAGAAAAACATCAAAGCGTAGTTCTGCGTTGGACTTGCAAGTGCTGTTGTAGGCAAGGATTTGATGCTTATTTGGTCGACGGCCGCATTTCCGAAGGAGACAGAAGTGCTTGAAGCTTGTGTGCTTAGATTTAGATGCATGGTAAAGAAAACCAGGTGGTCGAAATTTTTGGATCCTCCTACTAACGGTGTCTCTCATGATCATGTGGTGGTTTTGGGATGTTATATTCCAACAATTGTTATTTTTATTATTTGGTATTTTTCTTATACTACGGCCATCCTAAGGTTCATCCAACTGTGCACTGATGTGTATTCCAAGTTTTTTTTATTCTTATGCACAAGCCATATTTTCACAGGTCGTGTATCACATTATGCTTGAAATAGTTGGGGGGTCAAGCAGATGGGAGGAAACTTCATGTTTGATGTTTCCGTCTCCACCTCCACAACACATGCACACAGATGAATACCTGTGCATAATAGCAAACCTTTGTGTTTTTTCTCCTTTCATTACGCACTCTGTTACTTCGCATCTATGCTGAGCTGCCTTTATGTCACCGATGTGCTTTGCAGCAGTGCTCTCAAATGCTGTTTGTGTGTTCATATTATAAACACCTTACAAGTTGTGTAGCATCTGTATTTTTAACATTTTGTTTCACATTATTGTATAATTGTTCTTTTTCTCCTTTGTCTTTCTTCTTTTTTCCACAAATGTTATCAAGTGCTGTTTTGTTACAAATGTCAGCAGTGCATCTGACGCCCTATCTCTGTGCAGGTCTCTTGTGGAAGACGTGCCAACCATGAAAGCGCATTTGATCGCCCGGCCGAAGCATTCCATTGTTCAGACTTACGACGAGTCAAAGGTGGGTGGCAGGCGAAAGAAGCGGACTGCCCCCACGATGTCAGGCCAAGCCCCTCCACCCATAGACATGCTTCCTCGGCTTCGGTCACGCAAGCCACGGCAGCCATCCCACAGTTCCACGACCCAAAGGCCAGCAATGGCTCTGCTGGCTGCTCTCGAGATGCACATGGCCGAGCCTCCCAAGGAACTCGCGGCTGGGGAACGCCCGAAGAAGGACTACGTGCCGGTGCACGTCACGTACCCAGAGTCTCCACAGCGCTTCTACGTGCGACTTACGGAGGAGGAGAAGGATTTCAAAGCTCTTTCTTCCAGTCTTCATAGTGCTTGCAACGACAAGAAAGAAATCAAGGAGGATTGGGAGGTCGGCCAGTGGTGTGCAACTAAAGGCTCTGGTCAACACTGGATGCGTGCCAAGGTCTTAGTTGTGGAGCAGGAGCAACTGCGAGTGTTTCTCGTCGACAGCGGCAGGCAGGTCGTCGTGCCGAGGGACGAAGGCTTCTCGCTGCCTGAGGCTCTGGCTCAGCCACCGCCGTTTGCGCATGTGTGCCACCTGGCGGACATGATTCCAGCGGGAGGCAGCAAGACTTGGTCCAAGACTGCGGAAGAGGCATTTGCCTGCCTCCTGTCCAGGCCTAACAGGAACTTCATGGTGAAGCTTGGGGAGGAGCTGGACGGCTCTCTTCCTGTCGACATCATGATGGAGGAAGTGCACGAAGCTGGCGCCTTGGAGCCTATGCGCAAGGAGTACAACAGTGTGAGGGAGGCACTGAAAGAGATGGGCTATGGCTTCATATCTAAAGAGATTTCCAAAAAGAAAAGTCGCTTGAACACAGAGCCGGCTGCAAAATCGGCAGGAGCCGCTCCTTCAAGCAAATTAAAGGCTGCCGGTGACATGAAGGCTGCTCCTTCAAATGAGGCGGAGACCGCTGGAAATGGCCATGCTGACGCACAGAAAGAACCTGTGGTGTCTGAGACTGTCGCAGAAGACATTACGCCTACACAGAGTAAAGACTCGGAACAGCAGCCCATAAATGTGGAAAGTATACCTGATGAGCTTTCTCATTCCTGGGAGACGGTTTCTGAAGCTTCATCTGGGAGCAGCGAAGCGTCTGATTCGACCCCGTCCCCTACGAAAGTTGAAGACGTTTCTCTCAAAGCCTCAACAAATGTTGAAGAGAAATCCACTAAGGCCTGTACAAGTGCTGAAAAGAATACCACTAAGGCCTCTACAAATGTTGAAGGGGAATCCACTAAACCAGCTTCGGCAGTTGAAGAAAGCAATGAACAGTCGGATGCAGCAGCTTCGAAAAGCTCTGATGAATTGGCTGTCAGTTCTCCATCATCATGCAATACTGAAGCAGTTGCTACGCAGTTGGATGGTGCAGCGGTGGAGGCTGCACCCCTTGAAAAGGGCAAGGATGCAGGAGACGATAAAAGCGTAACAGATTCGTCTCCATCTTCATGCACAACCGACGATACACAGGAGGAAACAGATTTTATGGTGATCCACGATGATCAGCCACAGTTCCAGTGGCGGCCTAGATCCTTCCCCAAGGAAAAACAGCTGATGGTTATGCCATCCCACATTGACGAAGATGCAGTGGTCTATGTGCAGATACTCAACAATGGTATGTAAATAGCATCTGTAAAGGCATTACAAACCTTGTTTTTGTAAAGTGTGTGATATAGAAAGCTTTGAGTTGTTTTGGAGGTTCTGGACACCATTGCACAAAATTTGAAAGTTGGGACTAGGATATTGTTTGTGCATTTGTGCCCAACATGGTGTTTTTCTTATCGCTGTGTGTCGGGTAACGGGCATGAGTAGTGGTAGAGGCGGTAGCTGTAGGTGTGATGAGCCTTCATTTATCTTGCAAGCAATTGTTCAGGAAGCGGATGTCACTGTCAAGCCTAGTATCTTGCAAAACATCAGAATTGGCAAGAGAAAAGCGCTGCCACTCGGCAGCCCAGCAGGAAATGGGTGCTTTGTGCTATAAGGCATAGTTGCCTGCGAACACCTGCCGCTGTACCTTAAGGAGGAATTGGCAGGCAAACCATGCTTTTGTACCTGTTGTGCTCTGATTACAAGCTACTGTTGTAACCATAGAGGAGACCCACACCGTGGAGGGCGCTGCAGTTCCGGGCGCTGCTGGTGAATGTTAGGTGAAAACTCATTACTCGAGTGTTCGCCTCTCCGCTGTCTCCTTCCAACTGGCTGAAAAACGCGTTACTTTGCTTGCAGGCTGCACGCGTTCTGCCTACGTTTTAGGGTTGGGAGATGATATAGACTCCAACCAAAAAATTTGAAGAAACCCGACGTTTCGGAATCGCCTTGGTTCCTTCCTAAGGGGTGACTGAGTAGGCTACATAGCAGCAGCGTCTTCAAAGCACTCGAGGGGTGGCTAATGACCTTTCTCTCCTTTCTCTCTCTTGTTTTGCCGTGGAGCGCAGTCCGTGTGTGTACACTGGGGGAAGGGTTCTGAGAGAGCGGTTTATGTTATGGGCTGTTCTCTGTATGTGCTACGACTCGAGTAACAACCTCCTCCTCCAGTTCGGCTCGCTTTCGAGGATGGCCATCGCTTCGAAATTTATCTGGTGGTCTAATGTCTCAGCATGTTCGGCGACTGTGCTGCGCTCTTTGTAGAACTTCCGCCCATCGTTGGCGTGTTGCTTCAGCCGTTCCTGTAGGTATTTCGTTTTGCCGATACACGACGCGGGGCACTCGGCGCATGGAATTTTGTAAATGACACCGGGCTCCCGTTCATTGTTGGCCGGTTTTTCGGGCGGGGGAGGAGGCAGCCCAGCGTACACAAAGGCACGTGCGCGATGCGAACCCCTTCCTTCTCGAAGATCCGCGCCAACATCTCGCTGGTTCCGTGAACGTATGGAACCGGTACGCGTTTTGGGGGGCTGCCAATTAAGGTTGATTGGGGTTTCTGTATCTTCTGTTGCTCTGCGCGGCGGGTGGCGGCTCGAATGTAGTTTCTTGGGTATCCGTTTTTTCTGAGGTCAGCAATTACGCAGGCCTCTTCTTTCTTTCGCTCTGTGTCATTAGACCATAAGTTCCTGGCTCTCTCGAGTAGCCTGGTCACAACCGAGGCCTTGTGGCAGGCGGGGTGGGAAGAATCGAATTAAAGGTAGCGGCCAGTGTGCGTTGGCTTCCTATGAACGGAGAACTCCAGGCCGTTGCGCTTTCTTGCCACCTGGAAGTCGAGAAAGGGCAGGCAGTGGTCGCTTTCACTCTTGGTTGTGATTTGTAGGGCTGGGCGCACGGAATTCAGGTGTTGTCTGAAGTTTTCAACTTCAGACGTCTTAATGATGCAAAAACAATCCTCTGTATAACTGAGGGTTTCGCGTCGCGCGTTAGGATGTATACGCTTCTGGGTCTGCGTACAAGAAGATCACTGCAACTTAAGATTTTTTTCGTGGCAGCAATTTGGTGAAAGGTCAGTGTGCGATGGCCAAATGCCTCATTTAAAAAAAAACTAGCAATTGTGACCATCTGGTGTCCTCATAAATATTTCATATAAGAACTGCACGGAGATAGCTACGCATGAGAAGTTATTTATTTGCGTGCTTCGATGATTGAATCAATATTACTTTCAATGAAAGGTATCCAAAGAGTAATGCGCTTGTTTGTACGCATGCATGTCTCAATTCAGTAGTCAGTATCAACCCAAAATTGCGACCACACTGCAATAAAAGAAGACATAGACAAATGTACTTGTTACTAAACATGTTCCAATCTTACCCTTAACACGTGAAGGACGGTTGCTTGCTGGGCTAGTGGTTCATTTCACCATATGTAACAGCGCATCTTTCTAGTTTTTATCCTAGTTTTTTCTAGTGCATCTCTTGCTTTTCTAGTTTTATGTGCTACATATTTTCAAATATGGTGGTGGGAAAGTGTCAAATTTGATTACTACCCTTCTATTCTTGCTTTACTTGATAATTATGCATACGTGAAACGAAATTTTTGCTGAGCGTGAATTCAAGAATCAATAATATGGGTGCTGGCTTGAGTCATCTTTGTAGTTTCCCACAAAATGTGTGCTACATACCATTCTTGAAGCTTTTGGCAACCACACACTTCCATCAGTGCTGGATATAAAATATATATAACCTCACATAATACCCCATGTGTACAAAACTTCAACATTATGTCCCCAATAGTATCGAATAATAGTAGCACCATAAACATGTTTCTTCACAATTTTTCAACAGTTCTCAAAAGATGGAAGCTAAAAGTATTGTGGTAAATTGTGCTTTTAAGAAACAGGCTAATATGTCCCTATAACCTGATAGATTAAAGGAGCTGTAGTTCAATGCTTCATGAACGTGTTCATTTTTATCGAAAGTTTTACTTTTTTTGGCGCACTGCTTTGATTCATTTCAGCTTTTTTTCGTACAATCTGTTGGGAAATCATCAGAATTGCACTGATGGAGTTGACCCCTTCGTGTTTGCATGGCCTTTATTATCGTTGTAGATGTCTCAGTAATTTCCTCCCCTTTGTCGAGGTGAAATTACGGAAGGAGAGGTGTTTCACGTGCAGCGCGAGCTTCACAAATGCGTGGGAACCTAAGGAAGTGGAGGTGTCGTAACGCTGCACAATTGTACACTTTTTACAGCAGGGGAATGGCAAGCGCTGGCGTCAGCAAGCAAACTTGAGCGGGTCTTCCCTATAGACAGATTACCTTGCTAGCTGCAGCGACGCCATTTCCTAGAATAGCAAGCCTCTAACATTTACTTGTATAACATTTAATTTGGTTGCTGTCGTATTCATTGTTTCACCTTCTCGGTGAAACTGTGACTTTTCTTTTCGAGCCTACAACAGTTGTAAATATGCTATGTCTATTTATGCAAAATATTGGATGTCAAGCCTATTTTGTGTAGCACTCTTGATGTGGTTTAACAATTATGGTATTGTGCTGCTAAGCACGAGGGAATGGTTTTGATATCTGTCCACAGTGTTTAAGTTTTGATGCTCGAAATGCAAAGGGGCACATCAAAGAAAATTATGTGGCCAATATCAACCTAAAGGCACTTCCCAGTGATTCAAAGCTACGAAAGAACACGAGACAAAACGAACATACAACGATGTTCTTGGGTGTTCTTGCATCCTTTTTAATCGTGAACCTATGCCGACTTTCCAACTTTCAGTGTTACTGAACATAAAACTTCAGTTGAATCAATTTTCCTTTCCTCCTAAGTGCACATACCATCAATTGTTTCTTGCAAGCTTATGCTCTTCCACAAGCTGTTTTTGGCCAATCTCCTCTGGTGCACAACTTTGATATTTAGCCTCTTCTGGCACGAATAATGATGCACTGTGTGGAAGTGCGTTCAATTCTCATGACACGATTCCAAGGCACTCAGTATTATACTTATGGAAAGAAAATGAAGGTATGTGCTGTTTTGTCTGGCTTTCAGTAATCAATGTTAATTAGCATGTAATTAAACATTTAATTATGTAGTCTGTAAGCTTCAGTTGTAGCATAAAAAGAACCAAATATTAGGCCCAAAATGCATGCACAGTTTGCTTTTTGGCATCTCTCATAATCATATGGTGGTTTTGGGACGTTAAACCCCACAAATCAGTTTGCTTTTTGACTGTACCGGTTTCTAGCAAAAAAAAAAGCTCTCGACGTGGGTTCTGAAATTCTCTGCAGCAATGTGCAGCACGGTTACGTTAAACGAGCATTAGTTGTCCACTCGGAAGGCCTTCAAGAATGTGCAAAATGCGTTTTGAGTCATTTAAAGTAACACTGTGTATGATGCACCATCGAGATTGAATGGTACGATTATATACACGGCGTCTGAAGGGGTTGGCCTCTTCCACGGTGCAAGAATACTTTAGGAGAGTGAACGCCGGGACTATCCGCTGTCTGATAATGTTTTGCATTACAAAAAGCCCGAGATATGGCGCTACGAACTTCGCCCTGGTTTATGTGCAGGCTTCCCTCCCCCTCATCGTTGTAGGAAAGCCCAGTGACGTAGGAAAGTAGCGGCGCTCTTTTACCGTTGCCACAACGCCCTTGCCGCGCCGGCAACCTCCTCCCTCATCACGCCCTCTTTCGCGGCATCGCCCAATGCATGTCGCGCGGTTGATATCGCGTGATAACCCAGTTTTCTCAGATTTAGAAATCATCGCACGCGTTCCAGATGTGCTTTGCGTAATTCGCCTGCAGCCCGCCACGGTCCTCAGTTTGGCGAGCCATCTTATCAGAATGCTGCAAACGAGAACATAATTGGTCCCTCTTCGTCAAGCGCTCTCTTCACGGCGTTCGCTCACCTGAAGTATTCTTGCACCGTGGCCTCTTCTACCAATGAAATGCCTGTGCGTTTACTCTGCCCCTCCTTCCCCATTTACAGAAGACCTTGAGACCTACAAGGTTATAAAAGAGAAACTGAAGGAGGCGTACTGCGATCGACCGAAGCCACTGCATCGCACCCTGCGCATTGGGCAGGCCTGCATTGCACGCTACTCGCTGGACAAGCTGTTTTATCGGGCAGTCATCCTGAATTCGGGGGAGAAAGGCATAGAGGTTTGTTCTCTTATTCACCACTGACATTTTAGTCATTGAGTTTGAGTAATAAGTGTGAAACTGAATTTGGGGGGGGGGGGGGGGCATTTATTATGCGAGTGCGTTCATCAGGGAGTAAATGCGGTATACAATATTGATAAGTGACTCATAAAATGCTAGCCATGTATGGTGGTATATGTGCTTGTTTTTAGCATTTATAGCCGACACACATGTTGTCACTGTTATGGTCTCTCTGTCATGTAAAAATGTCATGCTCTCTTTAGTCACCTACATTTGTTTTTAGGTCCGGTTCATTGACTACGGCACATCTGAGTACGTGAGCCCCGATTGCATTTTCACTGACCTGATGTTTGAGGATGTGCCTGTGCTGTGTCTGGAAGTGGAGTTCTATGGGTTGAGGCCGGTGAGTTTAAAGCAGTCTTTCTTCTTATCGTTTTCTTTTTTCTCTTTCTCTTCCTCTCTCTCTGTTTTTTTTTGCATGTGTGTGTGTGTCTAATCCAGTAATATGATTGATCCCACCAGAGGGGCAATTGCTGTTGTTGGTTCAGTCAAATCTTGATAAAGTGAGGTTCACTTGAAGGAATCTGTGACCTAAAGAGCTACATTAATTTCCCAACATTAGCTTCATTGAAACCTGTGTTCTTTTTATTTAACAAAGTGTAGTTTTGACTTAACAAAGTTTCTGGTACTTACTGCAAATGTGCATCTGGTTTCTGTACGATTAATGAGATGAGTCAACATAATTTGACATAAAATCTGTCATCTGCAGGCAATTTTCACGATCATTGCCTGACGTGACATTAAAGAACATCCTTGCACCATCGATTTTTGTCACATAGAAGTCGATGTTGCCCCCTGTACTCGTGGTTTGGTCTTTTACGTTTCCATGTTGAATAAGACCCAACAAGCAAGTTTCTCTCGTGGACTTGGTAAATCGGAAGCTCGGTAATCAAAGAATGATTTATGGAGGAGTTTACTAATGAGTCCTGCTGTATGATGTTTTTCTTCGCAGTTCTCTACCACCGGGGGCTGGCCACTGAAAGTTTTGGACACTGTGCACTACATGATGGTGGAACAAAGCTGTTCCATGGTTGTGAAGGTGCGGCCTGGTCTCCTTGCTGTCGGGACTACTTAGTGGCTTTGTCGAGCCTGAGACACTTGAGGGAAATATCTGACTGGAAGCGAAAGGAAATGTGGGATCTGTTATTGTAGTGGGGAACTGTTGTAACTCTGTGATACAAAAGCTAAAGAAGGGGGTGGGGTTGGGGGTGACCGATCACTCTTTTTCTTCATTTCGTTTATTTTGTACAGCTGGCACAAAGGTGCAAGCAGGAGAGGTGCAATGAAAAGTGCTAAACCAGTTTGCTTAGTGAAGGCAGTAGGGGGCAGATTGCAAAGCACCAGAATGTACTAATATGAAATTTTAGTTAAGTCGATAGTCGGTTCAAGGTACAACAATGAACAATCCGGCATTTGTCAAGTATTTCTGAAGCCGTGGCACTATACTTATTTTATTCATTTCTTGCTTTCTTGTTTCATATTTTCATTTGTATTTGTCCTAAATAATTTACAAAAGTAAAAACTGAAAGTGGGGGCAAGTCTCGAAGGGTGTTACTGAAGGTCACTTGTGTTTGCGGCAGCAGCCCATATTTTTTTTATTCTTTGCTTTGTTAAGTTGAATGTTGATTACTATGCGAGTAAAGGTGGCCTTGAAAAGCAGTCCTCATAGAAACTGAAATGAAAGCAGCTAGCAAGCAGCCTACATAAAAATGTGTTGTATGCCAGAAGAAGGATCAAAAAAAAAAAAAACTGACTGATGGCAGCACCACCTTGAGTTCAGCAAAGGCAAAATTTGTTGTCAACCAGTTCATAGCTCAAAGCTACAAACCTATGTCTTTTTTTGTGTGTGTGAACCTCAATCTGCTATGCGAGCTGCAAAAGGTGTTACTTGGCCACAATCATTTTATTATTATTATTATTATTATTATTATTATTATTATTATTATTATTATTATCATTATTATTATTATTATTATTTGTATGTTTGGGTGTTACACTGATGCACAAGTGCTGGGCTTCCAGCACCAGCACAAAACCCAGAAACTGCAGCCGTTCACTTAATTTTCTCTATTAACTCATCGGTCAGCACAAGACAAAAAAAGTCCTACTGTATTTCTGTTATTCCAAACTAATAGTTTCTCCCTCTTTAGTTGAGAACTGCTTCTAGGCCTAGATGGTACTAGATATTACTGCTTACTGTATGAAATATTGCTGCTGGTAAAGACAATAGACACAAGAAAGACCCAGAACACGTTGACATGGGTGTGTTCGCGTCCTTGTGCGTTGTTGTATTTCACTAGCAGCAAAATCAGTGTTTCCCCTCAGTGGACATTAGTGTCTATCTTTTTCAGAATTTTCTTAGCGCTACCCTGTTCGGACATATTTATTTTGAATGCAAACGATGTGCGACATTATTATTTGTCATTTATTCTGCCCCTTTCATTTCAGTCTTCCATCTCGTCACAGAATTACGTCTTTTCATTTCAGACGAGGCCTACCAAGAAGTCGCGTGCCAAAGTGCTCCTCTTCTTGCCCGATGGAGTGTCGCTCTACGAGTTTATGCTGGAGGCTGGATTGGCCTGCAAAAGTGTAGAAGAGCCCCTGCCCGACAGTGATGAGGCGAGTGCTTAGTAGTGAGCTCAGATGTGGTTTGGTTCCCGTGAAAGACTCCCGCGAGTACCCATGCCCGGGGTTACTCGTATGCGTTGCTAGTGTGACTCTAAAATGGGGGGACAGAAAGACCATATGGTTTGTTTGCTAGGGTTTCTTACGACGGTTGATAACTGTGATAGGGGAATTGGGGGTGATGATGATTGGGATGAAACAGAATAGATCAGGACAGGAATGTCTCATTTCTTGAGGCTACATGTTTAACAACACGTAAAAATGTTTGTGAGGAATGTGTGTGCGTGCCAGGAAAAATAGGAGTAACATGAAGAGGTCAAAGACGGGCAGAACAAGCCAGGGAACAAACTGGGTGTGTGTTCTCACAGCGAGTATGGTAGCCACTTCAAGCCAGCTGTGGAGTTATGGTGGTCTTGATAATGGCCCCCATAACTTTGTACAAACACTATTGTACGTTTTAACTTATGATTACTCTGTTAACAACCTGGAAGTGTCAGTTTATTGGGCATAATATAACTGCATTTGAAGTTTTTCCGAACCTGCCGTGACAAACATATTAGAGTTGCTATCATGTAAGAATTAATCTGGTTGTATTTGCCACGAAATGAAAACAAGGGGAAAGTGGCATGTCTGTAGCAAGCATCAGGTAGAGCAGTTATCATGCAATTCGTTTGATAATTGTTTAATGCATTCCGATTCTAAACACAGCACTTTTGTTTTTAGTAAATAAATGATGCAATGTAGCATAGTGATTTTTTCATATTATTAAAGAAAAGTTCTGGCAAACAATTCTATTCATATTAAGTCATTGGAAAATGTGACCCTATGATGTGCGCTCTTCAAAAACGAGATTTGACTTATGTGCGCTGTTTGCCATTGAAGTTGAGGAGATAAACAGTTGAAATTAACTACGAGATTTACCTAATGGAATTTTTTTCTGCCGTTCGGGTGGCAGAATTGCACAGTTTATTGTCAGAGACATACTAATTGCTGCATCTGTATCAAATCTGCGACTGGTGGAAGCCAGTAACAAAAGAAGTTTATTCAAACAAGGAATGCGTATATATGGTATGCAGCATGATAACCATAACCACGTGTGGTCATTATCTAAGATTAGTTTCGTTGACGGTGGTGCATGCATGGGCATGGCTTACAAGCATTGCTCGATCGATACATCTTCCCGCGGGAAAACAAAACAACTTAAGTAACTTGATTAAAGTTACTATCATAGCGTAGTCGATCCGGTGGTCGTGTCTCCCGAGCAGACCTGCGTAGGGGAGGAAGTACGCCTTGCTGAGAAACTGAAACTTGTGCGGGCGGCTGCTCGGATGATCTGTTACCGGGTCTTCGATGTTCGTCACTGTGCTCATGCCGAGGTCCTGGCTCGTCGAGGCCATCACGTTCATCGCTCGATGAGGACTCACTTTTAAAATCTTCCCGATACTGCTCACCTGTCCTCAGTAGGTGGCGCCGGTTACATCGAAACCTTCTGCCGTCCTCCGTGGCCACCTCGTAAGATCTCGGTGTGACTCGTTTTAGCACTTGCCCCTTTCTGGTCCATGCCTTGTCTTTTACGCGTACAACTTCGCTTTTCTTGAGCGCTGGCAAGCATCTGCCCCGATCATCGGACTGTTTGTGCTTAGTCATGGGAATGCTTGAGTGGTGGCTGAAGTCTGGAAGTCTCGTGCGTAGCCGTCTGCCTTGGAGGAGTTCACCAGGGGAACGACCATCTTCGAGGGGTGACGAACGATAGCTCAACAGCCCAAGCCAGAAGTCCTGTTTTGTTTCTGCAGTCTTCTTCATGATTCGTTTGACAATTTGAACGCCTTTCTCAGTGAGGCGGTAGGACTGAGGGAATCCGGGACTAGATGTCACACGCTGGAAGTCGTATCTGGAGGCAAAACGTGTAAATTCATAGGATGAGAACTGAGGACCATTATCGCTGCAAACTTCTACTGGGATGTCATATCTAGCAAAAATGGTGCTCAGCTTTTAGTAGTCGATAACAGCTCGAAACTCGGGATCAACTGCAGTTTCCTTTGCTAGGCGATCCATGGTCTTTTTGCTTACCAACTCGGACACGATTCTCGTTGCGTGGACTTCCATGTCCTCGTTGAATCCAACGTCTCCTGCGGCACTTGGTGACGCCCTGGACAGCATGTCCGCCAGGAGCAGCTGCTTGCCTGGCACGAAGTAAAGATCAAAGTCATAGGTGAACAAACGCAGAAAGAAACGCTGAAGTCGTGGAGGCATGTCACCAATAGGTTTTGTAGCAATGGCAATCAACGGACGATGGTCAGTTTCAATCACAATCTTGCGTCCGTAAACAAACTGGTGAAACTTTTCACATCCATAGGTAATTGCCATCGCCTCTTTTTCGATCTGAGAATATCTTTGTTCTGCATCGCTCATAGCGCGAGATGCATAGGCAACTGGCCGCCAAGTGTCACCGTAATGCTGTAGAAGAGCTGCTCCTAGCCCGCATTTCGAAGCATCTGCAGATATTTCAGTTTCTCTAGACGCGTCAAAGATGGCGAGCAGTGGTGGTTTGATAAGATTCTCGCAAATAACTGCCCACTCACGCGCATGGTTCTTTGTCCATTCAAAAATGGTGTGTTTCTTTAAAAGGCTGCGCAGCAGGTTCGTCTTATCGGCCAGGTTGGGTATGAAGTTGCCAAATTAGCCACGCCTAGCATCCGGCTGCCTTGTCGACCGGGTGAGGTAAATCGCCCAGTGATGCGCTCAACAAAGGGTTTGATTTTATTCCCTCTTTAGATATGACGTCACCCAAGAAATGAATTTCAGTCAGCCCGAACTTGCATTTATCAGCATTGAACGTCAAACCAGCCTGTCTGGCTAATTGCAAAGCATGACGGAGGCGCGCATCGTGTCCATCTTTAGTAGTTCCATATATTAGGACATCGTCAATATACACGTGCACTCCTGCTGCGCGGTCGAAGATTTCGCTCATCGCCTTCTGGAAAACTTCTGGAGCGGAAGCTGTACCGAATGGGAGCCTGAGAAAACGGTAGCGCCCGAACGGGGTGCTGAACGTGCAGATATTGGACGTTGCATTGTCTAAAGGGATTTGGTGAAAGCCGGAGTTTGCATCAAGGCGTGAGAAATATTTGGCCCCTGCTAAGTCAGCCTTAATATCTTCTCGCTTTGGCATTTGATAATGTTCTCGCTTTAGACACTCATTGATGTTCCTAGGATCCATACATAAACGCAGCTTTCGGTTTTTCTTTCTTACGATTACTAGAGGGCTCACCCAGTCTGTTGGCGCATTGACCTTCTCTATGATACCGCCTCTTTCCATTCGGTCGAGCTCATCTCGTAGTGGTCCTCACAGTGCCAATGGTACGTGCCGCGCTGGCATTACTACTGGTGCTGAATCCTTGCTCAAAACCATGTGGTACTGTTGATGCAAGCAGCCAGTTCCCTGAAATAAATCCGGGTATTCTTTGACAATGTCACTGGTGCCATTTTTTCTGACCATGTTTACGTTGCGCAACACCAGACCCAGAGTTTCACTTGCGGCTAATCCCAGAATAGCGAGGCTTCTCTTTTTCACAACGAAAAAGGGGATGCTACAGGACCGATCATTCCTCTCAACTTGCAGTGTTGCCACGCCGACATGTTTGATAACACCTCCGCTGTAGGACCGAAGTACGGCTCAGCTTGGGTAAAGCTTCAGGTCCCCCTTGCACCTTCGGCAGATAGAGTAAGGCATTAGATTTGCCCGAGAGCCTGTGTCAACCTTAAGCACCACCTTTTCACCCGCAACCTGCGTTTTGACTGTCCAATCTTCCCTGCTGTTGACGTTGCAAATTTTTACATCCAAAACGCTGAAGTCATCGCTTTCTTTGTTAACCTCGTCTACTTGACGTTTCGTGCAGCACCTAGCGAAGTGATTTCTTCCTTTACACACGAAGCAAGTTTTTCCAAAGGCTGGACACCTAGCACGCGTGTGAGAGCGACTGCATTTGGCACAAAGGTGCTGTTGCGATTTTTTAACCACGTCTATCTGCTTGTATGCATGGGACCAAGCTTCATTCTGTTGGGCGGATACTTCCGCAGCTCGACATATTTGCCCTGCTTTGTCGAGCGTCAAGTCCTTCTCCTTGAGCATTTTTTCGCGCAGCTTGGCGTTGTTTGTGCCGAAGACTATCTGGTCCCTTATCAAAGATTCTGTCGAGGAATCGAAGTTGCAGCTGCGTGCCTGTCTCTTGAGGTCATGTAGAAAATGCTCAAAGGGTTCACCTTCTGCTTGTGACCTAATGCGGAACAGATATCTCTCAAAAACCTCATTTTGCTGCTCTTTGCAATATTCATCGAACTTCTTCACAACCGTCTCGTAAACTTGCTTGCTTTCACTCTCAGAAAAATAGAAATTGTTGAATACATCGAGTGCTTCATCTTCCGCAAAGCTCAGCAGGAGTGCAGTCTTGACAGCTGGAGCCCTGGGTTCCTTCGCTGGTGATGTCGCTTCCAAGAACAGCTCAAACTTCTGCTTGAATCTCTCCCAGTTCTTTGCCGTGTTTCCGGATAGCAGCAAGGGTTCTGGTGCCTTGAGAAGTTCCATTGCTAATGCTCAATTTTGCTGGGCCGTCGTGGCTTCTAATTGCATAGGCCGGTTACTGCTTGCAGCTTGTGGGCCGATTTCATCTACGCCGCGGAGCGACGCACCCCACTTCTGACACCATGTATCAGATCTGTGACGAGTGGAAGCCAGTAACAAAAGAAGTTTATTCAAACAAGGAATGCGTATATATAGTATGCAGCTGATAACCACGTGTGGTCATCATCTAAGATTAGTTTCGTTGACGGTCGTGCATGGCTTACAAGCATTGCTCGATCAATACAGTATCTGACTGCACTATGATATCTTTTTTATCGTACTTTTCTTTCATTTGGTTTAATAAGAAATTTACTTCTATCACATTATGCACGGGTTATGTTGCATATGAAGATGTCGGATACTTCTGTTCTCATGAACATGCCATTGAGTCTAGCTTACCTTTTTCACTCATAACTTCATAATGCATTTAGTCTGTACTCGTCTCTCACTTTGCATGCCGATTTGCCATAGTTGCCCCCTCCCTTCCTCGTTTTTTCTAACAAGCAGTGAAGGCACGAAAGCTATCTGCTTCAATCTGTACTTCAAAGTTTTTGTACCTGCCTCGGTGGTCTGGGTATTTATGAGGCGGTACTACTGATCCGAAGGTCTTGGGATCAAAACCCTACCGCTGCGGCTACGTTTCATTGGATAGAAATGCAAGGGGCTGATGTGTTTATACTTAGCTTAAAGAACCTCAAGTAGTCAAAATAGCCATGTTGTGGTTAGAGGTTGTAAAAAGCATAATGCTATTATATTTTTACTAATGCAGGATTCATTATAAAAGCATATTCTGGGGAAAAAAATTACACCATCTTCTGCTAAAGGGAACCATGTGCAGATGCGAAGCAGGGGGCGCTGGTGCTTACACTGGCGGCAGCATTGACGCTGGCGTTCATCGCGACGTAGTGCGGGAAAGAAACCTGGGGAGGTGCAAAAGCACACAGTGATGGACCGGTGTTTCCTACTGGAACATGCCAATCAGCATAGAGTTTCCTATAAATGCACGAGAGGGAACTCTAGCGCTAGTGTCCATGGGGGCTGCAATGCATGGCACTTCAGCGAGCATGGGAATGATGGGTAGTACACAGATTTGTCATTTTCATACTTTCGGCTCCGGTTGCTTCGCATGGCTTAAAGTTGCTTAATGAAACGACAGTCGGCAAATGTTCAGCAGTTGCACTTCACTGCTTTAACCTTTTAGGCCCTCCATTTCAAATCAGTTAACGAAGTTTATAACCGTCCGTTCTTTCATACAAAACCAAAACAGAGCAGTAAACGAAGCGACAAGTGCGTTCGAGTCCCGCAAGCACGAAGACTAAGCAAATCTGTGTAATACCCATCATTCTCATGGTCGCTGAACGATCGCAGCGCCGATTCCCCTGTAGTTAATTTTAAGAAAGTAGAAAATTCTACGCCAATTGCTGCTAGTGGGCAACAAGAGACAGAAGATTCTGATTGGACACGGAGATCCACAGTCCGCTTTTAGTTAACGCACACACTGCGAATGTTTGTTTTTCAACAAGAACAGGAGAAATCTCCCATTGGCACTACCTTGGAGGTCAAGATGCAGTGCCTATATATATATATATATATATATATATATATATATACGGAGTGGCGAGTGAACGGTTGTGCAGCTCGAGCAGTCAGTTTTTTCACTCAGGAAAGTCTAGCACATGCTCCCTGTGTCAGTGTTGCGAGGCTAGAGAGGGAGGAGTGTAGGAGAAAAGAGAGAAGGGGAGCAGACCAACAAAGAGCAGACACACGCTCAGTAAGGGCGGTCACGCAGCACACCGGATTGAGATCGACACTAAGCTGCTTCGCATCTAAAATAGATTATTGATAGGACCTGTACAACTGAATAAAATTCTTCGAAATACTGTTCTCCTGCATCAGTAGACTTATGGAGATGTGTCTGCCACGTCTGAAAGGCGCCATGAAAGTCATGAATGGGAATGCTTCTCGGGAACATTGTAACATGCTTTTTGATGTTTTCATGCTCTCACGAATGCTTCCGTTTCAGCTCCCTCATCAGTCGGGGAAAGAAAAAAAAGTTGCGCACAAAGCCAAGTCAGGAATATAAGCAGAATTGGGGAACACTGAGGTGTTGGTCCAGGTCAGAAAGTTTGTAACGATGAAGGACTTATGGCTGTGGGTTTTGTTATGGCGGAGTTTGAGCATGTCTTTGAGGTCAGCCATCATGAGCACAACCTAGCATTTCAATCTCTTGACCACCTCCAGTAAAAGGCAGCATTGACAGTTTCTTTCTGCGGCACAAAACTAGTTTGCTGAATGCTCGGGAAGCAAAACTCCGGGCACGCGATCCACATTTTGATTGTTTCGGGTCATAGTTGAGTATCCAGAAAGGGGTTTGTCGGCAACCTCCTCCTAGGAGATGCGGGTCGAAAAACTAGTTTTCTTCAAAATTGCCGATTTTTTTATTTTCGCCTATTTTGATA
Organism: Rhipicephalus microplus; assembly: GCF_043290135.1. Taxonomy (NCBI): domain Eukaryota; kingdom Metazoa; phylum Arthropoda; class Arachnida; order Ixodida; family Ixodidae; genus Rhipicephalus; species Rhipicephalus microplus. The sequence goes on from NC_134704.1 coordinate 78,356,977, forward strand.
AGATTTGTACCTCTACTGTTCTGAAAAATAAAATACATTTCGGGACTTAACTGGAAAGGCTTTAAAATTGCTTCTAAAGAACACAAGGTGCCTGTTAAAAGGCCCAAAGTGTGCAGCCTTGGAGCATCTTGCCGTCGATAATGCGCCGCCGCTCGCCATTGTCGACCGCATGAGGCGAAGAGTCGAGCCTCATTCTTCAAATAACGACAGTTTCCCTCGCTGATGCGGCGCAAGAAATAATAAAAAGAAGCATGCTTTTGTGCGTTTTCTAGTGCCGCGACTGGCTTATCGCGTGGCACGGACCGGGGACCCCCATTGGCCGCTGCGCGCCTGGATGTGCAGTGAAGCCTACTTGCAAGGTTCATGTCTTGTTGAGCAGCGCTGCTGAACAATGCTTTTCACTTGTATTTTTCTCCGTTATGAATGAAAAAAGCCATTGCTCGGGTGTGAAAGCCATTGTGGCGCAGCGCTTTGTAGGAATAGGCTACGAGCAGCTGGTCCGATTTGCGGCAGTTGTTGGCTTGCAAAAGCCAATGCATCTTAAGTCATTAACACCCATAAGCCGGAAGATTCGTGATGGGGCAATGGATGATGTCAGTGCCAATCTTGCAAGGTCGAAGGAGCTCACAGTGAGGAAGCTTAGCGGGGATGGCATTGCCATTATGTACGACTGGATGTGGCACAAACGTGGCCGCTAAATGGCATCGGCACTGTTTTGTGTCCCTTGACACTGGACTTAGTTTAGATTTCGCAGTCCTGTTGAACTTCTTCCTAGCTTGCAGTCGGCACAAAGCTCTGCCAGATGGAGCGGAAGAAGTTTGATAAGCGTTTCATGGCCTTGTTGTCCATGAGGAGTCGGCTAAAAAAAAAAGCCGATAAAGACTAAGTCATGGTGCGGGCGTATTTTAGCAGCAGTGGCCACTACTAGTAGGATTGTTCTTTTTGATGTGCAAATTTCATGGCATATTTAGTCATCTTTCATAAATAAAAACTCAATTTTAACATTAAAACTCGTTTTTCTCAAAATTCAAATTTCGCCATTTTTTTTCAAGGTGCCCATTTTTTTTTCGGGCACTTCTAATGCTCGGATCTGCATGAAATTTTGCCCAAATCTTTCCTAAAGTATGACAAATACAATTATCTAGTTATAAATTTGAATATTTTATTTTATACTAAAATGTTGTATGTAAACCTTTATTGACGTAGGTGAAATACGGACTTTTTTACATTTATTATTTTTCATGCCTGTTACGTATTTTGTATGTGCTTTCTAATTAGTGATTTTGATTCTACACTTTATTTGAAACATTATGAGCTATGAATGGTAAAAAATTGCGGAATTTTAGGGATGAAAAGAGGGGGGGGGGGGGCAAAAGAGTTAAGGTTTTCACTTTGTCATTCAGCAGAGCTAAAAGTAAGCAACTTGCAAGAAAGCTAACTATATATTTGAAATCGCATAAAAAGTTCCATAAACAGCTCAAGTTTCATTGCTCTAGGATGAATATTAAAAAAAAAAGTGTCTTCGAGTAGCATTTTCTCTTAGCCTTTTACCGTCTGCCGGACTGTCACCTTGTAATGCAGTGATTCTCTTGAAGCACCTAGAATGTTTCAGATGCATTCTTTCCAAGCTTCACCAAAACTTGATTGCGTATTGCCATTAAAGTGAAAGCTCTGTTGCGCCGTGTTACAAAGCTAAAAAAGTTCTACATGGAGGCACATATTTCCACCCACACTATTTTGAAGACACTGGTCAACTACTGCATTGATTCTCCAGCGCATTGTCCAACCAGTTTTACTGTGTTGCCGTGAATGGCAACTTCAAAATAAAAGTTTGTGCATTACTTTTATAACGTACCTTGTATATGTATAATACGTTTAACATGTTGTAAAGGCTTCCTCCTTTCTCTCGCATTTCTCAACCCAGGCGGACGACGATCTCATCCCCTGTCCCTATCAGGCCTTGAAATTTCCCGAGAAAGGTGTGTTTCCCGTCATAGTGACAAACCTGGACGATGCCGACCTGGGCAGTATACAGCTTGCAAAGTATGCCAATCCATCGAATGACGAGCAAGCAGCCATCAACGCATCCATTGATGCCTTCAATGTCATGGCGGAGGCCTTGCAAAAAGTGGCCGATGACTGCCCCCACTTGCTGGACACCAGTTTGGGTGAGTGCAGTAAATTGTGAGTGGTAGGCTTGCGCGAATAGTAAATTCTAGGTTCAGATCAAATTTGAAGCTATGGTGATTTGATAGAGCACTATCGTATTGATGTTAATAGTAGTATACAGTAATACTACGTTAACTCGAAGTTATAAAAACGAGGCAAAATGTCGAGATTGATAGTAGTATACAGTAATACTACGTTAACTCGAAGTTATAAAAACGAGGCAAAATGTTGAGATTGATAGATTTTTAAGATAAGCAAAGTCGCACTAATTGCCGGGAAAAATGAGCCCTTTGTAAGAAAATCACTACTACTTACCAGCTCTTCAGTGGCAGTTACTAATGTTTTTCTGGTGCAGGCTTAAAAGAAAAAAAAAATTAATGTACAAGAGACTGATTGGCTGGGTTTTGCCGCACTGCCATTTTATTTAACAGCGTAAAACTGCCTAATGCTCGTCTGCTTTGCGGTCGTACTGGGGCTTCGGAAGGCGTCCTCCGGCTTGTTGACACATCGCATCAGTTGCTCTGCCGCTGCACTTGACCTTATTTAGAAGCAAGCGCAGAAGTTTCTCGTCTCAGAAAATGTCGGCCCATCTGGAAGCTGTTCGTCATTGCTGTCATTGCTGTCGTCTCTGCCGTCCCCTGCGTCAGTGGCCATTTGAACGATTTCGGCGTCCATCATTTCTCCTGTCACCAACACATCCTGCTCACATACAGTCAAACCTCAATATATGGAACACGGATATATCAAATTATTGCCTATATAGAACGGTTCCTATATCACGCGGGAAATCGCATACATTATTGATTTTTTATTTCGAACAAATTTTGACATATAATGGATGTATCGAACTCAGCCACCCCAAACCGCCCGTGCTCCATTGACAGGCGGCGAGCTTTCCTGCAACTCTCGAAAGTAGCGGTAGAGCGGCGGGCGTTTACGAATGCTGCACAGATCGATGGCGCCGAGAGCGCCACTTTAACGTAGCGGCGTATGCGCGCCGCAGCCTTGCGGTAGAGATTCTTGAATGAGGAAAGTGAAGAGAAAGGGGCGGAGCTGTTATTTTCTTTCAATACAAAGGCACCGACACGGCTTCACGCGGGGGAAGGGGGAGTGGGAGGTAAAGATTGAGGAAGAAAATATAGGAGGGAAAGGACGCAGACGACTGTATCGGACGCGGCCCGCACTGCCGCCGGGAAAGCGAAAGCAGTCAGGCGAGCCGACATGGGCGCGCCATGTGCGCGCTTTACACCCGGACTCGCGTCGCAGCCTTGCAGCTTGCAGTCGTTGCAGTCTCTATGGTGTCAACGGCACACTGCGCACTTGTTGCAAGCTCCTCCCTCGTAGCATCGGCAGGCATCAGTCGTTGTGCTCGCAGTGTTCGTGCGTTCGGAGTTAGGCCTGTCGCGCGCTGTGGTGCGCGACAGGCCTAACTCCAAACGGCGGAGGTCACGGATGTGGAGATTTTCGCCGAAGCTACTGTTGAGCAGCCAAATGAAGACTCTGCCGAGGTGGATCCCGCAAGCTCTGATGGTGCCCCGCTCCCGACATCAGCTGAGGTCGTAGCTGCCTTGGCCCTTGTGCGCCGCCACTGTGGCGCGATTGAAGGCACCGGCCTATGACTTATGGATCGCCCGGACTGTATTGAGGACGCAGTCGTCAAACACGCCATGGCCAACAAAAAGCAGGCTACTCTTCTTCAATATTTTAAACCAACACAATGTGCTTGAACGTTCAAGTGAGTATCTACTGCACCACGCTTGAACGTTCGTTGATTGTTTTCAGCAAGCTGTTGACGCATTTTTTTCGTGATTTTTTTTGTATCGAATTCTGGATATATAGAACTATTTCGCGATCGCCGCGCCGTTCGATATATCGAGGTTCGACTGTAGCGCTTACTCCAGAAATGTCTCATCATTTTCGGCGGCACCGTTACCTGTAAGCTTGACGGTGTCTTGACAAAGTTCCTCATACTCTGTGAAGTTATGTCTCTGCCATTTCTGCTTCTGGCTAACTGGTGGCATGTGAAAACCCAGCGTGTGCAAAGCCATTGGCGATAGCTGCTGTGCGAACTTGCTATCAAGCGCTGCTGAAAAGGTGTACTGCCTCCCGCAGGTCAATGTTATAGCCTTCGCCGTTTTCATAAGACAACAAAATTTTGTGGAGAAAGCTCTTTCGGTAGATTTTTGGGGCCCCTTTGATGATACTTTGGTTCATCGGTTGCAGCACAGACATCGTATTTGCAGGCGGAAACTCAACTGTCACTGCCTCCAAACTCTCTATTTTGCTGTGGCCTGGGCAGTTGTCGACAATGAACTGGACGTTTATGTTTTACTTGGCCATGTTGTTATCTATAGCACGAACATATTCTTCGAAAATTGTAGCTGTCATACACGCTTCTCTATTCGTGCTATAAATAACTCTATTTGGCAGTCATGCATTTATAAATTACCTAGGCTTAAAGGGCCACTCACTAGGTTTGACAATTTTGAGCTGACAAGCGCAATGCGTAGACGAGGCGTTCATGATCACGTCTGCCAAAATTTGCAATGCTACGCGCCGCGGAAATGGGTCAAATTTTAAGATGAAAGCTGCTCGCCCTCCCCTCTACCTGTGCACGCGTAGAGAATGAGGGCATGACGTGGGCGTTGGAGTGGCCCTACGTACACAGCACTGCGGTCACGTTGGTCCTCTACGTAGACGACTCTGCTCTGACGTCAACAGTATACCACGTCACATGGCAAAAATGATTTTACACAACATGCGTAGTTTATGTATTAGTTGCTTTAAGAGATGAGTAAAACTTGAAATAAATAATGAGACGCAATAAAAATTTGTGCACGTTTTTCTTACATTTTTTTTCCCGTGAAATACTACGAAATGCGGGGATAATGTACCAGCGTTTCACATGTGTTCGGGTTCCCATGGTAAGCGCATTGAGCAGACGACCGCCGTGGAACGCTCCTATGCGTTCGCGCACTCGTTGTGCTCATCTACTCTACCGCGTCTAAGCCAGAGTTTCCAAACAATCCCGCAGAAACAGGCAGAAGACCACAAAATAACGATGGTCAACAAAGCAACGCCGCTCGCGTGCACGGGGCTGAGCTTGTTCGGGCACGCCATGCGAACGTCACCTCTTGGTCGGATGCCAGAGAGTGTGGGGAAGAGGTTTGGCTTGCGAAGGCTACGCGGAGGAGCGGCAAGGGTTTCGAACTCGTCTCCTCTCACCCTCGTTTCGCGCCGCTTCAAAAGACCTGTTTTCTCCGCTCGTAATGAACCGATTCGAGAAATTTTTGTGGCAAAACGTTCGTTATCGAACACCCAACAACTTCCACTGTCTAACTAAAATTCTGTATGGGGCCTGGTGAGTGGCCCTTTAAGAGCTTTGCTAATTTTGAGTAACGGCAGCTTCTCTTCACCTGTGGCATTTGCCCCAAAAAAGACAGTGACCCTGCCCTTCGTTGTTTCACTCCTGGACACGCTCCATTGTTCGGGGTGAAGGTATGGCTCGGCAACATTTTATAAGAAAGTTCTGCCTCGTCAAGGTTGAAAATGTCGCTGTCAGCATAACTCTCCTGCAAGTCGGCGATCCGGCTGCTGCAGCCAATTGTCTGCAGTGGCTGCGTCGACAGTGCCACTCTCGCCGTGCACGGACTTGGACACCACACTGTTCCTTTTTTGTAACGGTCAAACCAGTCACTGCTGCAACTGAAGTTCGTGTGCCCCATTTTCAAGGCCAGAGCATCTGCCCTCTCCGTCATTATCGCTCAGTCATTATTCTGCAATCAGTCAGCTTCAATTTCTGAATAAGAAGAACCATATTAGACCGCAAATGCATTCACAGTTGTTTTTTTTTATTAGTTGTTTGAAGCAGAGGAAAAGATGTATTCTTGGTGTTGGTCATAGCATGCGGCACGTCGAACAGTTGTTCGGCATGATAGTGTCTCCAGCAAAGTGGTCTTCTGCGCCAATACGCAGCCCAATGAAGTTCAGTGACTGCTAGTTGTCCGCTCGGAAGCCTTCGCGAATGTGCACACCATCTTTCAAGCCACTTAAAGAAATGCACATTATGTTACGCACCTTCAAAGTTGATATGTACAGTTTACACTCAACCGCTGAAGGGAATAAAGCTAGTGCAGTCAAACCCCTATATAAGAGACACTGATGTAAGAGACCAATGGGTATAAAAGACAGCTGTGTGCTCGCACCAAAATAGGTGTTAAGAAAACGCATATGTGGTACTCTGCTTATAAGAGACACCTCACATAAAAAACAAAAATTGCTCTCCGATGAATGGGGTTCAGCTGTACTGTTCAACCGTTGTCGCCTCAAGTTTTCATGTTTGCTTGTTGTTTGTACGTTGATTTACTTACCTACTTATTTGACATATTGTCTGACCTGCCACTACAGCGTGCATCATACTATATTTTCTAGTATGTAATCCACCCAAAGATTGAAAATGCTGAGCTGGGGTTGGGGTGTGGGTTGTTAGTACATTTTGGTTGGCAAGTTGGCTATGTGGCACTGGTTCATGGTGATGCAGAGAGGCAGATTCGCGGCAGCGGGTAGGGATTTTAATCTTCTATTTCTTTTTAATACAGTTTGTAGTTAGGGGTGCAGTTCATATGCAGTTTTAAATTATATGCGAGCCCCCCGCTGCGGGGGTCTAGTGGCCAAAGTACTCGGCTGCTGACCCGCAGGTCGCGGGATCGAATCACGGCTGCGGCGGCTGCATTCCGATGGAGGCGGAAATGATGTAGGCCCGTGTGCTCAGATTTGGGTGCACGTTAAAGAACTTCAGGCGGTCAAAATTTCCGGAGCCCTCCACTATGGTGTCTCTCATAATCATATGGTAGTTTTGGGATGTTAAACCCCACAATCAATCAATCAAAATTATATGTGAGAAAAAATGTGGTAATAGTGTTGTGATCTTGGTACGTTCAATCCCGTGAGTTATTATTGCAGATTCCTCAAGTATGGCAGGAAAGACTGGGTTACATAACATGCAGATTCATGTCGCTTTATTCACATAAAAAGAAAAAGGAATACAATGAAACATGCTGTATTGTATGGTATTAGCAGCAGGGGATAAACACAGAAAAAAAATATTGAGGTAAAAAATAACTGGAGCCCTTGCAATGCATCTTAAAAGGATGACATGGGCGAGGCATATCTCAAATAACCAGGCAGGTTTATTGCAGTGAATGAGCATAAATAAAAACGAGAAGAAAAATAATAGAGTCGACGACCGATATTTTAGACGCCCAATTTTTCGGACATGCTTGATAATTTGGACTTTTGTCCAGCATCAGTACATACCCTGTAAATTCAATATATTTCACAGCTCAATATTTTGGACACTTAAGGGCGGGCTGTTCGATATTTCAAACTTTCCAAGCGTCAGTCAAGCTGACTACCACCGCTTTTCATGCCGCCGTCTTGTTTACGTTTTCTTCCAATAGCCTCGAACCAGTGCTGGCCTTGTGCGTGGCTTATACCTCTGCTTTCCTCCGCTAGGGTGGCTACCTCGAACACCTCTAACTGCTCGATCGAGGCTGTTTCCACATCAGCGTTGCTGTCGCGAAGTTTTTCTTGTCTGCTGTGACCGTTAAACGTATCGAACCACCTCGATGGACTGTTTGCCTGTGCGTTGTAAAGGATTGAGGGTTAATGGCCTTCCACCGCTGCCACCAGTTGTAAGGGGTACGAGGTCCATGGCAGGTACAACAGGTTTCTTTACAGTAGCTGGCTCCCTGCCATCGTCCGCATAGCGGATGCTCACCAGTGTGGAGACACGTTTTTAAGAGACTGAACAAAGGTTTATTTACATAATGAGAAAGATAGAACTGTACAGTGATTCAGCAGAGATTCAGCAATTATTTACAAATGTCTTCGGCTTTTATAGCCCGTCGATTCCTTGCATGACAGTCCGAAGAAGGCGCTGTTGCCATGAATCAGGTGACGTTAAGTCTCAGTGATCCATCCACCAGAAGGGGTGCTGATATTGGCCCAATCAGCTGATGAGGAACACGGACGCAAATGTCCAATATGTAATACGAGCGCACCACACAGTGATGTACCCGGCCCACGCCTTGAAGACTTCGCAGGGCGAGGGGGTAGAGACCGGTGAGAAGTCTAGCTACTCTGGGGTTCAGAAGATGGCCGCTCACACGAATGTCGGCAGCGATCCATGGTTGTGTTCTGCTACGGTGTTTCCAGAACTCAGCAGGCAAGGTGCTGGATCACTGAGAACTGCGACGCCTTCCCATGCTTCCGAACTGTTGATTCTTTGTCACGACCTCGCGTAGGTGACAATGGCTGTCTGGAAAGGTTGACTTCATGAGAACTGCAACAGTGACGCCGTCTCATGCTGTTCGACCCCACTCAATGAAGTTCGCAAAGCTTTTGTCGAGTTCCTCGTAACGCGGCCACAGCTAACTGTCTGGTCCACCTGCAGGACAGCGTCGTGCTTTTCGCTTCCGACCGGGCGCCGAAATTGGGGTGAAAGCCTTCTCGCAGACCGGCTCACGGACAATGGCGTCTGCTAAGACGAACCCGAGCCAAACGTAACAGTGTGTGTCATTTGTTCCACATGTGTCGCCTAGCTAAATGCACTTCATAATGGATAAGCGATCGTCGATGTCACTGCACCCTCGAGAGCTCCGATGAAGTGAGAAAAGTATGTCACCATGTCAATGGCGAAGAAAACTGCCATCGTCAAGCTCGTTGAAAGTGGCCGATCGCAGGCAGAAGTTGCGAAAAAGTTTCATAATTCCAAAAGACTTTTTTGGACTACATGAAAAACAAGCAGAAGATTTTGGAGGCAGGGGAAAAGTCTACTGGATGTCGCCAAAAAAATGTAAGCCAAGGCACCTGCGCAAAGCTCTTGGAGGCCTTTCTCATATGGCTGAAGTCGACAGTGGCCAGCAAGATTCCAGTCTCTGGGGGCCTCTTCAAACAAAAAGCAAAAAGCTGAAATGAAAAGCAAAAAGCTGAAAGAAACTTCAAAACGCGTTTCGACCTCTGTTTTAAAATCTGTGCGGTGAAAGTGCAGCTGTCAATCTTTGCGCTGCTGCGAACTATAATTCTCAAAAGCTGCAGTCCATTTTATTGGGGTACTTGCCAGACAACACCTTTAGCTGTGACAAGACCAGACTTTTTTCCAAGCTGATGCCAAAAAAAACTCTTGCCTTTGCTGGCGACCTTTGTCATGGTGGCAAGCACAGTAAAGAGCCAGTTACTGTACTAATCGGTAGCGATATGTCCGGCAGGGAAGAACTGCTGATGCTCATACTGGCAAATCGAATGCGCTGATATGCTTCAAAGGTGCTAAGCATAGGGAGAAGACTAGATCGCAAACTTGATTTAGACGACCACAAATTTTGTTACCGTATTTACTCGATTCTACCGCGCCCTCGATTGTAACGCGCACCCATTTTTCTCGCTGGCCCGCATGATCACACCACTCGAAAAAACAACTCCTTTCAGGAGCGTCTTCCATTTAAATAGGAAGTACGGGGAAAGCTTGCGCCCATCTGACGTGTAACTGAACATTGCCGTCACTGTAGTTTTACCGTGGACCGATGTCAGCACGCAAACTTGCTTCGCCCCCTTCTTCTCGACGGTTGTGGTGCCAAGCATGTCGAAGTAAAGAGGCGTCTGATCGGCATTCCCGATTTGCCGAAGCTGGTAGCCGTTGTTGTGCCACAAGTTTAAGACGAACCTCTGAAAACTGTGAAGCTTTTCATCGTACTCCTCCGCAAAACTTTTTGCATATGCCCGTTCACCTTCGGAGGGAAATGCCTTTCCGCTTCATAAAGTTGGTTAGCCAGCACCTGCTCGCTTTAAACTGGCTCCGCGTTAGACCTTTTTCTAAGGCTAATTGCATAGCCCGCACTTGGAGCAGTTCTGTCGTCACGGGCCGCTGTGCCGCTCGCTGCTCAAGCACATACTCGCCGAGCAGTTCTTCAATTTGCTGAAACCGACCCTGCTGTGATCCACTGAAGCCTTTGCGTGAAGCTTTGCTGTCGACAATCTTCTGCTTTTGTTTCCGCCAGTACCGCACGCACGTTTCAGGAACTCCGAATGACTGCGATGTGGCATGATTTCAGTCTGTTTCTGCACACGCGATGACTTTTCTTTTTTCTTTTAAAAGCGGCATCGTGGTGCACTCGAGTTTTTGGTGTCGGCCCTTCCATGCCGTCGATGCTAATGCACTACAAGATGACGAACTCCTCAGTACACGTACGAAGTGCCGCACATAAGAAACACATAGGCAGAAATGGCCGATGCGCCATGCCGACGCACGTAGGGGGTGGCCATTTTGAAAATGTCGATGGCACTAGACTGACCGTGTTCATTTTTCTTTCGTACTCGATTCTAACGTGCATGTGATTTATGAACTCGCTTAACCGGAAAAAAGGTGAGCGTTAGATTCGAGTAACTACGGTATTTGTGGACAACTGCATTGCACACGGGCACATTCACAACTTGAAAGCGCGTGGAGTTCCTGCCATTAAACACGACAAGTGTCCTACAGTCCATGGACTAGGGTGTCATACGTACTTTCAAAGTGAACTATCAGTCACATGCCTACGCGGGAGGATGTGTGCCACGACAGTGGAAAAGCGTACTCGGTCGATTTGCTTGGAGCACTTTAGCATGCTTGCCAATGCGTGGAAGTCGATGGCATCAACAATGCTGCGCCATCGTTTCCGCTATGCGGGATTTGTGTTCAATGGCAAGTTGGCCGCATCGGACGAGGACGGCGTGGTCGACCAGGTGTCCGGAAGCAAGGAGCTCATCAACGACCTTTGCCATGCGGGCGTCAAGATTCCCTCAGATGTCTCATTCTAGCCGAAATGCGGGCCGACATGCTCACACAGAAGCGAAGCATAGTCCAGAAGACGATCAATCACTTTTATCGCACACAAGCATTTTGGGGCCACATTTGCTTTTTCGGACTGCTTGACTTTTCGAACATTTTCGCGGTCTCTTGAGGGTCTGAAAAGTCGGTCGTCGACTGTAATTGAAAGTGGAAACTGGGTCAATGGGCTGGTGGCTATTTAAATGAGTTTCAATGGATGAGAAAATGCTCAAGGCCTGCGTACTTACATTTAGGTGCAGGTTGAAGAACCCCTGGTAATAGAAATTTCTGGAGGTCTCCACTATAGTGTGGTGGTTTTGGGACGTTAAGCCCTAACAATTATATAATACTATTTGAATGAGTGCTGTGCAGAATAATAAAAGGTGTTTGTGTTTCAGAAAACGCATCTGGCCTTGTGTTTATGATCAGAGATTAGTGATAAGTCTGGGGCATTAACTTGGTACAGAGTGAGAAGGCCTTATGAGGAAAGGCCAACGGTGTAAAAACTAGGGATGGGCAAAATATTCAGGCACTTCGAGTATTCATTAAAAAAGACCTTTTCATATAAATATTACCGTATTCGAAATTTCGAATTGTTCGAAAGGAATTAATATATGTATATTGTGAAATCACGAGTGAATCCGCATTTCCTTTGGTAAAAGATAAATCTGACAAAATTTGGAGGCGGGGGTTGGGGCTTGCTCAGTTTGGATGAAAATTTATTATGGTGGACGAAGACACTAAGAATTTTTTTCAAAAATGCACACCCATGGCTTTAATGAAGGGCTCTATTGAGTATGCATGCATTCACTGTTTCAAAAGAGTGAAAACGGTGAGAGGGGAAGGATGCTTGCTCGGGTAAGCGTGCGAGCTCGGTATTTAAAGACGCTTGAGCGTGTATAACCTCCTTGTAAAGGTGGTTTCACTGCAGCTTGGGTTCTATGCTGTGATTACTTTTTTTTTACAGTCAAGTGTGTGTTTGTGTGTATGTGCATGTCTGTGTTATTCACATGACTCCTCCCTTTGTTTATATTCCTTCTAGGCACAGCCTGCATTGGCAAGTACGGCTACGACAAACTGTGGTATCGTGGCATTGTGACTGGTGTTAAAAAGAATAAGGTGACAGTCTACTACGTCGACTATGGGAACAGCGAATCCATCGCAACAGAAAAGTATGGTTCCTTTTGGCCTTAATTGTTGTTTACTCGTTGCATATTGAAGTGTTGGCTAATGCCGGCCGTTAATTCCCCTGCTGTTCTCTTTTCAATTTGTGCCTGTCATTGCCGCTGCCTCTTTACAGCTTGCGCGTGCTGCCATCAAAGTTTCTGGAGGTTCCCATGCAAGCAAGGGCCTGTCGCTTCCACGGCGTCCGCATTGTTGGTGACAAAAGCAAGGCAAGGCTGATGATGTCGGACGTTCTGTTTGATGAGAAAGTTGGGTGTCTTGCCAGAATAAAGGTCAGTGTAAATTCTTCATCGTTACTTGATGTTCCTAGAAAATTAAGTAGTGTCATCCAAAGATAACGGCCTTAACAAAGGCCATGCTGATATTTCATGCCTCATTTTAGCAAAGCAGCCTTTACAGTGAAAGCTGGTTCATATGACCCCGGTTTATTTAGAGGATAATCAAATGTGTTGTATGGTCTCTGAAAGCTTTTATTTCCTTAATTTAGTCATATTTGGCCACAGACCAGTTACTTAAAACGATATTTTGAGTGTGTCAAGCACGAGGTGCCACGAATGTGGTATGCAAAGGAGAGAAAACTGCATTTTCAAGCAACCGAAACAACTGTGGGCCTTCAGGATATTGTGGTTGCCATCCACAGTTTTATCACCATCATACTGTTAGTGATCAAGGCTTCAGCAACTGCGGCAGACTTGTTTCATTTTCGACTTTGCATGGCGCTGCCACTATCTATGATTGCCTCGATAGCGACTGGGTCAAAGCTGTGACAAACACTCGTTTTTGCTGTGGGCCTTCAAAACGGCGTAGTCACTATTCATGATTGTGCATTTAGGAGCCAGGTTTATACAGATGCGATGCTTGGCAGTCTCATTCCAACTCTTAAAGCATCGTGGAGTGGGTCAGACACATACGTCATGGTGTCAATTGTACAAGGAAAGCCCGTAACACGTACACGATGTCACAGCTTAACATATCATCACTAGATTTATTACTGACAATGCCGCAAAGATGATTCTGTGTGCTCAAGAAAAGGAGCCTCAAAGTTGATTGTGTAGCACGTGTAGGCATGAAGCATGTTGTGACAATAGGATGACACTGGCTGCCTACCGGAAGTTCCACAGTGTATAGTGTTTTTCGCTGAACTCCTTAGTTAACATTTTTCAATAACAAGTTTCAAAGTGTTCACAATAGGAACATATGTAGGCCATAAAGTGTTTCACACGACGGTGCCATTGTTCTAGATTTTAAGCGAGTTGTAGCTATATATGTAGCACTGAAACTCAAGTAGACCAAATAACACATTTCTCGACTGTTCGAGTGGGGTTTACAACCTCCCCTCGGTGCAACTCCGATTGGGCAATTCTTGCAAAACGTGCATGTTCATCAGTTTATGCTCCGTCACTGTTGTGTTTTGTGTTTCGCCGCAGAACAAGGACAGTGACCCCATCGAAATAGACCTCATGAATAATGCCCTGGAGCTCATCTACCAACCTCTGGCTGATGACGGATGCATCACAATCGACAAAGAAACTTGAAGTATTCCGAAGGGCAGAGTCCCAAGCAAGTCAGCTTCATTGATGGTGCCTTGTTTTGCACTGCTCAGGCAACAACATTACAGTGGGAAGCTTTTTGCTTGACACTGGTTTGTGATTGAATGTTCCTTTCAGCACAATTTCACACGTGCAAGAGATAAGACATCCCTTGTAAAATTTGAGTCTCTTTTCCCATTTATAGCTTGTTTTTTTTTCTTCAGCTGATGTCATGGCTGTACATTTGACATTGTTCATTTCCCATTGCTGTGATATGTAATTAAAGGTGGTTTATTTTCATGCTTCACTTGTGCTTGTGTGTTTAAAAAATGCCTTCACCAGTGAATGATTCTTTATCTCTCTCCCATTCTGTTGTGCGCTAGCACATGAGCGTGCATGTGCTTGCACGAATGAAGGCTTGCAGCGTATTTGCGGCTCCTATACTGGAAGTTCTATGTCTAATGCCTTCTTGTTGTGGTTTTGAATGAATTAAACACTGGAATTCGTGTTAAAGGCTGGACAGCTTATTAATTTTTGGTGTGTAACTCATTCGTGATTGGCCCTATGCATTCCTGTATAGAAAGTCTTGTCACCTATGGCAGAATTCTCTGCTTAACCTGCAAGTGAAATCAATTACTTCTATCATGACAAAAGTTTCGAATGCCGCGCACAACTGATGAATCGTTTTTGAGGGGACTCTAAAGGTGAATACAATGTGTTAACTTGAATTATACAGAAATTGTGCAGAATTTTCTACATTGTGCTTAATTTAACAGTAAATCATGTCTGGAGGGTTCACGTATCCCTTGTGCCATTCAAGTTGTCGTTCCTTAAGCGGGAGAGAATGACGTCATAATGTTGCTGCCTTTTACTGCTTAGTAGGTGGTGCTATGGCTCCTGACCTAAATTCCTAGAGTGCTGCTTGAAAGCAACCCAGCTCCATATGGATGCAGCATTTTTTGTTTTAGCTGTGCTTACAGTGAGTTCTGTGATTGAGCAAGGCTTGAGGAGCACTATGCATTAACGAAACTAGTAAAATTGTAGTGCAACAGAATGGTTAACCGGGGCAAGTTGGTGTGCTTCCATCTTGAACGAATAAACATTGTGACAGAAAACATACTAGAAGAGCAAAGGCAAACAGCGCTGGCTTGCAACTGAAATTTAATTTTAAGGTGAAGCAGAATAAATAGCATCTGGAAAAAAATATGAGAACAAACAACCATCACGCATACACAAGGTGACAAAAAGTATTAAAAAAAGTGCCGTGTGGCTGATAAAACAAAAACATTATTCAAACATTCCACAAGATTTTACACTTCTGCATTTGATAATGCGAACGAAGGCTGACTGATACAATATTGGCTGTCCGGTGACATGTAAAATGCCTTCATTGTTTTCCGTATGCGTTGGTTTCTGCGGCAGTTAAAGATCTTCATTTCATGAAGACTTGGGTTGCAAGCACTTTTGCACTAGTGAATGGCCAAATGAAATCCTGTGCCATTTAAATTTTAACACTTTGCATGTGCTCTTGTATTCCAATATTTACGCAGCGTCTAGGTTGCCCAATGTAAGAATTATTGCAAGAACATGGGATTTTATATATGTATATATATTTGCTACATCAGTTTGACAATCCGCAACCATTTTCTTGCATTTTACAGTCTTTCGTCCTCGCTTCTCGTCTTTGGTTCCTGTCGCGCTGTTCATTCATTCAAGATGAAACTGTTGAGCACGGTTGGCGAGGCCTTTTGGTCGCTCACAATGCCAGCGTTGTCACGAGATGGGGTCTAACCCCCAACTCCGGCAATTTTTAGAAGTCGATAGGTCTTGAAAAAGTTGGCTTGGTACACTCCCCTATCTGCTGGCGTTGTCTATGCGAAACAGGCTCGAAAAATGTGCAGATTTATTCGTAACCTTAATCCACCCACTTCGCTACACACATTTATTGGCCATGATGCGTGTCATGTATACGTGTGCTTGCGTGAACATGCTAGCTGGCGACAGCGAAGGCAGCCAGCAGAGTGATAAGTGCAACGTGTAACAGCTTGTGTTCGGCTCTGAACGTTACAATCACTAGAATTTACATTCTGTCTGGACGGTGAGGCAATAAGTAGCAACTGATGTTACATTGTAGGCTGTTTGTAGTACTTCATTATTTTTGCTAGCTGCGCAAGCAGTCTGAGCTAATATTGGTTGAGTTCAGCCATGGTAGGGCATAGCAAAACTGTTTTACATTTCAGTTTTAAACATGCAGATTTCAAGTAAACGATTTTCAATTGGTACAATGCAAGCACGTTAGATTTTGGGCAGAGAAGTGTGGTGACTCGATAAGGGAGCTGCCAGCTGTCTTGTGGTTGCCCAACAAATTCTGATTTATTTTAATCTGTATGGTGGATGTTAGTGATATAGTTGTATTAAACAAAGCAGATTTCAAAATGTACTTTTAAATCTCTCCTACCAACAGCTACCACACTTGGCACGGTATCTGAAACATCAAGTACAGGAACACCACTATGTCATTCTGTAATCGTGCGTGTGTCATACATTCCAGCAGAAACGAAATTCAGTTATAAAATAACAGCTGGACGTTTAGATTTCTGCAAATAATTGTTCAAAGAACCTTAGTGCTCAAAGTTGACCAGTCTTTTCGTCTTTCATTTGGCTCCCACATATTACATTTTACATATTACATTTTACAGCGAAAGCTGTTGTGAGATCATAACAGCTGTTTTTGATGCCATGGTTGTCTGTTGGTGTGTGTAACAGTTATCGCACGATATTAAAAAAACGAAACGAAATAGGAATAAATATTCAGGATAAGATGTTGTTAGAACCTGGGCCCTGTCTGTGGCTGGTGCTTCAATATTCTTTGCAAAGAGATCCTATACAGGCTTCATCTCTGAAAGGAATGACGTTAACATGTGTAATATAGGGTGATAGAAGAGTAAAATAACAATGACGCAGTTGCGTCACGAGTGGGTCGTACAATGCTTTCAACCCATTACAAGAGGCTCAGCCATAATTCTTCTTTGTCATTAGCCAGAGCATTAACAACGGGCCCATAATGCCTTGCAAGTATGTTGGGGGTGCCTCGCCATTTGCAGAATGACAATAGTGTACTAGTTGACAAATAATAGTGTACTAAGTGTTTGGCAAATTCTAAAAAATGTATTTTTGGCATATACTGGATATCTTGCAAAGGTACTTGTATTCGTAGTTTCAAGAGGGTTTGTGGCTATAGAAGTGCCGCTCTTCCAGCTTTCACTGTGACTGTGCTGTCACAGGCATGGGGCTTTTAACATTTTGGCAATGAAGCACACAAAAGGAATTGGGTAGTTCTAACATGTCGGGTGAGAGATCTCACCTTTGGATATGTAACGTATTTCAATGGAGACTCGTGCCACGATGACCTGTGTAACTGGCACTTCTAGAACAACAAGGGGCACCTTATAAAGTTCGATCATGACATTTTTGTATCCTACTACTGCAGCGTGCCTAGTATCTCTTTACATTTATGATTTTATTTCGAGCATGGGTTCTTAAACTGGTGTCCGCGAAACGCAGGAGTTCTGTGAAGGACATTTTACAGTTCCGTGTGCAGTCAGAATGAATGCAACTCTCTCCCTTTTTGTCGGCATTGGCAACTTATTTATTTATTTAAACAAGCAAATTTGCATTGCGTTTCATTTTGCATTAAAGGAAACCACTGCACGGCGCGCATTCGTACGTTGGGTGTTGGGGGTTGCGAGAGTAGACTCATTGTCTAGTGCGCGCCATGGAACTTACATGATTTGCAGACTCGTGGTGACAAAATGCGTTGAGCGCTGGTAATGCATGCTTCTGAGCATTCATATCGATTTAAACGACATTAACAGGCACATCGATGCTTTATGCGTGGTTCATGGCGAGTTCACCATCACATGGCTCAGTTTTCATACGTGGTGATTGGTGACTGCTCTGTGTCTGTGCATAATCAGGGAACACAAAACGAGTGTTTCAATACGTGCAACAAGTGTTGCTTTGTGGTGGCTGTGGGCTATGTGAACATTTAGGTCTACGACCGGGGCACTGCCGCTTCGCTGTGTGACTGGCATTCCTTTCGTTTTGTTTTCCAAAACATGAAACAGCGCTTCATACGTTGAGCACTTTGTTTGTGTGAACACATTGCTTATGGTGCGCGATGCTTAAAGCATGCAGTGCATATTCGGCGGGCGCTTCATGTTTGTTGCGGAGCGGCACGTGGTGGAATCGGAAGTCTATGTAATGTCAGGAGTTCTGCATAAATGGCAGTGGCTTTTGATCCTTTCGACTGACTTCATTCATGCTCAAGAAAAAGTTGAGGGTTTCACACTGGCAGCGGCAGCGGACAACAATGGCACACGCGACCCTTGTTGTGATCTTATAATAGCTTTCGCTGTAAAAGCAGGCACTTCACCACGCAAAGAATACCTGGGTTGCTGTGATAAAATTGATAGTATTGATAGGTTGCTCTGAGGGATCGTGGCAAAGGTTGTCGTAGAAGCCACAGATGGAGAAGGGGGCAGGTTGTCAGTGGAAGCCATGGTGGGAAGCTGAAGGATGCGGCCACTACGGAGCTGCTTGATGAGGACAGGGAATGTTACACCTCCACCAAATATGCTGCGTGAGTAACGAGTCACTTGCACTGCAGGCTATTCGCAAAATACATTTGCAAGAGCGTTTGCAGCGCTGGCCAGTCCGGAACCAAGTTCGAGCAGCAAGCGATCTTTGTCCTGTTCGTCGGGCGCACACTTGCGTCGACAATATGCATTTCGGCCGCTTACATTTAGCAGTATGAACATCATCAGAATAGCCTTTCCAGATAGTAAGCAGAGTGTATAAAAATTTGTCACAGACTGTGCTTCCAGTACTGTAACTGAAAGTGTCAAAGAAAGTCATACTTGTTCACAAATATGGGGAATTCTGGGAAAATGCTGGGTGGCCTGAAGTCACTGCGCCGAATAAACTTATGGATGTGTGCAGAAAAACAGCAAGCAGTAACATAATTTCATCTTTCGGGGTATTCTTATTGAAGATAGATGCATGTGTTTGTGCATATATTGATTTTGGTGAACATGTACTACAACTGATAAAGCTTATCGACAAATATTTGCGTTAGTTAAATGCTACCAAAGGCTGTTGTGCTACTCTAAAGAGAGATTTTAGCTGTTCTAGAAACTGGGCCAAAGTACCCTCTGTCGGTTTATCGCTGTGAAATGCACAGTAATGACTTAGTTGCATGTAAAAGTAGCGTGGTTACGATGCAGTGGCAGGAGATGCCTTGGTAAAATGCTCCAAGTGAAGGGGCAAACCAAGACTGTGAAATCGTCCTTTTATTTTGTTCGCTATAGCAAAACAGAAATTGGGTTGAGAGCTGGGCTAGTTGGTGATATATCATTTAATATATGGCGTAGTAGAGCAAATACGATGGGACACAAGGACACTTAAAGGGAGTGTCGTGTTTCTTCTTGTCCTTGTGTCCCGTCGTATTTGTGCTACTACGGCATATGTTGAAATGAAATAAGACAAAGAGCAGAACAATGCTCCAGTTCAGGTTTGGTTCTCGATATGATACACTGATGTATGGTTCAACAACCACAAAAACAATATTAGAGAAGCGAGTCAAGCCAGTTGGTGCATATTAGCTTCAGACATGGCCGTAGGTTGGTGAACTCGCTCGTGAGTCTACTGATCGAGCTGAGAGTCTGGTTGAAATTTCTGTGAGTGCAAGTCAGTCTGGTTCTGGAAAATTTTGGTGAGTCTGAGTAAATTAAAAGTGCAAGATGTAGTTATTGAGCGAGTCTGAGTAATTTCACTTGTTTTTTTTTTTTTTGTCGACCTATGGACATAGCTAATTAGTTAGAAACAGCAACAAAAAAGTAAAAAAAGTGAAGACAGGATGGAGTGCATAATGCACTCTGTCCTTTCTGTTGTCTTCACTTTGTTAGTTGTTTTTTGCGTTATTTAGTAATGTCTGAAGTTAAGACGGGGAGACAATATATCTTCTGACCTAAAGGCCTTTTTTTCGTATATGATGTACAACAACATGACCTCACAACACCACCTGCCATGGAGCGTCTACGTTGCGAGCTCGATTACTGGCTGCGGTGGCGGTCACATTTCGCAACGTGGGAGAAATTGCAAAAAAGAAAAAAAAGCGCTTTTAGCGCAACAGCAGGTCATTTTTTTCTAAAATGGAAAGCGGACTCTTGTCGCCAAAGTTAGGTACTTCTAAGGCAAAAGTGTGTGAGAAGAATGCTCAACAAGAAAAGGGGCGTGGCGAGGTCGCATTTTTGATGGAGTCTACTGTATCAAAAAAAAAAAGCAGCAGTGGTGCATAGTACTTCAAGAGGAGTTGAAACTGAGCTTGGCAAGTTTCGATAACTTCGGCGCAGCCGCGACGCCCTAAGCGCGAAAGGTTACTTTAAAATTCATGACGTCACGACTACCTGTCAACCTCCGTTAAGGCGCGAAATTCGAAAATTAAAAATTTGACCTTCAGTGTCTCGTCATTGATTAATCGCATTCGCACCGCGAAGTCAAGTGTAAATTTGTTCAAGATTGCGTTGCTACAAGTCTTAACTGGTTGTGTCAAACTGGAGGCGATATAAACCGGAAACACGTGACTACAACGGAGTGCTTCATAATCTTATTTGGGTGTGGCTCGTGGAAGCGAAACTAGAAGGCGCACTCACTTGCACTGCCGGTGCACGTGCAAAACACGCGAACTTCTGCAACGTCTCTCTTAGTTTGTGTTGGAATGATACTCCGAAATTCAGATGAGAATTTCTACGAGTGTTAGTCGCGCCACGATTGGGCTGACGAGCTTCGCGTTGACGCTAAGGGCGATAAAACGGGGTCGCGGTTGATCGAGGCTGCATTCTCGCTTTTCAAGCGAGCGTGCGCACGCGAGAGACGCCTCGGCACCGTGCCGCTCCCGACAACGAACGAGTGTGCCGCTGTGCACACTCTCTCCCCCGTCGACTCACTCCTCCGTGGTCGGGTTTGCCGAGGTCGTCTCGGGTGTCGACGCGCTTGTGTCAGGTAAGTGACGTTGCGCCGACAGCAAACCACGGCCGTCGCACGATGGTAGCGACGCGACTTTCGTACTGCCGCATGGCGTTGTCGCGAAGATCGCAGCATCGGCTCTGTTGGCGGACCGTCGTTCGGCGTTGCCATCGAACACACCGGACGCACGATGCCGTCTCCTCGCCGGGAACGTGGTGTAGCGGCCGCTAAACGTGCTCGTCGAGCGACAGCTGCTACGGAATTCCGTGTTGTGCTCCTCGCAGTGTGCGCCGTCGGAGGTGTACGCAGTGGTCCATGACTGCGGGGGCACACGTGATCGCGCTTGTATGCGCAGTGGAACGCGCCGAGTCGAATGATTGTACTACCTCGGCTGCGACACCGATACGACCGATGTTATTCGCGCTTCGCTGCGTCGCTGACGGCTGATGCGATGGCGAAACACTCGGCGCGCTGCCGATAAGGAAGCTCGGCCCCGATAGGAGCGTCGGAACAAAGTCCACGCCGCTCAGTGGGATGTATAATCGGCGCTCCGTCCGATGAGTATATGACAACGTATATTGCCGTGGCCGACAGCCCCCGATTAGGCGGCTCGCTGTTTGCGATGGCTTCTGCCGCGAAGCCGGCCGCCCCCGTCGGGAAGCGGGCGAAAGTCGGCGTCAAGACCCCCTGCGGAGATCTACTGCTTGATTTAGATCTAGATCAACCACTGTTCACTATCGTCGAGTACGTGTGCCAAGAAGTGGGCATCACCGAGCCCGACCTCTACGCGATTAAGTACGACGGCAGCGAAGTGTACATCTTCGACGCCAACCGGCAGGACATCAGGAACGGTGACATGCTCCAGCTGGTCCGCATGCCGATGAACAGGAACGAGGTAATCGAGAAGCTGAGCTCCGGAACACCGGACGAGAAAGCGGAAGCCCTGCAGGCGCTGCTGATCCTGGCCGCGGATCCCGATTCCGCCGTCAAGTTCATCGCCCGCGAAGGCCACAAAAGCATCGTGAGCTGGATCGAAGTTGGTGTGTACAAGGGGAACCTGCTTTGCCGAGCGATTCAGTGTCTCCAGGGTTTGATCGATCAAAGCCTCGTAACGTGGGACATCTTTTCCAACAAGTGTTTGAGTAGGATACTGAAGGAAACGAACTCTGCCAATGGTACTGAGTGGAATAATGTGGAAGTGTTTCTCAGCGCGCTGGAATGTGTAGTGACGAGTAACCCGGCTGCATATGAAACCGTTTTCATGGGCATGCCTTGGGAGCGATATGCAGTGTTGATGCAGGAAGGGTCAGTAGTGGTCATGAGGAATTGCATCATGCTGTTGAACGCCCTTTTCGCCCAAGGTAGTCCTGGTAACAGAGATGCCCTTAAGAACGCCATAAGTAACTGGAAGATAAAGAGCGTCGTGTGGACGAGGCTGAAGAATTACGGACAAGTCGATTCGGAACTGGCGCATGCTCTGCATGTCTTTCAAGCCCAGATGCTTGGTTTATATGAGCGACTGCGAAATGCCAGAGTTGACACCGCAGACCTGGCTTTGAATGGCAAGGTCGACATTCTCTTGAAGCTCGCGCAGAGTGGTTTAAAGTCGGATGACGCCAGGTATAAGCAGCTAGACTTCAAACGACGCCTGTCAGTCCACCACACCGCCATGGGGCTTGAGGACGTGAGAGTTCCGTTGAAGGACTTCGCGAAGCCGGCGGGCAGACTTGCCATAGAGAACCTCTTGTACTTCGCTGACAAGTACAACTTGAGCTTTACCACGGCAATTCAAGAGAATCTGTTCAGCTCGTCCGAGCACATGTGTCCCTTGGTCGAAAGTAGCATCCTGCTGACAGAACTCTTGTGCCGCGTGTTCAGAGTGGGCGAGCCGGCTGGTGACGAAAAAACGTTCTTGCTCATGTACTTCTCCCACGAGTGCTTCTTCGAGGAAGTGTTCAGTGTGTGCATGCTACTCGTGTTCAAGACGTGGCGTGAAATGAAGGCGTCCAAGACGAGCATCCGCAAGGTCTTCGGCATTGTGAACCAGCAGATTGTGCGGGCGCTCAAGCTCAATCCCCATTGCCTGGACATCAACAGCTTCCGCACGACGCTGTCATCCCTGCCTTACTCGGAAATCGTCAAACAACTGCAGCGAGAGAACGACGAACGCAAGGCGTCTGAGAGACAGTCTCGAGCGGTGAACCAGCTGAGGGACTCGTTCCGCGCAGAAATCATCTCTTTGGTGAATGAGAACCGCATCAATGTTCTCTGCAACGGATCGAGGTTCCAAAAGTACGGAGCCAAAGGGAACCGCATCAAGGACGGTTATGTCTTTGTTAAGCTTTCGCACAACTTAAAGGCCCTTCACTATGGTGACTGCAATGCCACCTGCGATGACGTTGACATTGAAGAGCTGCCAGAGAGTATCGCGGTGTCGGACATCGAAATGATCAACACGGGTGCGTCATGCCCTCACGCGCGCAAGGCGGCCAGGCAGATCGTCGACCTGGCTTTTTCAATTGTGATCTGTAACGATGGCCAGCCGCTCAATCTGGTCGCTCCTAATGCAAAGGTGCTCAACCGTTGGCTGGACGGACTGAACGTCTTAATGGGCAACGCTGCGAATAGTATCGAGGCGCGCGGAGACATGGGCATTCTGTTGGACATGGAGGTTCGTCTTAGACTTCTGGAAACCGAGGGCATCCACATCCCCGAGACGCCCCCTCCAATACCTCCCCCGCCGTCGAACTTTGACTTCTCCTCAAGGTTTTTCGGCAGCCTGTGAAAACTCGTCTTCTGGTGTGTGACTATTTCTAACGGCGCAGTCTTTTGTAACCAGCTAGCTGCTGCTATTGTGTGATATTAACTAGTCTCATTCAAACTGTGCCTATTCAACAAAACTGTACAGCTTCTCTATATTGAGTCACAGCGCAGTCCACTTATATAGCCAGTGAATATTATTTACTATATGTTAGTCATATTTGTGTTGTCACTATGAAAAATTAAGCCACACATAGCGACCAAGGACAGTGATTGCAAATCATGGGGCAAAGCCATCATTGGGCCTTCTAAACAATTTTTTCAGACTAAATGGTACTGGCGGGAATGTCAGTACATATGATAGGTTTTCTCAAAAAAGTCCAGTACAGCTGATAGCCACTTACAAAAAACATAAGGTTGCGCTGTTTTAAAGGCTTCATCACACTACATTCCATGATACTAGGCTGTGGAAATATCACACTTTTATGCGCATAAAGACTTTTCAAAAAGATTTGTGCATGCCAACTTGCCCGCCTCGTGAATATCTTTTATAACTAGACTGTGCTTTGTTCACCGCCCTCTGCTTGTAAAGAAGCAAGCGAGGTTGATAGCAATGCAAACTCCGAAGTGTTCGAATGAGTACAACTGCCTTCAACCATGTTCCTCCTGCAACCAAAGCAATGCACAGTCATCAACTTCAGGCATTTGAGTTACGCATCTGAATGAGTCATAGTAAGTCGGTGTCGTTGATATGCTATAAATAATATCACCTATACGTGACGTTTACATTTGCAGTAACATTAGTTGTAGTGGAATGGCTGCACAAGCTTACTCCATAACTTTCATGTTAAATATCTGTATCACACTTGAGTAACGCTTTGCTGTTGGCTAGTCCATAGAATAATCGCCAGGCTAGCAGCATGCGTTCGCCTCTTCAGACTTATTATGGTGATGATTACGATTATTAGTAAGGGTACAGATCAAGCTGATGGGCTACACAGTCAGTGCTTCCAATATCGACTTGTCCAGATTGTTTGCGAGAAAAGAGCACATACGTGGGCATGCTCAGAGAGTTGATGTCTCAACTACAACAAATTTACGCTCACCACCTCTGTGTACATTGGTCTACATCGTAAGTGTCTAAAACTTTTGTTGGCTCGTTAAGGGAAAGGTTCAGAAACCAATATATGTAAACCAATATACTCGGAGCAAGGGACGTGGCCAAAAAGTTCCCTTTAGGTAGGTGAAGTTCAGGCATTTCACAGATTTTACGAGCCACAAGAATCTATGTTATGCGAAGCATGGGGTGAGAACATGACTGTGGTGTAAAGTTTTATCGAGTGAGTCGTTACGAAGTTACGCTACACATATGTACAAATGTTGTACATACAGACATATATTTAACAGTCGCACATGTTTTATACAACTGGTTGTTTACAGTTACGTAATGATGCCAAGAGTAACATGGGAAAACCGACACTAGAAGTGGTAAGATGAAACTTAGCGCTTATACTTGCGAGGATAGTAGCCCTGGGTAGTGCTACGTGCATAGACCAACTTCAGGGGATGGTGCTTAACTACAATTTGCTTTAACCTGACACGACACCTGTATCGTTGGAGCACATATGTAAAGTTTATAAAATTAGACAGCCAGCACTGGCAACCATACTTGACGTTTCACCAAGGTTACACCTGCATAAGGTCTTTTTCCAAAGCAGTTTCCAAGACCTGGCGTGGCTGTGCGGTAGAATACTTGACTTTCACGCAGAATCCTTTGGTTCGACTCCTGCTGGGACCCTTATTATTGCTACGCCTCGATTATTCCTACGAATGCAATGAGTGCATGCTTGTCTACGCATGCTTGGGTACGATTTCTGCTACACACTTGTGGTAGCACTATAAATGTATCACAGGGGCGTAGCCAGTGTTTGTGTGCACATGCGTGTGTGTGAGTCCACATACACAATTAAAAATTTTCGAGGGGCGGGGGTGCACCCTTCCCCCCCCTTACCTTCCCCGGCTACGCTGCTGGTGTACCACATTTGAATACATGGATTGTGAGGGATTATTTATATCAAAACTCGGGTGTTTCAGATCGCATTGCTAGTACTTGTACGCTGCTTCTGCTTGGTTAAGCAGGCTGTACCTTCGTGTCGATGTTGAGGTACATTCCCTGATCGACGCAGTTGCACGTGTACAAGCTCTAGGACTTTGCTGGAGAACCGCGTAGTTCGTAATCAGAAGTGACAGTGTAAGTTAATATTGAAAAGCAAATGTGTTATCAGTAAATGAGCTCATGAATCAAATAAATCAGAATAAATATTGGCATGTCAATAAAACATCTTTAATTATTTAGCGATCAAATTGCATTGAACATGTAATTACGGACCCATCGCTTAAGGATATAACGAATCGGGAACTGTGCAATCTATAGTAGCAGAAAACGATGATGAATTGGGCGTTATTGCGTTTCCAGACTGAGAATAAAAACTTTTATTATTTCCATAAAATGAAGTTTTGCATATCAGTATGCAGAAGGCGGTTCCAGAATCGGAGACTTAATTGGGACCTCCTGAACATCGTAAACATGAAAAAAATTAGACTTATAGCATCGAGAAGGAAGAAAAAATACGATATGCATTTTAATATCAGTAATCATGCACATTTCAAAGACATGTAGCAAAAAAAAAAACATGCAATACAATGAAAATAGAGAAAAAAATGTTTTTCGCAACATGGAAAATATATCAAAATATGCTAAATTATGTTTTATGGGCTGTGTTGAAGAAATGAAATGGAGCTTTATATTGATTGACAGAGGAACGTTCTTTGTCGTTCGTTTGCCTGCTACTGAGACGCGTGAATTTAGATATAACCTGTTCACGGGGCGAGGCCAGCGCTTGCCTATCGCGGGGGTGCGCCGCCTCCACGCCCTTTATTGGCCCTCTGCGGAGGAGAAACGTTGATTTCTACACTCACGATTGCGCGCGCTCAGAAGTGGGTCGAAAATGAACATCCGCATAAACGCAAACGGTTGAATAACGCATTGTTGTCAGGCGGCCTTGTCTCTTTCCTCCAAGTCACGGCAGAACTGTTCAGACTGGAAGCTTTTCCATCCGTCAGGCTCGTTACACCATCTCGTGCCCGACGTCGCAAAGTCGTGTGGATGCTGGGACTTCGCCGAGAAGTTCAGCAAAGAAAGCGGTGGCCGTTGTTTTCCATTCGAGGAATTCTTTCTTTCTTTCTTGATAATAATAATAATAAGAAAGAGATTAATAAGTTTCTATGTGCGTTACTCTTCATCAACCTCATCAAGACTTGTCCCTGGGTGCGGGCTTTCGTAGCGACAGAGCGTTCTGCAAAACTGGCTTCTCTGCAATGATAGGCTTTATGCGGAGAAGCTTGCTTTTTCAACTCTTAGCTCTTGCATCACGACGCACCTGAAGGCTGAATAATGATTTCTTAAATATATGGCTAACGAACCATGACTAATTATTGCCTATTCTTTGCCATACACTACGGCCGATCGATGGCTAATTTTTTAGGGTGGTCGTTTCCCAATGATCGCCGCCAACGCCAGGGCAGCGCTGCTAACCTGGCGATATGGCAGTTACAGTGGTTCCCTAGTTTCCGTTCCTCATTTGCTGCTAGAAAAGTCTCTTTTTTTTTTACGTTCAGGCTGTATATAGCTAACTTATTCGCTACTCCGGAACTGTAAGCATCTCATCAGGAAACACCAGGCAACAGGAAACCCCTCGGTGCCTCAGGAATCGGGGAAAACTCTGCCATTCGTCCTGGTCCACTAACAATGAAGTTGTCCGCGGGCAAGTAATAAATAAATAAATAGAACGGCTCAAATAGTTTATAGATAGGTATGTAAAGTTTCACGTCCCAAAACCACCAAATGATTATGAGAGACGCTTGGAGGGCTCCGTAAATTTCGACCATCTGGGTTTTTTTGACGTGCACCCAAATTTGAGCTCACGGGCCAACAGTATTTTCTCCTCCATCTAAAATACAGCCGGGATTTGATCCCGCAACCTTCGGATCAGCAGCCTAGTGCCTTAGCCACTAGACCCCCGCGGCGGGAATCAAATGGGTTCTAGATCATGCGCAAAACGCAAAGCCCACACGGCAAACCAGAAGGGAATAATATAATTGACAAATAAGTAAATAAATATACGAATAAATAGGATTCGCATTGCACTTCCGGCCCTTGCAAATTGAGCTGGAAGTGTTTCAAAGGAGCGTATACGTTGAATTCAAGAGACTTCCTGGGCCTATCATCGAAACTCCGCGACTTTCATCAAAATGCAGTCTGCTCAGGTCGGTCATGAGACGAGTGCAATAGTGCCGAGAGAAAACCAATTGATCAGTAGCGATAATTGTTATTGTACATCCCACCCTGCCGCCCCGCCGTGGTGGTCTAGTGGCTAAGGTACTCGGCTGCTGACCCACAGGTCGCGGGATCGAATCCCGGCTGCGGCGGCTGCATTTCCGATGGAGGCGGAAATACTGTAGGCCCGTGTGCTCAGATTTGGGTGCTCGTTAAAAAAACCCAAGTGGTCGAAATTTCCGGAGCCCTCCACTACGGCGCCTCTCATAATCGTATGGTGGTTTTGGGACGTTAAACCTCACATATCAATCAATCAATCAATCCCACCCTGCTGCTCGCACGCACTTTGCACCAACTTGCCGCGTGTATTAGTAAATTAATGGAAGATTCGCGGATCACAGTACAAAGTTCCCTCGCTGTTTGCGGATGACACACCGACTTCTTTCCATTCAGCTGATATGGTGAAACGGAAACTTCACTGGCGACACACTGTCCACTTCCTTTCTCTTTCTTTTGTCGGGTTACGAGAGTGACAGCCACGCTTCAGCAGTTGCTTTGTGACCCACTCCGTTTCCTATCCATCTCTCGTCAAAAAAAAAAAAAAAAAGAAATGAATGCAAAGCAGAGATAAAGAAAGAGACCAACCATGGAGGTTTAAGAGCAGGCAGAGCAGGAAGTGCTTCCTGTCGAGCATTGGGTGATTGTCTGGCATGAGTCACATTGCGACGCTGTGCGTGGATAACTGGTGGGCCAGTAACTATACACATTTGATAGACTATACATGCACGTCAGAAAAGAGTAGAAGAAACGACCGCTTAATTGTTCGCATACACACGTACACGCAAAAAGGTCAACTTGACAAAAAGCTTGTGAAACGTTGCTGTCAGCATCTCATACTAAATTGAAGGAATTTAAAATGCTTATTACTAGGATCGAAGTAAAATAAAAATGATCGAGCGCGCAATTATAGCTGTTTGGTTATTTTGAAGCAATTACGTCTCTTAAGTTGCGCTTTTCGGTTCTTCAGCTAGAACTATTTAGCAACAGCTATGAAAAAGAGCGGATGCATAAATGCTTCTTTTTTTACTTTCCTCTCATTGCGCTGGAAGAGCGGGCCGTGGTTCTTTGAAGACAGTGCTTTATTTGATAAAGCAGAAAACATGGTACGAGCTAATGGGGGGGAGGGGGGGGGGGGGTAGTACAAATTAATCAGTTTTGCACCGCGACTGGGAGAGGGGGAAGCACATGGTGCAACTTGGGCGAAGGCAAGTGCTGGTGTAGCTTGAGGGGGGCAAGTGCCCCCCCTGCCGAGGCCCACGGTTGTGCTCATTAAAGTAAAACAGGGATGGCAGTCGTCATGGAGGAAGCTGGTTCGCATGTGGCGCACTTCACTGATCACTGCTTTGGAGTTTTGCTTTGCGAGCACACTAATTTATTCCTACAAAAATGTTGATACGAGAATCTCATTTGAGTTGTGTTAATTATTAGGTCGTGGTTGAAAGATTTAGGCTTCGGAGGAAATATTTCAACAAACTGCTGATGATTTGCTACCATCTACGGGTTACATGCATCCAAACAGCTGAATCATACATAGTTCTCACAATTTTTAAAACAAAAAAAATTTTGGCTCAGCTAATTGAGTCTGAATTTTCGCGCCATTCAGCGTGTGAGCGTAATTCCGCACTCCGTTCCGCGGAGTTCAAATCTTCGCGTGCGCTGGACGCATGACTACAGCGTGCGTCACTTTTCTCAGCCGCGAACCACGCGAGCGTTTTCCTTTCCCGTTCGTGGGAAGAAAGTTATGCATCGCGCAGAGTCGCATGACTGAGCAACACTCTCAAGAGTTATGCGAGGTAATGTGTCGTTGAGTGCATCCAAAATATTGCCATCAAGGACGCAGTTTAGTTTCGGTATTGAAGGCTAGCTTGCAAGATATGAATGTGGCCTTAGAGTGTCGTAGTTTATATTTGAGCCCTTCTGTTGACCCTCGCCTGACGTTGGCGAATATTTTTGAAGAGTAAGACCCGAAAGAAACGGCGTATGCTCGCTATTTTCGTCATTGACTGCATACCAAAACCATGACCTACTACACTCCTGACCTGCCCAGAGAGCACCTCTTCCAGCGCCCACGTTCTAGTTCATACCTTCTGCCGCTAGGGCCGTCACCTACGAGCGGCGTGGCGCTAGGCAGCACCTGTTCGCTGTCGTCTGCTTCAGCCATCGCTGTGGCAGTGCAAATCGTTCTTATTGTGCATGAATTGTGTATGAATGTGTAAAATATGGCAAATAAAGCGATATGATTC
This sequence comes from Rhipicephalus microplus, assembly GCF_043290135.1. Taxonomy (NCBI): domain Eukaryota; kingdom Metazoa; phylum Arthropoda; class Arachnida; order Ixodida; family Ixodidae; genus Rhipicephalus; species Rhipicephalus microplus. Next base: position 78,387,148 of record NC_134704.1, read on the forward strand.
CTCGTCAGAGTTGGCTGCATTCGTGTGGACCTTGATATCACTTTGAGGGATCTGCTTTTCATTGACAAACGAGTATAATGGCACATTTTCAGCATGTGTACGCGCCCCAACTGCGGGTGTCGCCCTTGGGCGCTATCAATCAAACATAACCACTAGTACAACAAAGGCGGTACTATTCCGCCCTAAAAATAAGTCTGTTAATGAAAACATACATTTCAAGTATGGCGATACTATTATTGAGTTAGTAAATTGTATAAAAATTCTTGGAGTTACATTTTCGAGCAATATGCTTTGAAACGATCGCATTTACAGTGTGCTGGGTCAGTTATCTCGCGTAGAGGGCACGGTGTACAGTGGCAAAACTGTTCTACTATACAAGGTAAAATTCTTACTTTATAAATGACTGTTCTGTTGGCATCTTGCTTATTGTTTCTTGGTATGAAGGACTACGACTAACACGCGCTTACAAAAACTGTACCTGATGCAAAAGACGTATATTAGAATAATTTTTTACTGGTCGTATGATGCTCGCAGAAGTGAATTGTTTCAACAGGCTGGAATACCACCCCTACATCGTCTCTACGATTTTAAGTTAGCATTGGTGGTCAGGCGTCAATTTCAAGAAAGTCGACATTATTTGTACGACCTCTCGAAACTGCAGCCAAATAATTTGTTCGAAACATGACATAAAGAAACATGGAAAATAAAAACTTCGAGAACAAACTACTCCACAGATAGGTTGTTCTACACAGTTTCTACGTTAATTGATAAATATGTGAAAGCTGGCATAGATTTCTTACTCTGTACCCGAACTCAATTGCACGATATACACATGTATAGTTTTCAAGATTTCTTTGCAGTTGCTACATTGTTATCATGGTTGCTATTTTTATTTTTAGAATTTGAACTTGATATTTTTGTAATTGTTGCTTAGATAACATTGCTAACTGTTTGCCAGTGCTGTCGTGCTAAAGGCGTCTGTGGGCCTATGTCAAGCTGCCTCTTTCGAAGAGCAGCTTTTACCTGCCGCTGTCCTTCATCAAACTATTGATGAAAAATAAAACATTATTATTATTATTATTATTATTATTATTATTATTATTATTATTATTATTATTATTATTATTATTAACTATGCTCGACAAGATGATGATAATGATGACGATAAAAACTTTATTGGGGTCGCAATGTGTTGCCCTCGATAGGCACATCACTGCCTTTACCATATCGTCTCATCGCACGGACATATAAAATCATAGAAACGCGCATCGGCCAGCGCTCCCCGTTCCAGCAGACAAACTCCCGTAGCGAAATTTGACGCACAATTTTTGTTGTGTAGGTCACAGTAAGAGTTAAAGCTTCAATTCCTGTGTCTCTCCTTGATATGCGTCCGTGGGCGTATGTGCATTATTCTCTTCTATCAATTGACTACAAGTGTAACACCTGTCCAGGGCGAGTGTCCAAGGTAAGTGCTCAACAGGGGCACTGCGTTTCACCTGACGCGTCCTAAACAACCTAAAATCAGTTTGATATTCTATTACCAATGAGTACATTATTAGTCAAAAGCTTTATGAATACTAAATTGAAGTTTTTTTAGGCTGGAATGGCAAAAACAACCATGCAGCAAGACATTTCTACGCAAATATACAGCTTTAGAAGTCAATCAACCAGTATAGCCTAACTACTAAAATGTAACACATAGCACACGTTAGCCTTTTCAGCAAAAAACAATCACACGTATAGGCAGTTTGTCACAGAAGCAGACGCATGGTATCAGTCCGTCGCCCTCCTGCCGGCCGCACAGTAGCAGACGAACAGGTTATAGGTAGCGCCACCTACGGCGAGCGATTGAACGAGAGCGGGGACACGCGCTCCCATAGGAACCCCGCTATCTGAACAGGTCAGGAGTGTAGTAGGTCATGACCAAAACTAGCTGAGCAGTCACGTGACTAACATCCGGGTGGTGAACGCGTTGCGCCCATTGGACAACGCGGAAAGCGCACCAAGCGACCCCTATCAGAAACCGATGGAATTTTTTTTCCGTAACAGTTCACGCTTCGCAAGTCGGGGCTGTGTCCACGTAGTTTTTGTTTTTATCCTTTCACTGCTTTCGGATGCACTGAGTGCAGCGTGCTCATGTTTCCAGTAGGATAACGAGACCGCATCTTCATCGGGGATGCCTAGATCCGATACGAAAAAGTCTGGATTTTTCAAGGGTGTTCTCGATGGGCTACGGTCCTCGGTAACCCAACCAGTGAAACCAGAAGCCGACGTCGAAGAGACGCTCCGACCGGAACATTTTAAGGTTTCCAGAGTAAGCGAACACTTTTGAGAACCGTTGCGGACTGCACCGCACGATCGTTGCAATCTCTGTGCGCGCAGCGGCCCGACAGCAAAAGGGGGGTGTGATTTGTGTTATGACGGGAGTCGGCCATTTCATTCGCGGGTTCTGTGCTTGACAAGAATCCGCCTACCACGGTGGATGCATGGATTGAGCTCGGGCTTACGCGTGCACACGCGGATTTGCATTGGATCCGCGATTTAAGTGGCACTGCGTACCAGTTCGGCGACGGCACGGCCCCCGTAGTTATGCAGTATGGCTCTTGTGTCGCGATTGTGAAAGACGGCGATGTTTAGAAAAAAAAAAAAAAAGAAATCGGCCACATCACTGACCTCAACGGATTGCGTGCGTTGTTGTATTTGGCACGTAGCGTACCTCTCACTTCACATGTGTCAGCGAGGCACGAATCCGCGTTATCTGCACGCATCTACTCGCTACCTGTGCCTTTCTGATACCTTAATGCCAGAGCTTGTTTGTGCAACTTTTCGCTGGCCGCAGTTTGTTTCGGTTTGCGCGTCTCTCTGGTTTGCGTCGAGGGCATCAATTATAAGCGCTGTATTTTATATTACTCGTGTGTCATTGCATTGAGGACCGGTTAGAACTTCACCGCTTCGTCGAACGTGCCTACGCGGACAGCTTTGGAAAGCGGCATTTCCAACGCGGCATGACCCGTACGTGCTTAACGTAAACGCGCAAAGGGCGGTCGCAGATGTTATAAATGTCGTACGGGGCTGGCACTGTCGTTCATTATCGAATTTGGTACCGCAGTAGTTTGCCGTTCGCTCACCGTCTTCGATCTCAAGTGGCGAGTCGCCGTATCTGCGCGATTGAGCGTCGAAAGCAGCTGCATTCGAAAACGTAAACACCATATTGCCGAGCCTTCGTTAGTTGTGTCCTAAATTCCAGCCCAGTGCATGCAAAATAGCGAGACCCGGCCCCTAAAATACTGTTTCCAGGACCTCTGAACCTGCCGATAGTTCTCTTACGACCTTTATCTATCTGGCGTAGATGCAGCGCGAGTGACGCAGATTGGTTGAATTCCTGAAAAGCACATTAATCATAGTGAAGGCTTCGACCTTTCTTCGTTTGTTTTCTGCGTACGTCGGAAGTATGTTAGCGAAAGCTCGCCAAATTTTTAAATCTTTTCCGGGCTTGATGCTGTACTTGCTAAAAAGAAATTTCTTATCCGCGACTATCTTGTATATTTCTCCCTTGAAACACAATGTAAAGACTTTAGTTTACTGGGACTTGCACACTGAGTATTGTCATTGCAATTTAATGAAAACAAATTATTATATTTCTGCCACTACAAAGAAGCCATTGTAGTATGCTGTCAGCTTACGTAATTGTCTGTGGCTTTTAAAAAAGGTGGCACTTATGTATTGCATTGTTTCTACAGTGGGTTACCGAAGCCTATATCAGACACATTTACATGCAAAGGTTTCCATCCGATAAGTCATACTCATGTTTTTATTGTGCACAGGGGCACATACGATGCTTCAATATTTATTGGCCGTTTCATACTAGGTGCGTATAGTTCTAGGCAGGCCGATCAGCCGAAATTGGACCAAGAGAGGGATATAAAAGGCGATGTGTGCTGTCCTCTAAAAATTCCAATTTCCTAAAATTTTATGATTAATTTAATTGTGGTGGGAGAAAAGTAGCAGAGGAAGTCTTGCCCACTTCTTAATGCACTCACAAAATTTCCTTTTTTTTGCACCTGGCAGACTGTACGCCATGGATTCCCTTTCCAACCAACAGCATTGGCATTTGATCCCGTGCAGCGGATACTTGCCATCGGAACAAAAAATGGCTCTTTGAGGTTGTATCCTTCTATGTGTGCGTCCACGCTTTCTATATTTATTGAAAGACCAGGTGACAGGTTGCACTTGAGATAAGTGTATGGCAAAAGTTTAATGTTAACGAATAGTCACATCAGAACAGTGCTGCTGTTTTAACCATCGCTGGTGACACACTGATTACAAAGGTGACACCTTTTATGGCGTTATTAGAATATCAGGACCATACATCCCTGCAATCTTGTTTGTTTCTATGAGTGGTATTCAACAGCTGTTATACGTTTCACCACATAGCTTGTCTTCGTTTTTCCATGCCACCATTTGATGAACTTGGGACTGTACTGTGAAAGTGTTACCATGCTTAAAAATCATGGGTTTGCACCATGTGTGGCTCTTGTAGGGTTGCTAAACATGTACAGTCACACACGATATGCAAGTTATTGCCCGAGCGCTGACCTGCTAATATCCCAAAGACCTAACGGCACATTTCGGAACAGTGAAAATCAAGATTACACATTCGTCTCTCCCTCATTGGCGGTTCCATGCTACAACGATCGCTCCTATGACGAACTGTTCCCCCTTCCTCTCAATTTTGAACCTTCTATTCACAGTCATCAAGACTTAGTGTATTCTTTGTGAGCTCCTCTCTCTGTGGGAAAGATGCTGGGAAAGATGTGTTAAAGTTAGTGATTGGCACTGCTTTATGGAAACAGCTTGCCCAGGTGGGAGTGATTGCAGCTCAAGCAACAGCAAAAAGGGTGAGTGAAGCTTGCGTGGTACCACACTCTCCTCGAAGGAGTATTCTGGGACGTGGCGCTGTCGTAATTCGCAGTTGAGGCTTGCGCGATTACCTTCAAATTGCGCTTGATTGTACATTGACTACGGAGTGCATCAGGTGAAAAACCGCGAGTATTTTTAACCTCGAAAACAAGTTTGCTATATGGTTGTGCTTTAAGCATGGTGTGGTGTAGCTGCAACATTTAGTATAGATAACCACTGAGTTCAAGCAGATGAGTTAACGTAAAAAATCGGAGTACTGCTGGGTGTATGCTGACACTGTTTCAAGCACAAACAGCATAGTGGTGTTTGGTATGTTTCATCACAACTTGACTGTACTAAAAAAAAAATTGGCAAGGTTTCTTTTCGCACCACATACATTGTCTCTCAAGCATGTATTTTTGGTTTGTATGTTATGTTGAGTTCGTATTTTCTGTTGCTCCTTTATTGCTCTGTTTTGTTTGTTCTTTGTGTTGTACGATTTTCCTTGTGTTCATGCCTTTTGTCTTGATCTAATAAATGCTTATGCGTTTCATTTCGCAGTTTGTGCTGTGTCATTGAATGGGTGGTTTGATATATTTGAACTGTGTCACTTTGAATGGGTGGTTTAGATATATTTGAACTGTGTAACTGTAATCACCATTGTATATCCTTGGGACAGCTTCACTGACGTCTAAATGGTCGGCATCCATTTGCTGCTCGTAAATGCCATTTATTTTGACAAAGGCCCCGTATTTTGTATAACATCAGTTCATTCAGCCCAGTTTCCAAGAAACTTTAAAGCAGTCAACCTGTTTGGATACACAAAGGTCAACCAGTCAGACCAAAAAAGAAAATACTATTGACTGTAGTGCAGGGTTTGCCCAGTACAGCAAGTAAAGTGTATTTCAGACATTAGGGAAAGCTAGATCAAGACATGCTTGTTTCATGTGCTTGCTTTGATTAAAAAAAAAGTTATATTCCAAGTCCTAGGTCTGCTAGTTCTTATTGCATGTACATTTTTCCCTTTAACTTCATCTTATAATTTACGTTATATCAGTATTTGTCCTCAATTTATACTTAACAATGTTTTGATAACGAGAGCATTCATTTAAACAGCGTTAAAAGAGTGCAAGGGTTGTTGGATCAGGTAGGCATGTATACACACTCGCTGCTCAAGTGGGTCACCATGAAATACAACTTGCCGTAACAGCCAGCACTTAAGCTAACGGCAGCTTATTACTTTGAGGATGTTGTGTATATTGGGAGAGTTTGAAGGGCCAAGGTTCTTGTTTGGTTGAACAGTGGGCTTAGTTTCTGCATGTCTAGCATAATGACGCCTTGTTTCGTGTGAATTAACCGGGGTAGGAAGTCGCAGGCAACATAATTTTCAGTACATGTATGTGTGTATATATATGTATGTCTCTCTTTTAGCTGACTTTTTGCTGGAACTACATCCTGGTCTTTCTTTTTTGTTCGTTTGCCTGAAAATTTGACAAAATCCAAACCTTGCTCTTTTGCTTGGACAAACCCTTCAGGTGCTGTGAGGTGATGCTACTATTTTGTGCATGTTGAAATAGTGTGCAGGTACCGAACCTCTAATGAAATTTTTTAGAATGTGATGCATGCATCTTCATAATTTTATTTAATGGATTTAAGGTCTGAATAAGTATATGTACAGTGATAATAATAATAACAATAAATATCTGGGGGAGTGTAACATCCTAATACCATTACATAATTATGAGAGACACAGTAGTGAAAAGATCCTGGAATTTAGACCATCTGGGATTTTATTTAACGTACACATGCCTAAATCTTAAGTGCATGGTCCTGGAGCATTTTTGCTTCCTTGGAAAATGCAGCCACTGCAGACAGGATTCGATATGCGACCTTCGGGTCAGCAGTCGAGTGCCATAGCCACTAGAACAACGCGGCAGGCCACATCTACAGTGCAAGTAGCAAGTGTAAAATGCAAGTGTAAAGGCTGCATTTGTGGTCTACATCAGTAAATCGTTATGTAGTGAGAATCGATACCTTTATGATTGTTTACAATGTTTTCCATATGACGTATTTGTCAAGCGACTGCATAGCTTCTTTTTGGAAGTGGCAAATGCAAAGCAGTTAACACTCCTCTGCATGATTGATGCAGCGCTACAGACGAAGACAAAAGAACACTAAGTGCATAGTACGAGTACTGCCCTGTGCAGGGCCAGGGAAGAGCACATAAAACCCGTGCCCCCCCACATGGCATAGAGAGCGGAGAAAATGACCATTTTAAGGGGGTGCCCTCCCCAAAATAATGGATGTGCCCCCTCCCCCCCAAAAAAATTCTGGCAAGGGCTTTGGACCTGTGCACTCTGTGTTCCTTTTGTCTTAGTCTTTAGTGCTGATTCAATCACGCAAGCATTGCAACCAGCCCAACTTTCCATTTTTCTGCAGTAACATTTCTCTATAGGCATCTTGCGGGAAGTTGGCAGTGTGTAAAATTGATGAAACTGACTGAAGAATTTGAAAGTTTCTTTTTCATTCACTGTACACATTGATTTTGAAGATGAAATGAACTTGTTAAAATTAGAATAGAAATAAATGAAATAGCACTTCGTATGGCACAAAGCGTAGTTTTATGAATCAATAACTTTTTTCATTGCTTTGAATAAGTCAGCTATGCCAAATAGCAGTTCATATGGTGCGAAGTGCAGTTGTATGCATCAATAACTTCCACATTGCTTTGAATCTGTCAGCCGAGAATTCATTAGCAAAGCTAACGCATATTGTGCGCCATCTGGACGAGCATACCACTTCTCTTGAAGTCATCACACTTCTTTTTAATTGCTCATTATAAACATTGCGATTAGCCCCATGCAATAGTGACTTTCTAAGATATGTTGATTTAACTAGCTGCGTACTACTTACTGTGATTATCTACTTATGGCAGCCACACCTCAGTGGTGGCAAAGCACAGGACACCTGTTTACTTATTTTTAGCTATAAAAACCCCCAGGTGATTAAAATTATTTCATATTTCCCTAGAGCGAAGTGCCTCACAATGATATCTTTGTTTTGGCATGTGCAGCCCGAAAACTTAAATAAAAAAAAAATTCACTTCAGCCATACAGCAAAAATCTAAGAGCTTTTGATTGACATGTGCTGCTTCAGATATTTCTCGAAAGTGGAATGAAACTTTGTGGAGTCACAATAATTATTTTTATTTTTTCCTTTTAACTGTAACCACAGCCTACAGTACCCGTCAGCAATATCAATGGTCTCAAGTGCACTTCACTTATACCCAAAAAATTTGCTAGTTTTTGTTAATGTGTACCTGTTTCATACTTGGCAAGCAGCAAAACTTCTGTTGACATAGAGAACTGAGTGAATTTTTTATTCATATTTGTGTACTTCATTAAGGTTACAGGAATGTGCGTGGAAGATATGTCTATCGCAACCTGTAGCTTGTTTGCGTACACTCGGGTTGTATGTGTTGTATGAATGTGCGAAAGTACCGCTCATACTTTTAGCTAGTTACAAAGTGGCATTTAGTGTGGAAGAAAGTACGGCGTCCAGATAAAAAAAAGAAATATTCAATACAGTAATCAAATGAAAAGTTGTGTTGTGGTGAAAAAAGTTGTTGCAAACCTTATTTGTGCATTTTTAGCAGAAGCTGCACCCTCTGTTAGTTTGGTACGTGTGGGTCACATAAAAAATAACTGCTCAAGCATGATATGTCTTCTCTTGCAGTTGGCATTTGTGCCATATATTTCTTTTGTGGCCGTGTATGCTATTCCTAATTTGTTCTACAGCAAATTTTAAGCAAACCACTTGACCTTCTGTCGTTTTAGAGAATAGCCTTGTGTGCTTTATTGCAAAACTGTCAGATCACTTGCTGGCAGCGTGCAGTTACCCTTGCTACTCAACCTTGACTCGTGACGTCTCAAAGGTTTGGCCGGCCCGGCGTGGATTGTACCATTCAACATGTGTTGGAGTATGCTGTGATACAGATTTTATTTTTGGTGAACGAGGTGAGGCTGTTTCACTTACTCGGCATGTTTCAAAATAAGTTTGAGGAAGTGCTCCTATTGTAATGCGGAAGTCGGATAACAGCGGTCTTGCCTGGCCTCAATGGATACGTGTTGTTTTTCATTCAGGGTGCTCTGATTAGCGTGTGTGCAGATGATACTCTCCACCTCTGGAATCTGCGCCAGAAGAAACCCGAGGTGGTGCACACACTCAAGTTCCAAAAAGAACGGCAAGTGTTTTTTTTCCCTGCTATGCTTTGCATCTATATCCCCTTCGGGCGCGAGTCATGATGCACTGTGTGGAAATGCATCAAATGTGCATGGCATGATTTTAAGGCACTCAATATTACATTTCAGGAAAGAAAATGAAGGAATGTGTTGTTTTTTGTTAGTTTGAGTAATTAATGGTAATTAGCATATAATTAATTATATAATTACTGTTATTAGTCATCTTCATTTCTTGCTTAAAAAGACCAAATATTAGGCCCAAAATGCATGCATAGTTTGATTTGTGGTTGCACTCATTTGGAACAAAAAAAAAAAAAAAACTCTTTACGTTGGTTGTGAACACTCTAGTGTTTCTAGCAAAGTGATCCTTGGCAGCAATACTCAGCGCAACAAACTTAAGTGATTGCTGTGAAGCCTGCATGAATGTGCACGCTGAGTTTCAATCCATCTGAAGAAACATGCTGTATGTGACATTTCTCTGAATTTGATGTGTATAATTGTACACACCGCCGCCGAAGGGGATAATAATGATATATGAGCATGGCTTACACTAAATAGATGTGGAGGTTCCTGTATGAGCTAAGTAACAAGAGCGTCTGGGGTACACAGGCAAGGAAAAAAATAAACGCAGATAATTATTTCAGTTGAATTTGTAACTCGCCCTTCTTCATAAACACTCAAAAGAGCCATTCTTATTGTAAAACAAGTTTTAGGGAGCCAGGAAAGACAAACGAACTGGGCATCAGCTTGTGATTGTGTGGATTTCGACAGCATCTTCTTCAGCTTTGTTGTCTTTTTAGTTGTGTACTAAGGATCCAATGGCTGAGCTTGACAACTTTTGAGACGCTTCTGCTGAGCCATAGTGACGTAATTATGAAAAAACGATTTTCAATTCTTCATGACAAACTGATGTTGATAGCAGTCCCATTCTGTTCATGACTTTCGTGTATATGCTTCTGTGAACCATTTCTCTTTCAATGGTTAAATATTATCAAAGAGATGGATCGCAGCCAATACAGCTAACCGTTTTTCTATTCTTTTTCTAGGATCACCCATTGTCACCTGCCATTCAGGAGCAAATGGCTGTACATTGGCACCGAGCGTGGGAATTTGCACGTAGTGAACATAGAATCGTTTACACTCTCTGGCTATGTCATCAACTGGAACAAGGCTATAGAATTGTGAGTGTGCTTTGCCAAGCTTCAACAAGACACTCGAGAGAACTTTTGAATTTTCGAGCCAGTCATTACCAAAAAGGCCACCCGTGGTTAACTGTCCTTTTAAGTGCAGAGCACTTTATGGGGGACCTGGGCTGTCATACGGCGTCATCATTTCTTGTAGCTTGGTAGAACGGTAGAAAACCCACGTGTAGCGTAGTAGTCTACACTGAGCAAGTGCTCGCTCCAAGAAGACGATGTGTTCCTGGTGTTATTCGAGCGCTTTAACTATGACATCAAGTGCAGAGCACTTTAGGGGCCCAGTCTGCTGTATTCTGTTGTGTGCTGTCGATCATTGGTGTAATACGGTCAGAACGACGTATAATAATAGAAAAAAAGGAAATAAGTGATAAATAGAAATGCAGAGAAAGAAAGAAAAAAATTCAAAAATGGAAATAAATTGTACACAAAAAGAGGGGAAAAAACGCAGTAAAACTGTGATAGATAAAAAGAAAGAGAGGAGGAAAGAAAGCGAAAATCGAAAAGAAACAAAGAAAGCTGCCTAGCTCTGCATTTCGTTCGTGCTTGGCAACACCAGTGCAAAGCTGCGTTATTATCATTTTTTGTTTACTACAAACACACTCAGTCTCCCTAACGTGTCAAAAAGGTGTGATATCCCAGGCATTCGAATTGCAGAAACAAAAAATTGTGTGTATGCGTTGTTTATTACAGCTCTATTAAGCACAACCAAAAATTTGCAAACGCATTTTGCGATTTGGGCAGCTGTTCTGTAACTGTACAGTAAGACGACTCACATCTCGCTGGTACATGTTCTGATGACATCAAGTTAATTTAAGCCCCATAACTGTACAGTCAAACGACTTACATCTCGCTGGTACATGCTCTGGTGACATTAAGTGAATTTAAGCTCCCATAAAGTGCAGGGAGCAAGCGGGCCGTATTAATTTATTCGATTGCAACAAAAGGGTACTAATAAAAAATATGGAAGCTTGTGAAGCACAGTTCAATAATAAGCGAAGTCCTCTAATGCCTGCTGTTCAGAAAGGATTTATGCATGGTGTTGCTGTTGCTCCATCTACACAGATCTCGCAAGACTCATCCCGGTGCGGTGGTTCACGTCAGCGACAACCCTGTGGACCATAATAAGGTGGGTGCTCTGGCTTGTCTTATTTTTCTACTTTTTTTTTGTCCCCTTAGAACTTCTATTTTAATTTAATTTAATTCTATTTAATTCATTCTCTTGGGAAAGGCTCGAATATGACCAACACATCACCACCCGATAATAAATCTATGAAAGCTTCCCTCTTCACAGTCACAACCTCTCTAGATGTTCCATTACTTTAGTTATCATATAGCCTTCACAGTAGTTGGGCAAGTAAGTTCTGGTATGGTTGCTGAAAGCTATGTCAAATGCCAAGTGGGGGCCACAAAAGTCACGGCTTCAAAAGTCTGCACTAGAGCTGACAGTGCTTTTTTGTCAATGTTTCATATAGATAGGGATAAGCATGACATGGGCACTTCTGACTCACTGTTTCTTATGTGTGGGATGTGAGAAGAAACATTGTGATGACCTGTAGCAGCATATCAGTACACTTGAGTGCACCCATTCTTTGGCCATATCTCCTTTGCAAGTATGGACTGTGTGTACAAAAAAAAAAAACACATCCGAGCAATTACCTGGCCTTTTATTCTGTTATCCCTGTGTCCTCATTCTAAGCATTTTGGCACAGATAGAATGTGTTGCTTGCTTCTGGCCACTACCTAAAAATAAGTGCAGTCCACCATGGTGGGTGAGTGGTTAGGGCACTCGGCTGCTGACCCGAAGGTTGGAGGTTCGATTCCGGCTGTGGCGGTCACATTTGGGTGGAGGTGCAATGGAAGAGGCCCGTGTACTGTGCGATGTTGGTGCATGTCAAAGAACACCAGATGCTCAAAGTTTCCGGAGCCCTCCACCATGGCGTCTCTCATAATCATTTTCTTTGTTCTGAGATGTAAAGCAGTAGATATTAAGAATGAGCTCATTCTACTTGGTACTGTCAGTTTTTTGTTGCACGAGGCGCTAAGTTTTACTATTGAGGTTTCAGTAAGTTATCCTTCTGAGGCATTCTACCTAGCTGCTGGGAATGCGTACGTTTGTTTGCCAAAATGTGTTCGCAGGAAACTTATTTTTGCGAGGTGCTGCAAATTTTATTTGTAAGGCTCTCCCAAATCGTTCTTGTGAGACACTTAAGGCCCATATTTTTAACTGAGCCTCAGCACTATATGGCGGGTTCATCGTTGCTGTGCTGCTTTTGCGTTCAAGCTGCGCAGCACATTTAAAACTCTTGTTCATCCTTGTGCATTGACAGAGATGGATTGCAAGAGAGCATTGTGCATTGTGTGCGCCCCGAAGCACTGTGTCCAGTTGTTGGCTGAGCACAAATTCAGGCATGTTTCCTCATGCACACACGGCTTTGTGCATGCATATTGGCCTTATGAGTCGGCGCTCGTGCGGCTGTGAAGCATCTGACCAACTTTCTTGTTGTCTTCTATGCGCTAGTTAAACCCTGTAATGCCTACGAATAGTTATGACTTCAGAAAAAAATCTGAGAAAATATTGACTGTTTTTGCTCTTCTTGTACAATTCATTTTAAGAAAAATATGAATGAAATTTCGTTTGAGGCATAATTTAATTGGTAATAATTACAAATAATTAAAACTGTCCTATAATATGTAAGTCATTGTATTGTCAGCGCCGAATGAAACCCAAACAGCAGAAAGCCTTTGCGTATACCATCGTGAAGGCTTGCCGCTGTTTGGGCTTCATTTGACACTGATAGTACCTTCTTCATAACATGTCAAACCTGCAACAGCTGCTTATCATGACATCTATAGTACCTTTATTGACGTATCATATTCAATGTACCAAATATGATACAGTGGGCATTACAAGAATGATACATAGTTGTATGCATTCGGTAAATTGGCATGTCCTCGTATTAAGTAACTGTTGGGAGTGCTGTGTTAATGTCTTGCTACGTAAACACAACCTGCCTCGAGTTGTGTTTCTCGGGTGACCACTTGTTTTTCCAAGTGTACAAAAAATGAGAAATAGCCAACAGTGTTTCCGTAACGGAAGTGTACTTGGAGCTCCAATGCATGCTTTGCGACGAAACTGAAGAATTAAAAAACAATATAATAGCGTGTTTTGTTGCCTGCATATAATCAACAATGCTGGAAAATACAAGCAAGAATTTATTAAATAGGTGTGCAATTTTATCAGTGGATAAATCTACCCTTCCATATCAGTCCCAGCACATGATGCCGCCTTTTACAAAGCATTGGTAACCACCACTGGTTCCACATAGGCCCTCACATACACGTGTAGTTGAGCGAGTGTAATGACTAGAAGCAAATGCTATTTTTGGGGTGCATTTATAAATAAATAAATAAATTAATTTTAATTTTTTTATTGCCTCTGTCTTTTGTCATCATCTAAGAAGGAATCATTGAGAAGTTTTGTGGTAGAAAGTTTTGCTAAAAACAACATTTTGGCAAGGAGGATATGTGCATGTACAGTGATACCAGCTAGAGACAGAGCATGCAACTTTAGCTTTGCATACTTTCGTCAGGCATATTGCTTCTAGACATTTTTATACAAATAACTTCAAGGAAGGCAACAAATTCTTGCCTGTTTTGGTTGGAGCACCATATGAAGTTGAAGTGAAGTTATTGTTAAGTTACTATGGCAGGTGGGTTAAATGACATAAGTGCTGCCTTCATTAGAAGATATTAGCTGCATGGGATTTTTTTCTTCTAACATTTTAAATAATATTTTGCCTCTTAACATCGCTAAAATTTTACCCTTGCTTGTGTAAGCATGCTGTTTAATACGGTGTTGTCTATTGCTTTTGAAAGTGTGCTGTCGAATGAACATAAGCCAAATAAAAAGTGTCTTTGTTACGCATTTAAATGAAGCTATTGCAACCTTTCTCAATTTTTACTCAACAAAATTGCACATTTGTTTTCTGCACAGCTGCTCGTCGGCTTTGAGACGGGAGCATTGGTTCTCTGGGACTTGCGCAATCGTTCTGCCGATGCAAGATTTCAACACTCTGAGGTGATTACTGGATGGAATGTGTGTCTTGTTTGTATCAATACGACTAGCCATTGGCAAGAGAAATTTAGTCTGTAGCCTAATTATGTTGGATGTTTCTAGAGACAGGTTCTTGTAGACACATTTTTTGAAATGCAGTACTGAAATATTTTTTGGAAATATCGTTACTCATGTCAACAAAACTCGCGTATGATTTAGCTATTAGTTTGTCAGTATAACATGACAGGTTTCTTGTACAACTACATACTGCTCTCTATCAGGTTGGTGGCGAAGATGTTGCATTTGTGGAAAGGCTTGCTGAGGCGTGAGATTTTCTCGATCAACGCCCTTAACTCATTACGCAGAAATGGAAGTGGTGCCTCGGCATTATAGCCGGTGTTTGTTCGATGAATTAGATGGCCATACCTGGGTGACACTTGTGGCTTGAATCCATTCATTTGACAATTCTTGGGTCTCATCAGATGTTCCTGGCAATTCCAAGTCTTGTCTTCTCATGGCAGTCCAGTGAAGTACCTAGTTGTGTGCACTCAATACTGTTGTGCCAACATTATTCAATGCCATAAAGAGTTTTTCTCGACTTGTACTGATTGCACATTTGCTTTAAACTATCACATTATACGTGCTTTTTCTCAGCATGCACCAATAACTTTGTGTCTACCTTAATTCTCCCTAAAGTGCAACATTTAAAGTTGATAGTCTGTAATTGGGTTTTTTGGGCTATTCTGTTGTGTCAGTGTCTGCATGCCTTTGTTTTGCGATGAATCTCTAACAACTAGCTCAGCCTTCTGTGGTTATTAGTTTCAATCCTAGCATCGCTTCCATTAATCCTAACAATGTACTGTAGTACTCAAGATTAGGCAGGTAAGTTAACAAAAAATTGGAGAGTTATTTTGAGTCGGTTGTAAGCTTCATACGTAATTGTGTTGCCTACGTACCTCATGCTGCCTTACGCCAATAAGAGATTGCGCCACAACGGTGGAGATGGCTCGTCGTTCACTTGGGCTGTTTTTTTCCCTGGCAGGCTCTCCATTCTGTGGCGTGGCATCATGAAGGCAAGCAGTTCATGTGCAGCCACTCCGACGGCAGCCTTACCACGTGGAACATACGAGTTCCTGCCAAACCGATGAACACTATCTTCCCGCACGGTGAGATCTGTCGTGCATTCCAACATTGTGTCCGTTGCCTACGTAGTTCGCGAAAACCACCTAATGCAGTGGCAAATATTACCACTGTCTAACTTCCAATTTGTGCCAGTGTACTAGCCAATTATACGTCTACATTTTCGTGGTGCCGAGACATTCTTCAATACCATGATGGCATTGCATATATGAACTTGGAAGCTGTATGTACAAAACGTTTCATGAGCACTGCTTGTACTGAATTCATGGATTTTAATCGGTACTTTAGAGAGCACTGTGTCAGAAATCTTAGAACGGAAAGTGCCTTCAGGAGAATTACGGCAACGAGCATAGTCTGAAAGGTGCTAAAGAAGCAAGATTCTCATAGTATAAACCTGAGAAGTCTTGCTGAAAAGTGTGTACTCGGAACACCCTGATCACATTAGCTTAGTGCTACATCTGGCTTGTTGGTTTAATATATAAACAGGGAATTTTCTTTGTGTGTGCAAAGGCTAATACTACGGGCTCATAAAGTTCCTGCATGTGTACTTTGGTTCAAAGTAGCCGAGGCATACTGGTTTTCAAGTCTCTGGCCTTATGCAGCCTGGGGTGCTGTGATGTAAAGCTATTGAGTTTCATTTCCTATTCCACTACAAATAGAGCACTTCCTGATTGGTTCAAATCTTCTCGGGCCATGCTCATTGCACTCATTCATCACAGAAAGCAATAAAAGCAGCAAAACTGCTCCATCACATCAATATTCCAAACAAAACCGAATTTTTTTTTTAGAATAGCGGTAGAGTGTCCTACATTTTGAATGGAATAAGATATAGCTTTAAGAAGTACAGAGTTTAGGTTCTCTGCTATAAATCAGGCCGTAGCATTGGAAAGACAGGATGTGAAAGACCTTTAGTGCATGTTTTGTCTTTCCATCATTTATAGGAGATAGCATCATTTATAGGAGATGCCTGCCAACCAAGTTCCCCGGAACTAGGTGCATATAGGTGATGATGGTAGCAAATTTATTTGCATGGCCCCATAATTCCTGCCAAGCAATTATTTCTTCCTTCAGAATGGAATTCACAGGAATTTTCTATATCACTTTAGAACGGGAGCACTTGCCAGCAATTCTGCGCATATTCAAGTTTGTTCAGCATATTTCAGCATAATCTCTGGACATTCATACTTGTCATTTTGACACGATAGGACTTTGTGATCTTCCAAAACTTGATTGACAGTCAAAATAGGGGCATCCTGAAAATTTCTGACAGCTTTAGCCAATTATGTAAAAGTAATGGCTTGAGTGGTTTGGGGAGCGCAAAATAAGCTAGTAAAGTTTTCTTTTTATTAAAACTGGCAAAACATTAGGAGTACCCAACTTATGCGGGGGCACAAATTAGGTGAGTAGATCTGGTATGTCACACAGTCAATTTTAAAGATGTATAAAATGTGTGCTTGTTCTTCACATGCATAGGCTTTGAGAAGTGAACTCAAGTAGTTGATCGCAGATTTGGTTCTAGACTTGATATCATTGTAACGCTGAGTCAAGCTTGATTTAAAGAATTAATAAGAAATTATATGAGAACAAATGCACAAGAAGCAAACATGATCAATCTGTTTCCTGTCTCATAATGGCAGTGAAAAGTTCTCGTTCATTGTAAATATTGTAAACATTGTGATTACAATCTTGTTTTCATTTCTCACATGATAAATAAAGAGGAAAATTTTTAAAATATCTTCAGCAGCAGGGCCACGCTCATGGCTTGTAATCGTAGCTTCGTGTTCGTAGCCAGAAAAAAAAGTTGTAGTCAGTTTCTCAGGACTCGGGTAAAGTTCTTGTCATGCCACGTCTTCATTTTAGTCTCGTTCACTGCATTGAAACAAAAAAAGAAAGCATATTATGTTCTTATGAAGGGGAAAAAGAAACCTGCCTATGCCAGTTTTTAGTCATCTTTCACTGCTCCATCACAGTGCATGTTCAACCGCTAGGGCACATCATCACGCTCGCCCACTCTTTCTCAAATGTTTTTTTTTTTTTCCAGTGCGGAATTCGAAAGAAGGCAAGCCCGATCCATGCAAGCCCATTTACAAGGTGGAATGGAAAACAGTGAGGGGGGCGTACGTATCTACAATCTGTGATTTTTTTACACCCCTTTTTTGCCTCTTTGTTTCGTTTGATGTTGAAGCTGGTGTACAACTTGTATTAATCTTATCCTTTGACCTGCATTGGTGACGCTAAATACAATGACTGTTTCCTTTTCTCTTTTATAAACAGGAAAGCACGACACGCAAGTACCCTAACAGAAATGATTTGCATGCTGCCGTATGCCCAGGAAAAGATGTGTGTCTCATTTAGCTGGAGCCCTTTTATAGGCTTTTGCATGCTGTAACGTTTGCCTTTGCCGAGTATTGCGCCATGCGTCGTTTCAGTCAATCGGGGATTCTCGTCATCCGTTTGGGCTTTACGGCATGATTAAATATGGGTTCTGTGTCCCTCAACTCTCAAAATAATTAGCCATGAAGCTAAGATTTGTTAATACTTACACTGCAGTGGGTAGTTGACACTGCTGCATGCTGTAACGTTTGCCTTTGCCGAGTATTGCGCCATGCATCGTTTCAGTCAATCGGGGATTCTCGTCATCCGTTTGGGCTTTACGGCATGATTAAATATGGGTTCTGTGTCCCTCAACTCTCAAAATAATTAGCCATGAAGCTAAGATTTGTTAATACTTACGCTGCAGTGGGTAGTTGACACTGCTACGTTCGGCACTTGTGTGTTCATAACTGGTTCATAAAGCCAATTATACAGTTGGTGGCACAATTTTGTTCACAAATGTGGCTTCCGGTGCCACAGATGTGTGACGTTACGTTAACGTTTTTTTGTCTGTGAGTGCTTAACTCACAATTTGTTGTCTGAACTGGCCTAAAGATAGTAGTCTGCTTCTTTTGGTACATGCTCGTATTATCACATAGGCTACATTAAATGGAACTAATGCTATTGTTGCACATACACTGGCATGCAGCTAATGGTAATGTAACTAAGCTCTCTACATAAAACGAAATAGACCACTATTTTATGTGCACTCTAGATGGAGAATGTCAGATGTTCAAGAAGTTTGCCTTATGAAGTATTGAAAGGTTTGTGGATATATTGAATATATTTTGTGTTCATAGAAAACTTAGAACAATGCTTGTGAGTGCACAGTTCTTAAATGTAAAATCGGAGCATTGTTAACCCCGGAGGCACTTTATCACATGAAAGATTTCTCATGATTTCTCAGCCCTCTTTATGAACAGTTTTTATACTGTTACAGCCAATAATTCGCATCATTTTAGTGACAGGTGCTTACTGTTATGGTGCAAATCTCATTGTGGCTGACAAGTGTATAAATTGATAACGGAAATAAGGACTCTGACAAGTGAGCTTGTAGCTGGTATTTGGAGTTTCTAGCACCAGCTGTGAGGATATCATTGAGTTAATCAGAACTATACTTGACAAGGAGATGCACAGCTATCTCTATAGGTGTTTTGATTGCAGTAGTACAGATTCTGTCACATTTGAGCTTACTTACTCCTAGTCTCGTATCTTAAGCAAAAAATGGATAACAGTAGCTTTTGACAAGTAATAATAGAAGATATGGAACTTGGCAATATATTTTATTCTTTTGTGTCATTCATTGTGTCTTGGCAAAATATGTGGGTTGTCAGTCATCTCAGTCATTCGTGAAGTCACCCAGCAACTTGGAAATATGAGTCAATTGTGGCTTGGTACCACAGCACACAGGAGCAACATGATGTGTAGATGTTCTAGACATACTTGTTGCTGCTTCTTGATCATAGCTGAAAGTGAAATCGAGGTGTGTATGACCAGGAATGCACCCTTTTATGCGTACCTTTTGTATTTGTTTGTTTACAAATTTTTCAATGTACCGTGCACCTTGCACAGTACCCATCTTTGGAGTATTGTGGGAGGTGCACAGTACTTTTGTATGATGAAAATAATGAACAATAACAAAGAAACAAGTGTTGAAATGAAATTATTAGAACACTGTTCAGTCTGAGATGTTCTGCAATAACTACGGCATTAAAAGCCACCAAATGGCATTGTTACTGGTTGGTATTGCATTGCTAAATGCAATGTAATGACGGATATCGGCAATAGCATTGTCCTGGAGATTGGTTGCTTTTGCTTCTTGGTTATGACACATCACTTTGCTGTTTACATGGCAACATTTAGTTCTGCTTCCTTTATTGATAAACCTGGGAAGAGTTCTGAAAATATTGCCTGTTGGAAATGAAACTTCGGCTCTTGGTTTTTTTTAATCTGCTCTGGCATAATATGTTTCAAATATCAATTGAAATATTTTGAATGCTACATGTCGACCCTGGATTGCCTCTTATATGTGCATGTTTTTTTTTCTTTTCCAGGGACTCCTTTGTTATCTTTTCGGGAGGCCTCCCCTTCGACAAGAGTGGCCAGACACCAGCCTTGACCGTTATTCATGGAAAAACCACAACAGTTTTGGAAATGGAGCACAACATAGTTGATTTTGTTACCCTCTGTGAAACCCCATTCCAAAGTGGTACGTCCTGCCAGTGTGTATGTTCTGTCATTTAACTCAACAGCTGACACACCGTTATCATTTAATGGCTAAGTGCAAGGACAGGGGTTTGATTCGTGTTTTTTGAGGTCACATTTTGATGGGAGTGAAAGGCTTGTATTTAGTGTGCATGTTAAGGGGTGCATGTTAAATAACTTCCGGTGGTAAAAATTATATTGGAGTTTTCTACTGCTTTGTGCCTTATTGCTGCATTTTGGAATGTAAAACTCTAGAATTTTTATTTTATCTACACAGTTCGTCATTAACTGTAGAGTGTTGCCTGGGTTGATTAGCAGCCAGCTAGACAGCTTTACATGGCTGGGCCCCAGACACAGCCCAGGCACATAACTTTTTAAGTGGCTTCCTATTACCAAATGGTACATTTAGTACATGAAAAACTGAGTTTTCAAAATGTAATGGTTAGATCCTGAATGCCAGATTTTCATTAATATGAAATGAGTGACTGTCTTTGTCAGTTTGTTCTGGTGGAAATCATTTTTATTAGCTTCAATGCAGAGAGCCTGGTGTCAGTTCTGATAGCACTTTACCATTCTGATGCTTCATGTTGTTGTCTTACATCGACTCATGTCAACTTGTGGTACTCGAAATGTACCCTATGGCAGCTTATCATTAGTAAATGTGTCTACACTGAATTACGTTCTACTAATAATTTTAACTGATACAAAGAAAATAGATTAGACTATAGCACAGTTCTGAATGCAACTCACTCTGTGTCCATATTTAATATTTTGTGTAATATTTACTGAAATATTGAAATGTACTTATAATAATGATAAATGGGACATGCAAGAGATCTAGAGAAGGTATGGCAAGCCAGCTCAGCTGATAGTCTGGAGGCTTGTATGACGGATATTTTGTTTGCTTGCAGAATTCCATGAACCCTACGCTGTTGTTGTTCTTCTACAGAATGATCTAGTGGTGGTTGACCTCACAAGCCAAGGGTACGTTTTGTGGATCTTTTTTATATTTCTCATGTGGGTGCCACTAGAAATTAACCAGTATTTCTACCTCTAATATAGCTTAATAATTGCATATCAAGGTTCATTTAATACATTAATTTGCTTGTGTCTAGTACAGTAATATGCATCTAATACAACAACTCAATGATTCACTAATTAGCAAAAAATTTTTTTTTCGTTTAGTGCTCTTTTAAAGCAATAGATCAGTTAAAAGACAGCACTGAGCTTTTCTTGATGAATTCAAGGGCAAGCCTTGGGTCAACTTCATCTTGTGGATGTGATGACAGTCAAAGCCAGACATGCTGAATCCAAAGGGGATGACAAAATTGCTAGGTGTAGTTCGATGTATTGGCGCTAGTTAAATACAAGAGTTACATAGTATATACATAGCTGCTTTTCAGTTAGTACTTCCCACTTTTGGTATGCTTTATCTTATCATACTACTGTGTTGCAAAAATCTTACTGAAACAAACGGTCAACAAGATTCTGCGTGAGCTATCCATATTATGGGACCCACAGCTTCCTCATTTTTTTTGCATAATAACCTTCATATTAAATGACCCAAAGTTCACGAGATAGAATTCCAGCCACAGCAGCAGCATTTTGATGGAGGTGAAGTGCTTGAGGCCCATCTGCTTATATTTAGAGGCACATGGAAAAGACACCAGGGGGTCAAAATTTCCAGGAATTTCCACTACGGCGTCCCTCATAGTCATACTGTCGCTTTGGAATGTGAGACCCTAGCAATTATTACTAGTACACCTTTGCATATTATTTCCAAGATAATGTTGCAACAGCTCAATATCAACAATTTTTATATATAAGTGGGTTCTACGCATGTGTGGTCATGTGGACAAATTCACATAATGAATGACATCCTGAATTCCTCACCCCAGCTGAGGATCACTTATCTATTCTGCGCTTAGGATACCTTTAACTGCTGCATTGCCGCACTGCAGGGCTGGGCAGTATCGAAGTTACATGCATCTTAAATACTATCTTAGATACTCTTTGGGTATCTTGTATCAGTATCGTTATATATCCCGCAAGACAGGTATCTGTATCTGTATTTCCGTTACATTCTATGAAGTATCTCGTATCTCAAGATACAAGATACTGCTGTCGCAATGCTTCCATGCACAACATTCATCTCAAACTGAACTTTTCAATAAAATGAAATTAGCCATATTAAGAATTTTTCAAGCAGACCTTTTTGTGTGTATGCATTCGCTGCTACATTTTGTGGGTCTACAACAACGAATTTTCGAATGTATCGTGTTATCTTAAGATACAGTTGGTAAATATCGTAACGGATACAATTTTTTTGGTGGTATCTTGTATCTGTATCTCAATACTTTTTGTTTCGGTATCTTGAATCTTATCGCGATACAAATTCAAAGTATCTTTGCCCAGCTGTGCCACACTACGACTCAGTTTGTTGGGATATGAAAGCATAATCTAGATAAACCAGGGAAAGCTTGCCTAAACTGATTGATAAGCTGCTTACATGGCGTACAAAGAAACTGTGTGACCAGGAGTGCATCCTTTATAGGTGGTGTTCTTGAATTCCACTTCTTGAAGGTTGGTGTACTTCGGAGCACTTCGATTGAGTTAGGTGAATGGGTTTGCAGTAAGAGGGCTATCGAGCAGATGAAAGTGACCAGCCAAGTGTATCGTTAGTCTCGCCACAAGCAACCATAGTCTGAACAATCAGGTTTTTCACTAGGGTCACTTTGCAGGAAAACACGAAGAGTAGTGGTTATGTCTAATGTGTGAGAACACCTTCATTCATAATTAAGTGCATTCGCAAAAACATATTGTGTTCCTGGTCGCAGCTACCCGTGTTTCCAGAACCCTTACTCGATGGACCTGCATGAATCTCCTGTCACCTTTTGTACGTACTTGGCCGACTGTCCGACAGACCTCATCCCTGCTTTTTACTCAGTGGGCAGCAAGGCCAACAAGAGGGGAGGGTTCTCGGAAAAGGTGCGCATATCATCACTCTGGCTATGCTATCTTTGAATGTCTATCCCTCTAGAGTGTTAAGCATCTTTGCTGTCATCTTGATGGGTGCTGGGTATGATGTTGCGTATTATACTAGTAATGTGAACTACCCCTTATCAAATCATGTGATGGGGTAGTTGGCTCATGCTTTATTAAAATGGTTAATATGCCACCTGAGGTGAAAAGAGCTCAGGACAAAAAGCAGACAGGAAAGATGCAATTTTTTTTTATCCTAAACTTCTTTTACATTGGGTTGTGTCCTAAAACCGTATTGATCAAGTAAATATGGAAGACATCTGGGCCCCATAACAGTTGTTTGCTATGGTAAATTTATTCAATAAGAAATGAATAACAATATTGAGTTGTTTTAAAAGTGCTTGTAAAATGCATCAGTGCTATCCCTATAGTTTGCAGAACATGCCACTTGCTTTTACATGTCACACTTCTTTATCATCTGATATATTAAAAGTTATTTCATGCATTGTATATTATACAAATGATTTGTACTGCTACTTATTTGAGAGTACTGTGTCAACTCTGAAAACATTTGCATTGAAAAGCATTTTTCAAACTTGAGATCACTTTGAAAAGTGGTGTGCTTCAGTGGTGTACTGCACATAATTTATTTACTACCCAGCTATTCTCACAAGCAAAGTAAGACTGAAGCAACATTTCTGATTTTAGCAGAATAGTTGCGCTTGACGATGTATAAGAACTTGACTGTTGTAACACTTAAGTAAGACTCGTTGTCGGGCAAGTTAGTTAACATCAAAGGGGTACATAATAGCGCAAACTTGGAAAAGAAAGGTTCGAGGAAGGACGCGGTGTGCACGTAGTCTTCTCAGCACTATGCAAGTCGGCTGGAATATGTCTGCAGATCAGCCGCATTGATGAAAAGCTGAAATGACAGAAGAAGCACACCAGACCTTATGTGAAATGCGGGATGGGTGTTGCACGCGAAATACTGCTATCGTGTAGGAAGACGTATGTGGGCAAAACTGGGCGCCGTCTCAACGACTGAGCCCGGGAGCATGAATTATCCTTACAGAATAAAAGAAGTTCACTCTTACCTGTGCATTGTCTAGCCTGCAGACGTGAGTGTCGGCTTCGTGAGATTAAGATAATAGGCAGGAGCAACAACACATTAGGGTGAGAGTTATTGGAGACGTTTCGCATTAAGAAGAGAGGCATATTTTGCATCAGTTATATAAGCCTGTCTCACTTTTTCAAAATAAGTTGCAGCTCTCTGATATGCGAGTGTGACCACTGTTAGCCGATAACGATGCACGCATGCGCAGATAGTTGTAATCTGGTGGCTTGTTCTTTCAAATAAACACCTGTAATTTAGTGGCTGACCTTTCTGCTCCCTCCTACTTATTTTTTCATGTCTTTCTTTTCCAAGTTTGCTCTAATATATACACCTTTGTTGTAACTATGTTGGGGCTGAAAGAGGTGTTTTACTTGAGTCCTCTGTAATCTAAGCAAGGTCATTTGGCATTATATGCCTGTGCTTTTGAGCCTTCTGGTTTTTGAACTCCCTGTGCTCTTGTTTGCTCTTTTTTTTTTACAGGAATGGCCAATCAGCGGGGGTGAGTGGGGAACATCAACAGTCAGCTATCCTGAAGTGATCATCACTGGGTAGGCTTGACTTTTCACTCGGAACATATGCTTTGTGGGTACTAGGTATACATAACTTGCATGTGACGTCACAGACAGGTTCTATGCACTGGGTACCTAAATGTAGTTGCGGCCATGACATTTAATGTGTTTGAGAGTGCCAGTGCAAGGGACAGCAGAGAGTCGTTCAACCATCACGTTTTTTTGTGCTTTCTCCACTTCATTTTGTTTGTCAGTCGCGCCGAGGGAAACACAAAGAATTGGAAGATGCACCGGCACTGATCAGATGTCACCATTTCTTGCTCCGCGCAGTCTCGAGCAAGAGTTACTGCAGCTTGTCAACTAGCTGGTACCTAAAGATGGTGATCACTGTGATGTCAATGCAAGTTTTGTATAATGAACATTGCTTCAAATAAAAGCTGTGTAAGTTTACGAAAGCAAATGTAGCTGATCGCTCTTGTTTGCACGTGAAGAGCAAGCTAGCTCAGGAGTGCCCGGTCATTTAGGTTCAGAGTAGAGCAATAAGAATTTATTTTTATTCTTTTTTTCTTTCTTTTGGAGGATGTTGCATTAATTTTTGCAACGTTTCTTTCTCACAGGCATGCTGATGGCTCCCTAAAGGTGTGGGATGCGTCTTCAGGTGGGAACTGTTCACTCAGTTAATACTTTGTTAACTTTGCTTCAAGTGCAAGCCATATAGAGACTGCTCTAGGGTTGTATTGGTTTGTGAGATACGAGCACTGTGTTTGTGCTCCCAGTAGGTTATGGCTTTTGACCTCCTTCATTTTACTAGCTCACCATGGCACTCCTGAGTTTTTGTTGATTTAAAATGTCATCTGCTTCAATGATATACAAAGTAATGATTTCCACATTGGCATTACTTAACACTTCACTGTGCATTTTTGTGCATGTATTTTTAGGCATGCGGAAACAGTAAACTTTATGTTTGAAGCAAATTTAAAGTGAATCTAGATTTGGTCAAATTGCATATATATCTCATTATAAAGAAAAATGAGCCTATTTATTGTGACCCAGCTAACCAGCACAATATGTATATTTTTAATTAGAACAGAAGTTGTACAAATGTCATTCTTTTTTTATTCAAAGGAAGTGCAAGCAACTTTAAATAGCAGCAGGATTTGGCTTTTGGTAGAATGCAAGTAGTAACCTGCAAAGTATATTGCTTTAAAATTTACTATACTTAGAGCCTAAAAGTTAGTATAACAAGCTTTTAGACTTAAAAAATTATGTATTTATTAATGGTAATGTGCTGACTTAACCTTGAAGTAGAGGCTTTGCGACAGGGCGAATTTCCCCTGGGCAGGTGTATTCACAATATAGTGGCCTTTTAATGCAGTGAAACAACCTTTACAAGAGGTTACATGAGATGTTTTATTTGTTCATTCTATACTTTGAAATTTTGAATGATTTAAATTTCCATTTAAGCAAATTTAGATACTGTAATATTTGTTTGTATATTCAAAGTGCTCAATTATTTTCACATCCTTAGTATTTTCTTATACATGCCTCCATGTTTGAACCTTCTGTACGCAGAATGTGCAGCTTACTGGTGTGGTCATGTACAACCACTGTTTTTGTGCCATGCAGTGACGCTTCAGGTGTTGTACCGGCTGAAAACCTCCAAGGTGTTTGAGAAGCCCAAAAGCCGTGGCAGTCAGGAGGTGCCGGATGACGACCCCTTTGCCGTGGAGAAGGTGGCCTTTTGTGCCGACAGTCGTTTGCTGGCCGTGGCTGGCTCCAGCTTCTACGTCATCGTGTTTGTGTTCAGGAAGCAGGAGGCCTCGGTGGAAGTGGACGTGAGTGTGCAGTGTGCTCTTCAGCTCTCTTTTTGTTTACAGTGTTCGTTACTTTTGCATGCATGTGTGCCTGGGTGCTTGCGCCTCAAACAACTGCCATTCTGCCAACCTTTTATGCACTGATTAAGATGCTCCCTCCAGTTCTCGATCACGCATTATGCAAGGCCACTCTTCTCTTTACCTTGCTTTTTTGTGAAGATTAAAGTGGTGTACAGCTCGTGACGTTCTGAGCCATGGTGCACCAGGTAACCGCCATCGACCAGTTCGAACCTTTTGTATCTCAGCGTTCGCATATGTAGGCGGAACATGTTAGCGAAGGGTGATTAGGCTAAGCAATGCCTGCCCCTAAAATCAGTTTGATATTGTAGCATCACTCCTGCATAGGGTAGGGCCAATATTTCAAGTCGATTTTAAGGCAAGGAGTTGGCTAGTTCAATCAAAATTTGCACAATGTTCTGTCCACATAAGTGGATGCTGGGATACAAAGAGTTAAAAAAGTTTATGGCCGCCAGTAACTACTTCATGTTACCTTCGTGTAGTTACTGTAAGTTGCGTAGCTGTCCTCTAGTTTCTTAACACTTTCCTGTCCACGCCTATCCTAATCAACAGTATGCTGCCGATGGTTTCAATAAACATTTTCTCGCGTTCAGAGCGCTCTGGGACATCTAGCGTCATCCAGTGCATAAAAGGAGAACTTTTTCTCTAGTTTCGTTTTTGTGTTTTCTTTTTTCGCCGGGTATTTTTAAAGCGCATTTTATAGACCTCACGCTAGACGTTTTCATTGTTTCCGACATGGCGTTGACATCGCACGTGACTGCCCCTCGGAAACGGCGAATTTCAACGCATTCTGATGAGTCTGCATCAGAATTTTGTGATGGTGGTAGCAGCAAAGACTTGGGAAATGACTGATTCATCAGACTTTAGCACGGACGGTGAAAGTGCATCAAGGAGCCCCAGAACGTTGACAGGTATCCACTGGTTAGTTCGGTTTTCTACTCCGAGCCCTTTCATCGCGGCGGCGATCAGATCTGAGGACATCCAGCGTGTTCTAAAGGTCGCGGTTCTTATCTGCAGGGTGTAAACCTTGTTTGGATGGGATCACCTGTTGGCGGCAGCACAGAGAGTGGAGTTTTGCGCGAGAAGATGGCCGGGTGTTGACCTCGGCTTTGGGCTCCGCAGTGCCGCAAGGCGCTTCGTTAGAGCTACTATGGCTAACATTTTTTTTTGTATAATATTAACTTGTGCAAATAGAAAGTTTGTATTTGCAGTAATGTTGTATATAGCATTCGTCTTTAAAGTGTATATTTGGAAATTTTTTAGGTTGCTTTGGTGCAAAGCAGCATCTATGGTTTTACGAAGTTTTCTCGTTTTTCTTACAAATATTTTCATTAAATAATTTTCTACAAAAATATGTTAAGAAATCGTTGTTTGAAAATAATACCATCAGAAAGCACAATCATTCTGCTACAAATTAATCTATACGTTATAATATAAAGCATTTGGTGTAGCAGTAAAAAAAATTGTTTACTAGACCACCCAAAAACTGCTTATTTTCCTGCGGACAGGAACGTGTAAAGTTATGGCCCACATTCACAATCTTTATGACCTAGGTGGGAATGTTGCCTTACTACCGCACGTGCACAATCATAGTGTGCCCGTGAGATTGTAATGCAAACTAAAGAAAAAAAATTGACATAACCATATGTTGGATTCGTTTTAGAGCCTGATTGTAACGCGTGCACAAATTTTAGGGCTACATTTAGCGACAGGAAACATTCCTGATGGCTGCATAGTAGTTTCTTAGTGTTCGCCTCTTAAGCTGTGAAAAGATCATACTGTATTTACTCGAATGTAATGCGAGTTCTTCTTCCAGTTTTTTGCGACTTCAAGTCAACCCTTGCATTAAAATTCTATACCGATATTACCAAAATTCATGTAAAATGTGCATTAATTAACGTAAGTTACTGATTTGTATAACTTTAACCTTTTTTTTATTCTTGGACACAACTAAAAGTCAACCGTCACATTATAATTGTGGTTGAGTTAGAGTCGAGTAAATACGGTAGGTGCAGCCTGTTACTTGCCGCAGCTTTGGATTCTGCAGTAGAGGTGATCTGTATCTCTTGCAAAGCGAGCTCAACAAGTTTTTTGTCTCGGCAGGAATCACTGTATGTCGCACTTCTACTCAGGTTCTCGAGACACCGATCCTCTATGAGGTCGATGATGACGGTGACTGTTCCCCTGAGTGCGAGTATCAACGTCAATCATCGCAGCAGGGATCCTGCCCCAGTGCCTTGGAAGAGGGTTGTAGAAAGGTAAGTTTTTTTTTTTATGTTCGTGGTTTAGCGTATATATGAAAATTGAGGGAGCTAGAGGAGATGGACATGGGATAACGGTGAAAGGGTGGGCTTCAACTGGCCACACTATACAAACCTGCCACATTTTTATGACACTTGTGCATCTGGATGTAGGTGCGTGTCAGCAAACCTGAGGTGATGAAAATTAATCCAGTGTTCTCCACTATGGCTCACCTCATAATCATATGTTGGTCTCAGCACGTGAAGCCTTGTCAATCCAGCACATATCTTGGTCTCAGCACATGAACACCTGCCACGAAGATGCTTCGTTTTATCCGAAAATTCGTTATAAAGATACATTTGAGGCACTGTACCTATTACAAAGCCATTCTTCGCTCACTTTGTTATAACCGTTAATTCATTATAGTAGTATCCAGGTTCGCTATATTGAAGTTTGAGTGTACCTTGTATTTGTCATTGTAAAGCAGTACTACAGACAACACAGGAACTGAAGAAAAGAAACATAAAAATGGGGTGCTGTCTTGTTTTAGTGTAGCTATTCCTGCGCTAGTTATAGCACCATTTGCAAATGATAAATGAGAACCAGTTTGCCAAGCATGCAGCTTAGCATCTAGTGCTCAGGTATTGTTTCCTGCCAGTGGCAATAAATTTATATGATGCATGGTACATTGTGACATGGCATCAAGGAGTTTCGTTGTTTGAAAGGTTTGCCGTATCTGTGTTTCAAATTGACTGCTTCCTGATTTATTGTAATGAAAGCATAACATTGCTGGTTGTAGTGGAGCATACGCACCAACGCGTATGCGCCTTCGGAAGACAACAAAAAGCCCGTGCTCTGCTTGCGCGAGAGTTTGTGCCGCCTCTGCCAGACTTGCCGTACGCCCACTTTCCGTTGCGACCTCGCTGCGACTTCTCGGCTCGAATAAACGTCATCACATTTGGTGGAGGGTGCTGAGATCCCCAAGAAGACCTGGAGCTCCGCTCTCGCAAGTTGCCTGAAAGACTACCGCGAAACATGACTGACGCAGTCGCCCACCAGCCCGTCCCAGCCCAGCCAGCACCATCGGCTGCCCCGTCGACCTGCCCCGGTGCTACCCGTCAGCGGGACCCACCAATCTTCAGCGGCAGTGGTGAGCAAGACGTCGAAGACTGGCTCTCCTTGTACGAACGCGTGAGTGCCAGCAACAAATGGGACAACGACTCCAAGCTTGCCTATGTCATCTTTTACTTGGCTGACGTCGCCAAGCTATGGTTCACCAACCGCGAAACCGCCATCGCCAGCTGGTCCACCTTCAAGACCCTCGTGACCGAAGCGTTCGGCCGACCAGAGGTCCGCAAGCTCCGCCCTGACCAGCGTCTGCGCCACCGAGCCCAGCAACCTGGTGAGACCTTTACTAGCTATATTGAGGATGTGCTCGACCTCTGCAGGCGTGTTAACTCATCCATGCCTGAAGAAGAGAAAATTCGACATATTCTCAAAGGCATCGAGGATGGCGCATTCCAGATGTTGCTGGCGAAGAGCCCGACCACGGTGGCGGTCCTCGTAAGCCTGTGCCAGAGCTTCGATGAATTGCGTCGTCAGCGTTCCATCGCCCGACAGAGTGTTCCATCACCAGATTCCATCTCGGCCGTCGCACTCGCCAATGGCAACGTTCACCAAGGAACTCTGTCGAACCAGATTAAAGACTTCATCAGGGAGGAAGTCGCCCGACAGCTTTCCCTGCTGCCGCATAGTGACGCGCCCACGACAAGCCTCCCTTCGAATATGCAGCAGGCCATACGCACTGAAATTTGCAATGCACTCCCTACAGTTCCGGCCTCTTACCCGTGCACTTCGGTGCCATCTGATCGTTCAACTGCTGGCTACGCACCAACTGCGCCGCCTTCACCTCTCAGCTACGCAGCTGTGGTCGCGCGGCCCCCACCGCATCCAGTCGCCTTATCGGCTCCAACTCCTCCGGCAGCGCCACCGGTTTACAGGCCCTCACCTCGCTTTTTCCGTCAATCTAATGAGTGGCGCACCCATGACAACCGTCCTATCTGCTTCGCGTGTGGCATCGCTGGCCACATTGCACGCTACTGCCGCCGCCGTCCCACACCTGCGTACGCCTCCTTTGGAACTCCTACCTATGCGTCGCAGCAGGCCACCTCGTCTGCATACGAACAGATGCACTCTGACTCGGATCGTCGCCCATCAACTTCTCGTTTCCCATCTCCTCGTCGCCGATCACCATCTCCTATGCGTCGTAGACCACCTCCTGAGGAGGGAAACTAATCAGTGCAGTTCCAGAGGCAAGAACTGCAACTTCTGCGCAATTATCAAGGCCTCCATTTTCGCCGCGAAATGTTGTTGATGTCAATGTTGAGGGAGTCGCCACACAAGCGTTAATTGATACTGGGGCCGCCGTTTCTGTGATGAACGCAAAATTTTGTCGCAAACTGAAGAAAGTGACCACATCTCTCTGTGGCATCGTGCTGTCCACGGCTAGCGCGCAACGCATTCAGCCCTCGTCTGTGTGTACGGCGCGCGTCGTCATCCAAGACGTTTTGTACATCGTCCAATTTTTCGTACTACCATCTTGCTCTCATGACCTCATCCTGGGTTGGGATTTCTTATCAGGTCATGAAGCTATCATCGATTGTTGCCGTGCGGAAGTGTCCCTAGTGCCAAATTGTGAGTTTCCATCGCCCGACCATTCACCACTGCTCTGCAAACTCATCGCTGACGACGACATCACCTTGCCTCCGGAAGCTTCAGTCCCTATTAGCCTTTCATGTGTGGCGCAACCTGACGCCACGGTGGTATTTACGCCATCCCCTGTTTTTACTGAACGCAAGGGCATCGTGCTCCCATTTGCCGTTCTTACGATTGCGTCTGGTTTAACCGTAATGCTGGTTACCAACCACTGCAACTACCCCATTGGCTTGCTTCGTGGTGAAACGTTAGGATATGTGCAACCTGTCGACCATATCAATGATATTATTCTTCCCGACGAAACGCCATGTCAGATTGCCGCAATCACTCAGGCGTCTGAGCCATCAAGCTCACCAGCCTTCGACGATGCTATTGACGCAGACCTTCCCCCCTCGCATCGCAGCCAACTTGTTGCTCTCCTTAACAAGTTTCGCTCTTCTTTCGACTTTCAGAAACCTGCTTTGGGCCACACCACGACTGTCACTCATACTATTGACACCGGCTCACATTCGCCTCTGCGACAGCGTCCTTACCGCGTTTCTGCCGAAGAGCGCCGCGTCATTACGGAGCAAGTAGATGACATGCTTAAACGTGGAGTCATACAGCCTTCTCAAAGCGCTTGGTCGTCACCCGTGGTTCTGGTAAAGAAAAAAGATGGCACCGTTCGATTTTGCGTGGACTATCGCCGCTTAAACAAGATTACAAAGAAAGACGTCTACCCGCTACCACGAATAGACGATGCTCTTGACTGTTTACAAGGCGCCGAGTACTTCACATCCTTGGATCTGCGTTCTGGGTATTGGCAGGTGCCAATGGCTGAATGTGATCGCCCTAAAACAGCCTTTGTAACGCCAGATGGCCTGTATGAGTTCAAAGTCATGCCATTTGGGCTCTGCAACGCGCCTGCGACGTTTGAACGCATGATCGATACCATATTGCGGGCCCACAAGTGGAAAACTTGCTTGTGTTACCTAGATGACATCGTAGTCTTTTCAGCTGATTTCCCGACACATCTTCGTCGTCTCCACGAGGTTCTGGCGTGTCTAGCTTCTGCAGGCCTACAACTTAACACCAAGAAGTGCCACTTCGCAGCCCGCAAACTAACCATCTTGGGACATGTCATCACAAGAGACGGTGTTCTTCCGGACCCCGATAAGCTTCGAGCTGTCGCTGACTTCCCCATGCCCACATCACTGAAAGCCCTAAGAAGTTTCGTTGGTCTTTGCTCTTACTTTCGTCGCTTCGTGCGCAACTTCGCGTCCATCATTGCACCTCTGACTAGTCTGCTTTCCAACAGCAAAGGTATATCTGCATGGTCACCTGCATGTGACGACGCATTTCACCAGCTGCGCCGCCTGCTGACCTCGCCACCTATTCTTCGCCACTACGACCCTACTGCTGCCACAGAAGTTCACACTGATGCAAGCGGCGTTGGTCTTGGCGCAGTTTTGGCACAACGGAAAGGTACCCAAACCGAATACGTAGTCGCTTATGCAAGTCGCGCTCTTAAGAAGGCTGAATTGAATTACTCCGTGACAGAGAAGGAGTGTTTGGCCATAATCTGGGCGCTTGCGAAGTTTCGCCCGTACCTTTACGGCCGTCCTTTCGATGTGGTCACAGACCACCACGCTCTATGTTGGCTGTCCACCTTGAAAGACCCGTCCGGACGTCTGGGCCGTTGGGCACTTCGATTGCAGGAATACGACATCCGTGTCGTATATCGTTCCGGTCGCAAGCATGCGGACGCCGATGCACT
This sequence comes from Rhipicephalus microplus, assembly GCF_043290135.1. Classification (NCBI taxonomy): domain Eukaryota; kingdom Metazoa; phylum Arthropoda; class Arachnida; order Ixodida; family Ixodidae; genus Rhipicephalus; species Rhipicephalus microplus. The sequence continues at coordinate 78,420,468 of NC_134704.1, forward strand.
TTCCCGATCGCCATTAACACCAGATGTGGCTTCTCTGTCACCCCCTTTTACCACCTTGTCACCACTCGGAAGACAACAAAAAGCCCGTGCTCTGCTTGCGCGAGAGTTTGTGCCGCCTCTGCCAGACTTGCCGTACGCCCACTTTCCGTTGCGACCTCGCTGCGACTTCTCGGCTCGAATAAACGTCATCACATTGTGAATACTTGGCCTGTACATGCATTACTCAGAAGTGTGTATCACATGTTATTGCAAATTAATAGAACATATACTTGTGTTTTCAAAATAAACATACCATAAGTGCTCTTCCAAGCTTTTGTTGCGATACAGAATTGTTTCAGGTTGGTGTAGATTTCTTCAAGTAATACAAGATTATATAGTAATAGGAATACGGAATCTATGGGTGTAATACAGAAGTATATTTTGCATCATTAGAAAGTTGTACTGCATCATGCGGGATTATGCAGAATTGATTTGCCGTTGGGAATTGTACTATAAGTTGAATCATCAGTTTGCTTTAAAATTACATCTTTATGTCCAGCTGAAATTGTTGAGCATATGAAATTGAGATGCTGCGCAATTGAGGACATGATGTAACACTCGTACGGAAAGTGGACATTCTTGCGAATTCACTACGGAGCTGATTTGACGGTTCCTCTTTGCCTACCCCACGTGCAGGCTTCTTCGGAGCACTACACCTCGTTGAATGTCAAGTCGGGCCCGCAGAAATGGGGCACAGGCTTTCAGCCTTCCTTGGTGTGCATGCTCCCATGGGTGCGGGGGGAGACGCCTGGACACATCACTTCTCTCAGCATCAACTCTACATACAATCTGTACGTACGGCTGCTCGTAGATCCGCTGGTCTTTCACCTGAATCTGTGGAAGCGTAGCTGAGCCATATATTCCGACTGTTTTTCTTTTTTATTTACAAGGAAAAGCTGCCTTTTATGCCCCCGGTGCCAATCCTTGCTTCAGTTATTTACTAAATATTTTGCAACACTGTCTCACCTCAACTCTATGTATTCCTATGCATGCAGGCTAGCGATTAAGTTAATATGCTATTTTTAACGAGCCTTTCTAAAGACACTGAACGACAGAGATGGTCCAAATCATTTGATCCCTGCTTCGGCTGCGTTTGTCACCCCCACTCGTGTGCTTTTAGCCGCGGATAGGACAAACTATGTGGAAAGGTATGCTTTGGATTCACAATATATACGGGACGTGAAAGCAGTGGGAAATACTCGTTCAGTGTGTTCATATAATGGCTATCGCAATAATATCATTACGCATTTTAGTTGAATGTTTGGAAAATGCAGCATTCGATGAATGTTTGTTGACAAGTACTGTGTAACGGGGCTACACCTGCTCTGAATGTTCTGGTTGCTACAAGCCTGCGCCAAAAATCTCTTTCTGGCTTCTCCAAGCCTGCTACAAAATGTACTTTTACCTGCTCCCGGGACTGCTCCAAAATCCATGTGCCCTGTTCTACCCTTGTAGGTGTGCAGTTGCTATAAATGTATGCTATAAAAAAAAAGTTGATGGTGAAGATAGTGCTTTTGTCTATTCACACCCTGTGCTCGGTTATTTATGTGCTGGTTCTTTCTTTGCAGTCTAGCCTATGGCAATGAGTGTGGCCTGGTTGTTGTGGATCTTTGTACGAAGACCTGTGTGTTAAACCTTGGTACCCCTGATTTGTATGGTGAGCACTTTACTGCAGCACTTGTTGCCCTCGCTTGGTTTCTGCTGTACCGAGAGATGCCATGTAATGTTTGATGAGTTAAGTGATTTATACCATACTTGCTTGATATGGTGCAAATATCACCTCTGTTATTTTTCCTCATATTTGCTACCCTAAGAAAGTACCACATGCTACATTTAAAACGCTCTGCGAGTGCACTGTAAGATATCCACGCTCTTTTTATGTGCTCGGCAATTTATGTCCCCAAGCTTTAAGCGCTCAAAATCTAAAAATTCATATAAAAAGGTGAAAGCAAGGTAAATGAAGTCCCATTTATTTTTTTCTTTCCTGAAATACCTGTTTTTCTCATCTATTTACCAAAAAAGAAAAGCCATTTGGTCTGACACATAGCTGTACTTGCACTATCGCTTGAAATGCCCCAACTGCTTGCCTAACTAAAGCAGTTGATTTGGAAAATGTTACTGTGTAATTTGCAATCCTGGGAAGCTTCAATTTTTGCTGTGATGCCACATAATTTCTCACCTAAAGAAAAAGCTACTTTCTTAGAGAGTAACGTGGTAATATACAAAAAAGTACTTCTTTTTTATAATAAATTACCCTTCCGCTATATCAAAAGTGCTGCTTCAGCCATGAGAAAACTCTCGTCAAGCTGGAAAATGCATGAAAAGAAAGTACAGGCGGTGACGCTACCTTGCAGTTTCCACATCGGTTCTTCGTAAAGTCATAGCGTTTAACCACCTACATCTCCTACAGCCTACGTCACATTTTTATTGCTAAAACGAATTACATTCTGTTTCTAGTGATTTTAGAACAAAGCATTACTAGTAGCAGGAATGTTTATAGAGCCAATATTTCCAAGACGAGAAAAAACAAACAAATGGCTTTGAAATTTGTGATGTTCTTCTGACGTTGAAGAGTTGCAACTCTCCACAAAATCTGGGAGTCGAATTTGGCCTTCATATTCTCTAATATACCTACTATCTCTAAGTGGACATCAACAGAGTTCTCAACAGTTTATCGCTCTACACTAATCTGAGGTCGTTTCACTCTGAAACTTTTGGTGACTGTTGATAGTTGGTGACTCTTGAGAGCCGTGCAGTCAGTGTGACCACCTCCTGAGGGATGTGTGTGTGCTGTCTACAGGTTCGTCTGACCCCTACCAAAGAATTGCCCGATCACCCAAACGGAACGCAATACTGCCTTCTTGTGACAACAACTCTGGTGAACAAGAGCAATGTCGTTCGCCTAACGCTGACCAGGTCAGGTCTTTGGTGCATTGCTTTTTTTCACTCGAAATGTTAAGCCTCTCGAGTCGCAGTAGATGTGTCTCAGTTATGTTAGGCACTCGCATTCCCTTGCTTGCTTAATGTTGTAGGTGCAAACTTAAAGTCAAAGGGGTCAATCAATCAATCAATCAATCAATCAATCAATCAATCAATCAATCAATCAATCAATCAATCAATCTTCAACTTTGTTGAAGTATCTGCACACTTAGTTGTAAATTCTTCTCTTCCAACCATCAATTAATCAATCTTGCATGTGCAAATTACATTACAGCATATAAATTGTATGCATATGAAGATCCCAAAATGCAATACTACAAAGGGGTCTTCCGTAAGTGTTGCAGATACATTATACTAAGATTAGTGGCTGAATATCATGTGTAGATAACAGATTCTGGGTAAGAAAAAATATTTTGCATTCCTTGTTATCACATCAAAATGTGGTTAATTTTTGATAACACAAGTTATTGTAGTGCCAGTTTCAAAACTGACCTTTTTATTAAATCATTTCATTTTATGCTGTGCCATATCCATATTTTTGAAGTCATGATTGGCTGTTCAAGCACTGCGACTGCATTTAAGATGTTGAGTTTGTTGTTGCTGTATGCTATGAACTCAGCATAAAAATACTGGTGTGTAATTGTTTGGTCTTCCTGCATAGGTTGAGCCATGATAAACATATATAAAGAGATGAGCATAATATTATGCATATGTTGAAGTGATGCCATGTCGAGTACTGTTGTTCACTAATCAAGACACTGTCTATTTCCTTCACCGAGTGAACCGTAGTCAGGATATCAAGTGAGCTATAAAAGTTTAGTATCTGTTATATTATCTGTGTCATAAAAGTTCTAAATTGAAACACACTTTAGAAGTTAATTAGCACTGGATTTCTGACAGGAGGCTTATTAGCATTAGAATTAACAAAGGTTAATATAATATGCATGTAGCAACCAATAACAATACTGCTTTAATTTGACTCTTGCAAAATTGATGGATTTGTCCTGTAACTTGGCTCAAGCTATAAAAGACCAACCTGTACATTCAAGGTGTTTCAGCAGTGACTGTCTGCAAGGATTAAAAATGGAATTTTCAAGCTGGTCGAACTTACAGCGCTCATGTACATAAAGATATATGCAGCGTTCGCTAAAGCGCCGATTTTAGGCAAATACCTAATTTATTCCTTGGTTCAATATCAGCGGATTATACATACCGTATTTACTCGCATAATAGGCGCACTTTTTTTTCAGAAAATCCGGCTCGAAGTTAGGGGTGCACCAATTACGCGGGGTAAAATTTTCAAAAATTTTTTCGACTCGGTTCTCGCGCTTTAAATCTGCACACTTGTCAAGTAAAAGGCGACTTTATCGTTTACCAATTAATTCAGCATAAAACAAACATACCTACGTACCTTTTAATGAACAAGCGAGAGCCGTCAACTGCACACACACACGTAAAATTTATTTACACAAAAGTCGTAGCTGTTCCTCCTTTTCCCTATTCGGAGTCAAACTCCGAATAGGGAAACAAAACAAAACTGTGGAAGTCCACCATTTTGTCCTCATATGCTGCGGGCAAGCGCTGGCACAAGGTGGTCCGCCTTCGCAGTGCGAGGCCATGGCGCCGCATGAAACGAGTTGTCCATCCGGAGCTGGCTTTGAACTCTTTTGCTTCGATGCCCTGCGCTCGGGCTATTCTGCGCGCCTCAGTCTGCACAATATCCAACGACACAGCACAGCCGCCTTGTCGTAGCTCCCGTATATACCGGACCAGTTGCTCTTCGACGTTCGGATACCTGCCGGTCTTGGCACCGCGGAAAGCCCTTCGTGTCTTCTTCGTCGCCTTAAGTTTTTCTTCTTGGTCCCTCCAGTACCGAATACTGGTTTCTCCAACGCCGAAATGCCTGCTTGCAGCCCGGTTGCCGTGCTCCAGCGCGTACTGCACTGCCTTCAGTTTAAACCCAGCCGTGTAGCTCGCGTACTTCCCCATGGTGGAACCAAAGTTCAATACACGACCACAACATACGCACACCGCTTGCAAAATGGCGTTTCTTTCTTTTTCTCTGATGGTGGTGATGGTGATCGAGCCCCCGGCGTTGTACACGTGACCTCCAAAAAGCGCGGCGATTTGGGGGGTATCAGTAATTGATGGAACAGCCGTTTTTTTTTTTTCGCTCATGGACACTTTTTTTTTTTCATGTTTTATTTCGACAAACACGTTGGTTAGGTCGTTGCACTTCGAATTTTTTTTATTTGCTCGTCGATTTGCCTTCTTTTTTTCTTCAGGGTACGGGGACCGCGTTCCAACTGTACCGCTGGGGGTAGAATCGTTTCTGATCACGGCCAAGTTCGGGGTGCGCCTATTATGCGCGGAATTAAAAAAAATCGAATTTTCCGCGACCAAACTAGGGGTGCGCCTATTATGCGAGTGCGCCGATTATGCGAGTAAATACGGTATTTCCTTTTCATTACTGAAGCACTAATAAAGAGTAAGAGTAAACAGTATGGTTTGTACTCTTTCTACAAGAATGCTTATTCTGGCTTTAGTGTCTAAAAAGACATTTTTCCATCTGAAGCACCTATACAAACACTGCTTTTTTTCTTGCACATCTTTGAGGGCTGAACTGAAATAAAACATTTAGTCTTCAAGTGATTTTACTTATTGCATGGTACGATTTGCTAAACTTAGATGAGGTTGCGAGGAAGTGCTCATTCATTTCCGACAACCAGGACCCAACCTTTCTAATGAAGAAGCACTCTGTGGTCAGAGAAGTGCATTCACTCTAACGAGGATATGGTTGTGCTTGTGTGTACCCGCTTGTGCCATTTGCACCTGTATACTCAAACCTTGTTATAATGTAATGGGATATAACGAAATAATGAATATAATGAAGTAAATGAAATTCCTCTTGAAAGCTCCATTGCGAACCATGCATTTTAAATCTCATTATAATGAAGTAAAATTGACCTGTAAATGGATATAACGAACTAAATTAGTCTATCAAGTAGTCTATTAAAAAAAATGACTGTTGTGTTAATCATATCGTTTTCTGTGGAGTTTGACGCTCGTTCGGCGCGGCTCTTTCAAAACTCCGCCGTGGGATTGGGAATTCGGCGCGGCTCTTTCAAGGTGCCGCCGTGGGATTGGGCAGGGTGCTGAGAGCATTTCAGAAGCGTGGTATGTTCGAATGAACCGTCACAAGTGCTTGCGCGTTCGAATTACAGCGCGTTTTCGCCGTTTGGAATACACATAGCTTTCACGGAACCACAGCGCGAGTTCGAATTAACCGGAAGTTCAAATTAAGCATGTTCGAATTATTGAGATTCGACTGTGTTTATTTTCCGTCGCACGTGTGGTCGCGTAGCGGTACATGGGGCCGCGAGGCGGTTTTCTTCTTTGCATGCTTGAAGATGTGTGCGCTCATCTGAGCATACATTGCCACAAGCTGTTAAAATCAATACAACGAAATGATGGTTATAACAAAGTTCTTGTGGCTCCCCTTCAACTTCTTTATAACGAGGTTTAAGTGTATATCTATTTTTGCTGGGGTGAAAATTTTTTAACAAAAAACACATCAAAATGTCTTTCCGAGGTTCCCCCTTTTTTGGAAACACATTTGATTGCAAATTTCTGAAAAGCTTGGGAAAATTTAAGTGCTTATTTTAGGGGCCTAAAATGTGCATTTTTTAATGTATGAATATTTTTCTTTTAGCTGTCTTGATCAGCCGAGTAATTACCTAAAAAAACAAGTTAAAATAATGTACATATGACTACAAAATTGATAGTAATGTTAGATTTTTGAGGCACATCTGCTTAGTAGGAATCCTATGTATACTACCACTTTCAAAATGTGATCTCCCAAAATTTGCTGCAAATTATGGTTGTGTTTTATGTAGTTTTGTTTCACAATATGAAAGGAGCGATACCTGGCAAAATGAGAAACCGAATGACAGCGCTTTCCTACGCAAGTTTATTATTATGGATTTCTCAAAACTGGTGCTGGTTTCAAATTTCTTCTTCAGTGAACATGCTCAGAGTACCTAATGGCTACAATGTAACAGCTCTGTTTTTTAACTAATTTCTTTAAAAGTTGATCAAGAATTAATAGTTGTTTAAAGAGTGATCAAGTTATTACTATAGGGTGTTTATTATTCACCAGCTTGAACAGTGTGTTGGAACGAGATAAAAGCAAAAACAAGCTGGCTATTCTTACTCTGACATTTTTGAGAATTGCCTGAAGTCCTTGCTGAGACACCTGGATGTAACTGCTATGTGGTGAACTTTTTTCTGCATGCCTATGCTACTGTACGTTGGGAGTCTTTCACAACCTGCAAGCTGGCTTTCCTACATGGTGAGGCTGTCCCCAGGCAGTTAATGTCCACATAGGTTGTAGAGTATATATAAGATAATACCATTTTGCCTCGCACTACATGGAAAAAAGCTGTGTCTAGCTGCACTGCTATGTGGCATAAAATTCTAGCTTATTGCATATCTTCCATCCCATTTCCGTGCAGTGGTATGCTGCCTTGAGCTGGGCTTTTTGTATTACAGTGGTAGCTTTTATACGATCTTCACAGGTCTGGGCCTATTTTGTAAACTTTTCTATTTGTGAAACTAGATTACCAATGCACCAAAATAAAAATAAAATGTGCAGGGCTATGTCCAAAACATTTGTTGTCCTTTTTGAACAAGAAAAAAATGCTAAGCTCTTCTTCTCTGATTAGATTGGGTGCACGTTAAAGAACCCCAGGTGGTGAAAATTTCTGGAGCCATCCACTACGGCGTCTCTCATAATCATATCACGGTTTTGGGACGTTAAACCCCACATATCAATCAATCATCATCATCATCTTCTTCTCTAATTGAACACTAGTAATCTTCCTTTCTTGGGGCCTGCCGCCGTGGTCTAGTGGATATGACAAACGACCACTGGCCTGAAGGTCAGGGTATCGAATCCTGGTGGCGGCGGTGGCTGCGTTTTCACTTGTGGCAAAAATGTTTGAGGCCCGTGTACTTAATTTAGGTGCATGTTAAGGAACCCCAGGTGGTCAAAATTTCCGGAGCCCTTCAATGCAGTCTCTTATAATCATATAGTGGCTTTGGGATGTTAAACCTCAGATATTATTATTATTATTATTATTATTATTATTATTATTATTATTATTATTGCCTTTATTGGACATAGTTGTGAAATTTCATTTCCTCCTACCGAAACAACCTCTTATCATGTCATATTGAGGACATCTCATGGACATTAGCAGGATTACGGTATTTGATTTGCACTGTGGAAGAAAGCTGGTTTGATAAGGTGTGTGAAAGGCGACTGCTGTGTGACTACACCGGCTCTTTTTCACGAATTTTGTTGCGACATGTGCTCTGAGCTTTCTGGGTGAAAGTGCTCTGTTGCTCAGGCTGTGCTATATAGCTGTGCTTTCTCATTGTGCGTGATATTTGTTTGTAAGACAGCTTATGTAGTTGAGAGGAATTTCCAGTGGAACAAGAAATGCTGCTTGACTCTTGTTTTGAGCTCTGCTGGTATAGGTTTCTTTCTTCCATGTGTTCATTGTTATGGATTAAGCCATTAGCCCCACTGGAAACTCCTCCTTAAAGTGGACTCTGATGTGGTTTTGAGACATTTGGAAGGTATGCGCAGTCATAAAAAAAGCTAGTCTTCGCATTTACATGGTCGTGACAGTTTACAACACTGCAGCAGCAATCATTTGAACTTTGCTAAAATTTACAGATGTTGTTTAGATGGGTCTGCAAATCCATGGCACGCTTTCAGCATAGAATTATGCAAGCACATGGCTATGAGAGGGAATGCAGGCAAAGTGCCTAATGTCCTTGAACTACATTCATTCACAAAACACACTCGGGTGTTACTTAAGTATGTGCAGGTTTGTAAAGCTAGCTTATCTTGAGAAGGGTGCCCTTTCTGTTTTCTTTTTTTTTTTTCATTCCTGCGTGTTTACTTTTGTGCTGAACGGTGGCCATGGAGTCAGAGTTGGAGTGAAAGTTCCATAAATAAGCCTTTCCTTTTTCCACTATTCAGTGCCAAATCGGCGGCCTTCGCATTTAAGTCGAGTTTGGAAAGTTTTCGTCCTAACATCTTGTGATAAACTGCAACTTTAGAAACTACATCAGAGTTCACTTAGAGGCCAGGCTGTTGTCAAGCATGCGTTAGTGGAGGTTCTGAAAGCAAAGCATGACATTCCGCTTCACACGCCTCGGGAGCAGAAAAGCAAACTTTAGTGAACTGCGCTCCGAGCCACCGCGCACACGACGACATGCTTTGAATGATTGACGAGAATGCCGTGTCATTAGCTCTTGCACGCAGAACCTCTGCTTGAACAACTGCATGGCTTTTGGAGTTGTACCCTAACGTGTAAACTGCGACCTTCTCCCTTGTTCCCGCAACCTTCTCGTTTTTTTTAAAATTTGGCTGTCTGTAAGAGTAATGTGTTTGCATGCAGTGCTGTAGCTACGTGTAACCTTTGTCCTGTTCCTCTGAGAGCAGCCGTTGCTCAGCGTATTGCCATAATTGCGCCGGTATAGCGTGTGTTCTCGAGCACTCTTATACAGTCCTAATCATGGCTGCTCAGTGCATTACAAAGCTGTCCGAAAATGAAAGAAAAAACTACGCAAGTACTACGTGGAACAAAGCCAAATGAAGCTACAGGTAAAAGCCAATGCTGGCCCAGTTCGATCTTGATGCTAATTTTTTTAGACTAGACCATTGCCTGTACAATATCGCATGGTGCTGGCCTTGCATTTGGTCTTGCGTTGGTAGGGCCTACATAGCCTCTTGTTCTGGCTGCAATACTTGGGCTGCTAAGTATGTAACTTAAGCCTTCCTTCCTACAATGTCTTTGGCTCAAAGCGTCATGTACCTTAGGTAGGAGAATACTTACCCACTTGTTTATAGGGAAAGTGCGAAACACTGCGATGATGAGAGCTTTACAATGTCAGGCCCAACTCATTTGTTAGGTTGTGCTGATAGCGCAGTGAGGAGGATCAAGCAAAATGAACTGCCCACTAGTATAAATTGAGAGTAACACCCTACGTTCAGAGTGCTTAAGCGTGAGCCTTCAGTTTTAACAGTAGAGCTGTTAATTCTCTGTAAATGCCCTTGTAGAAGTCACAAAAACTATCATCATCGTGTTCAGCGCGCTCTCTGCTTCATCTGTTGCTTCGCTTTCCTGGTACGCGTGCTCGGTGTGTGCTCTCCCGCTGCGCCGATTTGTCCGGTGTGGGATGCAATAACTCTGATGGCCGAGAGGATGAGTATATATATATATATATATATATATATATAGAGTGAGAAATGGGGAGACAGACAGTAGAGACATAGAGACAAAGAAAGGGAAGAAACAGATACAAAAAAGAGATAGAAAAAGAAACAGAGATCAAGATTGAAAGAGAAAGAAAGGAATAGAGAGAGAAAAAAAGTGAGAAGCAGGGCGAAAGAGAGAAAAAAGCAAGAGGACGAGAACGTGACTTAAGAACACGTAACTCTAGTCATGTGACATGTTCCCATCAAATTCACGTAACACTGGTCACGGGACATGTCCCCGCTAAAATCATGTAACACTTGGTCGCATAACACGTTTCTGCCAAATGTAAGTAAGGCTGGTCGCGTGATGTGAAATCGCACAACAGTAGTCACGTCACAAGTTCCTGCAAAAAATCACCTCACGCTAGTCGCATACATGTTTCCAATTAGATCCATTTCATTTGCAGGACAGCGACACAGGCTTGGGAGAGTAGCTTCTTTCTCGGAAGTCCGAACACTAGCTCAGCTGTTGGTTCCAGCTTTGCACCTGAGAATTCAATCAGTGTCCATTTTAAAGTTATTGTCACGCTATACACGTGCAAATATGAAACTACCTGAGCATTGAGCTGTTTATGTAAAACTGTTGGTTTTTTTTATAGCAGTAGAAAAAAACACTATCAATTCAACAGGTAACGTAAATGAAGCATGAAGACAGATATGCCACAGCATATAATTTTGGCTGTCACCTCTTAATGCCATGTTTAGCTTGGTGATTTGGAAAGATGTGCAGATACCAATGCTGCTGAAGTGTGTGACTTTGATGTCACTCCTTCATTGAATTCAGGAGGTTGCACATTTCTGAATCGCTTAGGAATCTCTGGGTGACTTGATTGACAGAATTGCTAGGAAACGCTTTTGGCCCACTCTATTAAAGTGATATCATATATATCTTGTATCATATCTGACCCAGCCTTTCATGTTCTCATTACCATGTGGTAATGAGAACTCTGGTGAGACTGATAAGATCATGGGGTAAATCTTTTATAAACTGCTATTTATCTGTAAAACACATTTTAATTCAGTATGCAGTGTCAGCTGTGTGAGAAAATCGAGTTGCCCTTTGTAAATCTAAGTGCAATGAAAGATGAGTTATACTTAAACGGCCTTAATGCTTTCATTAAAAACATCAACACTCTTGAAATATTTAAGCCATTTCTTTCATTGTAAACGGCAGCTTGTAAAACTGTTGATTGGTACAGGACGATTGACACACACCCACACAAAAAAAAAAAGGCACTGTTTCCATACTTCTCCTAAACATTTTTTTCTCTTTTTTTGTATAGTTCTTAATGCAGCTTTCTTGCTGTGCACATAAACCTTCAAAAGTCTCGCAGCATTTTCGAACCGGCTTGTGCAAGTTACACACTCCGCTCTATTCCCTTGTGCCGTGACCCACAGTGGAGAGTTCACATGCGTGCTCATTGCCTTGCTGGCACCTGTTGCGTGCTCCGTATGCCTCATTTTTTTTTCTCCTCTACTTCCCCTCCCTCACCGTCACCTCATGCCCACTCATCTCTTGTCAAATCACCCTCACATCACCTTCACCAATACCACCAACACCACCACCACCACCACCACCACTGGTTCCTGACTGTCCCGTGCTAATTGTGCCCTCCTGTATTGGCTGGGAGCAGAGGTCTATAGGTAGGTGCACCTGCTTTCAGAACCTTGAGAAAAGACAGCCCTTGTGTGTGTGTGTGTTCTTGTACAGACCGTGCATTAGGTGAAGCAGCGCAGGGTTGACAAGGTGTGGCTTGTGAAAGCGGAAAGCGTCCCAAGACGCAGATCGGACTTTTGTTGGACATGTTATAGCACTTTCTTGACAAATTAAGTTCTCAGTGGTGCGCTAATCAGGTATGCAACTTAAAAGATGGAGTTACTCGTCAGCCAGCTGAATCTTAGCGTCACAGTAAGCATTACTGTGATACTGCGCCTGTGGCCCAGCACCGATATGACGGGCCAGAAACTGATAAATCACAGCCGAAAGAAGCTCCTCCCAGGGTTGAATTTGGCATAGTGATCGTCTAAGCGCTATCGAAAAAGTCGCTTCAGGCTGTTTTTCAGCACTGCTGATGCATTACGTGTGCCTCGATCTGTGTCTCGAAACGCTTGTCGTGCACGACGCGTCCGAGCAAGCTGCGATGCTGTCGAGGGTAACGGGCTGCTGTGTTGCTGACACTTGTCCTCCTCCTCCTCCTTCCTCAGATTAACGGTCTGTGCAATAGCGGCACACTTGCAGCCCAGCCAACTCAGTCGAAGCGGCAAGCAGACTCCCGCCGCAATAAGTCTCGCAAACTTCAGAAACTTCCCAACTTGGTTTCCACTGAGGAACCACCCAGTTTCAACACTTTACCAGGTGGCTGAAGAGCTCGGCTTTTATTTTTTTACTCTTTCTTTCTTTCTTTCTTTCTCTATCACACCTTCTTGGGTGAACTCTTTTGTGTGGTGCAGGTTTGGTTCTTTGTGCGGTTGCATGTGTTGCCAATTTGTTGTGCGTTCAGTAAAAGGCTGCTGCAAGGCGTAGCTTATTTGTATTGATGTCTGGCAATCTGTAGCTTTGTCGAACGATGATAAGTTGTGCACCTAGTTTGCGTGTGCATTTTACAAGGTGTGCCAACTGACATAGAATAACCTTACAGCCACAGTGTCAGTGCGAGCTTACATCAGAGGTTGCATAAAAGTACAACTGTCTGTTGTTTGCAATGCGTAATTGCCAGTGAAACTTCTTTTCTGGGTTTAAAGAAATGTGCAGTATCGTTGTAAAGTTGAGGCCCATTGCTGATGTGGCACAAGTGACTTAATTTAAATTTGAAAAATACTAAATGAAAGGGCTTATGCTAGAGGCAGCCCATGGTGAACTTTTAAAAGTGGTGCCTTCAAACATGCTTGACAAAAGTCATATACTCAGCACTAAGTTTATCATTGAATTTATTAATGAATTGGTAGTCATTACTAATAAACATGTTTTAATAGCACAAAAATACTGGAGGTTTGTCCAGGCGTTCTCTTACTATGTACAGTTGGTTTCATTTTAACAGAATCTTTCTCTGTTATTTTTTAAAAATGGCTTTGTGTTAGTTATGATCTTCTGTATACATTGCATCTTGTCTTCGCAATTCAGGACTTCTGGGCTGTGCGCGTGCCCATGAACTCTTGTGGCTAGCTGATCGCGACAGAACAGATATTGTTTCAGTTGTTGCGCTAAAAGACAAGTTAGTCGGAATTAGTCAACAAGAATTATAAAGTGTGCAATGATTGATTGGTCTTGCCAGATAACTAGCTGATCACGACAGAACAGATATTGTTTCAGTTGCTGTGCTAAAAGACAAGTTAGTCATAATTAGTCAACAAGAATGATTAAATGTGTAAAGATTGCTCTTGCCAGATAACTGCTATGTAGCCAGAAAATATAGCAGATTTACAGGCTACTGGTGGCCTATGTAAAACATTTAAAACTAATATAAGTGTTTTATTTTTGTCATCCACAATGAGTGTCTTCTGGCAGAAGAGATTAGATCAGAATATAGATAGTTGAGTTAAGAAGATAATTCTAAATTCACTTGATAGCCTCTGCTTGACTGTCTCTACTTCACTTATGATAGTGACAATACATATTTCCATGTTGGTATTGCTTTACATTGCCTAAATTAACATGCATCAACCTTTCTAGCTGGTTGTTTGTGATCACTTTGAAGCATACTGTATGTCATGTTAAATGAAAAAGCAGTACTTTGGGGATGATGATACCGATAATTTGAGTATGCTGATGGTTGCCTGTTTAGGTTGCAGGAGGAGCTAGACTGCCATTCAGATTTCATATAGTCCAAGGGAACATACGGAAGGTCAATTTTAGTTACTTTAGTTGACTACTCTCTGCTTAATATTTGTACCTATAAGCAGAAGTTTAAAAAACCTCAATGTTTATCTGGCGTGTGCAGTTGTGTGCCTTATCTCTGGCTTTCATGCCACTGCACTGTGCGAGTGTGTGAAATAATAGTGGCAGGTCAAGAATGCAGAAAAGGCTACTTTCATGCTAGTGTGCTGTGCAGATGGTACAGTACCCTCTTATCAATATGGCTGCAAAGCGTGGGGGGAGAGTTCTAAGTTGAACGGGATGCCTTGGTCAAGTTGTACTATAAAAAACGCATGATGTTCATGCATTGCATACCCGAGCAGCCGAGATCCAAAAGAATTAGGACAGAGAAGGAAGCTTCTAGCATGAATGCATGTGTCGTGATATGTGGTGGCTTGAAAAGGGTAGCAATATACTGAATGTGCTTGTTACCTGGTATTCAATCTGGTCTAGTGTCTGATGATCCTCTTCACTTGCTGCCCGCCTCAATAAAACGTGAAATGCAAGGTCAGCACAGCAGCACAAAGATTCATGCTTGAAGTCTGAGTTAAGTTGTACCTCAATCTTACAAGTGGGCTACAAACTCCCCACTCTTTTTTTTATATATATATGATGAGATGGTCAATGCCAGTGCATCGTACAGCCTGTGCGTACATATGTATCAAGGGATAGAAAAGCAAATTATAATCGGATAGGCGTACGTGCACTAGTGTTTATTTCAACAGTAGCTTGCCACTGCATTCTCGATCTGTTGCCACTTACAGTTTTGTTCAATCTGACCTTGCCTTCGGGTGGGCATTAGACTGTGCCACTTGTCTTCATCGTGCTTCCAATAGCAGTTCAATGTCTCAGTTGTCTTAACCCTTGTCTTGATGAAACCAGTGTTGTTACGCGGCTGTTGTGAGGGGCTGCTCGTAAGTGCTGCTTTCTTGTTAGGAAATCCTCAAACACCTAGAAATGAGCGGCAAGGTCTGAAGTCTCCCAGTGTCGCTTATCAGCGAGATGGTACGCCCCACTTGTTCTTGGCGCTGGGTATGGCCAGGCTTTTGGTGTGCTGCTTTTTCTGTGTCACCAACCAACCACCACCACCACCACCACCTCCATTTGCCCTCATAGCTGCGCTGACCCGCAGCGCAGCGTTGCATTTTGGCCCCTCAGCCATGACTTGCATGGGCTATCAGTGTGTAACATTCATGCAAACTGTATGTTGAAGGATTACCAATCATTTTTGACTCCCGTATTTTCGCACTATGTAAAAGTTGAAATTCTTTCTAACCTAGAGGAAGTACTGACAAGTGCCAGAGACGCATATCTGCCAATTTTTCTGTGTGTCCTGACGTTGTAACAACAGTGACGATGGTCAGGTCTGGAATTTTAGGACCAACTTTAATATTGGAAGTGATATGTTGCAAATGTCTCGCAACCTTTACATTTGTTGGGTATTATCTTTCCATGTGCGAAAAGCGTCGAAAATGTGTGCTGGTACTCTTTTAACGTGGGGTTTGTACTGTGCAGCAGTTCTCAGTTTCCAATGCTGCGCATTTGTTCGACTGCCTCTGATTCAATTTCTGATGTTCTTCAGGTTTTGTCTTTTTGGCTGATGCTGGTACTGGTAATTGGGAACAAGGGAACTGCTACACGATGCAACTTTGAAATTCATCGTTTCCTCTTCTTTTGATTTGCATTGCATGCTGTCATTGTTAAGTTGAACAGTCACAATATTAAGGAGACTTCATATTGAAGGTGTTCAGCTTTGACAAGTTGAAGAAGAGCGTTCGAGCATTGTAATGCTAGTTTTCTAGCTTTTTCACTTTTCTATAGTGGCGATGTAAATGTGTTTTTGTTTGTAGTTTTTTTTATACTCTTGACTAGAACTAGTCACAAGCACAGATCTAGCAGCTTCTACTTTGGCAGTTAAAAAGACTTTGTTTTGTTACACGAATATCTAAGCTCGTCTACAGTTCTAAGTTCTACAGGTGGTCCTGCGTAGACTTGTTAAATGCATCTGAAGCAGCTGCTAGGTATTCAAACTCTGAAAATTAATTTTACGGCATTCAGGCAGATACTGTAAAGAAGGCGTCTAATGTTGTAGTGTTATGTGCAATGTTTGAACATAGGTAGAAAAACACTTCATTGACATCATCAGTGTGTTAGATGTAGTCCCTCGTGGATATGCCAGCACTGCATGTGTCACGTGACATGCACTCCCTGTACATATTTAGTATTAACAGTAGATGGCTGAGTATATATATTGTTTGAGCTGTGACAAAGTTGCTGGAGCTTGCGGTGCTGTTAGGACAGTAAGTGGAGACTCTGGGATGCTACGCATGTATTGTGCAGCGGCTGCTGGAATTTGCCTCTGTGAGCTATGCGTTTTCATGATGATTCTTGTGTGCTCTGATATGTTGTAGTATGACAAAATTCAATGTATAGGAGTGGCTTTACTGTGAGCTTTCTTATTACTAGTCTGAAAATTTAGTTAAAGGATGTCAACTGAGCACGAATTTTTTTTGACAAGATTTGAGAATAGGGACAGTTCAGGACTTCCAAGTGCTCGTATAAACTCACTACCTCTAGCCAGTACATCAAAAAGCTAGATATCAGAGTAAACACTATGTGCAAAATGTGCGAACTACTATCAAGTGGGAGGCTGTCATCCAGCTTTGTGTCCACATTATGTAGTGCTCTTTCATCTAGGTCAAATTTACACGTCCAGAAATAGAAAAAAAGTGCTGGTAGATAGCACTTTCTTGGTAGATGGCACATAAATGCTCAATTAGGTGGATGGGATAGTGACCATTTCTGTAGCTCAGTTAGTGGAGCATTGGACATATTATATGAAGGTTTATATGAAGTTCGTTGGTTCGGTTCCTGCCATCATCAAGTTGACTTTTCATTTATTTTGATTCGTCTTCATTTATGTGATAATTATTACACTACTGTTAAAAGTTAACAATAATGTCTCCCATAGCATCTTTAGCTTCACTGTCTGTTGGTTTCATGATATTGCGTCTAATGAAGAAAATGAGTCCTTGATCAGTCCCCCTTCTTTCGAGCTTTTTTGGCAGGAAGATAGCTAGTGCAGAACTTTTGAGAAGAATGACACACGCAGGACTGACAATGATCGTTCTAGGACAAAAATGCATGCCTAAGAAGTGCAAACTGGTTTTAGTGCGGAGTGTGTCATAAACCACCTCTACACATAATCTCATTATTATGCACTACAGACTTGGTTTCGTCACTTGTGCACTATGATTATGCAGTTGGATAGTGTTGCGACTCCGGGTCCTGCAGATCTCAGTTTGGTAGCGGGCCCCCGTCCTACGACCCATCGTCGAACAAGTCAGATGAGGTGCTCGTAATAACGACAACAATTTATTTATATGGTTAGTAACTGAGAATTCGGAAGGAGGTGATCGAGGGATCGAATACGAGAAGTCAAGAACTGTACAGGAGAACTGATGAACTGTGGAACTTAAATATACAAAAAGGCTTCCGCTTGTATAGCGCCGCATTGCCAACCCTGGGTGCATTCTCCGCGGCTTCAGCCAATACGGCGCTCGATGGTCTAGGTGCTCCATTCATGAAGGCGGGGAAAGACACCACACAATGCACGTGGAGAGGGCACAGTCTACACGATGCTCAAATATGCTCACAAATGCACTGCTCTGACGTTTCTCACACGTCACCAAGATTTCCCGCATGTCCGATGATCTTAGATGACCTTGGTTGTCAAGAACTCTTCTGGCAGTTGGGTAAGGTTCGAAAAACCGGCTCCCAATACACGTGTCAAACTTGCCTGTCTGCATTCGGGTAGGACAATGTAGTGGTCCGCCAGCATATTTGCAAAACATGCCACTCCATTCAGCCGATCATATGGAGAAATGGGGAAGGAGGAGTGGTCGACTGATCCCTTGTCGTCGTGGCGGGCTCCCACAGCAGATAGGGTCTTTTCCTTTCCTTCAACCCCACATTCCATTCCTCGTTGTTTGCTAGAAGGCGCGGCTTAGCTGCGAATTTTCGGGGCTCCGCTTCTCCTCGCATGGTGCAGTCACAACCACTTTGGTTTTAGCTTTAGCGCGAACTGCAAATACCATGCTGCTTCCGGTCTTTTCAGATCCTCAATGACCTCGAAAATGGCCCCGCTGCTTCCTTGTTCGCCTCGAAAGCCTTGCATAGAGTCCAGTTCACAATGGCCTTTCTTGGCTCGTACGTTTTCTTTGCGCGAACCAGTCCCGGATTCCTCGTTCACGTTTTGATGACAGGAAATCAACCCGCCTTAACGGCACACCCTTGCTTGGAATGAGTCGAAATATTTTCGTCCCGTTCACAAAGACCGAAACACTTCAATAATGATGACGGTCATAACAATGGCGTCTCAATTTGTGGCTAGTTAGAACTTTTTGCGTATGTATTGTGAAAGGTTTGTTCTTTTGTATGAGTTACTAAGTAGCTGCCAATTTGAGTATGATCTAACTTTTTTTTTAAGTAAAGGTGTGTAGCTGTCGTACGTAGACATAACACGACATTGTTTTATATCAAAGGGCAAATGCATGTTGTGGAGCCAATTAGATGCTGCACATTTATCCCCGTAGAGCCGCACGGTCGTCGTGGCAGTCCTTTAATCCTTTTATTGTGGTACGTCTGATCACTTTGTGATGTCTGTTTCAGACAAGCTGGACAGCTCTTTCTCACGGTCACGAAGCTCAAGCATGTCAAGTTTAGAAAATATTAGTTCCGAAGCAATCCTTTGTCTTAGCTATGCCGAAGCCTTCTGTCGAAAAAGTGGTGAGTAGCCGATTTCGCAGAAGATGCGAGATTAGGTAGTGTGTTAAATGACATACGTACATCGAGTTTTTGTGTACAGTGTTTCTTGATCTATGTTGGTCTACCATTTTTTCTGTTTTTGTTCTCTAGATACACTGAAATTCTAAACATAACAAAAGGATAAGGAAAAATACCTAACACTGGGAAGCATTGGTTTTGTTTTTAAACACTCTTTGCTCTTTTGAACAAGCTTCGGTATAGACTTGCTTACCATGTTGGAGAGGGGGCCGAGAGAGGACTCAAGTGACTTCATTGCTGCCATGTTAACAGTGCAAGCTGGTGTCCAACACAAATTCCTGCATATAAGAAGTTTATCGTGGCAATAAGCCATCAAAACAATTCACTTCTGAAGTTAAGCTGTAAGAAAGTCGTACTGCTGTTCTTCTGTAATTCTCTTGTAAATTTTGTCATTACTTTAGGTGTTTTCATGAAGCAGCACACTAACGTACATGGGCAGCTGGAAATAAAATAGTAAAGGACATGCCCAAACTTTTCTTTTCAAATTCTGTATAACACAAAGTGTGATATATATGTAGCTGTACACGTTATGACTCAGTCATGCATTTTGTTTGCCTT
Source organism: Rhipicephalus microplus (assembly GCF_043290135.1). Taxonomy (NCBI): domain Eukaryota; kingdom Metazoa; phylum Arthropoda; class Arachnida; order Ixodida; family Ixodidae; genus Rhipicephalus; species Rhipicephalus microplus. Next base: position 78,440,036 of record NC_134704.1, read on the forward strand.
GCACAGACACATCAACATCTCCTAGTCTTTGGATTGGCACCCACCTCGGATCTGTGCTTGCCATCTCCCTCTCTGTGCCCACTGAATCGAGGCACACGCAACCGGTCATTGCTTCTCCAAGTGGTGAGCGTTGTACTCATACCCCTGAATGCCACAGTGCTTCGATCCTCAGGCACACCAGGCTAAAGAAGGCCCGGTCTTTTCGTTACTAAGGAATTTTTTTTCCCCGTTTTTTCTGGCTCCGTTTTGTTCTGTGATGTCCAATGTTGCCATAAAGTCATGTGATACGAATCTCATAAGGCAGTACAGAATGTTTCGTATCACCCAAAAACTCTGCCATCAAAACGAGGGCAAAAATCAGGAAGATGACTCACTTTATTCCGAACAAAAAAATTTTTATATGTTTGCTGGCTGCCTCTGCTGCACCAGGTGTGAGGCATCATGAAGCAACCTGTTCACTCATTCCTGGTACTATAGGCGTGCTCAGAGTTCTCCTTCAGGAAGGGGGAAAGGTTCATTGCAGTGCACCGTCCCCGCCTTCCGTTAATTCAAAGTATGGAGCAGACTTTGTACCCCACACTTTCCACACTTTTAGGTGACTGGGTGGGGGGAGGAGAGGAGAGGAGGGGAGGGGGCACCTCCTCATGTGCAGGCCTATACCAGATACGTCTCCTAAGCTTGAGCAATTTCCAACGCTAGGTGTACAAGCAGGAAGCCCTCACCAAACGACCATGGCAGCCTGCCACGGTAACCGCCTCCTCCAAAATAAAACATGCCGAGCAGCTATGCACTGAGTTGTGCTAAAAGGCAATCCAGTCGCATGAAGTGTATTGTCACTCTTTTCACCTGCCTCTCTGATTGTAATCTGTAGCGTTAGGTAAAGGGAGAGAGACTGCAGAGAGAAAAAAGGTGCACGAAGACGGCATGCATCAAAGGTCATGCCTTCTCTCGGCTCACATAATCCGGAGAGCTGTTGAATTTCGGCTAATTGGTGTCATGCTTCTATAAGGAAGACAACTGCCTGGTAACCTGGCAACTACAGGCAGTCGGCACCCTACGGTGCCAGCCATAGTGATGGCTTCCGTGTTTGTAGAACCCATGATGATGTCACAGTGCACTTGGGAAGCAGCTGACATTTTGCACATACTTGTACTACACATTTCAGCCATGGTATATTCCAAATGTATGTGGCATCAACATTTGTACCAACTGTGAGTGTGTCACCCATGTTTTTCTGTAAAGGGACCGTATCCATTTGCATCTGTGTGTAAACCATTTTGAATTTTCAGGAGTGAATGGTACACAAATGTTCTTTTTATATACTTGTTTTATTGGGGCCTTCGTGTCATAGTACATTCAATTTCTACGGCAACTTGAATATTGTACGGAGTATCGAGCAGTGCAGCATTGCTCAAGAGGAGGAGTTGGCATACATAACTATATTCAGTAGACCCTCAGCTGACGGAAATCTTATAAACGGAACTGCTTCTTAAATGAAACAAGCACCTCTAAGATGACATGCTTTGTACTTTTATTCTGCTCTCTTGTTCATCTCTCAGTAAACAGAACTACTGTTAAATAGAATGCATTTTCCTGGTTCCTTCCAAGTTCTGTTCAATGAGAGTTTACTGTATATGTCGTTACTCTTGGCAGTTAGTAGCACAGTGGCTTGGAAATGCGAAGCTCCTGTAAAAGCTGGCATGGTATTTATTTCATGTAAAATGTCAATGCAGAGATATTGGTTTTCTGCACTCAACTCCCGATATATTTGCACCAAAGAGAGAGAGAGTTTGAGAAAGAATGTCTCACTGAAGAAATTGTGTGTTGCTCGGTGGTATCCGTTCAATGCAGAGCTCTTCTTCTGTCCTTTTGCATGCAGGGAGCATATTTCGGTTGAAGGGCCCCATCCTGTCCATCTCCTTTCTGGACAGCAGTGGCGTGCTGATGCTTCCGCTGAGTGAACAGTGGAAGGACAGACCAGACTCGAAGGAGCGCGACGATCGACGGTTGCGCAGTATGCCATCGCGGGGTTCCCGCATCTCGCCCACAACGTCCCAGTCGCTGGAGCCCCGGGACACCCAGTTTGTGGTGATGGCCTCGGAGAAGCAAGCGCGCATTGTGGCCCTGCCCTCTCAGACGTGCCTGTACAAGGCGACCCTCACGGAGACTTCCTTCGTTGTTTGTGCTGAGGTGCTCTCCATCAAGAGCATTGGTGAGTACAGTCACAATCTGCAATAGAAGAGTTTCTAGTTCTCTTCGGACTGATCTGGAAGTAGCTCCAAAAATAATAAGAAAATCATCAAAATGCTACATGCTACGACGGGAGGTTGCATCACATTTCTGAATCGCCAAAATGCCAAGACACAAACATCCTGCATAAGCATTCTCAAACTGCGGGGAAAGACCTGGACGCAAGTAAGAAAACACACAGAACGACACCTATGTTAGCGTCGTTCTGTGTTTTCATTGTGTCTTGGTCTTTTTGTGCAGTTTAAGAACATCACGTTGCAATTAGCCAACCGGCCACCCTAGACGTGTTACTGCTCCTAAAGAAAGAAATAAGGGGCTGAGCGTGACTAAGCTTACAAAGATGACTGAAGATTGTCGGGTATAGTTTTTAATGTGTATATGTAAGCTTTTGGAGTAGCCAGAATAGGAAAGCCACAAGGCTTTGCTGTTATGAAAGTACTATTCTTTACATGCCTTATTTGGGAAGTTTTACATCTCGCTTGCGGATTTGGGTGAGACTGGTGCGCCATGTCCGGAAGTGTAAATTTTTTATCCACATTGTGTGCTACTGATACGGGCCTCAATCGCAGGATGTTTGCCTTTCATTATTGCTCACGTCTCGGGCGTTCGATTGGGAATGCCCGACGTGCTCATGCCAGCTGCTTATAAAAGTGTGGCACAGGAGCATTTCACGTACATTTGCCAAGCTGTGTGAATGAAATAAAGTGAAATAAAGAAATGTCTAACTCAGCTAGACTTTCTTAAGCAATCTGTCACCAGGCTTCATAGTGAATTTTGATTACAGGGTGAAAGTTATGAATCTAAATAATTTTTTGGGTCGGTTGCTTTTTGGGCGTGTTGAAAGAAGTTAAAAATGCACTGTTGTGATGCCTTTAGGAGGCAAGCTTCTCTGCCACGTTCGACACTCTTCCACGGCCTCCGCCAGCATCCGCAAGTGCTTCGTACTCCGAACCGTTGGATGTGAGGGAGCACATTGTGCTCATGAGACGAGCCTCCGCCGTTTTTAGAGTGCAGTTTTAGGTGCCCAGTCTGTGTTGAGCAGCGTTGTGGTTGTCAGCGTAACCAATAGAACGAATGAGAATGAAAGAGAGCAAAAGAAAGACTTTCCCAAGCCGTTTTCCACCGTGATAGCCAGCAAGCCACTTCGTGCCAGCTTGCACTTCTATCAGTGCAACGCATGCTGCCTCTCTTGAGCGTGCATGAAAAAGTGGGTTGACCTGCGAGGCTTGGGAGAACAAGACGTGTGTTAGTTGAAGAGGCATTGTGTGTGGAACACTATATCTGATTCTTAGGTGTTCTTTATAGTCTAACGATGCGGTCACGTCGGCCAGTGGCAGCGGAAGTTGGTGGTGACAGGTTCACCATGTCACATTGACGTGAAGCAGACTACCACTTGCGCTGTGCCACCTCTCCTTGAAGCTTGTGAATTTGCTCAACCTATCACACAATCAAAACACCTTAACAGCTGCGCTCAGAGTTTGCATTGTGTGGTATCGTAATTGTCAGCAAATTTTTTTTTTTCCATTTTATTTTGTGGTACTGTCTAGCCCCTTTATAAGAGAATATAAGAAATAAATGGGTATAAGAGACACCAGTGTGCCTACAGTAAGATAGGGGTTGATAAGAAAATGCATACCAAGTACCCTGCTTATAAAGGACATCTCACATAAAATACAAGAATAGCTGCCTGGAGCATACCTCTTATAAAGCGGTTTAACCGTACTAGCATTGTAGGCTGTGCCTTGGGTGATAAATTGAATTCGCTGGCCGCGGTTAGTGAACAATGTTTTAAAGAGGGTCCGTCATCTCTCGAAAAAGATAACACACACAGGCACCTAATTTATGTTTAGACCATTGTCACACTGCAGAGGTTTGTTGTAATTTGTAGAAATAATTGCCACCAGTCTGTCTACATGCCACACGTGTTCATTTGCCACTCCCAAAGCTGGTGAAGGGACCCTTTAGAATGATATCAGTTAAGCAAATTTCACTGAGAAGCTGTTAATGTGGGGAAGCACTTATTGTTCCTGTTTAGTTTCTCATTAAAACGCTGCCCCTCATGAATTTCTGAATGAAGTAGACCCATGCTGACTGATTTTTCACATTCTTCCTAAATCAAGTTGTGATAGGTGGCATGACCAGTGGAATTTTAGTAATAGGTGATGTTTGCATCCAATATTTTCAGAATATTTCGTTTATGCCCAGTGACAAAAACATGCCAGTATGCATGTCCCTACCATGCAGGCAATGTTCGCGCTTCAGTGCTTTTGTGTGTGACGAGTGCCATTTCTACAACTTTTGTTTGGAGCTTCTAACCTGCCATTACATCGTGTCTTTTTTTCTTACTTGCTCATTTACAGATACTGCATGTTTGGTGTGTTACATTGCAAATGGCAACATTGTTGTGTACAGCCTTCCTAGCCTTAAACCACTTTATGAGACAGACTTCCTGCCACTTGTCGACATGAGGTATGTGTTTATAGAAAATTTTGTTGGCTTTTATGGGCCTGTTATGTTTTGTATAAGTACCACTGGTAGAGTTCGAACCCTTTTTCCATTGTCCCTGACATGTATGGGCATTACTTGTTTAACACTTCATCAGAACGATTCCGTGTGTGCACCTTTTTCAGGCCTGTTGGAATATTCAGATGTTTTGAATAGTCGAATGAATATTACAGCATTCGAATTCACTTTTATTCAAAGTTAAATTATAAACATTTCAAAGTATTTGGAACAAACAAATAAATGCATATTAGTCAAATGTAATCTGTAGTGAAGGTTGTTTCACTGCAGTGAAAGTTTGCTAAGCCGCGAAAGCACCTGTCTAAATGTAAATTAAGCCGCAATTTACCTTTAACTCCCCTGTAAAGATTGTTTCACTGCGGTTAAGATGTGCAAACATGTATTCCGGAGAAAGCTACACTGCCATGAGGCCTCGCTTCATTTTCTTCTTTAAGAGCTTGTTATACCGGCTTCTATGCTCTAAATATAGTAAATTTTATAACGTAACATATTTTGCAGGTTATCACTTGCATTCTAGTGAAAGTCAAGTCCTGCCACTATTCAAAGTTGTTTCTACTTTCTTCTAAGCAAGAAAAAAAGTGCTTTTGCATTGGCCTTGTTTCAAATAAAAATATATTGTGCAGGTTAGTTTAGTTAGATCATGACAAACATGCCCACTTTTCTTTGTAATATTTGATATATACTATTCGAACTTGGTGTAAAATCCCCGCATATCCACGAGGTGATTGATGATGAGTGAGCAAAGCTCCAGAGGTAACCTGGTAAACAGTGCATCCTCCGTACACTTTACCAACTGGATTGTCATGTTAAGACATGGAAAAGGTGAGGGTGGTACAGTATATACACTCACAACTACTTTATTTGTCACTGTATATGTGTGGTAGTACGTAAGCCCTCAGACACAGAACTAAGTCAAGGACAAGAAAATGTTTATAGACACTCACACAAGACAAATACACACCCATAGACTTGCTATATACAACCCTCTTCCTCTATGCACAGTCCTGATCGTCCGTAAGCGTACGCGAACATCCCTGTGCTCTGTCTAGTACGGAGTCTATGGGTCGGTAGACATTACTCAGGGTACTGATGACCGTGCAGCTGACGCAGGCTTGCAGCAGGGACAACGCGATAAGTCTGTTGTAAGGCCACGAGCAGACCTACGACTGCTCGCTCAGGAAAGTGTGGGACAACGATGTGTCAGCGCAGCACCAAGGCCACGCCCTCAACAGGTGATTGTGTCAGACTGTAACACATGTGATTCCAAGGTCACGCCCTCAGCAGGCAGTTGCGCCGGGCCCGAGCCGAGTCAGAACAATGCCCGCGGCTTCGGTAGCTGGTTGCACTCGGAACACCACCCGCGCTGGGATCAGCTGCCCGCTCTGGCTCGCACGCTGGAACAGCAGGACCGAAACACTCGCCCACCACGGGGAACCGCCAAGCTCATCCCGGCTAGTCTGGTAGCACCAGCTCGGTTTGTTTTGGTCCCCTCAGGCCACACGTCTTGCGTTGCTGGCTTCGCCAGCCATGCTGGCTTCGCCTGTCCGTGTTCTCCAATTCACGCGCTTCACGTTCTCTCGCTCTTGCGCACACTTCGTTGTCTTCTTCAGTTCAGTTTTGGGTAACACTCTTTGCCTGCTCTTTGCCTGCCGAGCTTTCGTCAACGATTCGCCTCATTGTACGTGAGAAACTTCGTGGTCACATTTCTGTATTCGTGAACGCCTGAGAACCACCGTGCGATACGCCGTCCACAAGTGTTAATGCTGCGAGTTTTGACGAGCGCAGCTATCCCAACCACGGTCCTCAGCTAAGGGCTCCACCTCCGACGTCTTCTTATGTAGAGTCGCCCCACAGTCGTAACGGCTACAACAGCCATCCACCTCCTTTTGCGTCTTAGTGGGAACAGAGCGCCGCTTACCCTCAACATACAGCGACGTTCTCTATGCCTCGTGAACGGCCCTTCTGCCACCAGTGCAATGTTCGTGGACATATCGCCCGATTTCGCCCAACGCGACGTAATCCACGTTCGACATTTCCTCAGTGATACGCGACGTTTGCACGTCGAAGCCAACGGCCTGACTATGCCTACTGGCTCCCCAACCCAAGTGACAAGCGGCACACCTGCCAGCCAATCAACCGCAATGATTTGCCTGTGTCTGTGCGCTGCTTAACGCTGCCCACCACGTGTCCGCCTTAGTCACCGTCTCCATGGCGCCAGTCTCAGCTTTCTTCTCTGCGACCGAAAAACTAGCCAGCGCGGCCGATGGAGGTGATGTTGCTGTACGTACCGATTTTCATCAAAGTATGCCTCCACCAGTTTCTATGCTTCAAAATAAGGTTTGTGTACTTGTTGACAACGTACCCACGATGGCATTCATAGATACTGGCGCAAGCGTTTCTGTGATAAGTTTAGTCTTTAAGCAACAACTTGGCTCCAAGGTTATGTTTTATTGGGACGAACCTTCCACTTTTCAGGCAGTGAGCGGCACATTCTTGCGTCCAGTCGGTGTCTGCACTGTGTCTGTTAGTGTTGCCAGTAAAACATTCAAGGCGGAATTCACAATACTGGTCAATCAACGCACGACGTTATACTTGGCATAGACTTTTTGCGAGAGTGTCGTGCGACCGTGAAATTTGTAGCAGGTGAGGTTCCGTTGTCTACTCTCGCCCAGCAGCCTGATTGTGAGAAAGGTAACCTCATTGTTGCTAAAGATGCCCTTCTGCCAGCGTGGTCTGCGGTTAGCGTACAAGTGACAGCTTTGGAAACCGACTCGAGTTTTCCTTCACGTGACATAGTGTTGAGCCGTTGCCCGTAGCTCGTGTCAAGAAAAACATCTTTGTACCACACTGTGTTGTATCTCTCGCAGAAGAGAAGGCTCAATTATGGGTGATGAACAGCTCACCCTAGTCGATTGTACTGCCGGCTGGTATGTGCCTTGCCCTGTTCGAAAAGCAGAGCAGTACCTGCGTTGGAGCCTTAAGCAATCTTACAAAGGCGGATCCCGATGAAACTTCTGGTATGGAAGCTGAACTCTAAAAAATGGTTAAAGTCCATTTCCCCGCTGAAGTGCTAAGTCCTGGTTGCACTGCTGGCGAGACATGCTTAAGCATTTGATTTTGCACAGAAGGTGCACAGGGCTCGGATACCGACCAAGTGCGCTCGTCACAAGATTGATACTGGCTCTGCTCATATTCTCCAACAAAAGCCCTATCGTGTTTCTGTGTCCGAACGCAAAGTTATTGCTGAACAAGTTGGCAAGATGCGAGCCACTGGTGTAATTCAAGAATTGTCTAGTCCGTGGGCTCCGCGTGTTATCTTGGTAAAAAAAAAAAGACTGGTCCTGGAGGTTCTGAGTCGATTATCGGCGTCTCAACCCTATAACCAAGAAGGACGTGTATCCCCTCCCTCGCATCGATGACGTAATTGACTGCCTGCATTCAGCTTCCTGTTTTTCTTTGGTAGACTTGAAGAGGACGAGGTTGAAGCAAGCTAACTCACAAGCAGCTCGGTCTCCTGTTCTTGGCTCTGAGCTGTACCTATCGCAATTATTCCATACTGTAAATAAACCTGTTCTATCGTCACAATATTTATTGTTGAAGCGCACTGACTGACGACTGTTGAGAAAGAAAGCACGCCGAGAGCGAGTGCAGTTTGTTGTTTTGGCTTCCTAGCAGTCTCCTATCAAACTAGAGCACGCGCCGGAATGAAGCGAGTGCTGCAGAGCCATCTAGTGGCCTTCATTCAAAGTATAAGTAAGAGCACAGCTGCACCTGTACTGAGCGCTTCTAGTACTAGTGGCTGGCTACGGCGAGGGGGGGGGGGGGGACAAGTCTCAACAGTAAGGAGCTTTGCTCCTAAAATTCATATTCGCACAAACCTGCTCTTTTTCTTCATTTCCATTGTTGTCTCTTCAGTTATTGTGCAATCACTCAGAAAATTTTCAATCAAGGCAGTCCTTGAATTTGGCTAAAGCTCCATGCTTAGCATGTTTTCAACCATGTCACGCCCCTCAAAAAGCTTTCGCATTACTTTGCAGAATTGCAAGGACCTTTTGCTTTAGCAAGAATGGGCACGGAATGTTTTTGTGCTCCCCATCAGAATTACAGAAGTTCACCATTTCTTCAGATTTTTGGTGAGTTTTTTTCTCATTGTGCTGAAAATGTCTCGCTGGAGCTGTGAAAGTGAAAAGACTGTACTCACACGAGCAACACATTGCACTACATTTAATGTTTTATTTTGTCTTTCTGTGCACAGCACAGATTCTGCAATATTCGCATTCAACTTCAGAACGTAGTCAAGTGGAACAGACAATTAAGCAAGTCAGTTTAGCTTGATGCTAACTCATGGGTATAGCCAGAAAAATAGGGCATGTGCAGATATGTAACTAAGAAGTTTATTAAATTGAACATTTTGTGGCATTTGTTCAGTGCTTGAGCGCCTTTCACTGAGGAATTATCCCTCATGCCTATGTCGCCTTGAGCTACCGCTGTCACACAAAAGGAGCAATAAATACTCTTTCTCTGTGTTCACACATATACGTGTCACGTCATTTGTTACGCCAGCACCTTAGGCCCTTCAAGTAACAGCAAACTCCGTTCCCACTAGTCGCACATTTTGAAAGAGAGCTTAATGACAAAGCATCAGTGGAGGACCCTGTCAACATTCACAGTACCATTTACAGAAGTGCTGAAATGTGCAAGTCTCACGACAGTTTAAACCCAGCTCATGTTCAAAAGCTATACTTTGTTTCACACATGAAGTGCAAAGTTGTGGAAGCTATGCAAGAAGCTCAGTCAGAAGAACATGTAACTCTGCGAATCTCGTTATTGGCTCTCGTAGAAGTAAACGCTCATGCGAGCCAAGCACGAGCATGCGAGTGATGCAGCGTCAGGACAGGCTGCAAATCAAATACAAAAAAAAAACAATGCAGACAGAAGCTAAGCAATTCAGCCGCATTACGAAAGACGTATAATGGTATTTGTATGCTTGTAAGGCACAGTAGTACTGGCCATACAAATAAACAGAAAATTCTATTCTGGATGATAAGAACATTTAACTATTTCTGAACGTGGGCACATATACTGCAAAAAGTCTTGATAGCCACCATAGCACCTAATGTGTGATGTGCCTGATGTCTGAAACAGTGTATAGTCTCCATATTTCGCTCACACAAAAAAAGTTACTTTTGTACACATACTTTTGTACACGATCATGTCATGCTTGTTTTTGTATAATGGTGTTGGAGTGCACGGGTGATGATTGTGTATAAAAGTGTGTGTTCATTTTAACAAACATCTTAGTTACCAGTCAGTGTTTTTGTTTGTATTCTTGTGTGAGTAAAATGTTGTTTGCACTGTTTTTGAGTTAGGAATATATTGCTTTAACATGATAGCGTTAAAGAGCTCGTGTCGCAGAAAACCCGCTGCCGGCGTCGGCCCCGCTGGTTGTGAGCGAAAAATCGTCTGTGACCAAAAACTCAAGTTACCGAGATAGCCACAGGAGGCCGCTACTTTTCCACGCGTGCGAGTACGATCACACTGAAAAAGCCGCACAGTCAAAGAAAAAAAAAAGTGCTCAAGGTCACGAGGTCCGGTAGTTTCTTTGCCCTGCCACCCCTCTCTGCTTAGCTTCCAGCGTTTTCGTCGGGACGAGAGAAGAGAGAATGCAATTGCAGCATGTGACAAACATTTGTAACTCTACTCGTACTTGATAGATTTTTAAAATGTTTGTGGTGTTGAATTCGTGAGTTTTTCTAGTAAATTCATTCCATAATTACTTGAAAAAGTGTTTCAGGTTCCCTTTAACGCATTTTGTTCGACAGGTGTCATGACGAAAACGAGCCCATTCGGCGATAATAGTGCGCGCTGGTCCAATCTACTGCGTGCGTGTTTGTGTCCGTGCATGTGTATATAACAAAACATATTAATAAGCATGCACTTGGCGATTGAAGGGTGCACTAGGAACCAGATTTCGCTATCGCGTTCAACTCGTAAAAGGAAAGCTTAAGGGTCCCCCAATTTTTGTTTTTTTCTTTTAATGTGGATTGCCGACTGACCCTGTTTCTGCTTAGTGATATGGCTCAAGGTCGGAATGTCTTACAATTGCTATGCAATTGTTTCAGACTTCTTTAGAGATGTCTAAACGTTAAAAAAAATTTTTATCCCAAGAAAAAAAAAAGAGAAAGAAAAACGAATTCCTGTTTTGTTTTGTTTTTTTGCGCTAAATGGCTCATATCACAAGCAGCTAGGCTTGGTGTTGCAAAAGCACACAGCCAAGCTACAGCTGCAGGCAGGTCAACGTGTGGGCTTGCTAGTTCGGGGTGTGAGATGAGCAGGCTTGCTTTGGTCAACACTTTGATCAATCGAATAGCAAATGATTTGAGCAACCAGAGTTTCTGGTGTTCTTGTATATCGACATCATTGGGCTGGGACTTGTGTATACACAGGCAGGATCGAGAGATTATGGGACATGGTTCAACAAAAGAAGTTTAGCAGTGGCTCAGTTTGGGCACCCGACAAGAATTTTCGTTGCTCTACCTGCACAATCAACATACTGTTAACTGTAAAGAATGGTAATAGCGCACTCACACACACATAGCGCTGTGTGTGTGTGCCTTCTTTGTGCCCTTGTTTTTATTGCACTATCACTATTCTTAACCATGGAATACCAAAGTGCCCAGATGTCCACTTTGGTGTTGTAATAGTAATCCTATATTATAGCCACCCTGAAAAAGTAGGCTGATCGGTTAAACCCGTTTACAAGAGGCATGCTCCTGGCAGCAATTCTCGCCTTTTATATGAGATGTTTTTTATAAGCAGGGTACCTTGTATGCATTTTCTTGTCAACCTGTGTTTTGTTGTAGACACACTGGTGTCTCTTATACCCATTTGTCTCTGATATCAGTGCCTCTTATAAAGGGGTTCGACTGTACTGGGCTTTTTTGTTGAGCCTGCATCTTGTAAACTTTTGAGCCCGGCATGGAGGATGCATACATAATTCAGATGCGGAGGTGTCTCAATCGTCAGGCACATCGATTCAGGCAATTGTTCAGCAATGACAGTATCTGTGCTAAGCAGGTAAAGAGGTTAATGATTACTTATAAGTTGCAAAAGTTGATTTAATGATTGCCACGTAATTATGCCCTGGGCATGGACTGAGATTGTGTGATGCCACTGTGTGTAATACAAAGCTCTATTTTACATTTTCGATACTGCTTTTAAGGTAGTTACAGGAGCGCCACGCTTCTTTTCAATACTCTTGGTTGACTTTGTATGCTCGTTTTACAGTGCCAACTTGCAGGAAATGCTTGGTACCATATTCTTAAATAAGGAAATGCCAGAAGCACCAAAACAGGGCTTCTTCAAAGGCCTATTTGGAGGTGGACCAAGTATGCTAGACCGAGAGGAACTCTGTGAGTGCACGTATTCGCTACGCGGGGACAGATTCCTGGTTTTGTTTGCTATCCACCCAAATTTCAAGACTGTCTGTTTACACCTTTTGCTAATCTTCCATTGTCATGGTCTTGCCATGGCGCAGTTGGCGAGGCAAGCGGCAAACCATCAAAAACTGTTGCTCGCCACATTCCTGGAAGCACTGGCAACATGGATGCCATGAGGGCACAGGCTGGCACGCTGGCTGGAGAAGTCATGAGGGCTAGACAGGTGAGTTCGCGAGGCATTTCGCTCTGTTTCACATATTTCATATTGCAAATCAGTCAAAAACAGACTTTCTGCATGCCGCGACTACAACGGAACCTCAATTATACAACTTTGAGCCAAAGGACCATGCAAAACTGTTGTACTATATGTGGAAGACTTGACCAAAGTAGCCATGATGCTCAATCTTGCTCCAAAAAGTGGGTGCCAGCCTCCTGAATAAGCTCACAATAAGAACCAGCAAGATTGATTAACATTTAATTGTGAAAAAATGTCATTGTTGTAGCTCTACATAACCCTGTTCTACGTTTAAGTAACATAGTTGAGACGGAAGATTGTAGATCATGTAGGCTGTATAACAAGCCTTGAAATACCCCACATAGGAGTGCGAACGCTTGCTCGTCATATCTTTTTGTCGCACGTTCTCTCACAAGCTTTCCCTGCGTTTGCTTTCCAGGGGCTGACGGAACGTGGCGAGGCCCTCACACAGCTTGAAGAGCGAACTGCTCGCATGATGACCGAGGCTGAGAGTTTTGCCAACACTACGCACCAGCTCATGAACAAGTACAAGGATAAAAAGTGGTACCAGTTTTAAGGGAGAAAGGAAAAAATGATGACAGGAGGAGGCCTGCAAAACCCCCTCACTCGCTCTCCTGGTGTGTGCCTCCACTCTGTGATTCTCACTACAGGGTGACAAACGCCAGCTTGATTCGCTGACGCTTTCGACGCATCTCTCAAAATGGCGAGATTGCATCACCCCAGTGATTAGGACGGCAAGAGCGGGAACAGTCTGTGGACGGCCAAATCAATCTTGTCGGACACTTTCTTGTGGGGGCTCTATCGACTGGGACCCGCAATACTGTTTATATCGAAATGGCTCAAAACAGTACTGAATCATTTGATGGCAGCTGGACAGATAGAGCGCTATAGAAAGGGAGTTACCTTCACTGCATGCACTCTTTATATATTGCATACTCTCAAGTATTCCCTCTATCATCGCCAACTGCTAAGAGTAAAAAAATATTGACTGACTTGGAAGAGTCTGAGAAGTTGTAGTAAAGCTTTCTAAGCAAACTTCACGAGTAGCGATGGGATTGTGCTAGAGGCAATGGAGAAACAACCCCAAATTCTGTGTGTATGATGCCGATAGCAATAGGCAGTCTTTGCCTGCTTTTTTACTGTCTGGATGCAAGTCACGCTAACATGTGGTTAGCTGGTAAACCTTTTTCTGTGCATGTAGGATGCAGGCGCATGACTCAAAGACTCCAGATTTCTCAGTCACCGAGCAAATATACCTCACAAGTAATAGGCCACTGTTTTTTTTTCCATTTTAGCATCGCACGAGAGTGCTCCCTTGTCTACCGCTTCACCACAAAACGAGAGTTCTGAAATGTAAATTTGTGGAAAGAGAGCAGCCGGAAAGTTTTCAGTAGCACATGGTACGAAACAGCGAATCAAAAAGCTTACATGCATCGTTTCTATATAGTGAGCAAGATCAAAAGTGCGCTTGTGACAACCGTATCGGCAACATTTTCTAGCCTCAACAACTGCAAGTGTTCTTAGACGGCCTACGCAACAAAAGCTTAATGCTTTTCCTTCCTGCTGACTTGAGCATGACCTTGCGTAAAGGCACAAAGTTTCATATAGCACCGGCTCTGAAAGCATCCACTGCATATCCACACAGCAGCTTGTACGTGCTTCACTGCGGCAGCTACTGCGACAGCAATCAGTTTCTGCCGCAGCTGAGCTGTTGTGTTGAAACAGTTTTTTTTTCTGCTTGCGGCTTGGCCTTAATGACTCTTGGTGTATGCTACAACGAAAAAGAATGTCTTTATAGGTCATATTACTTCTACGTATAATATCCCTTACATTTGAAGTACACTCCGTTATCATACGGTTTTCTTTATAGTTAATTGTGTACATGTGGGTTCCGGACCAAAATCCTGTACAAGATTCCTTCATCAGCTTGTCAACAGCAGGCAACTGCTACAACGCTGCACACTTCTCATTCGCTGGAGTAGGTGTAACAGCTATGTTAACGCATGGTCGGTGCCATAGTTGGAAAGGTTCTTTTAAAGGTATGCACGTTGAAATGTGGGAGCGTTGCATCGTGTCACACCCGATATTTTTCTCCGTACATTGGCATCTGGCACCGCTTCGTTGCGGGAGATGCGTCGAAAGTTTGCGACTTCTGCGGTTTGCTGCCCTGTGACGTACATTCCTCAGTAGGAAGGTCGCTACTCTATTCCACTGCTGTGTGTCCCCATTTCTTTTTTTTTAACAATTTAATTTTGAGCATTCATTAAGTTCTTAATTATTTTTTACTCGTCCACCTTCTGTTTCTAACATTTTTTTCACGTGCCTGGAGCAACCAAAAGATTGAAAAAAAAAAAAAAAAAAACTTAACTCACACCACCAACCACCACACAGCCCCGCTGTGCAGCTGAAATCACCAGCACCACCACGCCACCAAATGGATGTGTACGATGTGTATATATGTAGCATCAGAAAATGTTGACTGTTTAAGTGGTTCCACACACTTCTTCTGTAGTGTTTTGCCATTTCCTGTATTGTATTTCTTGGGGATAAATGTTACGATGATGAAGTCAGTGAAGGCAAGATGCAGGGGTATAAAATGAGACATGCCTCTTTCATTTTTCTTCGTGTTTTCTTTCTTGCCTTTGTTTTTTGCTCCTGTTACTGCTAAAAAAGGTTCCCGAGGTATTTTTCTAGAAGAGGCTTTGAAACCCATATATGCAATTTGCCAAGTCACGTGGAGGCGCTCTTCGCAGTGTTTTCTGTTCTCATCTTCACAGTAGACTACAAACACTGCTCTTTGTTTCTGTAGTGTGTTTTTTTTTTTGTCCTTACGAGTCTTGCCTTCACTGTGCAGATTGTGAGCAAACAGTTCTTCCATGAAAAAGTGTGAACTCTTTTCAACCATTCTGCTCTTGAGTAGGCGTTTAGGGATCTACGGATGGGATAGGAAACTCTCTCCAAGGAACGATAGCATGCAATCTCCAGCTCTCGTGAGAGAGGAATGCAACTTAAGGTGAATAATTTCAAAAAAAAAAAAGTGCATCGATGATTCAATCGTACATTAAGCGGTGGCAGTTTGTTTTTTGCACTTGTTTTTCATTTTGTAGCGAGATTATGAAAAACTGTTTCTGTGATCAGCGGCATCAAGTACAATTGTAAATAAAGGATATGTACGAGTTGGCGCAATGCCACATTTTGTCTGTTGCCGTTGCGTGTTAAGTATGAGGTTGATTAAATTTCTTTCTTGTTTTGTTTTTCTACACACTTGAGTTTTCTTGTACCCGGTTGTCAACCACTGGACAATTAAACGAATAGAAATGTTGCAACCTCTGCTTTGTGTGTGGTTTTTGTTGTTGTTTGCAGCTATTGTGGAGCCCGGTGTAAATTCCCATGTGGCGAAATTGCAGGTTCATTTGTGCTCGTATTTTTACGCAGAAGGGGCACCTTGCGGTGCACTTCACTTACTGCACCACTTCTTAATACAGTAACTGTTTGCCGCATTTGTATAATGAGTACGTACACACGCTTATAGCCGTGCGGCGAGTTCCTCTGTGCCCTACCGCTAAACTCGGCAGCAGCCTGCTGCTTTCATTTCTACAAAGCGGTGTGCACCTGAAATATTTTGTCATGTAACAGGCCGGCAGCCTAGAGACTGCAGGATTTGATTTGGCATTTGTTTATTAAAAGCACGCAGTATGCATAAAACAGCTCTACGCCCCCTTCCACAGCTGAGCTGACAGAGAAACATACTCGGTGTGAAAAGGTTGTCATTGGCGTTTTCGACGGTCTCGCCTTCACTATCGCACATTCACTCTTTTCTGATGCTTATCCTTGCAGGCTTCACCGTAATCATGCGGAAGTGGGCATCATTGACCCACAAGTCTCTGTAATTACCTAAAGGCAGAAGGCCTTACACGGCACTTGTGGTATTGGCGAGTTGAGGGCAGCACTCAACCTTTGAGTGACGAAAGGTTATGGCGGGTATCGGTCATAGCCTTTTGCATTTGTGGCTTCGTGCACTCCAAGGTATTGTTGGGTAGGCAATGCTAATTGTAGACAGTGGTGTCTGAAATGTTGTATGAAGGCTGACCATGACCTATGCTCCCACCTATTTTTTATGTGCACACTCTTCCAGACTGCTCAGTCTAGAGCCAGCACAAGTTGCCAGAAATATTTTAATAATAATAATATAAAAAAGAGTTTTAGGGTTAGGCTGAGGCTCTTAAAAAGGTTTTTTTTTTTTATAGTTGGGTGAAATGGATTAGCTTCTATACACTTATTCAATTTTTTTATGCAGATTCCAAATCTCCGAGTAGATTGTTAATAGCTGCATTTGAGCCAGAGATGTCATTTTCTTTTCCATCGCTCGCTGTGTCGTCCTCAATTTAAGCTGAACTCTTTGTAAGTCTCCAGGTTTGTGCTCCGTAGCTAAGTACCGGCAAGATGCAGCTGTTATATACCTTCCTCTTGAGGCATAGAGGCAATCTACCAGTCATGATTTGAGAGTGCTTGCCAAATGTATGCCATTCTTATTCTTCTAATTGCTTTAATCTCGTGGTTCGGCTCCGTGGTTATTACCTGCCCTAAGTATACATAGTCATTTACAACTTCATGTGCACTATTACCTATATCTCGAAGCGCTCCTCTCTTCCCAGGTGGTTGTACATTACCTTCGTTTTCTGCAGATTAAATTTAAGACCTACCTTTCTGCTTTGCTTGTCTAACTCTGTAATCATGAGTTGCAATTCGTCCCCTGAGTTACTCAGCAATGCAGTGTCATCCGCGAAGCGTGGGTTACTAAGGTATTCTCCATTAACTGTTATCCCCAGCTCTTCCCATTCCAGGCCTCTGAAAACCGCCTGTAAGCACGCGGTAAGTAACATATAGGAGGGACTGTATTCCCTACCATACACCTCCCGCCAAGATCAAAGCACAATCAAATGCTCGAACGGCATGCTTCGTCACGGCGCGTCTCGTGTCACACCTCTAACACGCCGAGCCAAATGAATGATCGAGCAAGAGTCTACTATGACTTCCGGCCAGTCTGCAAGCAGCTATTCGCGCTGCTTGTTGTTGTTTGTCGTGTTATCCGCGTGGGTGCACACGTCTGGGCACGGCGTGTCCCCGTACGGGCAACACCACCTAGACTTTCCTAGGTGGTGTTAGTTGGACCCATACGATAAGGCACGCACCTACAACGTAACTGACGGAGTTGACGGCTGGAGTCGCGGCAACCAGAAGTAGACTGTTGTGTTTCAAGCAGCGCGTCAGCGATGACGTATGCCACGCGAGATTGGAAGGAGCATGGGAAGGGTGCATGGCGAGAGGGCAAGGCGGCATGGGAGAGGATACCAGCAGAGTGAAGCGCAGGAGCGAGCGAAAGGTGTGGTCGTCACGGTTTTGATAATCAAACGCGTCTAGCTTCGCTATCACTGCACCGTTTCGAAAAATTCTCACGGCTTCGTGTTCGTCGTACACTCATGCACAATCTCCTCTCCACAACTAAATTTCGGCCACTGGGTGGTTTACGCGCCCTGTACACATGTTATCCGCACATCCGCACCACACATGCCGGGGCACATGCCACATGCAAGCGGAGGACGAAAGAGCGTATCGGTGATGTTCTTTCGCCCTCCGCTTGTGCTGCAGCGACGCTCTTTCGTTCTCCACCTGTGTGCGGCAGGTGTCCCGGCACGTGCGGTGCGGCTTTGCGGATAGTGCCCGTACAGGCCGGCCCTCGAGTGACCAAGAGAGGCAACCGCCTTCCCCTCCCCCATTTTTGAGCCCGCCTGTGCATACTGGTAGTGTGGCTAGCCTAATACTGGTGCCTGCACAAAACATCAAAGGCGTGGGTTCAGATTTTACGCGATGATTTCGGAGGACGTGACTTCACATTATAACTTTGATTAGCCGAAGCAATACTGAAATTAGTTTAAAGAAAAGGAGAAACTGAATCAACACAATTTCGCCTTCAGCGGTGTTCTCGCGTTCCTTGCAGGTTGCCGATTATAAGATACACCAACGCGCAACGCGCATACACCTCCCGCAATCGTAAAACTGACGAATGCAAGCGCCAATGGGGAACGATAGTTATAGCGCGAGAACAAAACGACGACACAGAAACAAGAAGGACACGAAAGACAGTCTCTGTGTCGTCGTTTTGTTCTCGCGCTATAACTATCGTCATGCCATACCAACTAGCCCAAGCTGCCTCACTTCCAATGGGGAAAACGTTTCAGGGACGTTACCACACGAGGAAGACTTTCGAAACATAGCGCCTGGAACGACACAAGATCCAAAGCACAATCCACATTACCCGCGTGTTATTCTCGTCGTACCCTGTCGACCGGGCCGCCAAAGAGCGGACGGTACTCGTTGATCTCAAGTCTATAGCTGCTTCGTCACATCACTCCCGAAACAGCAGACGAGCCGATCTCTGGATCAGTCATGTGCCATCAGTGCAGCTGTACCGCTGTGCTCGATTGTGTTTCGAAGAGGCCGCGCCGATTTCCCCTAGCAGCCGCGTCAACAGGTGTCACCGCAAGGCAACACGTTTGTCGATATCAGCTCAATGATAGCCAGCTAAATCGTGCCGGACTCCGCTGCCTGGTGATTCCCAAGGAAACGGAGAAAGTCCACAGCTGACGACACTTTGTGGTCCAAGCAGTTTTCACTTGCTCGTCTTGCCAAATTGCTGGTCTTGCCAATTGTGCCAAATCGCACCCCTTGGCAGCTGCATATGCTGCTATATTTCCTGAAAAGTTGACGAACCTCATGTCAAGTCTGTGCCAGAGGGTGTTTTCAGAATTTCGGAAACAAAACTAACAGCACTGAAATCTCGTTAACTTGAAGTCACTGGTGCCGTGAGAAATATTCGAATCAAGCGGGTTTTCAAATTAACAGAACATACAAAAAGTGCGATGCAATGAACTTCAAATGATTCAAATTAACCGGGGCTGGTCGTTTGCTGTGCCGGCTAGTTTGTGGCCCCAAGGGTTATGTTTCCCAGCAATACCTGGTAACAATTTTGCCACAACAAAGGAGGAATTCCGGGCTTAACTGCTGTCACTGCAAAAAAAAAAAAAAAAAGTGATCTGCTGAAAGTTTCGCAAACGATGCGACTCATTAAAAGAATAAGTAATAAACATCAGGGCATGAAGGAATGTAGTTTTCTCCGGCTTATCCGCTCCTTCGTGCTCAGCCACATTGCTTATGTCGCTGCCTACCATCGATTGTTCGCGGCGGAAAGAGCTAAACTCAACGCACTCATCAGACGAGTTTATAAACAGGCGCTAGGGCTTCGGCACAGTACCAGCACGGAACTCCTTCTTAAACTAGGCCTTCATAACACGGTGGAAGAAATAATTGAAGCGCAACAGATCTCGCAGTACGAGCGCTTGAGCTACGAAAGCAGGTCACCAAATTCTCGACAGTCTCGGCATTTCTTACCACGCAAAGCATGGTATGAAATGCGACATACCACGCGAAATCCGCACTAAACTCATGATACCACCATTGCCAAAGAACATGCACCCTGCATCACAACAAAGGTAGAAGAATCAGTAGAGCCAAAATTATGCTCCGAACTTATGGAAGCAATAAGGAGCCGGTCTTCGTCGATGCAGCGCGCTATCGAAACTATCGCCGTTTAGTTTCTGTGGTTGTAGACTATAGGCACAAATGCATAACCAGCGCTTCGATTAATACAAATGACGTGGATACAGCAGAGGAGGTCGCTATCGCGCTCGCCCTATCTCATACCGATGCTCAGTATATTATCAGTGATTCACAAACAGCAGTCCGCAATTTCGCAAATGGCAGGAATCCTCCAGTGGCGCTGAAAGTCCTTGCAAAAGGCAAAACCCGCTCTGAGCTCCTCAGTTCAAAATACAGCTTTCCTCATTAAGCGCATATCCAATCGTCATCGCGGCATGAGGGAAGCAGACACACGCCGCCTCATACAGGCCTTTTGCCTATGCAGAATTACCTATTCTATCCCCTACCTCTATCTCTCACTTACGGAGATCGAGCAACTTAACAGACTCATTCGTAATGCCTATAAAACTGCGCTCCACCTCCCTAAATCAACAGCCACGGATAAACTACTTTAACTTGGGGTGCACAACACTCTGGGAGAGCTTGTAGAGGCGCATCTTTTCAGCCAATATCAAAGACTATCACTCACAAAAACAGGACAGCTACTCCTGCGCCGACTTGGAATCAACGTTCCTGGTCACACCACGGCAACGCATGCAGCTCCCGTCACTGTTAGCAGAAACCTATTAATCCCGCCACTCCCCAAAAATACTCACCCAGAACATAATCGGGCACGACGGGAAGCTCGAGTCAAGTCCCTTCAGAAGCGCTTCCCTCCTAATTCTCCCGCAGTCTATGTAGACGCTGCCGAATATGTAGATCATCGAGCTTTCGCGGTAGCCGTCGTAGATGGATTTCAAAAACTGGTTGCTAGTGCGTCCCTTCCGAATTCGACAGAATCCCTGGAAGCAGAGGAGGCGGCAATTGCTTTAGCCATTGTTCACTCCTCCGCTGAGTATATTTTTTTCCGATTCAAAAACTGCAATTCGTAATTTCGCCACTTTCTGAATTCATTCCCCGGCTGCTAAAATTCTTGAATCATCTTTTCCGCCTGATCGCCTCATCACCCTCCTCTGGGTCACTGCGCACTGTGGACACCCAGGCAACACGGCCGCTCACACCCAAGCGCGAGCACTCGCCAACCGGGCTCACAGCGACCTACCTTCGCTTCGAGGTGCCAGGGATCGACTCCTCAGCTATCACGTTATCACGCTATTTTGCCGAAATTCCCGCCTAACGTATCCCCCGCCACCCAAATCTCTCTCCAGAAATGACCAGGCTTTGTGGCGCAGACTTCAAACGGTCACAGTGACGACTCCTTTTCTTCTCTCTCTTTTTACACATGACGAAACCTCACCTCATTGCAACTTATGTCCTAGCACCAGAGCCGACTTCCAGCACATATTTCTGAATTGTCCAAACAAACCCAAGCCTCCGTGGCAAGGGTCAGAACACCAGGAGCGATGGGAGGCTGCTCTGCGCAGCTCGCAACCGGGTTTACAGCTCCGGACAGTGAGCTGGGCCAGAAGGGTCGCCGAAGCACAGCAGTGTCCGGCCACCTAGAGCGGCCCGAGGGCTCGTCGTCATCCTGATTCCACTTCCCCTACCACCACCACCCCTCAAATGATTCCTTCGTGAATCAATAAAGTTAATTACCCACCCACCCGCTCTGACGACCAGATTGCATGCATTCTCCGGTTTCCCGCCTACACACCCGTCGACCACACGGAGGTCAATCTTAACGAGGTGGCGGACGACGTGGCTCGAGGTCTCACGTTCCGGGCAACGTCAGTGGTTGACACCACCAGTACAGACTAGCTCTTGTGGAGGAGTGGGAGTTGGGGGATAGACTTACCAAATTCAACGGCATTATCCAACAATATAGACTTCAACGACGGGAATACTCCCCGCCTCACCCCAAGCTCAACCGGGCCCAGTCCGTTCAATGGCGGCAATTGCAAACAGGCACCTACACTAATCCCGTAATTATGAAACACATTTACCCCGACTCGTATATGACCAATTCGTGCAAGTATTGTAGTAATAGGGCCACATTAGCGCATATTCTTTTGGAGTGTCCAGCACTAATTGGCAAAACGAGAGACGCAGCCTCCAATGAGGACCTCGCTGCTCAGCTCAGGACTAGATAATACACTTTGGGCGATCCAGCAGGCCAAAAAAGCTGCTGAGAGACATGGTCTCTCAACCAGCTCCTAGGTGGGAACCCATCCCGGTAACCTGCAGGAAGTGAATAAATTTGTTCACTCACTCTGGTGATCTGCTGAAATGTTCGCTTGTGCAAAACAAGGCATCTTCACTGCAATGCAGTGGTGATGTTTCTCGCCGCATCAGCACATCATGATGCAACCATTCGCCCATTCTTTCTGGTAAAATAAAGAATTGTGTAATGAACTGTAGAAACTGACACTCGGAGTTCGCATACATCGGCAGTTTTATCGAGACTGTCCTTCAATAATGTCAGTTTCCAGAAAAAATAGGTGAATTGTGACGCGCTGAAGTTGTGAAAAGCATGCGACATGCTGTCTGCACGTCACTGCAGTAGTGCAGGGAAGCATGTCTTGTTTTTCACAGTTGATTACGAGATTGTGTTTTTATAAATTTATATTTACGTGCATTGCCTAGTGGCTCTTAGGGGCCGTCATTTCGGTTGATCTGCGGCGAAATTGGGACCGGGAATCGGCACATTACGAATTAACCAGACTTGTGCTGACCGCCGCCTCACATTATCCGCTCAAGATTGCATTGCAAAATACGGGAGCGTTGAAATACTTCAAAGTGAGCTGGATTGCGAAATTATCCCGTTACAATTAACGAGGTCTTATTGTACCAACGGTTTCTCTATTAAATGGCATCATGGTAGACCCTGCGTACGATGCAATCTGAGCCAAGCCATGTTAACCTGAGCTAAATGTCGCTATTGCAATACCGTCATTGTTCGATTTCAGGGACTACCTAGGGACCACGAAATTATTTGAAAAGACGAATTTATACTGTTTTTATCGTGTTCAAGAAGTCAGATAATCATAGCCGAAATAATTCCAGTGCCTCCCAGTAGACTTATCAGGCATTTTGGTGCACAGCCAGGCCCAGGCCTTGCACCAAAACGCCTGATATGCCTTCGAGGTTTGCCGTGAACTATTTAACCACGTGCCAACTACCAGTTGCAAATTTGCATCTCGTGATCTGCTTCCGATACCAGCAAAGCGCGGAATAAATAACGGCTGTCACGCATGAAGCATTTGGAAAGGATAATGTTGCTCCGCGTACAAGAAACATTTGCTGCATTGTGAAGGATTGGAAATGCACCTTACTATTCCTGACGTTTGCCTCTACTTCGTTCCATCACCATGTTACTGGTTATTCTTCGTTCTATTTGCTCTATGGATGCAGGTCGCTCTTGCCTCTCGACTCACTACTTTTTTCTGAGGCGAACATGTGTTTCAGCCCTGGCTCCATGGTCTTGCTTCGCCTTGAGCGAAAAAAAATGGCAGCATATCCACGGGGTGAATGATGGAGAGTGGGGGCGAAGCATCCGTCCGTCCATTCGTTCTTACTTCCGTCCGTCTGTGTGATCGTCCATGCGTCCATCCACCCGTTCGTGCGTGCGTCTGTTCGTGCGTCCGTCCCTGTTTTGGTCCATGCATCCGCCCCTGCGTCCGTCCATGCGTTCATCCGTCCGTGCGTCCATCCATGCATCTATCTGTCTGTGTGTCCATTCGTCCATCCAGTCAACATTCCAAGTAGCACCCTCTCGCATCTTTTAATCATATATGCGTCCGTCTGTGTGACCGCCCATGCGTCCATCCGCCCGTCCGTGCGTGCGTCTGTTCATGCGTCTGCACGTCCGTCCCTGCGTTCGTCCATGCGTCCGTCCATGCGTCCATCCGTCCGTGCAGCCATCCATGCGTCCGTCCATGCATCTGTCTATGTGTCCATTCTTCCATCTAGTCAACACTCCAAGTACCACCATCTCGCATCTTTTCACCATATATTCTGCATATAGAAGCACCGCCATCCAGCGGACATTCCAAGGACTAAACTAGAGGTGGCACACGCACACTTTCTTACGGCTTGCGCTTCTTGTCTGCTTCCCACCTTTAACCACCTCGAGTTCATGGTATATACTAGTTCACTGTATTCATGCACTGCAGCCCAACGCTCGCTAAACTTTTCTAAAACTAAAGAGGTTACGCCGAGCGAGTATAACGTAGCAACCCTTTCTTGTCAGATAGTGCTCAATGTACATGCCAATGGCTGCTAAGGGGGAATGAGAGACAGGAGAATTCGGCGTTTAGATAACGCGCCCGCTGCGAATTTTTTATTGTTCAACAACGCACAAAAGAAATCTCCCACCGGCACCACCTTGGAGGTCAAAATGTAAGACTGGTTACACACTACTACTATGACTACGAGGGATGAACGGGTGCCGCTATAAGAAGCTGCGCCCCTAAAATGCTATTTAGCTCACACCGAAGACGCACTTTTCTGGGTTAAAGGTCAGCCCGGCTTTCTCTGCCCTTTCTAGAGCGGCGCGCAGACGTTCGTCATGTTGAGCTTCGTCAGCCCCGCACACCAGGACGTCATCGACGTACACACGTACTCCAGGTACACCTTCAAAGATTTCGGACAGCGTCTTCTGAAATACTTCACTGGCAGATGAAATTCCGAACGGTAACCTTAAATAGCGATAACGTCCGAACGGTGTTCCAAACGTGCAGATCCGCGATTTAGCTTCATCAAGTGGTATTAGATGAAATCCGGAATTTGCATCTAGGCGTGAAAAGACTTGGGCCCCTGGCAACTCACTTTCGATGTCTTCGCGAATGGGCATGGGGTAGTGCTCACGCAATGTATTTTTGATCACTTCTCGTGGGTCCTAGCATACTCTGAGCGACCCGTTCTTTTTCCGTACAGCAACCAGTGGATTCACCCATTCAGTTGGTTCTTCTACTTTCACGATGATGGCTGCTTTTTCCATGCGGGCGAGTTCGTCACGTAGTCGTTCCTTCAGCGCCAGTGGTACTCTCGCCGCTGGTTGAACGACTGGAACAGCATCTGACCGAAGAACCATCTTGTATTTTCTTTTTACGCAACTAGTGCCTCCAAAAAGGTGCGCGAATTCTGTCTCGGGCACCTCTACACCGCTTCGTCCTATTGCATCGATGGTTGCCGGGATAATGCCGAACTCACGGCAAGTGCTCAAGCCGACTATTGCTTGGCGCCCTTTCTTGACGATGAAGAAGTTGTTTTTTTTTCCTGCGCCGTTTATCTTCAGTGCTACGGTCACCACGCCAAGGTGTTTGATTACAGACCCATTGTAGGTGGTGAGCACTGCGGCGCTCTTATGCAATGCCGATATGCGCTTGAAGACGCTGAACGGAATAAGGTTCGCCTGAGAGCCCGTATCTATTTTCAGTTCAATTTCGCAGCCATGCACCTTACCGCGTACTGTCCAATCTTTTCCTGCGTTGTTGCTGATGCCGCAGATGCTATAACGTCAAACACGTCGAAATAGTCATCCGAGTCGTTCTGAATCTCATTAACCGGCGTTTTATTGCAGCAGGACGCAAAGTGATTCGTTCTTTTGCATGCGTAGCATACTTTCCCGTGAAGAAACCCCCGTCAAGGAAAAAAAACAGTAGAAAAGATGTGTAACAAATTTATAACTTCCTGATGTCTTATCACACTTCATCAAAAGTTCAATGTGCAACTATGTTCATATTGTTATGAGACAATGTCCCACTAAAGCGGTTAGATAGGCGCCGAGAAAGACAACATGATCTTAGTGTAGGGCCCAGCTCTTGTTATCCATCTTGGCTTGCGCGTTGGCGCTGTGTAAATATATCTTCAAACGCCTAGTTTCGCGTGTGCCTTCACGTAAAATTTTGGTCGAAGGTGCTCGGTTACAACGCACGACGGAGTTACGCAGCGGACGCCTAGTCGCTGCTTCCAACATGTCCACCGGCAGCGACGCTTCGTCAACTGCCGCGCCCAATGCATCAACGGCGCCGGCCTCCCCTGTTTTTCTCGTGGCCGCTCCACCCCGTAATACCGGCAACTTTTCGGGAACGGAGGGCGAGGACGTCGACGAGTGGCTCAAACTCTACGAGCTCGTCAGCGAAAACCACAGGTGGGACCCAACCTTGATGCTGGCAAACATCTTTTATTTGCAAAGAACGGCCAAGGCATGTTTTAATAACAATGTGGACGCGATCACGAACTGGGAAGTATGCAAGACCAAGTTACACGAGTTGTTTAGTCAATCTGCCGGCTGCAAGCAGGCCGCTAGGAAAGAACTTGGCACACGTGTTCAGATGTCCACGGAGTCCTACCTGTCGTATATACAAGATGTGCTGATCCTTTGCCGTAAAATTGACCGAACCATGGCTGAAGCAGACAAGGTAGCGCACGTGCTCAAGGGCATCGCAGACGATGCATTTAACTTCCTTGTGTGCAAAGAATGTTCCACCGTGCAAGATGTTATCTTGGAGTGCCAACGCTTTCAAGAGGCTAAAAGCCGTCACATTGCCCACCACTTTATGCGCCTTCCAAACACTGCTGCGATGTCAACTTGCGAGGATCTCCGTATAGTGACCCAGCACAATTCACACTCAAGGGATATCACGAGAATCGTACGCTGTGCAATCGAAGGCATATCACCCGCACCCTTGAGAGCACTAGCACCGAGTGATCCTCAGCCGACCATATCGCTAATACAGACCGTTGTTCGCCAAGAACTAGCCAACACGGGTATTCACACGGTCTGTTCTGTGCACCGTCCCGACACTGTCAGTTCATCTACCTCCAGCCACCCACAGCATTATCGCTGCCCGGCTCCACGTAACCGTGAGCCAAATGCGTGGAGGACGCCTGACGACAGGCCGATTTGCTTTCGATGTGAATGAGTGGGACACATTTCCCGCCATTGCCGAAACACGTGGACCTCACCGTATTGGGCAAACTCAAGCTTCTCCAACCTCCACTCACCAGCCCATCTTTATGGCCAGGAACTACCACGGCGTGATGGCTCAGATAATTACGACCCGACCACTACGACCACTGCCCAGTACAGTCGCTCACCTTCACCTCGACGTAGATTTTCCCTGTCTCCGCCGCCGCCCCAAAGTGGTTCTAACAGAGAGAAAGGAAGAGAAAAGTGAGCCCCGTAACTGTCTGCTTCAGCGAGCGACACCTCAACAGTAGCTCACAAGAGATGGGGGTGAGGAGAGATTAAAAGGATAGGAATAAAGGTGTAGAAAGAGAGAACAAGTATGCCAGAGAGCGACAACAAACTGAGGAGATATGAGAAATAGGAAAGATGGAAACACGGTCACAGGAGTCCGAGGACGGGGCACCACTTGCGAGAGCTCTGGTCGGCGTCAGGAAATTACGTTGAGCAAGTCCAGTCGGTCAGAGCTACACTGTCGTCGGAGGTCGGCGTCAAGAGATGACGTAGGGCGAGCCCAGTCGGCCAGAGCTACGCTGACGTCGGAGATCGCGAGGGCACAACCGGTCGGCACGAAATCCAGCGAACGTGTCCGCCCCGTTTCCCGTCCCCATCCTCTGCCCGGCGGTTTTCTTCGGAAAACTAACGGCTGCAGCTTCTGAAGGTGACGCTGCTGATACGACTTGCTCTTTAATTCCTCTGTTGACGCTCCCGACCAATCAGAACCTGATCGACGTTGAAGTGGACGGTTTATCTGTTAAAGCCTTGGTAGACACTGGCGCCCATATTTCTGTGAGCTTGCACAGTCGTGACCGCTTAAAGAAAGTCCCCTTCACGTAGTGTTCGTGTTGCTAATGGTGGTACGGCTTCTGTTATTGACGTTTGTACTGCACGCGTTACTATCGCCGGCAGTCAAACTTCACTTCTTTTTACTGTTCTCTCTCACTGCACCAATGATGCGATCCTTGGTCTTGACTTTTTGTCCACTCATTCCGCCCTCACCGACTGGTCAGCTGGTACTGTGCTATATACTTGATCTACCGTGTCCGATTGATCCGCCCAGTCCACCCCAAGCTTGTATGTGCTCTGCGGAGCATGTTCGTTTGTCACCGCAAACTGTGACCTGCATCACCGTAATGCCCTCACCACCTGATCCGATGGCGACTATGTGTTCGCGCCCATTACATCCATTCTTTTGACTCGCAGTGTTACCTTAATACCACACACTGTTATTCAGTTACGTGCGAACCGCGCCTTCATTCCTGTGCTCAACTTTGCTCTGTGTCCACAAGTGCTACCGCGTGGAATTGCCCTCGCCATGCTGACTACCTCTGACGAATGCGTCATCTCAGATCTTTCTTCGAACGATGCTGGACACTGCAGCTACATGCATGCTTGATCTCCGCAAGCGAGCCCGTCTGCTGACGTTAAAAAAATGATCGCGTCAGACCTTTTGCCGCATCAAGCTGACGTGCTCCTTCACGTCCTTGAGTCATACTTGGACGTATTTGACTTTTGTGATCGTTCGATAGGTCAAACCACTGCTGTAAAGCACCGCATTGACACCGGCGGTGCCCCCCCTGACCATCGATGGCCATACCACGTATCTCCAATCTAGCGTCACATAATTCAAGCAGAAGTCGACAAAATGCTCACCAACATAATTGAGCCATCATGTAGTCCATGGGCTTCCCCTGTAGTTCTTATCAAAAAGAAGGACAACACTTGGCGATTCTGTGTTGACTACCGACATATGAACAAGATCACTAAAGAAAGACGCCTACCCGCTACCACGCATAGACGACGCCCTGGATTGTCTTCACGGTGCTAAGTATTTTTCGTACATTGATCTATGATCAGGGTACTGGTAAATTGCTGTCGATGGCATGGACCGCGAAAAGACCGCTTTTGTCACACCCGATGGTCTTTACCAGTTTAAGGTCATGCCCTTCGGGTTATGCAACGCTCCGGCCACCTTCAAGCGGATGATAGGCTCTCTTTTGCGTAGGTTCAAATGGTCAATTTGTTTATGTTAACCTGACGACATTATCATCTTTTCTCCGACCTTTGAGACCAACCTCGACCGCCTATCCTCAATACTGGCTGTTTTACGCAATGCCGGTCTCCTACTAAACTTGTCAAAGTGCCTCTTTGGACGCCAGCAACTAACTATGTTGGGCCACCTTGTCGACTCCTCTGGTGTACGCCCTGATCCTGTTAAAGTGCGAGCCGTATGGAACTTCCCCTTTCCGGCCTGCACCAAGGAAGTCCGCAGCTTTCTTGGTCTGTGCTTGTACTTTCGAAGTTTTGTGAACAACTTTGCGGAAGTAGCCCGCCCTCTCACAAACTTACTGAGAAAAGATGTCTCATTCACATGGGGTGCTGCGCAGGCTACGTCGTTCTCTACACTTATTGCATTGCTAACAGAACCACCTGTTCTGACCAATTTTGACAATTCCGCCCCTACAGAAGTCCACACCAATGCCAGTGGCCATGAAATTGGGGCTGTTTTGGTCCAGCGTCAAAGCGGCTGCGCCCACGTCATCGCCTATGCCAGCCGTCTCCTCTCGCAGGCGGAAAGGAACTACTCAATCACCGAAAGGGAATGCCTCGCTCTCGTTTGGGCAGTAGCAAAATTTCGGCCCTATTTAGATGGTCGGCATTTCACCGTCACAACAGATCACCATGCACTTTGCTGGCTCGCATACTTGAAGGACACCACTGGGCGCCTTGGTCCATGGGCATTACGACTCCAAGAGTATAACTACTCAGTGTCCTACAAATCTGGCCACTTACACCATGACGCTGACTGCTTATCTCGGAATCCAGTGGACCCACCTGAAGCGTTTATGAAGCGTCATGTGTCCTGTCTCTCTCCGCTTTAAGCAACATCCGTGAGGAACAGCGCCGAGATCCTGTTTTACATAACATCATCGAGAAGCTTCATTCTGCGGCACCCGATCCGTCTACGCGATTGTTCGTGCTCAAGGATGGCACATTGTACCGTTACAATGTCCGCCCTGATAAACACGAACTGCTCCTTGTGGTACCTTCCCACTTATGTGCGAGCGTGATCAGCCAGCTCCACGACGCTCCCACTGCCGGTTACCTCAGACTGTCTCGGGCGTATAACCGTGTACAGCGTCGATTTTACTGGCCCAGTCTTTATCGCTCGGTCCGCAGCTACGTCGCCTCATTGGACCAGTGTCAGCGCCGAAAAAAAACGTTCTGTGAGCCCTGCCGAATACCTCCAACCACTTGACGTTCCCTTAGATCTGTTCTTTCGACTTGGTCTTGACCTCCCAGGGCCTTTCCCTGCGTCTACTTCTGGGAATAAGCGGATAGCTGTTGCGACGGATCACACAACCAAGTACGCCCTTGCACGGGCTCTACCAACCAGCTGTGCCACGGACGTTGCCGATTTTCTCCTGCACGATGTCATACTTCATCATGGCACCCCACGCCAACTCCTCACAGATCGTGGGCGCTATTTCCTTTTTCGAGTTATCCACGACCTGCTTCACTCCTGCGAGACAAAACATAAATTTACGACAGCTAACCACCCGCAAACTAACGGACTGACTGAGTGAATCAACCGTACTTTAACGTATATGCTCGCCATGTATACGTATCGTTCAACCACCAGGACTGCGACGTTACATTACCCTTCGTTACGTTCGCCTATAATTCCTCATGCCACGATGCAGCTGGTTTCTCACCGGTATTCCTATGATGGGCTTCTCACCATTCAAGCAGTTTTTCAATGTCCTCACACGAGTCACAGTCCCGAATGTAACTGTGAAGCTCACTGTCGGCTGGTTGAGTTTCCGCAGCATCGCGCCACTCCTTAAATTCGTCAAGGGACGTACGCTTCGCTGGGGTTTCATAATGAGGATGATCTGTGCTCGTTTCTCCTAGTAGCAAACGCAGATGTACATCGGTTAACAATTCGCGTACTCTGTCATGAACACTTTTTCTCTCTTGCTCATCAAGAACACGGAGATGGCGGAAAGGCGGCCACAAGAACGTTGCCACTCTGGGAAGATCTTCCATGGGCAGTTTTATTTGAAGGAATTCTAGTGTCCTCGGCTTGAGCTGGCACACTTCTTGTGAGTCTATCGAATCAGCAGTAAGGTGCTTCTTCAGTTTTGTGTAGTACATCAGTACAAGTTGCAGCGTTACCACTTTATCCCGCTCAAGCTTTTCGCTGACCTCTTTGAAGGGCTCCAAGAATTCGCGACCTCCGTCAACAAAGTCTTATTGACGTCTTCCAAGAGCAGATTTCCCCTTGAATCTAGGAGGTTCTCTATCGCGTCGTACTGACTTAGCACGGACTTGATCATGGCGAGCTTTGAATTCCACCGCGTACATATCTCCTGGCACACACCGTGTGGTAGCTGGCTCATCAGTCCGCTTTGTTTTAAAAAAGTCACGAGAGCTTTCACTTTTTCAGTTGCTCCGAAAGGTCGGGAAGTTCCTGAGCGAAGTACCTGTCATCAAACACGTTCCGAAGAACGGTGTTCAGGACGTGCGCACAGCAGTTCATCCTCGCATACGGACGCAGCGCGCTAATTATGTTGGTACCCTGGTCTGTCACAAACACCACATTGCTCAACATACCTTCATCAATCCCCAACTTAGCGCTCCTTCGTACAATCTCCTTACGGATGTTGTCTCGCGGTTTTCTCTCGGGTGGGGGGGGGGGAAGTCACTAGTGAACAGAACAAGGCTCCCGAGTTCCCATTTCACACTTACGTAATGCGCCGTTGCAGTAATACAGGCAATTGTCTTGCGGTCGTCGGTCCACCTTCTTTCATCGCTGACTGAATCTCAGGCATCACCACTTCTCGGAGTTCGTTTGCAACTTTGGACACCCTGCGAGACACCGTCGTTGGATGCGGAATCACGGTCCTCGTGGGCATGCTCCCGTACTTGGCACCGATAGCAATCAGTTCTTCGGCAACATTTAGGAATCCATCATCGCAAACAACGTCAACTGACCGCATATCTTTAGCACACCACTGCACGCAAGCAGTCGTCAGATTCCACTAAACCGTTGATGAAACCCGGGGTTTCTTCTCAGTGAAGAACGAAGAAATGGCAGTGGTGTCACCCACCAGCAGCGTTGCACTTGTGGTGGTTCAGATGCGACGTTGCTGTCTTCCCACCATCATATGCGAAAAAAGCTTTGCATCTTTTGCACTGCAGATGTCCTACTGGTGATAAGGTGTGCACGTCGACAACTTGCAGGAATCGTTTCCAAACTTGGATTTTCTTAGCTTGTTTGGAGACGAGCTTAAGCTCGCTGGCAGCGAGCTCGTCTCGCAATACAGCTGCATTCATAGCGCCACCTGTAGAGGAGACGAATTACGAACTATAGAATGCCGGTAACTAACACAATAAAAGCATCAGCGTGTTCTGCCGAGCTACGACACAGCATCCAAAGATTTCTTTTTTTTCTCTTTTTCAGTAGATGGCGACACGGGTCCCACGCTACACATGCAGCAGTTCCTTGCATGAGGTTCCTTATCGGTGGGCCGCGGTATGTGCATGCTCCGCCTAGCCGGGTGTCACCTCGCAATGGAGGCCGTCTTTACTCCCTCATTCTTACGCGTTTCTTCCCACGCGTGGCTCTTATTTCTGCTCACGCATGAGGAGTTATCGAAATCTCGCAGTGGTCGCTGCAAGGCGGTAGGGCCTTCATTTTCCGGATGGCGTGAATTACACGCACCTGCACCTTAAGATGCTTCAGGACAAGTTCAGGTGTGGGCCTCGTCAAGACAGTTACGAGCTCGCGATGTCTGTGACAAGTTATATCTCCTAATATCCTCACTGCCCAAGTGAAAATTATCATGACGCTTTGAAGGTGATTTACGGCTTACAATTTGACCAGAATGATAGCCACATACAATTCGGCCTACACCTTTACAGGCCGAATTGTATGTGGACGCAACGGAGGAGGCGAGCAACAAATATCTTTGTTTACTTACAGATTGTACCGTATGTGTCAACCACAAATAAAAAAAAAACTATATCTTTATTGCTCCCGCAGCCTGAAGCCCAGGACCGGCTTAGGCCCGTGGCTTCAAGCCCTGGCCCGGCCCAGGTCCACACTTTCGAGCCCGGCTTCAGATGGCCCGGCCGGGCCCGCGGGCTGGGCCGGGCCCGGGCTTTCGGGCCGGCCCGGGCCCGTGCAGTGCTCTAAGGTGCAGTGCTTCACCGCTCCTTCTCTCGCAGTTCTTTCTCCCCTCCCTGCGCCCCAGTCTCCCGTCCGCTCACTCGTACTCTCAACCATTCGCTGGCAGATGAATGCGTAAATAAATTGTTACGGTGCAAATCTTCGTCTCGTCATAAATTTACGCCACGTACTCTCGACGCAAGAAATGCATTCGAATTTTCTCACGATTCCCTTCGGGGAGGTGGGGAAATGTTGTACGGCGGCTCGACTACGCGAGGAGCGGCGCCACTTCAAGGCCTGGGAACTTCCTCCCGCTACGCCGACTTGCAAGGAGAAAGTGGACGTCTCTCGCGACTGACACTGGAAACGTCCCGCGACTTAACCTCATTCGCGGAAGTCGAGCCGCCGGCGCCTCCAGCACGGCGTACACCATGCGATGACGCTGGGATCCGTATACGGACACCTTTCTGTCGCATCGCTGCGGTGTCGTCTCTGCCTCAGGCCAGTTCCCACGATGACGGCGACACTTTCGCCTCGACAGGGCACCACCGTCGTTATCGAAGCGGCCCGATGCAAAGCACAAGCAAGAACGCGGCAGAAGGCTCGCGTTACTGGAAACGGCGAGTGAGATGACGGCGGAGCCTTTCGGCTGCGCTGTTCCCATGGAGCCGGGAACACACCGAATGAAGCACTCCGTACAAATGGTTGACCAGCTAAAGCTGAAGCGTTCGGTCCCGGTGTTTTGCAGTGGGTTCAACCGGACGCTGCGCTGAAGCCTTTTCACACGTATTGGTTACGTGTTCGTGCTTGTTAGTGAGGTTAGACACACGTTTGGTTTGGGTTTACCACAGTGTTTATTTGACACGCCGCACGTCGTGCTTCGCATGATCACGGTCGTGGAAGAGTGTAATGAGCTGTTAAATGCATTTCACAATGCGTTAATCAGAGTGGTTGTTCTCGAACAACAGGGGGTCACTGACGTCGCAGCCAAAGCCAAAGTGTCGCTGGAAAAAGCCAAAAGACTACTGGAACGAGCTCCCGTAATCAACACGTTGACGCCGCAACGCCACTTGTACGGCGTTGGCACTCCGCCTAATAACCTATAAACAGAAAGAAATTAGGTGCCTGCGCAGTGCACACTACGCGAATCAAACCCTTACCGTACATTACTCCATGTCTACACGTTACCCGTTGTGCACTTTCTGTTCAAACGCTGCCCGGCGTGCCTCAGGGACGCTAGAAACCACCCGCTGAAGCGGCGGCTTCCGTCATTCGCACGGCTGCAGACAGCGTGCGAATGCTTTGCATGAGGGACGTGAATGTATAGTGCGAACCTCTAATCGGGCCGTGAGAATGCAGTGCCTGCCGATGGCGGTGGCGCAGAATCTTTGTTCTTGTTTTGTTGGGAGGAAGTTGATCGTGTGCTCCAATCAGACTGTGCGCTGAGCTGGAGCTTCGAAATTGATGGATGACAGCTATAAAGAAAAAAGAAGCGAATGAGGGTTTGTGTTCTG
Source organism: Rhipicephalus microplus (assembly GCF_043290135.1). Lineage (NCBI taxonomy): Eukaryota > Metazoa > Arthropoda > Arachnida > Ixodida > Ixodidae > Rhipicephalus > Rhipicephalus microplus. The sequence continues at coordinate 78,474,759 of NC_134704.1, forward strand.
GGAGGGCGTGTGGTTCTAGTATGTTCCTTGCAGCATGAGGGGATATTCATTTGTCATTTCATTGTTTCTCTAATACCGATCGAAACGCATACACTGCTTACGGCGCACCGAATACAACGTAATCTTGCTCTGAAAGTGGAGTGACTCAGAGTTTGGACAGTAACGTGCAGCAGAAGTATGAGCCTGCTTAGAACTGAATCGACCCTTCATACGTACATCTAGGTAAGGTTTGGATGGTACTCTGAAGTAACACACAAACACATTCTATCATGCTGCGATCCATGTATAGGGTGTACTTGTAATTAAAAAAAATACACCTTCAGGGCGTTGTTATATTTCAAACAGCTGCGTGCACTACACGTCTAGTGGTGCTATAGTCATTTATTAGACACGAGTCGCGTTCTTTATGTTTATTGCCGTATATGGTCGTATCAGTTATTGAAAGGCCTGCGTTCAGTGCTGGAAATTAGTGATGAAAATAGAACATGAATATTATTATCTGTCTCGCTCTGTTCACTGCTGCTTACGAGCAAAAAAAAAAAAAAGTTGCACGCTGAGAGGCAGCGCTGCCATCGCAGCAGCCAGTGGAACATACATGTGGAGCCACCGCGCCTGCGCAGAAAACCGCCGTGAACAAGTGCGAAGCGCTCTCTCGGTCACCTCCCACTGTTTGAAGCATGTGTTGTGTGCGTACGACCTCATATAGTCGCCGCAGACCGAAACACCTCGAATGCAAATGTGTCATTGTGTTCCCGGTATTATCGTGATGAGACTCTGACAGGTAAGCATTCGGTTGCGCTAAAGAAAACACGTACTGTAGAACGAGCCAGCTTCCCTTGGCGGGTGCTGATGAAACAGCGAATTCGGTGGCGTGCAGTGGGGTTGAATGAAGTGGAATGAAATGGGTGACTGAAGTGGGTGGAGTGGCGGGAAGTTGTGTACCTAACCTAAACCTAACCTAAGCCTAAACATAACCTAACCCTAGAATTAGGGAGTAGTGGGAGTGGTAAACGGAGTGGCTCATATCCGCTGTGGGATTTAGCCGCTTTCTGCGAGTGACTCCCACTAAGATCTACGATGGTCCACGGACACGAAAGTTTCGACCGAGAACAACTTCGCTGCTGAAATTGGCCGCGTGTTCCTTTAGCGATTACGAACGCGCACATCGCGGAAGTTATGTGGTTTCCCCATGCGCCCTAATCACTGCGATTTAATGCGTCCGAATTTACTGCGACAGCCGGGTGTCACTCGCCTGCGATTCGGCGGGGTCCGTGGTGTAACAATGCCTCGGCGCCTCGCGAAAAGCCGCTCCCATACACCCATTTTTTATTTTAAAAACTCGCTTCATGTCTCTGCTGTTTCTATTTTCACTTCCGGGCGTGCGTGTGTGTGTGCCCTTCCAGGATATTACCGTCGCTTGCAAGGTACATAACTGAACAAGGTCGAGTACAGCTCTCACTCAATAACCCGATGGTAGCACATGCTGGCTGTGTATGTGCTACCATCGAGTTATTGAGAGAGAGCTGTACTGGACCTTGTTCAGTTACCTAGCGCGGAGAATATATATATATATATATATATATATATATATATATATATATATATATATATATATATATATATATATATATATATATATATATATATATATATATATATATATATATATATATATATATATATATATATATATATATATATATATATATATATATATATATATATATATATATATATATATATATATATATATATACGTGCCTAGGCATAGAACGGAACAATAAAAAAACCCACACACTGCACTTTCAACATCTTCCTATGTCCCTGGCTCACTTCCTGTTCAAAATCACGTGGTCGCACACCGTTGAGAGATCCCAACCCGTTGTCTGATTGTCCTTAACAACAACTTTCTTTCTTTCCCAGCCCTTGATGTCTCGCTGCCTTTCAGTCACCTTCTTTTTTTTCTCTTTATTATTTTGACCGACGCCTCGCGACAGCTTTGCCGCGTTTACGTCAACACGCCCATCAACACCGCGGCAGCGGTGGCACGCGCTCCACGTCGAGGTGGCCAGCCCTTCTCGAGGGGAACACGCCCGCTGCTGGCGGTGGTGGCCGCGCTTTTCTTCAAAGAAGACTCGCTGGCACGAACGGCTAAATGTCACACGGAGTACGGCAGCCTCGCCTTACTTGTATACAAAATGCAGAAATAGACGCACGGCCGTCTCAGACAGAGAGACGACCGTGTCGTTCGCTCGCCATCTCCCGTGCACACGGGCGTCCGAGCGTCAACGCCTTCGTCGTCATTTTAAAAGCAGCCAAACTCGTGGGGCGTGTCGAGTCTGAATATAGAACCACTGTTGAGAGCCTAGCTCGCGACTCTTCTTCCTCTCTTTAAATAATTGCATGTAGCATTTTTTTAGATGTACACTCAGCGGTGTCAACGTACGGCTGAAGATATCAAATCGGACACTTAACATAAGTTAAATTAACTTCTCAATTACGAAAGTTAGGTGGTTTTGTCAAATGGGAGAACTGAAGTACACCTGAGCTACCCATTGTGGCTTTGAAATATAAATTAAGTGGCCTCTAGTAATAATTGGCCCTTCCGCAATGGTCTAGTGGCTATAAGTATACTCGGCTGCTGATTCGCAGGTCGTAGGATTGGCTCTCACAATCATATAGTGGTTTTAGAACGTTAAACACCACATATCAATCAATTGAATCAAATCTAGCAATAATTGCGAAGTAATGAAATTTTCTTGTTGACGAGTGTCGTCATCGCAGACTCAGCGCATACTTTTGCGGGATAAACGCCGTGTGACCGACACCCTGTTGTAGAAGTTTTTTAACATTTAAAATATTTAGGTGATATAATCAATCTTCAGTTATGTTTGTCTACTTTTCCGTATTGCATCATTTTTTGTTAAAGCTTTCCACTTCATTATTTATTTTCTTTGTAAAGGAGGATCCCGTCAGGCAGGCCTAAATGTATGTTTTCGTATTCATTTTTGTGGTCGGTGTCCTTCTTTTAGTTCTATGATATGACTTATATTATTACTATGATACTATTCTATCCTTAAAACTTTCAATTTTTGTTTAATTTGTTACTTCTTTCATTCTGAATTCAACCAAAACGCACCGTTTCGAGGACACCAATAAAACCATGAAGCCAGTGGCATTCCCTTCAACAGGCTGACACATTTCTGTAGTTCGCAAGTCCTTCTGATATGTTCCATCACTGCGCCTTACTAGAGACTCTTTGTTAAGCTTTGAGGCGCTTAGTATATCCACCACCTTTGATAATCGCAATGCATCACGTGACAGTGTTGCGACTGCGGTGACGCGTGCGCTATTGGTCGGGTCAACTGCGCCCTTCATTTATAGGGGACTCTTCATTATAGTAGTATAGTGCCTAGAATATACCCAATATATTATGAGGAGGAGGATGTAAGTTTATTTACAGAAAGGCAGAGAGGTCGGCCTGAGCGATAGCTTGCTCTAGCCTGCTACTCTTAACTGGGGGAAGGGAAAGGGGAAAAGAAAGATTAATGAACGACGATGGTGAGATAGAGCGGTGAATATGTAGTGTTCTTTCTAGCTGAGACACATTTCATAGCCGCGCACATAGTCCAGTTGTTTTCAAAAAGGTTATAACTGCTCTTGTGACCGCAGTTGCACTGTTGGTGTCTGGCCAAGGGCCCAACATGGTCTCATCAGTTAATGACCTACTGCGATATAGTTCAATAGAAGAAATCAGTGTTTGCTGTTCACGTGCGTATGCTGGGCAGACACAAAATATGTGCTCAAGTGTGCCCAATATGTGCCCAATATATTATGATCACTATACTAGTAGTGGTACTTGGCCAATGTCTGTGGCGCATGCCCACTCATGACGTCCACAAGCATTACCACGGATCCTGCACGTGAAAGGGATCGATCATGAACACCTTCTGTAGTTAAAGAACAAAAGTTAATCTGCGCTTTAAGAACTGCCTTTTAATACTACGCGGTTCTTGGACAATCTCTCATCGTGGGTGTCTGCCACATTTTGAAAGCTCTACTCTACTGTACTTCCGTTGAAAGTTTATTTCGTACTCAATGCACCCATGGTCTATTTATTTTCCTTCCTGAACGAGACACTTATACTGCCACTCCCGGAGTAGACTGAATACAGTACTTTAAATTACCCGCACTCCTACCACCCTAATTTTTAGGCTGTATCTAGCATTCTGTCCAGGCGGAACAATAAGCAAGGCTAAACGTCTGCTCAGGTAGAACAAATATCTGCAACACATAGCTCAATAATAGCGGTGATGGTTAAATTCTAGCAGCACAGAAAACCTGCTGGTTAGGCTTATGAATTTCAGGCCATTATTACAATATATTTAGTACAGTGCTCAATAAGAGCTTGAAAAAGCCACCCTCGAAGTTCCGCTACTATCCACAATGTCTATGGGGTGTTTCAAAATATGTGCCTCAAAATCCTCAAAAATGAAAAAAAGAAAAAAAATTAAGTATTTTCATTCTGCCAGAGTAATAACTTTTCTTGTGGTGGCGGATATCTTAAGATCAGTAGAGGCATCATTTACAACAGTAATGAAAAAAAAGTTAAGCCAATTTATTTATGGAGACAGGCGCGCGTCGGGTGGAATGACAGAATTGGGTCCCTTTCTGCGAAGAGCCTGGTGCCGCTTTCACATTTCACAAAATCATCCACTGGCAATTATTAGCGAGTAATGAAATCTTACATATTTCGCCGGTCAGACTGTACCAGTCAGACTTGCTGAAGACTGTACGTCTACGAATGCAGAAGTACTAACACCACTGCAATCGCCGTCGTGAACAGTGACGTCATGCAGGTCGTCTCCCAGTTGCACTCATGGGAGCTTCCACTTCGATTTCCCCGATCACTTTGGTGAAATTTTATTGCTCCGTAATAATGGCAAGAATGCCAGAGGCCGATTAATAAAAAATCACAAAGCGCAATGACCTATACAGAAGGAAGACAACAATTCTTCCACTTGACTTGACAGTCTGTATCCGCTAGTTTATCATGGGACTGCCATAATTGCATTGCCTATAGTCATTAGGCTTGTGAGGAAAGCCTCTCCCATGGTATTCAGCAAGGTATTAAAGAAACTGCACATGCGGCTATGCGCACAATAATATGCTCTCCGAACTACTCTGAATTTGACCTCGAGCTAGAGAGACTTCGTGCGATCCGCCGTCGTGCTGAAAGAAGATACAGACGCACCAATTCCACAGACGATCTACAAACAGCCCGGCGCATCCAAAAGAAGATACAATGGTGCCTCGACAAATTAGACACCCAACGATGGAGGAAATTCTGCGCGTCGCTAGACGCTCATAAACCACTGTCTCAGATATGGGGAACAGCCGCGCTTTTCTTTCAGAGCCCTTGCACTTTTCCATCGCCGACATGAAATTGAGGTGGAAGAAGAGTTCTGCGCTATGATTGTGGGCCATACAACGTACACAAGGCTACATAGAGCAAACCATATTCCTAACTCACGGGTCCCGCGCATGGCTCTACCGTATAAATCACAGGAACTTGATGCGGCACTCGTCCTATGTAACAGGTCGTCGTAGACTAGCCCGGATGACATTTATTACTGAATGCTGTGCCACCTCGATGAACGGGCACGAGAAGCGCTCCTTAACATCTTCAACGAATCCTGGCAAGCTGGCGTCGTTCCGCAAGATTGGAAGATTAGCCGCTTGGTACCGCTTCTTACGCCTGGCAAATCTCCCCTGCAGCATTACCTCTTATCGACCGATCGCACTTTCAAGTAGTGTTGGAAAGTTAATCTTGGCCAGACTCGAATGGTACCTTGAGTACTACGAGATATATCCAAACGCCATGGCTGGTTTTCGCCGTCACCGATGTTCCATCAACAATGTTATAGATCTTTCCACGTATGCCCAGCATCAAAGTCATACAAACGATTATCTGTTGGCATGTTCCTTGATATAAAAGGAGCATATGACAACTTCTTCATGACTCCATCCTCAAAGCCATTAAGTCAGTGGGCCTAGGTGGATCACTGTATTGTTTGACACGCAGCTATTTATAAGGACGGACCTTGTTTGTGAACACAGATGGTCAGACCTCCCAACACCCCACGCATCGTGGAGTTCCGCAAGATGGCGTCTTGAGTCCAACCCTCATCAACCTCGTTCTCATTGGTCTTGTGGAACGACTACCGAGTGTGGTCAAGCTATCTATGTACGCTGACGACATCTGCGTCTGGGCATCTGGCGTGACAAGATCTCAGGTACACGCAATGTTTCAGAGAGCTGCGACTTTGGTATCTGCGTACCTCAATGAACGTGGTCTGAAGATCTCGCTAGCGAAATGCGCATTGATTGCTTTCAGTCGAAAGCCAATGAGACCATACGCTATATCTATCGACGGCCAAGATATACCGTATGTCAGGACGCACAGATTTCTAGGCGTATTCATTGACAGAGATCTCTGCTGGGGCCCACATGTGGCCCACTTCTTGAAGAGGCTTATAGACATTGCTAACTTATTCAAGTATCTTCGCGCGTGTGCTGCCGAATGTGCTGTGTTTATCTCTCTTCCCTCTCTGCTCACTATCTTTCATCTGCCCCATCCCCCTCCCATGCGCAGGGTAACAAACCAGTTGCTTACAGGCTGGTTAACCTCCCTGCCTTTCTTTTCCTCCTATTCCTTCCTTCAAGTATCTTGGAGGAAAAACATGGGCGACTTCACTACATGAAATGATGCAATTTTACAAGACGCATTTTCTCGGCTTTTTCCGATACAACTTGCCTGTGTTGACCACTGTCTGTAGAACGAGCATTCGCACTCTCGAAAGCATCCAGGCTGTCTCTGCGAGTTTGTCTGGGGCTACCGCGATGTTCGTCAACAGCTGGGACAATTGCGATCGCAAATGAGTACCCGCTCAAGACGCATATCGTAACGAAAGTGCTCAGAGCACACGTGAGGCATCTTACTTGCGCCCCAGCCCATGATCTAGCCTCAGGGCCAGAAGCCCGACCTCGTGCCTCATTTTGCAAGGGCAGTCTTGACATATCGTACACGCATACCCACGGGATATACAACTCCGTCCAGAATTGCAACTCCCCCATGGCGTATGACCCATCCACATATTGAACTCATGGTTCCAGGCATGCGGTCAAAAGCCCGGCTCTCATCTCCAGCGCTACAGCAGCTTTCTCTTCTCTTATTATATGAGCAGTGCAGTGAGCATAACCATTTATATACTGGCGCTTCTACTAAAGTAGATGGGTTAGCAGGGTCGGTGATCTTTCCTGCAACAGTGACAACGACGAAGATTCGGTTATCCCACCAGACGTCATCGACAGCTATGGTACTGCTGCTCTACGTAGCACAGTTTAAGTAATTAAACACGCAGAAACTGAGAAATGGAGCGTGTTCACGGACTCCAAGGCAGCCCTACAGTATTTGGTGTTCGCCTTACAGCGGGGACCTCATGGACAACTAGTGCTGTAAATTAGAGAGTTGCTTCACCACCTCTCGACGAAAGACACGAAATCACGTTTCAGTGGCTTCCAAGTCACAGCGGCATATTTAGCGACGAACATGGTGATGCAGCTACTCGATCAGTACACGAAGATGGTGAAGAATTCATTTCATTTTCAAAAAATGATGCTGCGAGGAAAATTCGAAAAAAAAAATCACTAATGACGAAGTAAAATCCCTGTGAACGCTGTGCGCTTACGGCACACGCGACTGCTTAGGCTGGACACATCTCATCGACTTCAGCCTCCGTCCGGACTCTCTCGTCTTGAGACAACGGTGCTTTGCCGACTGTGGCTTGGTGTCGTTTTCACCAAAGTTTTGGCCTTCCGTATCGGCATTGAAGACAGTGCTGCTTGATATCATTGCGGCAGCGATGAAAGGATAGAGCACGTTCTCTGTCACTGCCCTCGTTACAGCGTGCAAAGATGGCAGTATAGCTGCTGCATTAGCTCGGCTTGGCGACAGACCCTTGTCAGAACAGTCATTGCTTGAAAGGCGACTTAATCTTTCCTGGCACAGAAAATCAGTGAAAGCCTTATCGAACTACCCCAGCTCACTTGCTTTTTTTTTCTTTTTCGCGCATCTATTTCTTTCTTCGCCTTCTTTTCCATCTTTATTCCCCATTCTTCCTTCCCTTAGTGCAGGGTAGCAAACCGAATGCTCAAATTTCTGGTTAATCTCACTGCTTTTACCTCATTTTATTCTCTCTCTCTCTCTCTCCAGGCAGAAAAAAAGTTTATTATGAAGACAGTGAGCAAATGTTCTATTTGCCTTATTTTCAGTTACTTTCAGACACGTTTCTAGAAACACCCTGTGCAGCAAGTTGAAGTGAAAATTTTTTGGTGGTGCTTAACCTAGTCAATGGATGAATGAATGAATGAACGAATGAATACCACAGTACGAGCCAAAATGTGGCAGTGTATATAGTAGCTAGTATTTTCTTATATATTTATGCTTTTGCGCTTATGTCGTTTGCCGAGCCATCTACACGCTTTCTCGATAGAGTAGATCGTAACAAATCGCTTTTGGCCGTATACATATATGCGCGTCTTTTCCTTTCTTTTTTTTCCCGCCACGATGCATGAAAATGACGTACTTCACTCGTCACATCGTCATAGTTTCGTCTGAATTATGTACCGACTGAAAATAACCATTTGGTTCGATGTGATTTGCTGAGTGTATGCTATGTTGCACTCAAGCTGACATATGTAGCATGCATGCACCCAGCTTCCCAGTTTACTTAAATCGCAAGTCGTTATCACACTTATCCATTGCTCGTTGCGCAGCACTGTAAGCAAGATATGTATAAACCATTTACGCACACGACCTCGCTTCTGCTTGTTTCACTCAGATGCTTCGTACTGCGACGTTTCAGAGACGTAACCATAAGCTTGCACACGGCGGGTGCGGATGGATAGGAAAGGCGGCCTAATTAAATAAGAATGGCTATTTCGGCTAGTTGGTTGAATCCTATGCTGATAGATGCAAAGAGGGACAGCAACGAACGTGTTGTCCCTCTTTGCTTTTTGTTCCTCGCCTTCCGTACTCTTTTCTTGCTGCACTTTCATGCTTGCACTGCCACCCCTATTAACAGAAGCGGCCTAATTGGCTGATGCTGCTTGAATTTCCTGCTTTTGGACTGCTTCTTAACTCGCAATTAACACATGAGGACGAAGGGCGATGTCACGCGAAGTCGTTTACTGACCACATGTATACACAAGTGGTTTATCTGATAGGTTTTTACTGTGTGCATCCCTTACTTGTCATCGTAGACCGCACTCACACAGGCAGCAACCTTAGTCAAATGTGCCTGAATTCCCCCCCTTTTTAGGGGCGAAGCTCCTTACGCAGAGGGTCGTACGTCCCGTGTTGTCGAGGCGTCGTCGTATTAGCCGCCTCTCGTTTACTCCTTAGAATGTCCGCTAGATGGCGGTAAATGTATATGAATACATGACGAAAAGATGCGAGATCGCGGTACTTGTACTTCGAGTGTTCACTAGATGGACAGACGCACGGTAGGACGGACATACAGACAAACAGACGTATGGACGAATGGACGAATGGACGGACGGGGGTGATTCTTAAAAGAGAGAAACGAAGAAAAAAAATGAGCCCTGTAACTGTCTGCTTAATAGTGCGACACCTCGACAGTAGCTAAGAAGGGATGGGGGTAAGAAGGAATTAAAGAGATAGGGAGGATTAAAATGTATAGGGATAGAGATAGGGGGAGGAACAAAGAGACCCACATTCAGAAATAAGGAGAAGATAGGAAAGATGGACATGGTCGCAAGAGTCCGAAGACGGGGCACCCCCCTATGAGAGCTCTTGGCGGTGTCAGGAGATGGCGTAGGGCGAGCCAGTCGGCCAGAGCTGCGTTGTCGTCGGAGATCGCGGGGGCACAACCGGTCGGCGCGAAATCCAGTGAGTGAGTCAGATGGACGGACAGGCAGACAGAAGGACGCATGGATGGACGTACATTTAGACAGACTTTAACTGCGCTACGTAGAGCAGCAAGTTCCGCAGCTGTCGATGATGTCTGGTGGGATAACTGAAACTTCACCGTTGTCGCTGTTGCAGGAAAGATCCTGGACCCTGCAGACCCATCCACTTTAGTTGAAGCGTCAGTATATAGGTGAGTATGCTCACTGTACTTCTCGTATAACAAGAGAAGAGAAAGCTGTTTTAGCGCTGGAGACGAGAGCCAGGCTTTTGACCCCATGCCTGGAACCGTGAGTTCAACATGTGCATAAGTCATACTCCGTGGGGGAGTTGAAATTCTGGACGGGGTTGTATATCCCGTTGGAATGCGTGTGCGATATGACAAGACTGTCTGGCAAAATGAGGCACGAGGTCGGTCTTCTGGCAGTGAAGCTAGATGATGGGCAGGGACGCGAGTAAGATGCCTCACGTGTTCTCTAAGCACTTCTATTATGATATGCGTCTTGAGCGGGTAGTCATTAGGGATCTCGATTGTCTCAGCTGTTGATGAACATCGCGGTAGCCCCAGACAAACTCGCAGAGCCATAGCCTGTATGCTTTCGAGAGTCCGAATGCTGGTTCTACAGGTATTGGTCAACACAGGCAAACTGTAGCACAAATAGCCAAGAAAAAGCGTCTTGTACAATAGCATCATTGCATGTACATAAGTCCCCCAGGTTTTTCCTCCAATATACTTGAATATGTTAGCAATTTATGTCAGCCTCTTCTTCAAGTGGGCCACATGTGGGCCCCAGCAGAGGTCTCTATCAATGAATACGCCAAGAAACCTGTGCTTCCTGACATACGGTATGACTTGGCCGTCGATAGACATAGCGTATGGTCTCATTGGCTTTCGACTAAAAGCAATCAATGCGCATTTCGCTGGCGAAATTTACAGACCCTGTTCCTTGAGGTACACTGATACCAACGTCACAGCTTTCTGATGTCTTGGGCGTATCTGAGGTCTTGTCACGCCAGATGCCCAGACGCAGATGTCGTTAGCGTACATGGATAACTTCACCACACTTGGTAGTCGTTCTACAAGACCAATGAGAACGAGGTTTAAGAGGGTTGGACTCAAGACGCCACCTTGCGGAACTCCACGATGCGTTTGGTGTTGGGAGGTTGGACCATCTGCAGGGTTCACAAATAAAGTCCGTCCTTGTAAATAACTGCGTGTCCAACAATACAGTTGTCCGCCTAGGCCCACTGACTCAATGGCTTCGAGGATGGCGTCATGAAGAACGTTGTCGTATGCTCCTTTTACGTCAAGGAACATGGCAGCAGATTGTCGTTTACATGCCTTTTGATGCTGGACATATGTGACGAGATCTATAACATTGTCGATCGAACATTGGTGATGGCGAAAACCAGCCATGGCGTTGGGATATATTTCATAGTATTCCAGGTACCATTCAAGCCTGGCCAACGTTATTTTCTCCATTACCTTTCCTACGCAACTTGAAAGTGCAATCGGTCGGTAAGAGGTAATGTCCATGGGAGATTTGCCAGGCTTGAGAATCGGTACCAAGCGGCTAATCTTTTAATCTTGCTGAACAACGCCAGTTTGCCAGGAATCGTTGAAGATGTTAAGGAGTGCTTATCGTGCCCGTTTACCATGGTTGCACAGCATCCTGTATGAAATGTCATCCGGGCCAGTCGACGACGACTTATAACATAAGACGAGCGCCGCATCGAGCTCCTGTGATGTAAACTAAGAAGCCAAGAAATGGAGCGTGTTCACGCACTTTAAGGCAGCACTACAGTGTTTGATATTTGCCTTACGCCGGGGACCTCATGAACAACTAGTGCTGGAAATTATAGAGCTGCTTCACCACCTCTTCGACGACGGACACAGAATCACGTTTCAGGGGCCTCACAGAAAATCAGTGAAGGCCTTACTGAATTTTTCGCGTGGCCTATTGTATATACTATAGCACCCCAGCCCCCCCCCCCCCCTTTTTTTTTGCGTGCGTCTATTTCCCTCTTCACTTTATTTCCCATATTTCTTCCCTATCCCCACTTCCCCTAGTGCAGGGTAGCAAACCGGGTGCTCCATTTTCTGGTTAACTTCCCGGCCTTTCCCTCATTTTATTCTCTCTCTCTCTCTCTCTAGACAAACAGATGCACGAATTGACGCACGGACGGCTGCATGAACGAACAGACAGAAGGATTGACGGACGCATGGACGGTCTCATGGACAGAAGCAAGAACGAACAGATGGACGGAAGCAAGGTCGGGCTAATGGATGCTTCGCCCTACTCATCATGATCTTTCCATGAATATGCTAATATTTTTTCTTTCTATCTTAACTCGCAATTAACACATAAGAGCGGACTTGGCTGCACCGGAGAGGAACAGATGCTAATTCCCCTGCTCTTCGTTATCCAGGTCGCTTTGTGCCCTTCGGGGCATATCGCTGTGGCCGGTGATCATGTCTGGGTACAATTCAACACTTCGCCTACTGCGCCGGACCAATGCGCCATACACAGAGCGGAGCCGCCACCTCACGTCGAAAGCGCATGTGCATCGTGTGAACCCTGGTGGACCAGCACCGTGACGTCAACGGATGAACCATATCTCGACTGTATCAGCAGCGGGAGCGCAAGCCGATTCTGCAATGGACTTGGTTGCACCGGGAAGGAACGGATGCTATTTCCCCTGTTCCGAGTTCGTTATCCAGGTTGGTGAAAGAGCCACTTATTCTAATCGAGACGACTCTTTAACCTTGACGGTGCTGCCAAGTCCACGTTTTCTTCTGGAAACCATGCACGATTGTGTAGAAGCCATCAAGTTGCTCTTACTAACCGCCGGTAATATTTAAACTAACCCAAGGTTAACTTCCGACACTGAATCAAAATTAAGGTCAACAAACGATCTCTTGAGGAAGATCTTGAAGGAGCAAACAAAAACCCCGACTTGAAGGAATGAACTTCTAACTTGAAACGAGTTGATTCTGCTGTGATCAACGTTCAGGAACGGGTATCTTCTATTGAAAAAGAAATAGGCCACCTGCAGGCTCTTTAACAAAAAGTAGTGGTTGCGAACAATCCTTTAAGGACACCGACGTCCAACTTCTTGAGCTGTCTACTAAAGTTGATGATTCGGAAAATCGAAGCCGACAAAACAATCTAGTAATTTACGGCATCAGGGAAGATCCACGTGAGGATTGGAAATAACTGAAAATCAAAATTAAACAAGACGTGCGTGAACAATTGTTAGCCATAGAAGCCAAGTTGCTTGAAAGAGTTCACCGGGTGCGGAAATACGAAAAAGAACGCCCCCGTCCAGTTATCCTTCGGTTGAATGACTTCGCAGAAAAAAAAAAACAAAACAAGAATTCTATCAGAATGCAGCACAATGAAAAAAAAATCGCTATTTCAGAGGATTTTTCCAAGAAAGTGCGCGACACAAGAGGAAAGCTTTGGCACTCTGCAGAACAAGAGAGGGCGCAATGCTTGAAAGTGTCGCTAAATTATGACAAGACAAAAGTAGGCGGGGAACTGTCTGTCCGAGACACGCTTCAAAACAGAAGGGTGAATATACCAAAAACAGTTGCGCCTGCGCTAAAGCAGCCGAAAAGCCGAGGCAACAATGACAGCCTTGTACCAAAATCTTGCGAGTTGTGTCACTTAATGCCCGTAGTGTTTTAAACAAGCTAACCCTACTCGGAAGCGTAATACTAAACCATAATCCACATATTTTAGTCATTACTGAAACATGGTTGCAACATGACATACTCGATTCTGAGGATGTTCCCTCTTCCAACAAATTATTCTGCAAAGATCGAACAACACGGGGTGGCAGGGTCGCTATAGCTATTAAAAAAGAGCCTCAAGTCTTCTCGTTTAGAAGACATTAACGACCACGAAAGTGTGGTGCAGGGTCAATTACCATGGGAGAAGCATATTTCTTGGCGCAGTGTATCGGCCACCAAACTCTTCCTCTGAATATTTAGAAATTATGCACGATTACATTGCACAGCATACGAACTCACGTTCGATGATAATTCTTTGTGGTGATTTTAATTTGCTCGGAATAAACCGGCCAGACTTATGCCACGACCAACGAAAAAAAGCAAGTTCAGAATCATTGCTACTGACATCATTCAGTTTTTCATTGTCCCAACTATTATCTTGTGCCAGACGTGTTGTAGATTCTTGTTCGTCAATACTTGACCTCGTGCTCGTTAGTAGTTCAATCGAGGAATGTGGTATCAGTGTTGAAGATGGAATTTCCGGTCACAAGATTATTATCCTTTCTTGTCATATAACGCTATCTCCAACAACAAGAACAAGTCGCCCCATTCATCTCAGAGACTATACGCATGCAGACGACGATGCCATTTTAGCCCATCTAGCGTCATCTTTTACCGAATTTGAAGAAAAAAAATTAGAACGTAAGCGAAATGGGGTCATGCTGTAAAGATATCGTGAGTTATTGTGAAACATAGTACGTTTCTCTGAGAAGAAAAAGCGTTGATCGAGAGTATCCGTGGGTGACGCGCGAGATTTACATCTAAAAAGAAAGATTAAACGACAACGGAAGCGCGGAATATCTAGCAAACTACAGAGCCTTATCGTAACGCTAAACAACAAAATCATTATTTCTAAGTCTCACTTCTTCTCGGAAACACTACCGTCTTTTATGCGATCAGAGCCAAAAAAATTTTCGCGCTATTTGCCAAGTAAGCGTTCCGAAATGTGTGGCGGCTGCATTTCCGATGGAGGCGGAAATGTTGTAGGCCCGTGTGCTCAGATTTGGGCGCACGTTAAAGAACCCCAGGTGGTCGAAATTTCCGGAGCCCTCCACTACGGCGTCTCTCATAATCATATGGGGGTTTTGGGACGTTAAACCCCACATATCAATCAATCAATCAATCAATCAATCAATCAATCAATCAATCAATCAATCAATCAATCAATCAATCAATCGATCGATCGATCGATCGATCGATCGATCAATCAATCAATCGCTCAATCAGCGTTCCGATATCGCCCAGATTTCATCGTGCCATCAAATCATCACCAAAGCAGACCAAATAGCAGATAAATCGAACGTTTTTTTTCATTCTACCTTGACGTATAGATCCTTTGAAGGAACTTTGCCGTCATACTCTTCATCTGAATCCATGTCAGAAATAAATATAAATCTAGAAGGTGTCCACTGCTTACTACAAAACCTTAATGCGATGAAGTCCCCAGGCCCCGATAACATTTCAAACCTTCTTCTTAAAAAAAATGCTGACTGGGTGAGTTGATATCTGTATAAAATATAAATTTGCTCCCCATCTACACACGCGATCTCAGATGATTGGCGCACGGCTAAGGTCATCCCCATACATAAATCTGGATCTAAAGATGAATCTAGCAATTACCGCCTGGTCTCTTTAGCAAGCACGAGCTGCAAAATTTCAGCCATATAATTTTTAAAGATATTATAACTCACTTAGAGGCTAACAAACTGCTCTACTTTACGCAACACGGATTTAGATCTGGCCTGTCAACAGTTACACAGCTATAGCCGAGATGAGCAACGACATTGCAAGTACACTCATCACAACAAGAAAAAGAGATGCTGCTTTTCTGGACTTTGCAAAAGCCTTTTATGTCGTTCCCAACCATTACCTCATTATGAAAATGCAAGCAGTTGGTATTGAACATAAAGTTATTCTATTGGTAATTTCATACTTAAAAAATCGCAAACATTTAGTTTCCGTGAACAACAATATCTGAAGCAGCCTAGACGTCTTGTCAGGCGTACCTTAAGGATCCGTATTAGCGCCACTTCTATTTCTTATCTATATTAATGACATTTCTTTTTGCGTTGACCCATCTATTCAACTAAGGCTTTTCGTAAATGACTGCGTCGTATACACGACAGTAAGTCAAATTAAGGACCAGCTTCACCTTAATCAATCGCTACAAAATATTCAGGCACGGTACTCGAAATGGGAAAATTACACTGAACGCAAGGAAAACGGTAGCCATAAGTTTTACGAACAAAAAAAAAAAAGCCTCTGAATTTCACATAAAAACTAAGAAATTCGGATATCACCAAAAGTAACCATGTAAAATACTTAGAAGTTACATTAACATCCAATCTCAGTTGGGAACCGCATATGGCGACTATTGGTGCAAAAGCGCAAAAAAGCTGTCGTTTTTCCAGAGAAGACTAAGTAACGCGCCTGCTGAGGTTAAACTAGCTGCACATAACACACTAATTAGACCAGCACTTGAATATGCCTACGTAATTTGGAATCCGCGTCACATATTTCTCATCAAAAAAAAAAAAAACTTGAGTGAGTTCAAAATTTAGCAGTTCGATTTGTGTTTTCAAATTATTACCGGCAAAGCAGTGTTACAACTCTGCGCAAAAAAGCCGAGCTGTGCTGTCTTGATCAACGCAGAATAACTTCCATACTTAAATTTCTGTATCATATGTATAATGAGAATTTTAAAATATGCGGAACGGAACATCTCCTTCAACCCCTCAGACACTCCTCAAGAACTAACCACAACAAGACAATACGGCTGCCTAAAAGTCGCAATTACATTCTTGAAAACTTTGTTTTCCCATTATCAATAGCATACTGGAATAGTCTACCATCATCTGCGGTGAACTGTGAAACGGTAGAACCTTTTGATCAAGACATCAGAAATATTTTTTGTTCTAGTTAGTGTTTTACACTTTTGTACTATGTCTGCATGTGATATAAACACTGCATCTTTGAAACTGTTAACAACCATCCAGCATTGAACTGATCTTTTTTTCGTTTTTACTGTGATTGTCACTTTTGACAGAATTGTAATTATTTTCTGTATTACCACTCCTGCTTGAACCGAGAAGCTCTGCAGTATATTGAAATAAAAAAAAAATAAGAGTAAGGTACGAGGTCAGGACTAGGTCATTCGCCGACTTCACTTATACATACACACCCGTTCTATCTACAGGTCACTTGCTGGCTGCATTCTTTACTTGTTGTCATAGACTGCACTCGGCGCAGGGTGCAAGGACCCCACAGACGGGTGAACATTTCAGTTGCACAGATATGACGATGTCCAAAGACCGCGCACCGATTAGAGTTTGCTGACGAGTGGGTGTCTTCATTCTCACACCTCGGTTGCGTCAGTCAACACGCGCTCAATATTTACTGATCTCGGTAAGTGCCGGGTCTCTGATAACGGTGATAAGGGTCATACGCCGAAGCGTGCTCATGGTGAGTATAGTACATCAATAAACAGTGATAGACCCATATATATATATATATATATATATATATATATATATATATATATATATATATATATATATATATATATATATATATATATATATATATATATATATATATATATATATATATATATATATATATATATATATATATATATATATAACGGAAAGAAGTGTATACCTAAGGGCTCGTTTTTCCGTGTTTTGATACAATATTAATGAGATCTAACAGACAAGTGTGCCAAGGAATGTATAGGGGAAGTTATTAGAACAAATCGAATGTAGATAAGAAGAAAGAAAAGTGGGTGAAAAAATAACCAGCCGTGAGCTCACGGCTGATTATTAGTTATATATATATATATATATATATATATATATATATATATATATATATATATATATATATATATATATATATATATATATATATATATATATATATATATATATATATATATATATATATATATATATATAAAGAAGTAAAACTAATCATTGCTTTTCTTGCAAAGAGTAACGACTCATCGCTCGCTGTGCTGTCGATCGTTTCAGTATGTAACACACGAAGCCAGTCCCATAAATTGACATTTTAGGGAGGGGGGCATGATAAATTAAAAAAAAAGGGGACATAGAAATCGAAGTTGAGAAACGCCCACCATGTTGACATTCGTCATTCATCGGAGAAGCGTCGTACCCGCTACTCATCTGTAAGGCATGATGTGCACTTTACGGTGCTTCGGTTGATGACGAAGAAGATATGTGGCCGAGCACGTAGTAATAGGTTGGCAGCGTTCAACTATTCACTCGTTGTACAATCCGCATTGTGTGACGCCTAGTTGTTATTTTAATCTGTTAAATAACACAAATGTTAACATAAAAAACAGTTTTGAGATCACAAGGGTGACGTTGTTGTCCACCGCCACAGGCGTCTGTAACTGATATCGGACGAAATAAGAAAAAAACACCCAGGATGTAACGAGGTTTGAACCTGGGTCCTCTCCGTGCCAAGCCAGTATTATACCACTGAGTCACGCTGGTGGTTGTAACTCTTTTTTTTTGCTTTATTGCCTGTTTATAGGTGCGTACATCAAACCACAAGCACAACAAAAACAAGCAGTAACAGTCCGACAGAAATTAAAATTCCCTAAGTGCTGCCAAATGCTCTACCCTCGACAACCACTCAGGTAAAATCTCCCGAGTTTTCTGCAGTTCAACAAACTTGGCCATACACTCACGGAAATACATTCGTGCAGGCCGTGCATCCTGATCGCGATAGAAACCGGCCATACGGGCCCGCCATAAACAGTGAAGTCCACATAGCATAATCAAATCAAAAGGCATTCCCTCTTCGTCCACTACTGGCAAAATCTTATACCATATGAATTTAAAGGTAATTCTTTCTGTAACGTCCTTTGAAGTACATCCCAAAAATATACTCCCTCCCAACAATGTAAGAAAAGATGGTCATTAGTTTACTCCTATACGCACAAAAACCTTATACAAGCGTGATGTCGGGAAGGAAATCGTCACACAACAGGCGTCACACAATACGAATTGCATTAAAAGTGAGTTGTTGAATGCTTCCAACACATTATACAAAGGGCTCATTCACAATTCTTCATCGTCATCAGCCACCAAATCTATTAATGGAGTAATGGCACCTAGCAAGCGTGCTTGTGTAAGTGGCCCCAAGAGAATTTGCAACGGGTTCTAGAAATGGTGCTCTTTAAGCTTTCGCTGCGACTGTGCTGCACTTTGCGCGCAGGTCTGGCTTTTTTTTCTGATTTCACTTTTTTTCTTAATGACATTATAGTGGTTACGGACACTGACAGTGGTGGGCAACTGCGGCACTAAAATCAGCCCTTGCGAGCACATAACAGCTGTCGCTGAAAAAAAAAAATCTGTCGTGTACACATCGTGTTTCATTTTTTAAATAGACCCACCAACATTTTTCAAGAGTTCGGAGTGTGTTTTTCAAAAGTTCGGACCATCGCAATGTCACGCTATCCAATGACTGTTACAACCACGTGGAAAAAATAATAAATGACGACCATAGCCAGAATTCTAGCCTGGGGGTTAAACCACACTGTATGTATCCTCGTGCGTGCGTTTGTATGTGTGCGTGTATACATACATAAGCAAAATTGAAAATATCGAACAATTTGTTGACCCCCCATCCTCCTACCCTTGGCTACGCTCATCACAGACGAGTGCTTACTCCTCCTAACGTGCTATCTTTCTTTGTTCTTCGTTACGTTATGCCATCTTTGGCTTGTCGTTTTGGAGAGAGGATGATGAAAGGAAAAAGACGCAATATCTCTCTCTCTCTCTCTCTCTCAAGACAGCGCTCGAGAACGACCAGTCAAAGATGGCATTACCTTCGCATTGTTGGCTCGTAGAAATTATTTATTGCATATGAATGCTGCAGAATTCCACATAGTGGTGGAAGGATTATGAAAGCGATCATGTTTCGTGTTCGTGTTCTTCAAGTCGTTGAATAATTGGACATCGCGTTACCAATTGCTGGCACCGTGCTTAGCTCAAGTGGTATAGAGTGACCACTCTGGAAAGGCGCTGGTCCCAGTGGTCATTCGATACGCGGATCAAGACGACTTTATACAAGATGCAGTGCTTTCATTTAAGATAAACCCGTATGTACTGCGTTATGACTTTGTGCTGGAGAATGAGTGGTTGTCAGTTACACCTTTCAAAAATTCTTTACGTGGGAATTCCCAACGTGCCAAACAATCGCTGTCATTAATTTTGGTATAAAAAAATTAAGCACGCAGCCACAGGAGAGGACACATAAGCCGGTCTTGTCTCGACAAGATCATTCCGCCATGAGAAGATATTACCGTGACAGACAATGGCCCCTTCCAAAACATATGAGCCAAACTAGAAGAAAGCTACCAGCGTACGCCAGTCACATCCTGCACTATGCCGCCTAACTTCAAGAACGATCCGTCAGGGTACGAGTTCATTGGATTCCTGGACACACAAATATACCTGGACACAAGCTAGTTCATCAAAGAGCCTTGCAGCATCATAGCAAGGAACGACTCGGGGATACAAGCTTGAAGCAGTCCGAAACGATGACCCAAGATGAGACCAATGAAGGCAACTACCAAGCGAAAGTTCAAAGCCGGCGGTAATTAAAGGCCAAATTAGAAGAATCCACAAAACACGATGCCCCAACCACAAGATCCACCCGTTTCTACGAGGTCACACCCAAAAGATTGCAAACACGAAGTTTCACGACAATCTCGGTCCTTCACAAGATGCACCCGACAAAGTACTCCGACCCCAACTGTGACTATATATACTGCCACGAGCCAGCAACGACGGAGCATATCCTTTGGGAATGCCCCGTTCACGAATCAAGCCGAGCTTCTTTTATGAAAAAAAAAAAAAAGCCCAACGTACCCTGCCTCGGCTACAGCAAGACATGGAAGGGACTACCAACTGTATACTTGAAGACCTACTTATCAGAGCCAGGCTGAACCTGTGGTGTGCTGCCTTGCGCACGATCGCCATTCCCTGCCCTGAAGTAACAAGCTGACCAGTCTGAGGTCATTTGAGTTTTTTTTTTTAATTTTTTCCGTGATGCTGAAGCTAACAAGCGAGAGCACATTGTAAATAGTCCAATAAACTTTTCAATCAATCAATCTACACACAGGAGACGCACGACTCACGTCTTACGAAGCTTCGCCCCTAAAGTAACTGACGAGGAACAGCAATTAGATAAATTGTCTTGTGAAAATAAGACACCGAGCTTGCCTTCATAGTGAAGTGGTCTGTGGTGAGATACTGCGCCCCTTAGGAGGGAATGGATGTCTTAAACCAGGGCTTCTAAACGGGTGCAGTATAGTTTAAGAGAATTTTATTTCCGGATATATCTTACACAGCTTATGTGCACACAGTAAAATGTACAATGGTCAACAATGCGTATGTACAATGCAAGCTGTTATATACAGCGAAAAGAACTTATTGCATATGCAGTGACATACATTGCAAAATTGTTCAACAAAGACAGGACATTCATGACATCGAGATGATTAAACTTAAATAAACAGTAAGGCTATATGAACAAACAGGGGGGGGGGGGGGGGTCAGTCACAGACTAGGGTGATGTTTTGCATTCACCTGTGGGGACAGTTTGCTCTCGCGCTTAAGAACAATATTTCACAAAAAGGACATGTTTTTAAGGAAGAAAAGGAAAAAAAACACACTGTAAGGTCACAGTGGTATGAGCTCTAGCCCACCTCCTCAATAGGGGAGAAAAGGCATGGACACTGTTGTTTTTTACGATAATAAATCGCGTAGACCAGCGTCGGAGGAAAGCCTCCTCTCCCAGCATGACTAGTTCTGCGTTAAGATGCATAAGCATTACGTTTCTTAGCCGATGTAGTAGGGGAAACATGGCTCTCTGAGGGTGTCCCCTCAGGCAGGCCAGTCCCATTCGTTTCCATAAGACGAAGGCTCCGATAGCCATTTAGAGTACTGTGGCTAGACTTCCACTGCATACTTATTTGGAACATTCTGGTAACCATGCGCCAAAAGGTGCGCGCTACTATACATTCGTGGAAGATATGGTTCAGTGTTTAGACGCGGCTGCATTACGGACATGTGGCGGAGGGCGCCATGCCCCACGCCGCAAGGCGGTCGGCCGTTGGTAAAGCCTCCCACTCCCTAAGCCAGTTTAGGTCACGGACTTCGGAGGGGAGAGACGTGTTTGTAAGAGTCCAACGTCTTTTCGCCGGGCATCTCTGGCGTTGTTCCTCATATAGGCTTTTAAATGCTATTAGTTCGATGATGTCGGTAGGGGACATTTCCATAAGTTCTTGAACTAGAAAATCATTTCGCCATTGTTGCAAAGATTTTAAAACGTGTGTAGTGCGCCGGTGGCTGCTCAGCAGCTGGTCCCTTGTCGTTTGCTAAACCAAAAATTCTTCTAGAGGTTCCTAGCAGATACACTACGAGTTGCCTGCCTCGATACGATGAGTTCTCTAAGAATGCCCAGGTGTTTTTGAGAGCCAACATGCGGCACATTACATCAAGGTTGGGTACACTGAGCCCTCCCCAATTCACTGGCAGGCGGACCAAGGCTCTAGCGACAGCTTTGGCGTGGCCATCCCAAAAAAAGGAGCCGCACGCAGTAGCCACTCTCAACACAACCCGACGAGGTGGTCGAGCAATTCTGGCTACATAAAGCAGTGGCGCTATTATGCTGGATTTAATTAGGTAAGCTCTTTCAGTAAAAGGTAGTTGAACGGTTCTGACGACTTCAATGCATCTGTCCACTTTGTGTTGGATTTCTTTCCATGTGGTGCGGGCTACCTCACCAGTCGAAAGGAAAGTTACACCTAAGACTCCTTGGACGCCGTCAGGGAACTCTTCAATGGGCATCCCAAAGCACAATGCCTTACTTCTTCCCGGATTAAGACGTGCTCCCGACAGGTAACTATACGTGTAAAATATTCGCAAGAAGGCTCTGTAGCTATCTATGTTCCGAATAAACAACGGGATGTCATCGGCGTATGCTGCTACTTTCACTTCGCCCACGCCTGGGAGAGGAAAACCGTGTATCGGAGTGCATTTCTGAAATTGTTTCAATGATGGATCTATGCATAATACATAGAGAATTGCGGAGAGGGGACAGCCTTGTCGAATGCCCCTACTTACTTCAATAGGTTCAGATGAATATTCATTTACTAATGACGTTTCTAAGTCTGTGTAGAGTAAGCGGAGGACGTCGGATAAATGTGCTCGGAAACCATAACAGTATTCATAGCAGTATCTGTGTTTAGAAAAAAAAAGTGGTTTACGATTTAGACCCGTGCTTGTGGTGTAGCGGTAATCACATCTGCCTAACACGCGGAAGGTCCCAGGTTTACGATTTAGAGTACTTCGTACTCTACTATGGGAGAGCATGAAGCCGTCCCGTAGACCTCCTGAACCAGATGACCTGGCAGTGAATTCTGCATAGCAGTATCTTGTTTAGAAAAAGTTTATTTACAGCATGTACAAAACACAAAGGCTTCATACCATTCCAGTAACAGGGCACATACACTTCGGCACATCTATATTTCACGACTAACACCACTACGTTACAGTGAAGACATTTGCTCTAATATACATGATTATGTTGGCATACATGTACACAAAAGTTCAATGTGATATCACGATACAAGGGTATAACGATACAATAGATCCAAATGAAACACAATTTGTGACAAATGAAATCATATATAACAACTCAACGGGCGCTGCTTAGCACCAAGTCGGTCGAAAAATGAGTTGTATCCTTTCGTGTTCCACCTTGACGAAAGGGCACGACCAATGCCGCAGAAACTCTTGCTCCCCGAGGAAGAAAAGCTCTTCGGAGAGGAACGCGAGGATCTCTCGTCTCATTCTCCCCAGTATCGGCCACAAAGCACGCCGGCGGCAATTGGCAGCTACGGCCTCACATCGGTTTCTCCAAAGGCTGAACAGCCCCGCAACTATTAAGAGAGCGGAGAAGCGGCTACGCGGAAATCGGCCGTTGGACACGAAAGTTCGCACACCCTGTCCCCGAAAACCAGCATTAACCGCACGCCAAAAAAGGCGGGAAACCACACATGCAAACGTCGCATGTCGATTGGTCTCTACCATGACGCAGTTGGGGCAAGTGGAAGTGCGAACAAACTGCCATCGCTGCAACCGATCTCGCGTGGGGAGCAAGCCCCAGCCCAACCTCCAGACAAAGTCTCTGAGATGCCCTGGCAACACTGCGGCAGTTATTGGTTTCCAAGCGCGGTTCAATACAGATTGACGATGCTGGGGCACCAAGGGCCGTAGAAGGGCGGCCATTGTGTCCACCACTTTAGAATCGGCCACCTCTATCTCTGGGCACGTAGCTTCCAAACGTCGGTGAAATGCCAGAAGGGCTCGATACAAAGATGGTAATTCAGTTGATTGGGGACCTTTGTTTATTTGGCTATCCGGCAAGAAGACACGTAGTGATGGCCCCAGATGGTAGCGAGCCAGTGTCTGAGCGGGCATGTGATCATTGCTTAGTATTCGCGATAGAGTGCGGAGGCACAATGTAGAAGCCGCGACGGAAACGTCAGGGAATGCAAAACCGCCTTGATCTCGCGGTTGAGCTAACGCTGGACGCGATAACAATTCTGTGCCACCAGACCAAAAAAATGAACTGATGCAGCTTTGCACTTTCCTGCAGACGTGGAGCGGTGGTTTAACAGAATGGCAAAGGTACCAAAATTTTCCTAGGTACACCGTTTGAGTTAAGTATCGGCGTTCCAAGAGGGGGAATTCGAAGTGCCTGGCTGCTTTGATATCATTTAGAAGAGTTTGTACAACGGATGACCAGATGCTATTCTCTATACCAAATACAGTGAAAGTAACTCAGAGTATTGAAATCTCAGGAGACCACTGTAAAGGCGACGTGATGTTGATACGACCGCTGGGGTTGCCAATGAAAAAAATTGCCCGCAGCTTCCCTCGGGGGAACACTGAGGAGGATGCGGACCATATAATTGGTTAACGGGGTGTTAAAGTGCGACTTACTTGGGTCGATGGCTAAATTGGTTAACGTGGTTGTGAAATGGGGTGTTAAATTGCGACTTACTTGGGTCGATGGCTAAATTGGTTAACGTGGTTGTAGGAGGGGGTGTTAAATGAGTGAACACGTACACACGTATGCGAAAGGGCGGCGCTGGTCGAAGGGACGTCGATCATTGTGTTTGTGGATTCGTTGGAATTCATTTCACCGCGACCTTGGACGTCGACGCGCCGTACAAACCAACCGACGAGCGGCAACTGAGCGAGCGAGCGCCGACCTTGAGTATATATACAGCACGACGGCGCATGCACTGTCAGCTGTTGAATGTTCTCGAAGCGCGACGCCACATGCGCGTCCACTGGAGAATCAGGAGAATTGTAGATGTCGAACGCGGTGTGTAGAGGAGGAAGGGTGCACAGATGGTGGAGGAGTGAAGCGCGCGCGGTGTGTAGAGGAGGAAGGGATGCACAGATGGTGGAAGAGTGGGCGACGGCGCGACGGCGCATGCGCGCGCGTCAGCTGTCGAATGTTCGAGAAGCGGTGTGGACGGCGCGGACGACGCGGACGGCGCACTACAAGGCGCGAGTATAAGATGCTCCGCATCTAAAAATACTGGCTTTTAGAAAAGTTTAACTTTGCACCTGAGGTAATACCGAAATCATGGAATGTATCAAGAGCATGCTGCAGCGACTGTTCATTATGTACATATAGAGTGATATCATCTGCATATGCAGCGACCTTTATTTGAGTGTTACCGGGTAGAGGTAAGCCACGAATCTGCGGGTGATGTTCAACGGCCCTTAAGAAGGGCTCTAATGCAAGGATAAATAACACTGGGGAGAGGGGACACCCTTGACGGACCCCACGCGTGACTCTAAATGCGTGACTCTCACGGGAATCTAAGTAAAGGGTACTTTCTAAATTAGTGTACATCGCGTTGATAAGGTTAATGAACTCATCCGGGAATCCGTATGCATGTAAAACATTTAGTATGTAGCCATGCTCTATGAAATCAAAAGCTTTCTCTTGATCTAATGAAACCAACAGTCCTTGCGCACATCGGCTAATGGTGTATTGAATGATGTCCCGCGTTAACCACGTATGGGTGTGTATTTCTCGGCCCGGAACAGAACAGACCTGGTGGGGAGCGATTAATGTTGCAAGAAATGGACTGATTCGGTGCACCAAAATGTTAGCCAAGAGCTTGTAATCTACGTTGAGCAGGGTAATAGGACGGCAATCTTCTGGTCGCGTGGACATTGGGTCTTTCTTGGGAACTAGTGTTATACGGCCTTTGTGGAAAGAAGTTGGAAGTGTAATATCTTGGAAACACTTGCGAATGACGCGTGACATAGTTGGACCAATGATAGGCCAGAACTGTACATAAAACTCTGCAGGGAGTCCGTCAGGCCCTGGGGCCGATCCCTTTTTCATTGCGTCTAATGCGCCTTTGATTTCGTCATCGGATGGCGGTGATAGGAGGACGTAATTTGACATGTTGGAATCATGAGGTAAATCTCTTAGCAGAGGATGCGAAGAAACGGATCCTGGGTAACAGACATTAGCACCAGATTTAGCCATTGACTCAAAGTGTTGAGTGAATTCCTGAAAGTCGCGCGTACCCGCAGCAGCTGGGATGATGGAGTTCAGCGAGTGGGCAGGCGAGCCTGGTGGACAAAGCAGAGCTCTGCGTGCATACCTTAGCACCTCAGGGTGCGCACAGGGTGCACGTCTACAGCGCCAAGCTGCAGCCGAGAGTGAAGAAGCGCGCAACGCTGGTACCGTTCAACGAGCTCCTCTTGCCATGCCCGCATTACAGTGGAAGGACTGGGATCTCGATTGGTAATGCGTATCTTCTGGATTAACAATGACGCATTTTTCGACATACGGGTGCAAAGTCCTCTGCCCGACGCACTGCAATGATACCGCCACTGTTCTTTGAGGCGATCCCAATCAGCTACATCGGCCCCAATGAGCGATGCGCGTAACGCTCGGGATAATTTCTCCGTAGCCTGAGAGTCCTGGAGGACGCGGCAATCGAGACGCCATGGTCTGTGAACCGTTGGCGTCCCCGCTGGCAGGCGGAGAGAGAACATAACCGGCCGATGGTCGCTAATGTATACTGGTGTCGGTGGCAATGACATTACCCCGGTGTCGTGAACGTAGGTAATGAGACTGGGGGATGCATACACGCGATCAATTCGGCTGCTCGACGCTGCTCGACGCCAAGTATAGGCATAATTATTGCCATGCACACTTTGATGAATGTCACTCAATGCCAATTGCTGCACTAGACGTTCGAGTTCTCGGGCATTCCAGTTTGACCGGTCGCGACCCGGACCTCGAACGTCTGCGTGTGAGTCTAAGACACAATTGAAATCCCCTAAAAGTACCACATGTCGGGAATTTAAAAGAAACGCATCAAGAGATTGGAAGAACGCGTTTGAGTTCTCGCGTGCCGCTGGGGCATACACGGCAACAAATCTTATTCTTAACGAGAAAAAGGTGCAGTCAAACGCAAGCACGCGTCCGAAGGCATCGAAGGAAACATGATGGTCACGTAAAAGACCTCGGTTAAAAATAACGACTCCGACGCCAGTCGAATGCGTGCTGGCGTACGAAAAGAAACAATCAATATTGAACGCGTGCTTGAAAGCGAGTACATCAGAAAGCTTGAAAAAATTTGTTTCTTGCACGAACAGCAAATCACAGTGCACTGAACGTGCAAAAGCCAATACCTCAGCCTGTTTTTGTGGATTTCGGAAACCTTGAACGTTAAAAGTAATAACTTTTAACCGATGCAAACTGGGTGGCAGATATTTGCGTTTATTCGTTAGGCAAGACATGTAATAGCCGCCTAAGAAGGAACAGAAAGCTCCAAACCTTGCATCAAATTTTTTTTCAAAGAAAAAAAGTATTGATTTGTGAAATTTTCCACATCGGCTTTACATCGTGTTCTGCTAAGGACGTTTAACGAGCTACCACAAAAATGAGTAAAGTCTTGCAAGAAAGTGTTGTCTTTTTGCATTTGTTTTGCACAAAGGTAACACATTAATGTGGTTTAGATGTATTGTACATGTGTTGTCTTTTTGAAAGCATGGGTGTGCAGCCTAGTGGAAAACGTCGCCTAGTGGCACTGGTAAAGACGCTCGCTTTTCGCAGCATGAGGGTACGGGTTCAAATCCCAGCATCGAAGGGAATTTTTTTAAATGCGAAGCCTTTCTTAGCGAACTTCGGCGACTTAGAGCGTATCTAACTATCTATCTATCTAGCGGCCTACGACTTTTAGCTCTCCTGGCCGTTTCGATAACGGTATCGATACCAAACTTGGTATGGCATAACATGACTGTATGAAAAACATGGTTGACTAGTTACAATATGAAAAACATGACATGTATGTCATGAATGTCATATTTTACTATTCATGGTCCTGCAGCTCTTGCGGTGGTTTCGTTCACATGGCATGTTGCAAAACTGGTATGGTATGGCATGATTGCATGGCGAACATAAGCGACAGACCTTAACATGAAAATGATGGCATGCGTGTCATGTAAGAACATGACTGCTGCCACGTTCATGATGCGCTCGCGGCCATTTCACTAGCGTCATATATACCAAATTTGATATGACAGTACGTGAATGAATGACGAAGGTATGTAACTGGTGCAAACATGATATTCATGAGAGGCGTGTCATGTAACAACATGACAACATGCCATGCTCATGATGCGCTGGCGTCCGTTTCGCTAGCTTCACGTATACCAAATTTGGTATTACAGGACGTGGATAGATGACAAAGGTATGAAACTGCTGTAAACGTGATAAACATGAGATGCGTGTCATGTAACAACATGGCTACAGGCTACAGGCTATACACATGATGTGCTCGGGGCCGTTTCGCTAGCTTCACTTATACCAAATTTGGTACTATGGGACATTAATGGAAGACCAAGGTATGATACTGGTGCAAACATCATAAACATGAGATGCTTGTCATGTAACAACATGACCATTTGCTACGCTCACGATGCGCTCACGGCCGTTTCGCTAGCTTCACATGTACCAAACTGGGTATTAGGTGACGTGAACGGACGACAAGGTAAATGACACATCCAAACATGATAATCACGACATGCGTGTCATGTAACAATATGACTACATGCCTGTGATATGAGTGGAGTGCACGTTCAAAGTGCGCGCCTTTGGAAAGTGCGCGTCACAAAAACAGAAGAAAACAGAGTGCACGCGCGGTGCTGCCTAGACAACGACGATGACGACGGCAGTGAAGACGTCGCATGCACGAGGACACGTGGCACCCCGTGAACAAAATAAAAGATAAGGAAACCAATGATCATAGACCACAGAGATTTCAAGGCCCAATGGCTGGGTACCACGAAAGTACAGAGTCTCCAATCGGGACGAGACAAGTGGGCCAGAGCGGAAGTAGAAGCCTGAGCAGAGCAGATCAAGGGGAGTTCGAAGAAGACGGCGCAAGTGGAAGGTCGTCACCGGACCGGGCGCTGAAGATGGGCCATCGGGCGTCGGACCGAGCCTGCAGGACTTCAACCGGCCGGGGCCTCCTGCCATCGTGTTCCTGCTCGAGAAGACCGTGGCCATCCGGTCCTGAACTCCTACCCAGGGCCTGCGGACTTTGGTTCCAACAGGCGAGCAACAGCCGTCGGGCTACGGGCCTGATCTGTGCGCCCAGCTGCTTGGCCAGGTTGACCCTGGTTCCCTGACGCGTCGTTACCAGCCTGCGTTCTCTGGTCACCGACGGGTCCACACTCCTAAAGCCAGAGCCACCACGTTCCGGTCTGGTTTCTCGACGTGTCGTCAGCAGCCAGAGTTCCTTCATCCCCGTCCTGCCCGCGTCCTGAAGCCCGAATCACCACGTTCCGGTTTGCTCATCGTCGCCGAATTCAGCGTGTGGGTGAGACCGAACGGATATCTTGCCCTACTCCACCGCTCAGCCCCATTTGGACGTTAGATTAAATTGAACACTTAGAACTTCTTTGTTGAGTGTTGATAGATGGATTTCGCCGTGTCTGGTAAACTGTTTATAAGTTGTTTCGTTTTATGGGGGATTTTCGTCTTTTTACTTTTCAATTAAACTTCTTGTTTGAGTTCTGGTACAAACGACTTTGTCCCTTCGTTAAGTCTCTCGTGGGTTTAAACCTCAGAGAGCTCTTCTTACAAAACATCTAAAAGAACCTTGCATGACAATGCCACACTGATAATGCGCTCGCGACCGTTTCGCTAGCTTCACATATGCCAAATTTGTTATTACGTGACGCCAATGGATGACGAAGGTATGTGACTGGTGCAAATATGATAATCATGAGATGCGTATCATGTGAGAACATGACTACATGCCACAGTAAAGGCGCCAATACATTTCGACGTGACGTGGTGTGCGTGCTCGCCGGCGTTCATTTCGTCGCGTCGCGCCGGCGTTGCCACGCCAGGCGCCGGTCCTGCCATACACTCGCAGGCACGCGCCGCGCTGCATTGCTTTGACGCATGTGCGTTTCATTGCGTCTGGCGTCCCTCCGTCACGAAAAGAGGGACACGCAGTGTTGTCTGGGTAACGCATCGGCGCGAACTGCAGCCCGTCGCATATCGCGCCGGTTGCCGTCGGGCTGCGCCGACCGACACTGATCGCACCTGGCATCAGACTATCAGAGTGTTCGCGATTCGCTAACGTAGCGTCACTGTTCCCAGCCTGCGTGCGCGTCATAGCTACCTTGGAGTATATTGGGCCCTTCATGATGCGCTCGCGGCCGTTTTGATAGCTTCACATATGCAAAATTTGGTGGTACGTGACTTCAATGAATGATGAAATATAGGGCTGGTACAAACATGATAATCCTGACACGCGTATCATGTAAGAACATGACAACATACTACGTTCATAGCGGGCTCGCGGCCGTTTCGCTAGCTCCACATATACTAAATTTGGTACCACGTGACGTGAATAGATGACGAAGGTAAACGACACATCTAAACAAGACCATCAGGACAGGGAAGTCATGTACGGCATCATTTACCTTCACCTCTTAACGTTGTGCTGATTTTAAGGTGACATATCAACACATCTCATCCGTGCTTCGCATATCATCGATTCCTACTGTACGTCGGATCAGCCAATTTTTTCGTCGTTTTATTTATGCTGAAGACATTATCAGGTCTGACGAGCCGCTCGTGGCGCTGAAGGCAGCGCAGTAGCTCGGCCACAGGGCTTTGCGGGAGTGTCCACTCTTTACAAAAGTACGTTTCTCTGTGCTGTAGATGCGAAGCAGCGGGCGCGTTGACGCGGGCGTTCATCAAGCGAAAGCCAAGTAAAGAAGCCCTTGACTGAATTCCAAACGCGCAATCCAGTACCTACATATACGGGGTGGCTAGTGAACGCTTGGGCAGTGGGTGCAGCCGGTTTTAGGGGCGACGTCTGTTTTTTCTTAGTGAATTTCAGCGACCTTCTATCTATCTATCTATCTATCTATCTATCTATCTATCTATCTATCTATCTATCTATCTATCTATCTATCTATCTATCTATCTATCTATCTATCTATCTATCTATCTATCTATCTATCTATCTATCTGTCTGTCTGTCTGTCTGTCTGTCTATCTATCTATCTATCTATCTATCTATCTATCTATCTATCTATCTATCTATCTATCTATCTATCTATCTATCTATCTATCTATCTATCTATCTATCTATCTATCTATCTATCTATCTATCTATCTATCTATCTATCTATCTATCTATCTATCTATCTATCTATTTATCTATCTATCTATCTATCTATCTATCTATCTATCTATCTATCTATCTATCTATCTATCTATCTATCTATCTATCTATCTATCTATCTATCTATCTATCTATCTATCTATCTATCTATCTATCTATCTATCTATCTATCTATCTATCTATCTATCTATCTATCTATCTAGCCACCTACGTTTGGATCCTCAAGTGGTAACCCTATTTACTTGGCATGAAATAAAATTAGCATGAGAGGGTAAGACTTTTCGACGAATACGACGCGCTTGTCAAGACATAAATCATGTCACAATCCGGTCGCGTACGTCGTCAAACACTTCCCGCCAGACAGTGGCACATACCCACGGGCTGGTATGTGCCGCTGGTATGCGGGTATGTGCCTCAGATGATTTACACTTGGTATCTGCTCAGGAACGACGAGAACACACATGGGCAATTTCAATGCGCGAGTGTAAAGAAATAGCCAACCGCGGTAGCGTCGACCCGACGAGTCCCAGCTGGAATCGAACCCAAGCATTCTGGGTGCCTATAAAGCATTTCACCACTGAGCTACACTAGGTCTGGGAAATATATTTTTCAAATAGGTGCTAATCTTCGTGAAACGTTAATAGTAATTTCTGTGCTGCCTACCCAATTTTATAAACATTACATATGTACTATTCTGATACAACCGTCACGTCGGGTTAACGTCACATGTGGTTAGTCGCCATGCGTTGAAGTGATTTAAGTAACAGTGTCCAGGCCAAGCATCTTCCTGAGCATCAGCGCTTCATATCAGCTTCTGGTGTTGCTAATACGCATGTTCCAGTTGGCATCTTTTCGCAAGTGCAAACAACTGGTTATATAAACATCTGCACCTCTTCAACATATGTCTGTGTGTGTGACATTTGTACATATATTTAGCGTTATTTCGCGACGTGTCCCTCAGTAAAAAAAATTGCAACACGGTCACATTTCCTCCGCATGCTTCGCATAACGCGGATTCCAACTACGTGGGATTTGACGAATTTTTCTTGCTCTACAGAACAGCAATAGTACTCGCTGCATTTTGTGTTTAGAAAAGGTGGGTAACAATTTAGAGTACTAAGTACTCTACTATAGGAGAGCATGGAGCCGTCCCGTGGGCCCACGTTTGGGGGGGGGGGGGGGGGTTAGAAAAAGTGGGTAACGATTTAGAGTACAGGGTACTCTACTATGGGAGAGCTTAAAGCCGTCCCGGGGCTGCTGCCCACGTTTGTCCGCACGAGGATTTTAGTGGATGTCGTATTCAGAACGCATAGTAATAAGTTGTCAGCCACTCTGTAGGGATGCGGCCATCCAAAATGTGCTGGTCACAAGCGCGCTCGTATGCGTCATTTACTAATAACGGATGATCTCTCGATTGTCAATTTGTCTGGGATCTACTGTTTTTGACATGGCAACCTGATCTTTTATCAACGTCAGTGTAGATATTTCTGTCGTCACATTTAATTGCTACCTAGACGTGAACACTTGGCCGTGGCTGCTCCTCGCGGCATGTGAAGTGCTGTACTATTAGGCACGTACATGACGCTTCCATTTTCGGCACGGAGGAAGGAAAAAAGTAAAAAGGCAGCATTGAGCAATGCGAAAGGTTGAGACAGACAGACAGACAGACAGACAGACAGACAGACAGACAGACAGACAGACAGACAGACAGACAGACAGACAGACAGACAGACAGACAGACAGACAGACAGACAGACAGACAGACAGACAGACAGATAGATAGATAGATAGATAGATAGATAGATAGATAGATAGATAGATAGATAGATAGATAGATAGATAGATAGATAGATAGATAGATAGACACCAAGGTACGGTTGTCCCCATTAAAGGCCAACTGCAACAAAATTTTACTTGGGCGGGAACGGCTATAAATATGTAGCATTTATATGGTAATTTACGATAACGACAGCGACAACTATTGCTGACACGTATTTAATTTCTAATTGGTGTTCCAATTGCCAGCAAGCAGACGACGCGGAGCTAGTGGTGTGCCCAGGCAAATCGGGCAGTACCGGATATGATGATTACTACAGAACGTCGCCGCGTCGCTCCTAGTGCGCAATCCTCCCTTCCACTGAATCACTCTTTACTGGGCTGAAACCGCTTTAATGCAGTGCGTTTGAAACGCGTCTGTGCGTTTCTGATGCCTTGGCACCACCTAAAGACTGCACGTTCGAAACGCATTCATGCTGCATTGAAGTCGATGGCAAGTCAAGCAGCGTGAATAAAGGGGTCAGCCACTGCAAACCCAAAAGTGGGAAGGCCGGACCAGCGTTCGATAAAAGGCATGTTCACGCAGCTTTCTTAAGTCAACATAAAAAAAAAACAGTTTTCTCAGCTCGTAGTGAACCAATCCCAAAATTTTTTGTGGCGAAATTTTCCTCATCGGACACCCAACAAGTTCCACGGTCTAACTAAAATTTTGTATGGGGCCTTGTGAGTGGGCCTTTAAGGCGTGGGCTGAGTATCCCGCCGTAATCGTATGTAGTCACCTCTCGTTAGTTCTTGACCCGGTCGTAGAGAGCGGTACGTGTACATATAACGAAACAATGCAAATTGTACGATACCAGAGGACGTTACTTGTAGTATGATAAATAACAAAAATCACAGCATATTCATGGAGTGAATGATGATGATGAGTGGGGCGCAGCGTCCATCAGTCCGTCCGCGCTTGTGTCCGTTCGTTCATTCTTCCGTTCATCCGCGCGTCCGTCCATTCGTGCATCCGTCCATGCGTCCATCCGTGCATCCATCTGTGTGTCCATTCGTCCATCCATGCGTCCGTCCCTGCGGTCATCCATGCGTCCGTCCGTCCATTCGACTGTCCCTGCGTTTGTCCATGCGTCCGTCCATCTGTCCATACACGCGTCCATTCGTTCATCCGAGCGTCCATCCGTCCATCTGTCCGTCACCGCGTGTGTCCATCCATCCATTCATCCGTCCGTGCGTCCGTCCCTGCGTTCGTCCACGCGTCCACCCAGCCGTCTGTCTGTGCGTCCGTCTATGCATCCGCCGATGTGTCCGTCCGAGCGTCCGTGCGTGCTCCCATCCGTGCATCCATGTGTCCATCCGTCCCTGCGTTCCTCGATGCGTCTATTCGTCAGTCCGGCTGTGCATCCATCCGTTCGTCCATGCATCCGTTTCTGCCTCCGTGCGTCCATGTGTGCGTCCATCCGTTTGAAGGTGTATCCATCCGCCCGTCCGTCCTCTTCACCCCACTCGTCATCATTCACCTCGTGGATATGCTGTGATTTTTTAGGGACGAAGCTCCTTAGACCGTGGTCGTTCCCTTCTCCGTATGTAGCATGTAGCCACCTCTAGTTTATGACTTGTTCAAGGATGACGCTGTGTGTATATGTTTTTGGGCATGGTCTACGAGATTGCGGGAGCGCGGCGTGGTTCTCTCCAGCCGTCCCAATCGCCGCACTCTCCAGAAAAACCAGCGAATATCGCCTCACGCACCCGGCTACCGCGAGGGGGCGCGTTTAACGTGGGTTCCTCGAGCGGCGTAGACCACGGCAGAAAGCAGAGCGCAGCGGCATTCGCGTGGTTACCTCACGTGCATGCGTCACTGGCATTCCGTGCACGGATGAGAGAAAATTTCGCAGTAAAAGATTAAACGAATGTTTGATTCAATAGCAGCAACTTATTAATTAGGTTGCTGACTGGTTACGGTACATACAATTGATGCTATGTCAATGCTGTAGCTTTTTCCTGTTGGAGAAAGTGACGTCAGGTCTTGTTTCTTCCATTTAGTTTGAGGAATATGTCGTACTGCAGCATGCCATTCTGCACGTCAGATAGGAACAAAAAAAAAAGCTAGGGCACGAGACGCCAGCATGCGCAGTGGTGGTGTCAACGGTGCCGCCGACGCCGAATTAGCGAGTAGGTGCCACTACAGCCCAATCCACAAGCAAAATCAGAATGCCGCATTCTGCGCTCACGAATTACACGCAAATAAATGGGTCCCTCAATCTCTTGTTCCTTTCGTGATACTACTCCTAATTTTGATAGTAATGCTGTTCAGAAAATTATTGCAGGCGTGCTGACATGATCACAGCTGCGACGCGTAGCGCGACGTGGTTTTATTGCTTTTAGGGACGAAGCTCTTTGTAGCAGTACTTGATCGGTCGTCCTTTTATCCAGCGTAACCAGCATATCCATAGAGTGAATGATATCATGAGTGGGGCGAAGCGTCCGTCCGTCCGATGCGTGCTGTAGTGTGATAGGAGTCGACGGACGCATGGACGAACGAATGCATGGACGGAATGATGGACGCTTCGCCTCGCTAATCATTCACTCTGTGCACACGCCGTGGTTTTGTTTATTTATACCTCGCGCGCCGAACAGCGCTTTGCTACTCGTGAGAAGTCCCACTGAACGCACCTCATCTATAGGGGAGACCAGTTGTGGCTAGCGCGGCTGGACGGCGGATCTCTTGCAGAGGCATCGTAATTTTAACTGCTCAAATAAGGGCGGCGCCAATCTACAGCAAAATAAGAACTTCATTTGAAAATAAAACGCCGTTAACTTTGCCTATCGTACTCATTGACCCGACATTTCCAAACGAACACAAAGTTATATAAAAGCGCAAAACCATTTTTTTCTCGCCACATAGAAGCGTCGCCAACAGCGCGGCAGCCTTTTGGACCGAAAGAAAGAGCACCGCAATGCGGAGAAAAGAGCGGGCCACGCCCACCTCTGGAAACACGCGCTGTCTGTGCGATAGGGACGGCTGGAGACATAAAGCTTCATTTATTAATACCTAGAGGGTAATCAGGCGCTAGTGTCTACGCGGGCTCTTTCAGCGGCGCCTAATTGTACCCCTATGGCAATTATACAGGCTTCGGTTCTGCTTCGGATATAGATTACGTTCTTGAAATTCGAGAAGATTTTTTTTTTCTGAGTGTAAAACGAAGTGATATGAACTTATATCTGATTAAAACTTTCTTCGCCTATTTGTACGCAAACTTTATTGCTGAAAGTTTTAGTGACGAGGAGGTGAAAGTGAAACCTGTGCAACTTTATCCATCAAGGTATGCATTGCTTTGCCATTGCGTTCCACATTTGGAATAAAGATTTGATGAATTATTTTTTAATGATTGAAAACAAAGATGCTTGTTTTTCACTCGAAAGTACGAATTACCTATTTATAGCAATAACAGTACAGTATTAAGTGAAAAAAAAACATATTGTTTCGTCTTCTGCGACGCCATAGGTGCGTCTGTCCCATGGACCGCCCCCAACGCACCTCTGGTTTTGTTGTGAAGTCGAGCCAGCGGAGCTTGACGGTTCGTCTACTTAGCTTCGTCATCGTTTTTCAGTTAATTGAAAACGAGTTCAGGCAAGACGCGCTCGTGAAAAACATCAACTCGAGGCGAGATCCTGCACTGGCCTGAGACGCTACATCTAGGCGCAGCGGTGTGTGGACGAAGCATCCTTTAAACTGCCAAATACGACTCGTAAAGCTCCAACGCCGCAGCGAATCAGGAGATCTGGTGGTCGTCAGCCTTTCGAACAGCAAAGGCACTGCTTCAACACACCCCATTACCAGCTTGCGCGAAGAACGAAACTGAAATAGGGCAAAGTCTGTAGACAGTTCACTAGCTAACCCTATCCAATCCTAAGTCTGTACTTCTCATGATTCCCATGGAGGTGTACGATTGGAGCGCCATATTCCTCTCTATAATCTGTTTCACCATATAAGTTAAGCCGTCGCCTCCTTTATTAAGATGCCTGACGTATGGCTCGTGTTTCCAGCGGAGTCGACCTGCCTTCAATTTTGAGCAAGCGCCGCGCAGTGGCGCTCGTGACCGACACTATTATTACGGTGTTTTATACTTGTCTCTCCTAGGAGCATAGAGTTTCCTACAATACATACTAGAGGGAACTCTGGCGCTAGTGTCTATGGGAGCTGCAACGCACGGCGCTTCAACGAGCATGGGAATGATGGGTAGTACACACAGTTCTCTAATCTTCGTACTTCTTGCCTGCCTTTGGCTCCGTGTGTGTTCCAAGGACTTTAATCCTCCTTGGTGTGTTCATGTGGCTTAGAGCTTTTTTTTTCACAAAAAAAAAATCAGCAAATGTTCAACGATTGCACTTCACCACCCTATTTTTTTTTCGACTTACCTTTCCGAATTGGGTCAGGAAGTTCAAAAGGGTTGAATCTTTCTTTCAAAACAAAACCGAAACACAGCAGTAAACGAAGCCGCAAGTACGATTCGCCACACGCAAGTACGAAGACTAGGCAAATGTGTGTACTACCCATCATTTCCATGGTCGCTGAACGATCGCAGCGCCAGAGTGCCCTCTAGTTAATTTCGAGAAACTCCATGCCTAGGGCATAGCCTCCTCTATAACTTTGTGCCCGAGCGGTCGGTCCCTCAGCGCCGTCCCCCGAGCTATTATGGGATGCGAGCGCTCCTGGCGGAGCGCCGAGGCGCAAAACGAGAGAATGGATGGCAGCTATGGAGAAAAAACCGGCTTTGAGTAACTACCGAAAGGGCAAAAATGAAATAAGGAGGGAGGCATTTTACGATAATTCAAGGGGAAGCGCTTTACTGTTTGAAGCGAGATCGGGTTGCCTTAGAACGCGTAGTTATAAAGCAAGATTCAGTAAAGAAGAAGAACAATGCACATGCTGCGGGAAAGATAAGGAAACGGCGGAGCATGTTCTGATTGAATGTGGAGATATCCACCCAGGTGTACTCCTGTATCCGTCAACTGAGCTCGTAATGGTTCTAAATTCTCTAAAGAATTACGCGGAAGTTTTCCTCGCAAGAGCGAGAAAGATGAATCAGCCACTGAAGGCTGCCGTTGACAACGCCGCGCAAATACTACAGAAACGTGACAAACTCAAGTGCTCGACCCCGGGACATCATAAAAAACTTTTGGAGGTTGTGCTCGTGAAGTTTCTCCGCCCACTTTTTCTGAACTTCGCGACGAGTGTGACTGACAAACACGACTTGGCAAAAGATTTTCATGTCAAACCATTGTCTCGAAAAGTGCTCAAGCTTTGAGCGCGAAATCAAATAACAAAGCTCACATTGCATTCTGCATACAGTGCTTGTGTTAAAAATTTGGTGTGTGCGCACTTCTTAACGTATACGCATAATCCAATGCAATGTAGACGGTTTCTAGACCGTCATAAACGCAAGCGTGCATAGGCCGCGTCGTCTGCTGTTATTATGGGATCGGTGCGGCATCTGGCGGCGAGCGCCAAAACTATAAGGGACGGATGGCGCGTATGTATTTAGCGCTAATGCGCGGGCACAAAAAAATATAGGAGGCTATGCCTAGGGGCGCGTCACTCGAGAGTTATTCGAGATTGGCGACTATACACGACTGTTTCAGAGGCTATGCAAAATGCCGAGTTGCTGCACCATTCGTCACAGGTGACGCTAAAAACCGACACTAATCGAAAATGAAGGAGGAAGAGGGTGTCGCAGTTGTTTTTGTTGTCACGTGGCAGACATCGAAATAGAGGAGGCTTTGGTTCAGCACTACCGAAGCTACGAGGTGTAAAAAAGCCATAAACTTGCGCAGCAGAACATAGGCCCAGATAATATAGGTGCCTTAAAATGGACCGGGTTCACTAAAGTAGGCGTTTGTTTGGTGTGTGTTACGTCATAGCGAAATGTGATACATTATTACTCTTCGCATTTAGTTCGTATGCGTGAAATTATTTTCCTCACTTATAACCGGCAACTGTGTTAACAAATCAAAATGGCAGCGCCCATGCAGAAGTGACCGCCCGCTTCGATCCTAACTTGCTGTTGCTACACTCCCACTGCACTGATAGCAACAAGTGAAGGTTGAAAATCTGACATCTGTTTGTTTCATCTTACTCTAACATAAAAAATCAGGTATGTCTTGTCGCTATCAGTGAAATATGCTCTTTGCTCAGCCACACCTTCCAAGACTAACGCGCCGAGGCAGTGCTTGGGCTGCGTTGCCAGCCGAGAACGGTGCATATACAACGCACATGCAAGATTGCACAGCGTTTCGTGCGCGTCAGATCCTCTTTTGATGCAAACAAAAAAAAAGAAAGAGAGAAAAGAAGCGTTGCAGCGAGAAACGCGAATGAACGCGTTGACAGAGAAGTAGTAGTAGTAGTAAACATTTATTTAGAAAAAAAAAACAAGTTGCTAGGGAGACCAGCCTCTAGTGGGTCAGCCTCCCTGCAGTACTAGGTGGAGTTCCTAGTCAGGGACCCCATTGGTCATGGCCGCTTGTCCTGGCACGCTGGACCATGGCTCGTTGGGCCGCAATGTCCTGGCAACCGAGCAGGGCCGCCTCCCAGTCCTCTCTTGTTGGATTTGGGTTCGGGGGTATAGAAGGATTGAGCTGGCATGCCCATACCATGTGGTAAGTGTCAGCCAGCTCCGCACAGTACGGGCAGAGGCCGAAAAAAAAAAGAGTCAAAGTGTTTAAGCACTGCCGGGAATAGTAAAGTATTGGTAAATAGCCGGAGAAACATTCTCTCGTCCGCCTTCCTAAGTCCTTTGCAGGGCGAGGAAAATGGCGGTGGGAGTCCCGGTAATGAGCAATTATCTCTCTATAAGTTAGGAGAGGAGCGTTTTCTTTTAGAACACAGGGGTCATCGGTGGGCGAGGCAGTGGCCCGGGGAATGAGTGTGCGGACGACAGCGTGCTCCGCCTCATTGCCTGCGAGGCCCTGATGGCCAGGAGTCCAGATTGTTGAACGCGGAGAGGGGTAACCTACTCGCGGACAACATTTAAGAATTTTGGCAGCTAGGGGTGTGATCCATCCCAGTTCAAAATTTCGGCAAGCTCCTTTGGAGTCCAATAATATAATTTGAGAACTTTCGTGTGATATAGCCACAGCTATGGCCACCTCTTCAGCATGGGTAGCCTTGGTTGCGCGGAAGGACAGACCATCCACCTGCCTGTCTTGGTGGACCACGGCGGCCGTATACCAACCCCCGCGGTAAGGGCGGGCGATGTCCGTGTAAAATACGTTTTGTTTAGCGCCGAATTGGTGCCAGAGAGCAAGAGCTCGCGCCTCTCGACAGCCAGCGTGCGACTCACGTGACATATTTGTGGGGAGAGGTCGAACATGAATAGCGTATTTCCAATGTTCGGGCACTCGTACCCGCTCCTCTGTGTGGAATTCATGCTGAATGTGTAGGCGATCCAGGAGTCGTATGCCTGACGGGGTCTGCGCCAGACGCGTGTATTGATTTGTTAGGTGAGTCTCCCGGAGCTCCCGATACGTGTTTACCACTTCCAACGCAAGAAGTTTTGCATTGGAAGTAGTGATCAGGAGATCTAGGGCTCTCTTGACAATTTTGCGAAGGGTGACCTCCAAGGAATCTTCATCGTGCTTCCGCAAGTGCAGGTACGGAGTCGCATACAAGATGCGACTAGTGACAAAAGCATGCGCGAGACGAAGCACATTCTTGCTTTTGAGACCTCCCCGCTTGTTGGAGACTCGGCGGACCATGTGACCCACCAGTTCTCCAAACTTACGCAGCTTGTGAAGTGTTGCCCCGGCCCTGCGGTGTTTGTGAATGTGGAGTCCAAGGACACGGATCTCCTGTGCCTCATTAACGGGTCCACTATGCAGGGAAAGGTTGATGGATGAAGTGCACTTCGCCGATGGCCAAAGGTGCACGAATTCAGACTTCTGTGGGGAACACTGGAGGCCGCAGTACGCCGCATATTCGTCCACTATATGGGCTGCGGTTTGCAGGCTGTCCTCAATGCTGCGCAGGCATCCCTCTGTGGCCCACAGTGATGTCGTCGGCATGAAGCGCATGCTTTGCACCGTCGATAGCAGCCAAGCAGGCCGGGAGCTGTGCCATAGCTAAGTTGAACAGCAGAGGCGACAACACAGCGCCCTGTGGTGTGCCTCGCGTGCCCAGGGGATAGGGGCCGTATTCCTGAACTTGGATGCGAATGCACGCAGCTCTGTCAGTAAGAAGGTTTCGTATGTAGTTGAAGGTGCGCTCGCCGCAGTTGGTGGCACTTAGGTGAGCTAAGATAACTTCGTGCTTGACGTTATGATTCGAAGGCTCCTTTAAGGTCAAGCACTAGAATGATCTTGTCAATGTGGGGGTGTTCTACGGGATTAAGTACTTCGTGGTGTAGTTGTAGGAGTAGGTCCTACGAAGATTTTTCGGGCCTGAAGCCATACATAAAATCGGCGAAAATGTGGCGCTCTTCCAAGAAGGGAGAGACACGTTCCCTGATCATAGTTTCCATTAGCTTCCCCGCACAAGATGTAAGAGAAATGGGTCTGATATTCTCAGTGTTGATCGGTTTTCCTGACTTTGGAATAAAGGTTACTAGAAACGTTTTCAAGTCTAGTGGGAGGGGCGTTTTTCCGAACCAGATCACATTAATATAGTCAAGAAGTGACTGGTTCGCTGCATCGAATAGATTTGCCAGCATTTTAACGGTAATTTGTCTCTCCCAGAAGCCGTATACCTCGCCTAATTTTGGCTAGAGCGGCGCGAAGGTCCTGTAATTGGAAAGGACAATCCAGCGCCGAGTTCTGCCTGCATAGCGATACGCGGAGCCTCGCACGTCCCGCTGAGTGCAAAGATATCGGTCCAGTAGTGATAGGGCTAGTTGTGTTGTGGAGCCGTGGAAATTGTGAAAGGCTCGGTGCAGTTATTTTTGCGTTTCACCTCGCGTTTGAGTTGGATCAATCAGACTGTGGAAGAATTTCCATTTATTTCGACTGGACATTTGCTTGCTGGTAGTGTTTCAGCGATCTACCCAATTTGAGTCGGCGATCTGGGCAGCGTACTCGGCCGCCTTGACAGAGAAGCCGTTATACGAGAGCCGGGAAAAGCGTTGGAGAATGCCACAAAGTTACCCGCCGGCATGAGCGTCTACCGATCTTCAGTAGAGCCACAAATACACGCTTCAAGTTCCTGGTGTGATTGCTTCTTTCGCTGTTTTTACTGTATTTTTAAGTTAATATACACCTTTTCACAGGAAGGAAAAAAAAAACTGGTGCCAACATGAGAAACATGAGATACGTGTCATGTAAGAACATGAGTACATGCTACGCTCATGATGCGCTAGGGGCCGTTTCGCTAGGAACACATGTACTAAACTCAGTATTACGAGACGCGAACGGACGATATAGATAAATTATACATCGAAACATGATAATCACGACATGCGTGTCAAGTAAGAACATGACTACATGCCACACTCGTGATGCACTCGCGGCCGTTTCGCTCACTCCACATATACTAAATTTGGTGTCACATGACGTCAATGGATGACGAAGGTATGTGACTGGTGCAAACATGACAGTCATGAGATACGTGTCATGTGAGAGCACGACTACATACCACAGTCAAGGAAGGAATAAACTTTATTTTGTATCCGGCGTGTTAGTGGGCTGGGCTCCCGCCTAGGTGTCGGCTAGAAGGTCTTGCCTCCTAGCGGCTTCCTCGGCCCGCTGGATTGCCCATAGCTGATCGTCCAGGGCTGAACTGAGCAGCACGGCCAGCCAACGCGCGCGGAGGCTGTCGGTGGAGGCCGCGTTCTCATTACTGTGTTTTAATCCCTGGCATTCCCATAGTATATGTTCTAAGGAAGCTCGTGCCTGACAATATTTGCATTGAGCAGTCGCGTTGATCTCTGGATACATAGTATGTAGTAGTGCTGGATTCCTATAGGATCTGGTTTGTAATTGTCGCCATTGGACAGACTGTGCCCTGTTGAGTTTATGGTGAGGAGTGGGGTAAACACGCCTCTGTAATTTATAATGTTTCGTAATTTCATTGAACGTTGTCATTCGGTGCTTCAACTCCCACACATTCGGAAATTCTGACGAGGGATCAACATTAGTCGTAGCCCGGAAAGTGAGTCCTCGAGCTACATTGTGGGCCACATCGTTAGGGTTGATATCTCCCGTGGTGTCGGGTATGTGAGCTGGGAGCCAGAGAATGCAAACGCATCTGTCGTCTTGGTTGGTTTTGCCTGTCCTAAGAATACGCTGTGCTTCAGGGGAGATTCTGCCGTTTGCGAAGTTGCGTACAGCTGCTTGTGAATCGCTGATTATATAACACGCGTCAGTTTGTGATACGGCCAAAGCTACAGCTATTTCTTCCGCCGTTTCAACGCGTTTCGTGTGTATGGTGAGACTGCTGGTGCTGCATTGTTTCTTGTGGTTAACTACAGCCGCGACGAAGCAGCTTTTGTGTTTGCAACGAGCGGCATCTACGAAGACCGCTTCTTGTTGTTTCCGTAGCTCTTTGTCATCGTCTTGTCTGTGCTCAGCCTTCTACCTGCGTTGTGCACGGGATGCATGTTTTTAGGTAACGGAGGTGCTGTTAGCTTAGCCCGCACGTCCCGAGGAATGTCGCCCTTGGTGCCAAATTGTGTGTGGTAAGTGATGCCTACTTTTTCCAGGATGTATCTACCAGTCTTGGTTTTAGGGAGGCGCTCGTACTGTGCAATACGTTGCGCCTCTATCAGTTCTTCAAGTGTGTTATGTAAACCTAGCTCTAACAGCTTCTCTGTACTTGTGCTTTGCATGAGCCCCAGCACTTGTTTGTAGATTTTTCTTATGAGGCTGTTTAATTTCATTTTTTTCGGCTGCGAACCATCTATGGTATGCAGAAACATACGTAATGTGGCTGATGACAAACGCGTGGATGAGCCTCATGACGTTTGCCTGTTTCATGCCGCTATGCTTATTCGCAATTTTTTGATTAGGCGCATCGTTTGAGAAAGCTTCGCTTCGATATTGCGTACCGTTTCCCCGTTGGCGCCTTTGGTTTCTATTATTAACCCCGGTACCCTTATCTTGTCGACAAGGGGTATGGTATGTCCATCTCGTGTTTTAAGTTGAATGTCTGCATAGGTATGTGTGTTGTGGAGCTTGGGAGGTCAGCCTTTTAATGTTGGTCTATATAGTAGCAGCTCAGATTTTTCGGTTGAGCACGTGGGACCAGTTCCTTCTAGGTATCACAGTCAAGGCGCCAATACATTTCGACGTGACACG
Source organism: Rhipicephalus microplus (assembly GCF_043290135.1). Lineage (NCBI taxonomy): Eukaryota > Metazoa > Arthropoda > Arachnida > Ixodida > Ixodidae > Rhipicephalus > Rhipicephalus microplus. The sequence continues at coordinate 78,519,402 of NC_134704.1, forward strand.
GTGCACGTGCTCCCCGGCGTTCATTTCGTCGCGTCACGCCGGCATTGCCACGCCATGCGCCGGTCTTGCCATATACTCGCAGGCGTGCGCCACGCTACGTTAATTTGACGCATGCGCGTTTCAGCGCGTCAGGCGCCCCTCCATCACGAAAAAAAAAATTGGCAGATCCCACGTACAGTGGGAATCGATGATATGCGAAGCGTGAATGAGAAATGTTGATATGTCACTTTAATATCAGCACAACGTTTCGAGGTGGAGGTAAATGATGCCGTACATGACTTCCGTGCCATGATTGTCACGTTTGGATGTGTCGTTTAGCTTCGTCATTTATTCACGTCACCTGATACCAAATTTATTATACGTGGAGCTAGAGAAACGGCCGTGAGCACGCTATGAGCGTGGTATGTTGTCCTATTCTTACATGACACGCGTGTCAGGGTCATCATGTTTGCACCAGTCATATATTTCGTCACCCATTGACGTCACGTAACCCCGAATTCGGTGCATGTGGAGCTAGCAAAACGGCCGCGAGCGCATCATGAACAGCCCAATATACTCCAATGTAGCACTAGAGAGTTTTAGTACTGCGTACGCTGCGTACGTGGCGGCATTGCGTACGTAAGGATGCCACGTTCTGCGTAGTGCGCATGCGCAGACCGCAACGCGCACGTATCGCGTTACGTACGCAGCCGCTACGTACGCACGCATGAGATGCGTGCGTGCGTACGTATGAGCTGATCGCGCCGCTCTCGAACAAGTTCGCGACAGCACGAGACTTTGTTTTGCAAATTGGCGGCATCGAGGGCAAGCACCGACCGGCTCTGTGGCTTAAAATATGGCCATAATCTGGCTATAACACTTGGATTGACTCTCATTGGCTGTCAACAACACGTGCTTCTATTTTGATCTACCAGATGGCGCAACACGCTTCACGCTCGTTACGAACGCGGGTACTACGGCGTACTAAAAGCCGATTAGTGGCAAACGACGCCACGTAACGCAAGGCGCTTGCGTGATGCGTACGTAGCACCATTCCGCAGTACTAAAACTCTCTATTGAAGCGCGCGCACTCTGGGCACAGTGACCCTACGTATATAGCCAAACGCGAGCACTCTATAGTCTGACGCCAGGCACGACCAGCGTTCGTCGGCGCGGCCCCACGGCAACCAGCGCGAAATGCGACATCCTACATTACGCGCCGATGCGCGATACGCACCGATGTGATTAGAATCTGCAGCAGCTTGTATACATTCGGATAGAACCTGCTGTCGCAATGACAGAGGGCATTGGTTCTGTGCTGGGACGCTGGTTTACTGCTTTGTTCCGCAATTTTGTCCGCCATAGTCGCGGTTCTCCAAAAGTCGCCCTCGTTTCAACGTCATGCGCAAAAATGGTAAGAAGAGTTTCTGCTGATTTATTTCGATCATCTTGCATGCAGTGGTGGTATTGCAGATGGCACAATTGCTGAAAAGTCCTCTGGAAGTAGCCCCGCCACGGTGGTCTAGTGGCTTGTCACAAACGACTCCAATTTTCGGATTATCCGCGGGCCCCATCTTCCAAAGAGGGGCGCTTTTGTGTTCGGGGGACGACATCCGGCGACTAACGACCCAGCGTGGCGCCGGCTTGTCTTCCCTGCACCTGTACCGAAAGGGGAACCGGCGGCCTAAAAAAGGACAATTACCCCCAGATGAGACGGGATCACGTGTACGCCGCTGAAGAGGTTTGGACTGCATCGGAAAAGGCAGTTGACGTACAGCCAGCAACAAGTGCGGTCGTCGGTGTCGCGAGTCTCGCGTAGGCGGCGAGCACGGAGTGACCCGCGCAACGTATTGAGACGGCTGCAATTCCGGGCACCCTCGTCGTCTACCAAGCCGGCGAGACCTTCAGAGGCACCCGTCAACTCCCCTACGTGCACCAAGAGCTGGCCTGGTCCGTATGGAACTTTTATTGTGACTTTTTTTAAACTGTTAAATTGTTTTAACCAGCCTTTTTTTAAAATATTTGTAGGGTGCGCTGCGTCGCACGTTGAAATTCAAAAGCGCCACCATGATAATTCTGTAATTATTTTCGTTTGTATCCCTCTCCTATGATTTCCATCTTGTTGTTATTTTATTATTATTCCACGTGTTTGTCTTTTGTCTGTACCTCTCGTAGTGTTCTTTTAGAGCATAGCTTGTTTCATAGTCGTTCTTCCCATCGCGTATCAGTGTTATTCTTCCTCTGTTATTTTTGTAACTCCTGACTTTGCCCCTGTTTTAATTAAATGCTTGTTTGTGTGTAATCAAACTCCGTGTCTGCTCTATGAGTGCGTTGGTCAGGCCCATACATCACCACACGTGCAAACCCGCACGGGTCGACCAACCCGCAAATAAATTTGAAATGTGCCACTTCGAGGCCTTTTAGGCGTCGCAGGCCGAAGCGTAAAGTGGAATCCTGCGAGTCTGCCGCCCGTCGGTGTTGAATCGGCGGGGCCTCACCCAAAGTGCGTAACATGGCTGCTGACCCGCAAGTCGTGGGATCAAATCCCGGCTGTGGCGGCTGCATTTCCGATGGAGGCGGAAATGTTGTAGGCCCGTGTACTCAGATTTGGGTGCACGTTAAAAAACCCCAGGTGGTCAAAATTTCCGGAGCCCTCCACTACGGCGTCTCTCATAATCAAATAGTGGTTTTGGGACGTTAAACCCCACAAATCAATCAATAAATCCTCTGGAAGTGCCCTGCACGCGCTTTTAGAACCGTTGGTTTGGCTGCGTAAGACATGGTTTATAAACGGATTGACCAGGGTTTCTGCGAAAATAGTATTTTGCGCTCTCGAAAACATTGGTCGCATGGTCTTGCTTCCGGTCATTGGCTCGATGGCTGGTGATTTCCCCATTAAATTTTTTGGCCAATGTCTGCACTCGTGCAAACAATTTCGGGAAGTAAGCATTGGCATTCTCGCGGTCATTTTGAATTGCCTGCTGTACCGCTTCTATGTCGTCAATGGCATCGCTATTGCCCAGGCTTCTCCCCTGCAGCCTCTTTGACAGTGGCGAACTCAGTGCTAGCACGTTCTACACCACATGCAGTCTTGCAAGGAAGATGGTGACAAGAGTGTCAACATTACAGACTGTTTGCCTGCGCTAGACTTTCACCTCTTCCGCGGTACTTAATCTCCTCTAGTGCGGCGATCGACAGTTCAAAAAAGGCGCCGCCTCATATAGTCTTGGGACAGCTAAAACTTCTCATTTTTCGCAAAACATGTCAGCGGCTAGAAGATTTAGGGAAAAAGACGGACGTTGCTTTTAGAGTCCCGAGACACTTTCTGATATTTGTGATGGAGCGTGCCGTGAGTGAATGTATGGCGAGTGCAGTGAGTGTAGAAGAGTGCGGGTGGATATTTCTTACGAACAGCAGTTTGGACACTATTCGTTTTGCCAGCCATCGAGCTCACACCATCATGTACCCTTGACGACCACGAAGATGCTGCATGTTAATATCCATGTCTAGGAGCAACCTTCGTGAATCGGCACAAAGCCTAAAAGCACTTCTTCGATTTCGTTGGCATCTTTATTAAGGTAAACCTTGAGCAGACAGTATAAGCTGCTTGATACCAGCAACATCCGTCGTTTCATCAGCGAGTACGAAAAAGCAGCCTGCAGCGTTTACTTTTGTGACTAGGCTCTCCTTGATTCCCGTAGAGATTGCTATATTCCGATTTTGCACATCTGGGCTTAAATACGACGCATTATTTGGGCAACTTCCCAAATGTTTTTTTTGGGGGGTTCCATGCCGCCACAATCCACACACATGCGAAGCAGCGCTCTGAAGTATTTGTAGAAAAAACTGTGCTTAGATACATGCGCGCATGTGTGGTCCTTGCCAAGCTCGCTTCTGCTGAAAAGGGGGCACACTCGGCAAAACGCGCCCTCTGGAAGCGTCGAGTAGCTAAGCCGTCGGTACCTGTCTAGCAAATTCATTTGAAGCCTGTGTTTTTGCTTCAAATTGTTCATACATTTAAACACGGTAGATTGATTTGATTGATATGTGGGGTTTAACGTCCCAAAACCACCATATGATTATGAGAGACGCCGTAGTGGAGGACTCCGGAAATTTCGACCATCTGGGGTTCTTTAACGTGCACCCAAATCTGAGCACACGGGCCTTACAAAATTTTCGCCTTCATCGGAAATGCAGCCGCCGCAGTCGGGATTCAATTCCGCAACCTGCGGGTCAGCAGCCGAGTACCTTAGCCACTAGACCACCGCGGTGGGGTTAAACATGTTGCCTTGCGGAGGCACCCAAGGAGAAGTTAGCAGTGAATGTTCTGTCTGATCATCCACTTTTGAGACATCTGTGTAGATTCCAACATCAAGCTTGCTTTAGGATGACATTTTCAGGAATCTGAAACGGGTGAATAATTAAGACGTCACAATTTATTTAGTACGTTATCACTGCCCCTTTCTTAAAGCATATGCAATAAGTAAACCAATAAAGAAAGAATAGGTGGCAGTTCTCACCAGAAGAGACATTTAGCACAGAAGGTACATGCGTCTTTGATTTTGATGCCTCTGGCTCTGATGTCTCTGATGTCAGCGCCTTCTTTTGAGCCGCATAAGTGATGATCTATCTTGAAGAAATATCTGTGTAAAAAGGAAGGAAAGTAAGCTTGAGATCCGTTAGACCGCTATTCCATTTGAAACAAAGTGGTTTGAAGTTCAGTGGCAAAAGCGTGTCTTCAACAATTTCTCTTTCCTGTTTATCACTCGTAACAACATGCGTGACAGACTGGCGGTATAGTGTAGCAGTGAGTCCGTGTTTTTCCTCCTCAAGCGAGTGGCTTCTTGGATACTCGTAGCCTAACGCTCAGGTCCTCAGTTCGATCTTACTGAACAGCTTTTTTCGAACCAACTGACATCAAGCACCCGCGTTTTGTTTTCTTCAAGATTAAAAAAAAAAAAAAAAACGCGTACGCGCCGGCAACATAATAGCGTCAGTCTTTCAGCGGTGGCGCGGGGGGCATGTTTTGCGAGTTTTGAAAGGTTTGAAACGACATTACCGTTTTTATTACACCGTATTTGGTATTGTAATGTTAGCTTATGGTCTTTACTGTTATACACATCTTTGTCATTGTCCCACCTGCCTTGTATAGGGTTCACTGGCCTCGTCAAGCTGTCCACAGCTTCTAGCCAGTGAACCTCTCCAGAACCTGTTTCTTTCTGGGAAATAAATGATTTGATTTGATTTGATTCATCTTCACTCATTGTAATGTGTCGGCTGTTTTAACGCGACTGCGTTGGAGATCTCGTTTGGCGGAAATTCCGGTGTCGGCGGTTGTGAGTGAAAAATGAGCGTTGTCTGTGAGTGGAAAAAAAATTAGAAATGCAAATAAAGTAAATATAAATATGTTCGGTTTGAATGAAAATTGAGCCCAGGTTTTTTTTTTTTTTGCGTGGCAAGCAGACGTTCTACCATAGCGCCACACCATGGCTGAAAACAGCCTAAAGAAAACTATAAATGGGTATTATATGGTGGGAGGAACCATCTCAATGCATGCCACAGCCCCGCCGCGGTGGTCTAGTGGCTAAGGTACTCGGCTGCTGACCCGCAGGTCGCGGGTTCGTATCCCGGCTGCGACGGCTGCATTTCCGATGGAGGCGGTAATGTTGTAGGCCCGTGTGCTCAGATTTGGGTGCACGTTAAGGAACCCCAGGTGGTCGAAATTTCCGGAGCCCTCCACTACGGCGTCTCTCATAATCATATGGTGGTTTTGGGACGTTAAACCCCACATATCAATAAATCAATCAACGCATGCCACATTGTGTGGAAAAGGCGTAGAATCGCACCAGGCGTCCGCACATGTGAATTCCGCAATGATCTGTGGTTCTAAGGGATCACCTATTGCAAAGCGTTCCATCTCGTAAATAAATCGTCACCAGTTGCAAAAGCATCAAAAACGTGAGCAGCTGCTGAGGTTCAGGTCGCGTAATAATCGGGCTTTTCGCCGACTCTCAAAAAGGTATAATTGCAGCGTAGTGGGCACTTCCCAACTGTACATTTGCAGTAGAAATTTCGGTTTAGTTTGAAAAGACTAGCATTATGCACACAGGTATCCGTTTCTTTGCGTACAGCACGGTTGAGGCATCGATAGAGAACCGATGTGAGGCTAGCAGCGGAGAAAGCGGTGTGTACGGGGCCTATCACATTCTACTGTTGCGCGATCACGTTCGCGCTATCACGTTATACCGTTAAAGGCAGAGCTATGACGTCCTCTCACGTTTTGACCACAGTTCTTCCACGTGACAGACAAAACTGATAACCCAAGAAAATGCTCAGTTAGCCTGGTTTTAAGTTTTACACAATTACTGAGAAGTTAGAACAGCCGTGCTGCACACGCAGAGCTCGACGGGAAAAGTTCTGCTCACCATAATTAAAAACCGAAAATGAGACCGGAGTGCGTGAACTACCAAGAGTGGATTCTTCGTCCCTTTGAAGGAGCCGAACCTGCGAGACGTCTTTTTTTGTCAGCATCAAGTTGCGACCTTTTCCGATGTCCTACGCAAGCAGTGATAGCGCTGGTGAATTACGGTGAATTAACTTGTACGAGAATTTTTCTCGGAAGACCATATGAGTGAAGCACAGTATCAGTTTGCTGATTGCTATTTATTTATTATTTATTTATTATTGCTATTTATTTTTAATACCTCTAGCACAGAAGCGGAAGGCATTATTTTAGGGAGTAATACACACGTGCTCGTAGAAATAGACAAATGATCAAAGAAAACTAACAGAACTGAAATCGAAAAAAAAAGCAAGATCACACCATTGTACATTTAACAGTATAATGCTCTGAACAATACTCCAGTATACGACAGTGGGCATTGGCCCCGCCGCGGTGGTCTAGTGGCTCAGGTACTCGGCTGCTGACCCGCAGGTCGCGGGATCACATCCCGGCTGCGGCAACTGCATTTCCGATGGAGGCGGAAATATTGTAGGCCCGTGTGCTCAGATTTGGGTGCACGTTAAAGAACCCCAGGTGGTCAAAATTTCCGGAGCCCTCCACTACGGCGTCTCTCATTATCATATGGTGGGTTTGGGACGTTAAACCCCACAAATCAAGAATCCGCATTGGGCGGTTGTAGCCGTTTTCAGTGGGTTATTGCGAGTGGTGAAAAGGTAAAACACGTGCTGCAAGGCGTTACTTCTATAATTTCCTTTAGTTTTTACGATAACATACTTATGAAGTTAGTTGTTAAACGTAAGTTTTCTTTGTCCTTGTCTATTTTTCCCATTCCGGGAAGAAATTTTCAAAAGCATTTCCAACCTCCTGCATTTTCTGCGTGTGCTCGAAAGGGCCATGCAACAACTTTGGAGCATGGTCAGAAAACGCTGCCGAGAGGATGTCTGGGCTCTTGAAAACAAGCGAGCGAAACTTTATGGCACCGCACGTGGCCTGGAATTTACGACGGAGCCCAATGAGTTCCTCCCCCCAGGCGACGCCACTGGTCGGTGGTGCATGAAAGCACGGAAAATTTCGGGGGGCCGCCGCCCCGCACCCTGTCTACGCCACTGGACAGAGGCACATCCGGCAGTCAATGACACGACCGTAAGTATGGCCACAGCTACTTTGATGAACGGTTCCGCAAGCTGGCAAACGAAGGCGCACAGCAGTGGCACCGCCCCCCCCCCCCTATTTCTGTGACCCCTCCATAAGGCAAACATCCACAAAACACAATGAAAGTACCCCGCCTCTTTGCCCCACTACCTTTATTTCTTAGTGAATAGAAAGACAGGAGACCCTCCCCTATAATCTGTCTACCACCCTTCTATATGAAGCAGACATCTACATAACACAACGCCAATATCGCACAAACTATGCAAATATCCCGCCTCCCTACCTTCACTCCTTTCCCCCTCAGTCGAGAAATCCTGACGCCGCTCCTGAAGATAGGGGGCAAACTCCATAAACCGCAGGAAGAGAAAGCCTATTGCCAACGCTCCGAACCGAACAGGAAGTATGTGACCGGTGACCCAACCTTGAAACGGAACCAAGCGCCTGGGCGGCAGCGCGCTTCCAAGCAGCGGGCCCCTGCATGACGTCACGGCACGTGACCCGACGTCACGCGAACGCCTTTGCGGGAGCGCCGACGGGTGGGGGAAACGCCGACGCGCCGAGGGATGCGGAGAGCGATCGCGTCGTTCGGCTGCTCGCGCTCAGCCGCTGCAGAGATCAGTTCACTGGCGGACTTCGCTAGTGACGGTTGGTCCGCTTGGTTCCCGACGTTGTAGGCGTCAAGGAGGAAGTCGTGTGCGCGCGTGCCAAGCTGCGCCTTCCTTCACTCTTCGCTGGATAAGCCCGGCTTTTCTCGGTCGTCTGTTGCCAGTGTTGACCGGCCGTTTTCGTCTGCCACCTTCCTTCCATATTCTCTGTGGCCACTGGCTCGTGCGTGAAGTTGTGCTGCCGCGCTTCTTTCGCCGGGTGGCCCACGCGAGTCGTTGTTTTGTTCCGTTGCGGAAGAAACAGCCCGCGGCTAGTGCTTTATCATTGCAACCCAAGGAGGGAGGCGTTGACGGAAGCATCGAGGAAACGACCAAGTGCGCGGATTCATCATCGCCCCGTGTGGGATGCCTCGCATGAGGTGAGTAGCAGACGACGCTCTTTTAGCGTTTTTGTCTCGAGTTTTCTCGTGTCAAACGGAGCATTTCGCTGCTCTACGCCTGTGGCTACACGGTGGTGGAGGATATGGCGCTGAATGAGGTGACTTCTAGCTGTTTGAACCCGTGAAAAACGAGGAAAAGTAATCGTTCTGGTACGAGAAAGGAAAACATTGCAGTAGAGTTGTGTCGCACGTGGCTCGCGGTGGTACTCGCCGCCTGTCAATCACAGTCTCGACGCCGGGCACTTGTACCTAGCCAATATCAGGTTGCGTGATTACGATATGTTTCCTGCGAGGAACTCTGTTGGGGATGCCTCCCGCATAGTACGCACAGCAAAAAAAAAAAAAAAAAAGTGAATCGTATCTGTTTTTCCTTTTCACAAGCACTTGATGCTTCGACCGACTGTTCTTTAAAATTGTTTCGAAGAAAAAAACGTTTTTATCGATTACAGACAAACATAAGCCAACGTAAATGTCATAAATAATGTTTACTTGCGAAATCGCTGAGCAATTCAGTTTGACTCAGCCCTTCTCACTCGTTTTAACTTCTCTTCAGATCAAAAACTGGTCTTCGTGGTGATTATGTAATGACTCTATCGTTAGGCCTGAAATTTTGATCGGTGAAGGCGACCGTATTTCATGCACAGTGAAAGAAAACAAGCAGTGTTAAGTGACCCCCCTCCCGCCGTCCTAAAAAAGAATGAAAGAAAATTGAAAGAAAAATGAACTGAATAACAGATAATGTTAATAAAAAGGAAGTTCGGGTAATAAAGATATTTATTGTAGCATAAAGTGGCAGCCTTGTAAGCTACTTATGCGATTGAGTGTCGATTCGACGTGGTACTGGGCTTAAAGTGGTCCATGAAAATTCGGCAGATCCCACTTACCTTGGGAGTCAACGTCATGCGAAACATGCGGAGGGAAGGTGACCGTTTTGTAATTTTTTTAAAAATTAGTGACACGTCATGCAATGACGCTAATTATATGTACAGACTTTGCACGCACAGATGTATGTTGAACAGTTGCAGATGTTTGTATAGCCAGTTGTTTGCACTTGCGCAACGGTGCCAACAGAAACGGAGTATTAGCAACAAAGCAATAAGCCGATACGAAGCGGTGGTGCGGGCGAGGAGGGTAGCCTTCGACACTGCTACATAAATCAACTTCAGCGCAAGACAGGTACCAACAATTGACGTTAACCCAACGTGGCTGCTGTATCAGAGGAGTACACATATGCAATGTTTATTAAACAGGATAGACAGCACAGCAACCACATTATACGTTTCACAAACATTATGGTCTATTCGAAAAGTAGTTCCGAGATCTGGCGTGGCTCTGTGGTACAATACTTAATTGCCGCGCATAATGCTGGTATTCGATCCCTGCCGATACGTTGACATTTATTTTACCGTGAAAGCTGTTATGAGATCACATCTAGGGTCACGCGCTGTTGTCCGCCGCCGCCGAGCACCTAGCACTAAAAACACATGGAGCTTGAAACATAGGTTTGCTATGGGTGACAGCCCTGTATTCTACCACGGAGCTACGCCGGTGCTTGGGACTTGTCAAACTTGTCTTAGGCAGGCTTGATGTCGGGAAAGCAATCGCGTTAATACAACTCATAAAGCGTTTTAAAACAGCGAACGAACAACCAGGCGTCACACATTGTGAATAGCTTGACGAGCGGGTCGTCCAATGCTCGAACACATTACAAAAAAACTTGTTCTTGTTCTCCTATTGACAGTGACGCGTACCCACTTCAGCCGTAATTTCTCATCGTCGTCAGTCACTGCATGAACAATTGGTTCGAAATTTCTTGCAAGTGTTTAGCGGATACCATGCTTCTCAGAAGAATGACGAAAAATAGCACAGTGAATGCCGACAAGAAAGTTTATTATTACCCAAAAGTTTGTTATTAATGCCCTAGTGGGTATCAAGCAAGTGTGCTTGCAGTAGTTACCCAATGAATGTTTTGAAAAGGCTCTGAAAGGCCGCTCTTCTAGCTTTCGCCGTGACTGTGCCGCGTGCCTTCCTCGCAGGCCTGGCATTTTTTTTGCATTCATCAGGTCAACTATGCTGATGTCAGGGTTTTCTTAACTCTCACCCGTTCAAATTACTCATGTATGTTCTCGCCGTTCCTGGGTATCTACCAAGGGTCAATCATACGCGCATTCCAGTGGCACATACCCGCCTGCGGGTATGTGCCACGGTTTGGCGGGAAGTGTTTGATGACGTACGCGACGGGATTGTGACCTTATACATGTCTTGGGCCAGCGCGTCATGTTCCTCAAACCACCTTACCCTCCCATACTAATTTTTGTTCACACCGAGTTAAGAGGGTGATCACGAGGGCACCCAGACACGTAAGCGGATAGATAGATAGATAGATAGATAGATAGATAGATAGATAGATAGATAGATAGATAGATAGATAGATAGATAGATAGATAGATAGGTAGATGGATAGATAGATGGATAGATAAATAGATGGATAGGTAGATAGATAGGTAGATATGTAGATAGGTAGATAGGTAGGTAGGTAGGTAGATATGTAGATAGGTAGATATGTAGATAGGTAGATAGGTAGATGGATGGATGGATGGATGGATGGATGGATGGATGGACGGACGGACGGACGGACGGACGGATGGACTAACGGACGGCCGGATGGATGAATGGATGGATGGATGGATGGATGGATGGATGGATGCCGAAAGTGCTTACAGCACGCAAAGAAATGCTTCGCATTTAATAACTTCTGGGCTTCTGCATGCCAAAACCACGATATGAGGCGCAGCGAAGTGGAGCATTCGGGAAATTCAGACCATCTATAGTGTCATTCACCCGGCACTGAAACGCACTGCAAATGGGGCTCTATCATTTCACCTGCATCGAAACGCGACTCTGCCACCGCCGGTTCCGAAGCAGCGAACTTCGTGTCTGCATCCGCGCACTGCAACCACCGCGGCGGATCGAAGCGTTCAAGCGTGATCATACGCACAACGATGCCTCTTAAAAAGAGGAAAATGCGGCATAGCCGTCGAACCTTCCGCCCTAAATATGCGAACGTATCAGTCTGAGAAAGGCCACGCGATAAACCGCAAATAACAAGCAGAATCGCATACACGTTAATTTTCGTTTATGAAGTTGGGAACCTCCTCATTTACAAGAAAAAAAATACAGAAAATAAGACTGCCCTAAAAGGTAACCACGACAGAAAAAAAAAAAAAAACTTGTCTTCATGTATATGCGAAAATAACGCAAAGTTGGACAGGCAGACCGACCAACAACATGTGTTTCAATGCTATAGCTGTCGACCTGGCACCGTCCGTTTTTACTACGTGTCGCACCCTATATACTCCCGTTCGCGCGTATGTTTTTATTCATTCGCTTATTTACTTTTTTTTTTCTTGGCCAGCGCGGTGCGGTGTCATACTGGTGCGAATGAACGACCTTGCGAGGCAGCTGGTTCCCGCAGCTGCGGACCTTCAGAGAGAGAGAGAGAGAGAGAGAGAGAGAGATAAAACAAATGACGAGATAGCGGGCGCACCCTTTCAACGATCAATATCATCGCATAGTTTCGTACCCCGTGCTTATCGTCGGCCTTCATCGGGCTTTTGATATAGTGACCGAAAGTGAAATGCCGTTTTCGCCTTCTCGAGAGTTTTGCCGTGCAATGCCGCGACAGCATCTATAAGCTTTCTCCGTCTGGCTCGTTGAATACGGTTGGTCGACCGCCAAGAAGACTCTGCCGTTCTGCAAAGCTCAGTGCGTTAAGATAGAAGTGTAAGTGGCGATAAATTGGATGCAGCAGGAAAGGCATGACGCCAAAGGCGTGAAAGTGCGGGAACTTCACGGGTTGTCTAAGCACGTTTACTGAAGTTCACTGTATTAAGAAAAAGGTGAGGGATGGAGGTTAACCGGTTGATTATCTGGTTTTCGACTGTAAAATGGGACAAGGTTGGATGGCACTCGATATATAAGAAAAGTAAACAGAAAACTTGTAACCATTCAACGCGTTTCACGTAGGGATTCCTTCGTTGAGATCAGTAGCGTTTGCAAGAGGGCAGGAGTTCGGCTGCGATGTGAATAAATTAGTCCCTCCCTTCCCCCCCACAAAATTTTTACATTTGTCACCTTTATACCTACTACACAGATATATAAGAACACACACACTAATATAATTGTTTTTTAATCCAGGTATTATTAGGAACGAAGCTCTCAAGGACGTAGCCTTGTCGTCGGCCGCGTCCGTCATGGGTAGATCTGTGGATGTGAGACAGACACCCCCCCCCCCCTCAAAAAAAAAAATGTTTAAGGATAGATTAATATCAATCGTAAGTGTGACGGATCAGTATAACACACGTAGATATACAAACCATTTATACTAGTCGGAGACGTCGACGTACACATTATAGGCCTTAGAACCTGCCTTTGTCGTCGAAACCCATTGTCCGCTGTCATGACGGTTAGATAACAGCTGCAATAGTCGAAACGTGTGTATATCAATAATAAAAGTTTGAAATAGACGAACAGCGATTATAACTGTGAAGGTACAATATAAAACACAAGCACAACCTTTTATACTAGTCGGTGACTTCAACTTACACATGATCGACTTTACCGAGCTTTGTTGTCGACTCTTGATTTTACTAAGTTTATATTATGCGGGGAAACAACGCTCCGTTTCTATATCTGAGACAACGCACACATACACGCACAATAAAAAAAGAAGCTTAACAATGCACTCATCAATCATAATACTGACAGAGTAATATAAAGCACCTACAAGCACAAACCCTTCATACTAGTCGTCCACATCAACATTATGGACCTTAGGACCAAGCTTTGCCCTCTCGTCATCATTCCTGTTGAATTCCAATGGCAGATCGCGAGGGCTGGGCCGGATTGCGAATGGAGCGCGCATATGCGAGCGGGATTGCTCATCGCCAAATCTGCGATTGGAATGCGCGCGTCTGGACGGTAGCTCTTTGTGAGCGGAAATCTAGCGAGGGAGCACGAGAGGGTGCGAGGGAGTGCAAAGCGTTTTCCGGACATCCATCGGTGATTGGATGAAAGGCGGGCGTACAGAGTATACGTCGATTGAACTTCCGGTCAAATCTGCCGATTTCGGCGGGGCAAAAATACCTACTCCACGGAGCGATCCGTGATCGGCGGTTGCTTTCGATATGCCATTGGAACGCACAATTAACGCTCCTAATCCGCCATTGTAATGCGATTGCTCCGCTCACAGAAGAAAAACTTGATCTGGATGTGTGCCATTGGAATTGAACGTCACTTCGTGGAGGTGCATGGATTTTCATTCTGTTCCTAAGACTGTGCGCTCGGCCTATTTGGTTTTCACGACTCCGTAAAATTGCGGTCCTTGCTACGCAGTGCATGAAGCTCCATACCGCCGTTATCATCGTCAGGTCATACCTGACGGTCATGACGATAAGACCTGACTGGACGTGAAGAAAACTATATGGGAAATCAATTGAAATTGCTTTCCCAATAATTATTGATGAACCTTGACGTTGCGATAAACCTCACATATTTTGTTCAAGAAAGTGGTAAACGAAAAAAATTAGAATATCAGGAAAACTTCACTCCCTTCGAGCATCGAACACGCATTCTTCGTCCCTCTCGTGACTCATTGCAAGCCAGCATAGGCTGTTTCCGTCAGTGCTGCACATGAACGGAATGAACTAGGAAAGAACATTACATCGCGTGAAGTTAACATTTTCAAGCCCAAACTTTCAGTCATTTCATCTGCATCGCTTTCTTTTTTTTTCTATTTTTCAAAAAATCGCCCCAAGGCGAGCTCTTCCTTCGCTGGTGCTAGCATATACGCTTGGTTTATTTATTGATATCAGTCCATCGTTCACGTGTACGCCGATAGCACTGTGAACAATGTCTCGCGTTTCGTTTCCACAACTTCGGTCGTTCATTGAGACACTCATCTTTGCAATGTGCGAAAACTACTGCAGTCATAGCAGCGCTTGCGGCTAGTGCGACGGTGATATATGCAGACAGCACACAAGCGTATATAGTACGTGACCTTACAGGAGCAGCAAAGTGGTCGGCTAACCTTCTCTTGCATCGTAAAGGCGGGCGTCTTGGCAAGAAATGTAACTTTTGTTCTGTCAGCATCAATGCCATCGGTTTCTCATTTTCCGCTCCCTGCACAGTGAAAGTCTCGAATCCGGTAGCCTCTATACCTAGAAGGGGCATGCGGAATTAATCGTATTGGCCAGTTGCCCGATGTTATGCACCATGCCCCTAGCAACAAACCCGACTTACGTGTCGAGGCTAGGAGAACTGGAATCTTTCAAGGCCACTTTGAATTACAAGGACATTTAGCAGTCCATACACATATAGTAACAGCCACGTGACAGGGATTACGCAGCCCATATCATGACCTTTGACCACCGAATGCCACTGTAATATTATGCCATCTCTTTAGAATACTAGATCTTCGACATTTTCGGAATTGTCGATGTGGAGCACATCTCAGCAGCAGAAAGAAGAAAGGTCGATACGCCCCTGAGTTCTTGTTTTTTGCGTTGCCGGAATTGAGATACACGTACAACGTTAAGGCCCTAATTGCCGCACGATTATCCTTGAAGGTGTTCACAGGAACCCCTGGAAACCACGCATCTGTAATAGTCGAGTTGCGTGGACATTGCGTCGACGCCTTCGATAATGACGGACATTCGCGCAATGCCCGTTGCTCAAAAGGTAAAGAAAATATGAAGCATTTAGTTTCCTTGCGTAACTGTCGTTGGCTAGTTGAGAATACATGACTCCTTGGATATAGGCGCAAAGCAACGCGAATGGATCACCACTATTACCTGTCCAAATGTCACTATACATATTTTACTGACGGCCAGTGACGCACTGACGCATAACTAGACCATCCAATAATTTGACGAGTGAAAACAAAACAAAACAAAACGGGGCATTGTCACGTTGATTCTGCAGACGCGAGTTCTTGCCCACATATTTGGGGGGGGGGGGGGGGGGCACTTCACAAGTTGCGGCAACCTGTGGTTCTAGAAGTTTTTTTTTGTTTTTAAAAAAGTCACGCTTGGAATGTGAGACTAAGAATGAAAAGAGAAATATTTATAGGATGTTTTAATCTTATGCCCCGTGTAACGTCGTAGAAGTTGTGATATTAGGGCGCGTTTGGCCTTAGCTGATTTCGCCGGGCAGTTGTATTTCGAGCTAAACAGAAAGACAGGATGTGTGCGCCTTGGCGATAACGCGTCAGACTCATCGACACTGAAGGCTCTAGTTATGGTGTTCGGGAAGATTAAACTTATGGGCACGCACGACATCACACAGTCACACTCGTGCTACGTGGCTTCGAAGGCAAACAGGTAACCTGGGAAGAGATCACATACTTGTATACATGACGCTACAAATAAATAAATAAATAAATAAATAAATAAATAAATAAATAAATAAATAAATAAATAACATAGTAATTATGAGTGCCTAAAACCATGACACCATGATGAAGGGGACGCGTAGTGTGGGACGCCTGAAATGATTGACCATCAGATGTTCCCTGACGTGCTCCTAAAACAGAGAACCGAGATTCGATCCCAAGACCTTCGGGTCGGCAGTCACACTGCATGCAAAAAAGAGTAATTTGCAGAAATTTAGTCAAGGTGATTGAATATGCATGGCGCGTGAGAAGGTCCTGAACGGGCACTAAACCTACCTCGGGCTCAAAGATCTGTTGGTCTCTTTCTTGTCTTCAAAGCTCCTCCTATAGGCGCCATCTCGTTTCAGTCAATTGGTTCTGCACAAAACACGCCGATAATGTCAGCATTGGGCGTTCACCGTACGGATCTCTCGCTTTTCGGCTGCACGCAGTTATCTCCGCTTGCGCAGTCGAAACCGCTCCGAGCGAAGTGGATTCAGATTAGCGCGCGCGACATTCACGCGAGACAAAGCAGAACGGACGAGCTATCGCGTTCCGAGATAGAATCGAGAGCTTATTCCCGGTGACTTCACGTGGAGTGGCGTCACAAATCGCGCCGAAAAGGCGGGAAACTCCAGGACGCTCTTTCATCGTATTTTCACGGGGATACTTAAGGGCCCCTTTGAAATGGAAAGGATGATGCATGCGGCTTGCTTTAGGCAGCGTAGCTAAGGTGGTCGAACTGCGTGACTGGCGAATGCGAACAGAAGGAGCCTATAGCGCATGCGCAGTTCTATAGCTAACTGCCTCAAAGTGGCGCACCGACAACGACTTCCGTTCTGTTGACAGGGGTGATCCCGACTCCATTGCCCCCGTTTGCTCCTAAGCGTGTCACGGGATGTCGTACTATATACTTTAATAGGAGCGCCCCTTCGAGGGGAGGGATCGGGCGCCGTGGGCACAGGAGCATTGCGCATCGTTTCGGCGCGTCATGCTGGACTGTCGTTATAAGGCAGGCGTCCGGAGGATCTAGCATGGCAACAATAAAAAAAAGATCCGCCCCTCAATAAGCCGTAGGCGAGCGGATGGGCAAAGGGGTCGGCTGGTCGGTGAAGGGTGACCTTTCGGAGTAGCCACGTGCGCGTACGAGCGGACGGACGGCGCCCCGCGGCCGATGTATGGAGGGCACGGAGATGCTTAACGCTGATAGAGCTGCAAGGAGGCGCGCCTGGTGGCGCGGCTTGCCCGCTTGACCCCCATTGTGTACCGGAGTGGTTCGCCAGTTGGCCCTCGTCTCGTGTGTGCATACAGCGCTCCCAAAATGACAAAAAAGATGAGCCACCTTCTTCGAGGTCATCGCGAGATCCGGAACGAAGCAGCAGCCATGGCTGCGAGCGCGTATAATGTATAATGGGCCACGTCAGCTCCTGCGAAGGCGTCTCTGAACGCGAGAGCAGTGCAGTCCGTCTCTTTGTTCTGCGCGCTAACGGCGATCGTTGTATGCGCGTCTGTCGTAGGTTGCCTGGCGTGCCAATCTTCTTCCGACCTTTGCCATCGAATCAATGAGAAACGCCGGCGCTTCTTCGCCGATGGCGCTCCGGCCGATCGCTGTCGCGATTATCTGGTAACTTTGACTTGCAGGGGTGCATGCGGCGCTGTTATTTGAGGGTGCAGTGGTTTAGTTCGTTCCTAATGCGGCCAATGATGACGATCCCGGGTCTTTTTGAACTACATTCGGTTTTTCAGACATATATACCTGCTATTATCGTCGATCCGTCCTGGCGGGCTGGTCAACGTTTGGTCGCAGGCTCGATTCCGAGGCGCACTGACCTTATTCTAGAGCAGGCGGAGCGGATGGAAGCTTCATATATTTACAATTATAAGTTCGCTGTCGCCAAACTTACGGGAGGCATGTGTAATCTGGTCTCTCCATTAAAGAGATCGTACACTCTTAAAAAAAGGTCAGCATATTCATCAACTAAATACTAACCTGTTACTTGTCGCATAAAGCACTAACCTCTTAGTAAAAGAAGGTAGTAAAATGCAGGTTAGTGAAAACTACTACCTAGTTAGTAAGTGAATAGTGCTGACTCGAGTGGTTAGTTCATTAATAAATTGTTAGTAACTCCCGGAAATAGAAGTTTACGCCTATTTGTTAAAGGTTCGTGTACGTGCACATATCAAAATGATTCTACTACAAAAGTATAAAAAAAAACTAATTGGCATAGCCCTCATAAATTAATGGCTTTTAACTACGTCATGTAACTATACTGTGGTCGGTGCGTATCACAGCAACATACTTATGAGAATTGACCACATGATCCTATGATCAAATCAGATTCGCATACATATGTGAACCTTATATGCTCATATGGACTCATATGAACATATCATATGCTCATATGAACACTCATACGTGATCATATGTTCATATGAGAACTCATATGAGCGGATCACGAGAACACGCATGCAAACGATCGCACAAGCAAGTCTTCAAGACTTGGACATAGCAGACTTCTACTGTAGCAGCAGCTTGAAGACTATATATACCCCTGTTTTGGGTTCGCACACCACGTTAACAGCCACAGAATTTATAAGATAATTGTTGTTTTCTACGCATCATCATGCCTTCTTCTATTTTCGTATGTGTGGGCCATTACGTAGCCCGAAACTTCTATACCAAGGTAGTCAATAAAATTAAAGCTCGCCTAAATTTTGCTTACAATGTCACCATTACGGTGAAATGTACTGTGACGTTTACGAAAGGTTTGGCAACGTAGGTGGCTTAGTAGTTGCTTAGTTAAAAACACCAATAAAGGTTCCCGGGTTAGTAACGGCTAAAGTTGCTAGCTTTACTAGCTGGTGGCTAGTAAAACTATGCCGCGAAAATAGTAAAACCAACCCGAAACTAGTCAATGGACGCGTTTGCTAATTGATTACTAACTTTTTTCTAAGAGTGTACGAGCCAATTAAGTATATACAGATTATCAATCAATCAATCGATCAATGTAATCTTTTGCACGAAAGGCCATATTACTAATAACTTCTTTCCACTTTCTTTCCCATTTCCCGTTGCTCAGTGCATGATGGCAAACCAGAAATTTTCTTCTGTTTAACCTCCCTGCCTTTCACTAAACCTTTCTCTATCTCTCTCTTTCGACTCAGCAGACTGTCTGAATCAATGGCCACGTGCACGTTTTCAAGGGCGTCAAGCAGTTGTATTTACGTAGCTCGCCATTTCTCAGGGGGTCCGAAATGCACTGGTCCGTGCGCGACTGGAATTTGCCATATTGCATTCCGTGAAACACCGTGCAGTCGTTGGACGAGGCGCGCGTCATGCATGCACTGCAGTTGCGTCCGGGAAACGGAACGATAAACGGCGAGATCTTATCTACAGGTCGGAGCTCATTGACACGCACTCCAGGACTCATACATGAGGCTGGGAAGTTTGCGAGAGCATTTCGGCGTCGGCTCTTGTCGGCGGGAAATGTCAGGAGTCGCGCACGTTCGATGAGGCAGTGTGCACGGGAACAATGGTATGCGCATATCGCACGTGGAAAGCGTTCAAATTAGATTACGCGGGCCGCGGCTTCAACTAAGTAACGAGTGGCAGCACAAGCGCTAACGACGTTATCTGATAAGTCTCCACAATCTGGCCATCACGCTGACATAGATGTGCAGTGCCTCACCGCCGTGTTATAGTCCACTGAATGCGTGGCTTCGGATGACCGCTGGAAAACGCTTTTTCCTTTTCATCAAATTTGCTCCGTGCGTATGAGAAGGTCTCGGCTGGGATAGTATTGATTGTTAAGATAACAAACCAGGCTTTATTCATGAGCTACCTCCTATGAGCAAGAATGTTATGCGTGGCCACGCCGCGGTGGTCTATAGCGGCTAAGGTACTCACTCGGCTGCTGACCCGCAGGTCGCGGGATCGAATCCCGGCTGCGGCGGCTGCATTTCCGATGGAGGTGGAAATGCTTTAGGCCCATGTGCTCAGATTTGGGTGCGCGTTAAAGAACCCCAGGCGGCCAAAATTTTCGTAGCCGTCCACTACGGCATCTCTCACAATCATATGATGGTTTTGGGACCCAGATATCAATCAACGTTACGCGTGATACACTGGTATATCTGCTAGCAATGCTAAATAACACTCCAAATATTAGGTTTACCGAGCACACACAGACAGTTTAACCGAAAACGGGAAATGTGGGTTTAGTTTGTAGAGCAATACTTTGCAACTGATATCGGACAGAAAATATGGCGATCCTCGAACGTCGCTCGCAAGACACTTTTTTTTTATGTTCACGAAATCTGCCGCCTTTGCGGAGCTCAACATAGGCAGAATCTCCTATAGTCAGTGTTGGCTTAGCCTCGATTGAATTGGCCTATAATTTGTCATCACACTGGTAACTTATAGCCTTCTGGTTAACATGTACAGTGTAAAAGTTTCTTCGCAGCTTCGTGACCTTTTGAGCAGATAGAGACTCCTGCTTTTTGGACTATTTTGCCGAAATTGTGAAGCACCTTATTTGTTAACGCTCACGCTATTCTACATTCACAACAATTATATCAACACGCTAATTTTTATTGCCTGCTATGTTCGATTCTGTCTCTCTCTTTGTCTCTCAGGCCTATCGACAGTACTGCCATTTATCGCGCATCAGATTGCTTGAGAAGGAGTTCACATGACTTGTCAGGCCCGCTAAAATGTTTTGCCTGCGGGCTCAGCTAATGAAGCGTCCAACGTAAAGATTGGCTTGAACTGTCACTTACGCGGAATCGAGGTGCATTGGGAAAATGGTCTGATAATTCCGGTATGTCAAGCTATACTACGGTTAAGGGCGAATGACACGCTGGAAATTTTATAATTTCGTGGAACTGTGACTGTGCGCGGACAGCGTTGCTTCCTATAGTGCTTGGATAGTGATCCAGTCGCTACATCTTTTTCCCTACTGTCACCAGCTCTTCTTCTCTTTCACTCTTGCACACTCCTTTTCTCCTTCCCAAGCACAGGGTAGTGAACCGGAGCCTTCTTCTAGTTGACCTCCCCGTCTTTCCTTTATCTCTCTCTCTCTCTCTCTCTCTCTCTCTCTCTCTATTAATGGTTTCGAATAGCATTTCGGCAATATATTTGCGAATCGCTACGCCGTAGCTCCCCTACATCTCGCCCTTTCAAAGGATGTACCTGTCAGGTATACTTGTCGTACATAAACGATGACGAACGATCAAAGCTCAGGATTGAACGACGAGGAAAAGGTTCGTGCGAGTCACACTCACTGCGGATGAACGCCGTGTAACGTGAATTACGCAAAACCGACGAATGGCTGCGCACACATCCTGTTCGACTTAACCGAGATGGCGGCAGATTTCGGGCCGAAATCGTGGAACTTGCGAAACGAAAATTGTATAGGACAGAGGCGTAGGCAGAAAATTTTTTTCGGAGTCGGGGGGGGGGGGGCACCTCCTTGAAATTGTCATTGTTTTCTCTGTTTGCCATGGCGAGAACAATTTGAATAATTTTGGGGAGGAGGGGGGGGGGGGCACGGGCCTGGTGTGCTACCACGCCACTGGTAGAAGGCTGGAGGAAGCTGAAGTAAACAACATGGTCGAGGCTGCAGATGTCATGACGACGGGCCAATGGTCACACTGTAGGTGTCAAGCTGGCGGCGAACGTAGCGTTCTTATCGAGGGCTGCTGCTGACATGGCCGTGGAGCGCCCCCGCATGGCCGCCAAGGGATGAGTGGGGCGGCCGGTGGTGTGTTGACCTAACAACCCCAATTGTGTCCCAGCCTGCCCACTCAGCCCCGCGCACGTGCGCTGTGGAAGCGAAGAACAAAAGGACGGCGGCCAACGGAGAACACTGGAGCGGAGGTAACGGGCGCCGTATCTTCCGCCAAACCAGACTGCGCGCCAGTGGCCGCACGGGAAGCAGCGCCCGGTCTCTCGCCGGTGCCGCCCGGAAATTGCCGCCGCCGGGCCTTCTTTCTTTCTTTTTTTTTCCTTCTTTTAAAAAAAATCTTTTTTTTCTCGGTCATCTTCGCCGCCCGTGCAATCATCTCGCTTCTCTCGCCGTGGTAGGCAGACGCAACTTTAGACACGACAGACCGGCGCGTACCGATGCGGTTCCGCGGGTTTAAAAACGAGCCACGTCGTTGGGCTTCATCCCATCCCTCGCTCGCATCTCACGCCTACGCCCTATACAGTTCGGCGGCTTCCCAGCTGTGTGGGCAGCGCAAGTCTGGACGCACGATGCTGGCCTCAGCGTCGGGACGAGGATTGCTCCAGTTTCATGAATGCGCGTGAACGATATCAGCACTGATTCGCGCTTTTCGGCTGCGCGCTGCCATCACCACTTGCGCAGTTGTAAACACATAAAAATGAAGTTTTGTCGGTTGATTGTGCACGATATTCAGGAGAGACAAAGAAGAACGGATGGGCGGCTGCATGTCAAAGCAGTGCAGGAGACAAATCACGTGTGATATTTCGCGTATATCAACGAATCGAGAGCATGTACGCTGTAGACGTCACTGGAACTACTGCCTACGTCACATATATAGTGCGCCAAGAAGGATGAGAAATATCAGGAAAGAATATTACGCTCTTTTTTGTATTTTGGGAGCCTGGTGAGTGGCCCTTTAAAATAAAGCTGACATCGGCAGCGTTGACCCGATAAATAGAAAGCATAAATGTCAGGGTCCCAGCAGGAATCGAACCCATCATTCTACACGGCAATCAAGTATTCCGCCACGCAGCCATGCCAGGTCTTGGAACTATACTTTTCAAATAGACTCTATAGAATGTTCGTGAGGCGTCAATTCTGGTTGGAGTGCTGGCTATCATATATTATAATAATTAAACATGTACTCCTATGATACAGCCGTCACATCGGGCCAACGCCAATTGTAATTAGATGCCATTCGTTGAAGTTGGTTTATGTAGCAGTGTCCACGGCTGCCATCCTCGCGAGCAGCAGCGCTTCATATCAGTTTCTCGCTTCTGGTGTTGGTAATATAGTTGTTGCTGTTGGCATTGTTACGCAATTGCAAATAACTAGTTATAGAGAACATATGCGGCTGTTTAACGTATTTCTGTGCGTGCACATCTACCTATTTGTGTCTACTTTTCTTTTCACGTTCCTTCTCACCGGTCTTCTGCATTCCCTCCCCCTTTTGTGCAGGTTAGCAAACCGTAAGCAATTCTGATTAACCTCCCTGCCCTTCTTTCAATATATTCTCTCTCACTACGTGCATATATTTGGTGCCACTTCGTGACGTTTCACTCAATAAAAAATTTACAACAGAGTCACCTTCCATGAGCATGCTTTGCATAACGTCGATTCCCAAGGTATGTGGGATATGCCGAATTTTTCTTTATCGTGACCACAGAACATCTGCCATGGTGTTGATGTGTCGGCTGGTAATAAAAAAGAGAATCAAGATAAAAAAAATAGATGGAAAGACTTGTCTGTGCGCACGCTAAATAAAGCAAACAAAGGTACACCATGGACGGATCTTCAATGATAAGCTTCGATATTTAAAAGTTGTTAGTGAGAAGCATAGGCATGTGCATAGAGAGGGGGCGGGGCAGCAGGGAGTCGTCACCCTCCTTAGTCACTGAAGAGAAGCGGGCGAAGTCAGCCGCACACATTGACACAATAGGGAGCAGAGGTGCTACGACAAACGCCTGCCCCCCCCCCCCCCCCCCGCCCCACCCCCTGAAGGAGAACCCTGCCGTATTAGCCACGTTTATCGACTCGGTCGCATGTAGTCTGCAGCCAACTTCTTCAGTTCCCCATGAACCCAGTGCATGCGCTCCAGCAGACTACATACACTCGAAAGGAATCAAATTGCAAAAGCGCCGTCACACCATGTAGTGAATAAACCTCGCTAAAGGCATCTTCAAGGCTTAATGACACTGTGACATTGAGTCATGAAATGTTTCTGTATAAAAGTGACATATCGATCACAGTGAAAGGCTAAAATGTTTCTGTACAAAAGTGACATATCGATCGCAGTGAAAGGCTGTTCTCAACAGCTCGGGCGCGAAGGCCTAATCCCACTGAGCGGTGCAAGCATCTGCGGCGCCCGTTGACGACCAGTCTTGCGCAACCGGATATCCACCGCTCTGAACGCGTTTATGTCTTCCTCGCTTCTGCATCACAAAGACTGCGTAAGGACGATGTGTTTACGAAGGCAAACACTCCTTTGTTGGATGTAGTAGCAAACATGTTTCCTGGACAAACGCACTTCGATGCTTGTGAACATTGACGCGAAGAATAAAAGCCCACAGAGTCTATAACATGTCATAGCGATGGTAGTTTCCTTTATGCATGGCTGTCATGTGGGCGATGTACTCGAAAAAGAGAAAAAAGAGAAAGCAATATCAAGCTAAAAACGTTTGTTTACCGAATAAATGGCACTGACCGAGGGTCAAGTGCAGCTTTCAGCTTCGGGAGCGTAGGCGCGTTGTAACATGTGATCGACGCGATTACATGTTAGAGCGAGGGGGGGGGGGGTAGAAAAGACTTTCCTGAGGTGCATTTGTTGACCTTTTCTTAAAAGCAAGACCTGCTACGCCACCGCAGCCCTCTCACCTCGGCAACTGTAAATGGGGCTCGCCTCAATATCTGCCGATATTAATATTACTGTTCGGGAAGCCCGATGACGTCAACTGGTGAGACTTTGGACAACGCCTTTCAGCGCGCAGCTCTCAACGAGCTGCTTACAGGCGTATCTGATCCGACACGCTTTTGTCGAGTGGGGACAGGGGGGAAGAAGGCGGGAACAAGAGCTGCTTCGCTATAGGTGCTTGCATTGTTTTCTGAGCGCTCTGTAGCCTTGGCTCTTAAGAGCGGCAGCCGGTGAACAAAGGTAATTACATGCTGTCATTGGTTCGATCGGATGACGTGACGTCAGTGGCGCTAGCTTTGCGTGCGAACAACGCTGGTTCGTCTGCTACAGTAGTGCTGGAAGGTATAGTCCAATGCTGGCTTTCAGACCGGAAAGATTTTGCTTTCAATGCCAGGAATAAAGAGGAAATGCGAGTTGCGTTAGGCCCGGCGTGCGGCGATGGTGGCGATTAAGGGGATAACCTGGTTGTCGCTAATCTTGGTTGACGTCACCAGAATAGAAGCGAGGTCATAACAGCGGCGCGGAGCAACCAACTTCGTCAAGGAACTTCCGGTTTCGTTAAGCCCCCTAATGACAGCTCTTTCCCGTGGCATGCTCTCCACGCATTCTATGCCGGAAAGGCGGCGCAGATTAGTGATGCGAAAGAAAGAAAAGAAGAAAGAAAGAAAAAAAGAAAAAAAAGAAAAAAAGAAAAGAAATGAAAGAAAGAAGATTGTTGGATCAACCGGTGGGGTCTAAGTGTAGTCGCATTTTAAATCCGGTGCAGTCTGCAACGCAGAATTGCAGTGCACCAGTGCGAGTTGGGACCTTTACCATGACAAACATGGGAACGTGCTGTTAATAATTCAGAGACGTGTGGTCGTTAATGGTGCCGTAATGTCCGATGTCGAGACAATGCACAATGGCAGCCGTATATAGCGATAATAAATAACATTTACTCGGCAACCGAAACGCGAATGCCCGCGTGGCACCTCTGGCGTTTTCAAGCGCCACCGTTTAGCGCTGAGGACACCTATAATATACAAGATGTTATTGTACCTAATGAAAGCAAAAAGGCCTCACCCTCGCATTATGACAACATTTGACACCGGGACGAAAACCCAGCATTCACTGATGCCCTCCCCACAAAAAACAAAAACAAACAAAAAACAATGATTTTCGTGCGGCCGACTATACCGCGTTTTGATCGCTGATCACTGTGAAATATTCACTGATTAAGACACGGAACATTCATGGTTATAGGTGATGGACGTACTTTCGTTTTCAGAACGTACTGTTTATGTCATATCGGAGTATACTCTTGACTCGCTTATAAGAGAGCCAACATTACTTTTAGTGGTGAGATTTGCATGGCATGACCTAGTTGCCGCATGTAATTTGCTCGCAGCACTCGGCAAACTTAAGGTGACGTAGCGTTTTTATGTCAGAGTTCTGCATGCATATATAATATATAGCGGAAGAACTGTTTTAACAGGGCTGCATGGTTATCTTGTCTCATATACGAAGCCAGAGTTCGCAGAAGGAGAAGAGGTAAAGCGTATATCTGTGTTAGAACCATGATTACTATTAGAAGATGTCTCCGTCATCTTCATAATACATAGCCTGCTTTCTCCCTTCGTGCAAGGCTCGGTCTAAAAGCAGTATTTCGTCGTTAGGTATCGTATTGCATGTTGCTTTTGTTGAGCAAATATCTTAGCGCTAAAAAAAATCCTGTTTAACTCTCCTGTCTCGTGTCTTTTTTTTCGTTATGTTTTCGTGAAAAAAGAAACAATAAAATATGCCGCTGTGACAGTAACAGCATCAACCACTCGAACTAATCGATGTACTACTTAGTGAATAGTTCTTTAAACAGTGCATGCTCCTGCAGTTTGGCAGAAATGTGTAGATTCGATTAAGTGTTCTAAGAAAAACAAAAACACTCTTGAGTCATACTCGCTATTCATTCAAACAGTGGGCCTAAAATGTTTCGCACTTCTCTGCACGTACAGCCTTACTCTTTCTTTTTTTTCATCAGCAGCTGGCGAAGAGCTTATCAGTCTTTGGCGAAGGGGAGAACTATGGCAGTGCTTCCACTTTTCTATTTGGTAAGACTCGCACGGTTCAAACGTGATAGAACTAGTTCGCCTTTTCCATTTACCGGTGCTGCCCTCTGACGTTTTGGTAGCGTTCGGTAGGGGCCGGGGGAACTGGCATTGCTATAGAACGAAGGCCTCCGAGACCGGGAGTTGTTTCGCGACTTTTCCGCTAGGGAATGGCACATGCGCCGTGGCATCGTTGAAAAGGCGTATAGTCAAGCTCTTCCTTAATTTACGGGGCACTGAACATGTTGATGGCATAATCCTGTACGGTTTGGTCTTATGCGGGAACCCGCTGGTTTTGATGCCACGTCCTGTAGGTTCCTACACTAAGCATTCGGGGGGCGTGGTGACGTACGGTAATCTTGAACCTATCTATAAATAGCACTCGTTTCCGCGCGATAGGAAGAACGGTAATTTGAAGCGAAAGAGAGTGATTAGCGTCTTGCGTGTACGAGTACTTTTTTTTGTGCTTTGTCAGAACACGTTGGTTGCCCAACTTACCGAGAAGCTGTGAAGCGTGGCTTCACGGCCACTGCATGTCGCTACATAAACGCAAGATGATTCGCCATTGTTCTTTTGTTTCGCGCATTTCCTTCGTTAATGACGAAATAGAGACCAGGATATGTATTTAGGCAACGGATACTGCGAATTCAGCGTTCAGAATGATGCTAAAAGCACGTGGGAAGGAATAAACGTTTCTTTCTTTCTTTCTTTCTTTCTTTCTTTCTTTCTTTCTTTCTTTCTTTCTTTCTTTCTTTCTTTCTTTCTTTCTTTCTTTCTTTCTTTCTTTCTTTATCTTTCTTTCTTTTTATTTCTTTATTTATCTTTCTTTCTTTTTATTTCTTAATTTATCTTTCTTTCTTTTTATTTCTTAATTTATCTTTCTTTCTTTCTTTCTGTCTTTCTTTTTTTCTTTCTTTGAAATTGGTTTAAAGTGAGAACATGAATTTACATGATTGCTTGCGTATATGCGCGCCGACAACTTCTGCATTTGTGCACGTATACAACGAAGCCGGAGCAACTGTCACGAGCTCCTCTCTCACTTTCAGCCCAGTTCAGCGTTTTCAATCGAGACCACTATATCCCATTTTCACAGCCCTTTACGGTACATCGCCCATCGTACGCACCAGGACATAATACTGAGTAATCGCTACAAGCAACGATAACAATAATTGAATTTGTTTACATGCACCTGAGAACACTACACATTACGCGCGTTTTTCAAGATTGGATATTACATAAAAAGTATGCTCTAAAAATTCACATAGAAGCGTTATAGAATGTCTCTGGAGGTATAAAACGAATTTATTGCCTTTGAGGAAACACGCTGCGTAAAAGAGCATTTTCTTTCTTTGCATTGTTTCGCCGCTTGAGGGATTGCCTTGACGAGCAGGCCTGCGCTATGCAGATGCATAGCGAGGACCCGGGAATGCCACACGAAAACAACGGCACGTGGACAGAGCTATGTGAGGTCGGCAGTTTCTCTGCCAACTGGGGCGTCTCGGCACGGGAGCAGCGAGCCGGCCACTGGCCGAGCTGAGGAGAGAGACCACGTACTTAAGCCCCCTTTTAACTCGAAGACAGGGCAAAAAGAGAATCACGGAAAGGCAGGGACGCTAGCCAGAATTTGTTATATTTGCTGCCATACAGAAAGGGAATCGATAGTTAGGCTGCTGGTCATTAAGGCTAAAGCATTAGATGCCACATCAAACGCAACGAAGTGTGACCGTCGCCTACAACACGATTGGGGCAGGAACTTACCGTCAGGAGGTGACATCATGACGCGAAGAGGTACCAGAATGTGTGTCATGATCGTGATGTCATTCTGCGTCACACCAGGTAACGGTACATTATATCGTCACATGGCGTCATATCACAGTATGACGTCATGACATGACGTATTTCCTTAGCGATATATTTGTTCCGATGCCGGAGGTGCGTGAGGGGTGATGAGAGAGATGGGAAGAGGAAAGGCAGGGCTGTTAACCAATAAGCTCCGGCTTGGTTGGCTACCTTGTACTTGGTGTAATAATAGAAAGGGAATGACAAGGAAAGAAGAAAAGCAAGAGAGGGATGGATGGACAGTTAGCTTGAAACTTGAAACGCCTCTACGACCTAAGCGGCAGTTCGGAACCACGCTATAGGCACAGAAAGCTATCAGGGGCGGAGGAATCAATAAATTTAACTGAGGACAAAGAATAAGAGTGCTGTAGCCCTCGAGTCATCTTGGATGAAAGAACGCGGGACCCTGTGAGTTTTTGTTTGGGTGTTCGTGTCGTATTTGCACCTTGTTCAAGATCTTCAAGTTGCTACGCCACACTAGGATGAGTTGAAGGGTGTGCCGGGGTGAGAATTGCACAGAACTGAGAGTCTACATCGTTGCCCATCATGTTGCAGCGTATCTACACAGCCTGAGCCCAGCTGTCGAGTGTCGCGTGGTCTCCAAGACTTGAGGAGCTGTGAGAGCGGGCTTCCAAAATATTTTATCCCGACGGATACCGCAATCGTCGAGGCTGTACACTCAAGACACTCTGAGAAAGAGTCCGGTGTTCGTTTGTCAAAGCGGGAACGGTTGGAGGGGCGATCGGTGTTCGCTAGATGTTTTCACTCGTGAGTGCACTGCCTGGACTCTCTTCGCACTTCTTGTGTAGGCACGATAGCGGTGCAGTCGCCTCGCTCGGCATACACGGTGAGATAAAGCCTTGTTGACGGCGAGAAATGCTTTTCGACCAGTGAGTCAGTGTTAGATAAGGCGATTGGATCCCGACCACTGCAGGTTTGTGGTTCAGTACCTCGTCGTTCATGGTACCTCGCAGCGCGAATGTTCCCATCACCTGGGTGGAGCTGCGCCTAGAAACAGGAGGAAAGAAAGGCAGAACAACAGAATGGAATAAATCATAATGCAATAAAATTAGTCATATAATTCTTACGCTTTGCATCTAGGAACTGTGCTTAAGAGGGTACAGAGAAACAAAGTAACGTAGGGGCATCCCTGCGTTAATTTCCTTAGTTGTGCTATCTGGGACACACACACGCACACATTTACGGCCATGGTGGCCGAGAATCGAACCCGCGTCCTCATATTAAACAGTGCCACATTTTAGCCTGCAGGTGTGGCACTTTCAGTTAGCCTGCAGGGTCACCAATGAGTTTCTGTCGTTACTGTGAAAGCTTTGCGTTAAATATAGCATGGACCACTGATTTAGCAGCGGTAAGCAACCACAGGAGCCTATGAAAGACCAGACGTTCGCTTAAAAGCATTCGCGAAGCTACGACTCGTTTGTGGCACGCCCACTGTGACGAAAACACGCCGCATATGTTGCTCGCAGCTGCCAACCAACGATTGTTTGCACAGAGCATCTGTTATGTACAACACACTATAGTGACACCAACTGTCAGGCACGTCCGTTTGCCCCGCTTGTGTACACAGCTGCGGCGAGTTAGGGCTACATGCTGCAGCCCACCAGCCACCCCACAGGGTGTCCCTGCTGGGATAACGAGATAGGTCAAGTGCACGCTACGTTGCCGAAAGCTGGTCGATCGTCACGGCCGTTTCCTTTTTGCGCCGGTTTTAGAACCCGCGTGGCCACAAGCGGAAAACGAATCGGTTCTGCAATATAACTAATGTCACCGGTACGGGAGAAGCTGGGTGCACCGTATTCGCAACGCGTGAACGCTCGCGCAATAGCCTCTGCGCTGTTTCTTACCCAGCATAACGTTGCCAGTTGTTCGGTGCACCACTTTGTTACACGCACTGTCACGCACGGTCGAACGCAGATGCGTGCAGCATTGCGGGTTTGCCTTGGATAGGTAAAAAGGTCACATGGTCGCTTATGCATATACCTAACTCGAACGCGAAAGAAGTTCTTTTTCTTTCCAGTTGATTGCGTTAATCATTCTCGCCCTTCACTAAACGACAATGTATGAGAGGGGGGGAACACCATCATGTGACGTCGTGATGTGTGACGTCAATTGTCGGCGTCGGCCAGTCTGTGACGTTATGGAAGATGTCGCAGATGACACAACCGCGGCCTCATCTGATATCACACGATTCTTTTGACCTTTCGTGGGGGCCACTTCTTGCGCTCGACGAGACATCTATCTCTAACAAGTGGTGACGCCTGACGCGACAACACTGGCGGAGCCAGAAAAGAGGGTTCAGCACCCCCCCCCCCTCCTCATCCCCCTCCCGATTTTTTTTTCTATTTTGCATGTGTATATGTACGCACCAGCTTGCAAAAAGTACAACTGACCCCCTCCCCTCTTCTCCCATTAGAAAAAAAAAAAATCCTGGCTGCTCTACAGAACGGCAACAATCGCTCGCGCAAAAAAAAAAAAAAAAGACTCCAGGGATAGTAAGCCAGGGCTTTTCGAAGACAGGGTGTTTACTGCGTCGTAATCTTACGCTGTTTAGTACCAGTGTACTGAGTGAACAGTTGAGCGCCACGAAACTCTCAGATTTATTCATTTGCGGGATGTAACGTCCCAAAACCAATATGATCATGAGAGACGCCGTACGGTGGAGGGCTCCGGAAATTTCGACCACCCGGGGGTTCTTTAACGTCGCGGAACTTTCGATATACCATATGCGGGTCAAGTTTCTCGCGGACTCCATCGTTCTCGTAACATCGCGACCATACTCGAAACTCGCCGGCATGAATGCGAGTATACACGACGAACCGGAAGTGTGCATAATAAGGCCGCCCAGCGACGGATTGCTGCCGTGGCACGACTCGTTCCGCTGTCGCATCGTCGCGACAGATGGCAGTTCGCAGACCCCGTTTTTTTCGAATGACGTACAACGTTTCCGCCCCGCAATGCAGCAGACTTCGATACGAAGCGTGCAGATGCTCGTCCTTTCTTTCTCGTTATTCATTTATTCTCACACTTATTACTTGTCATCGATTGGTTGCAAGCACGTTCATCCCATGACAGGACGACACGGGGTGGCGTATAGCCCACGCAGCATTGATTATTCACTCTTCTTTGTACTCTTTTTTTCTCCTCCTCGTCCTCCCTTCCGCTATCGAGATGCGTCTCCTTTCATTCTCTTTCCCCCCTCTTCCTGTACTTCAGTATCATCTCTCTATATATCTCTCTATCTCTTTCTCATCGGATGAACGAGCACGCATGCGCGTGCTTATGCATGAGACGAAGCGGATAGATTATACATCCTGGTGCGGGAGGATTTCACTTCCGGTTGCAGCACTCCCGGAGGGGCGTTTCCAATAGCAAAATAAAGAAAGCAAATAATTCATATACACACTAGCGAGGAATCCGGCCCAGTGTAATAAAAGCAAGGGTGTGGGACCCATTCGTATTCGAGACAAGTTATCTGGAACTTCTTCTGGATTATATGCACGATCACGTGACGGGTGGTATGATCATCATGGCTGGAGATCTCAATCTGCCTGAAATAGAATGGTCATCAAAAAAAGTGCGAAGTGCTGCAAATGACGTCATATTAGATATGTTGTTCAATTTTAACCTCGAACAACTGGTGCGCGTCCCCACACGTGTACAGGGCGTATCCAGCTCTATTCTAGATGTTGTGCTCGTTAGTGATCATTTTCCAGAAGACCAGGCGCGCATCGAAATCTTAGACGGAATATCTGATCACAACTCAGTCCTATGCACACTGCCTCTATCTGGTCTTTCTAGAATCCATAGCCCCGATAGACACGTTCTTGCCTTTAACAGAGCAGACGACGCTGCAATAATAACATATCTTAATCACGAATTCCTTGCCTTCTATGATCTTTGCATGGACAAAAATTTATCAATGGATCACATATGGTTACAATTCAAGGCACGTGTCATTCATTGCATTGAGAACTTTGTCCCCACACAGCGAAAAATTACAAGAAAGCATAATGCCTGGATCACACGTGACATAATTCATATAAAACGTAAAATCAGTAGGCTGAGGAAAGCTAGGAGGTCTAGCTCACGAGCTGGCTACACCGCTCAGATCGCCACTTTATCAAGAACACTGAAAAGCAAAGTACGCTCTTCAAAAATTCACTATTTTGGTACCACGCTAGCAAAATTCATCAAAACCTCACCAGGAAAATTTTGGCGCTATGTAAGTGGCAAACACAGTGGCCAAAACGCCTCCCCCTCGATAGACACAAAAGATAAGGCAGACAATTTCAACCGCTACTTTCAGTCCGTCTTTACGATCGATAATGGGCTAGTGCATCATCCCGAGATTAGGCCACCCACTGACAAGAAGTTATCTAAAACTCCGGAAATAACTGAAAGCGGTATACTAAATCTGCTGTTAAACCTCGATGATAAAAAGAGTTGTGGTCCAGATGGGATACCGAACGCTTTTCTCAAACGGTATGCGGAACCGGTTAGTAAGTACCTGCGCTTACTATTTACAAAATCTATTCAAGATTCGCAGATTCCCTCTGAATGGAAACTTGCAAAAATAATCCCTGTGCATAAATCTGGGGACAAATCGACTCCATCAAACTACAGGCCCATTTCCTTAACTTGCACTAGCTGTAAGCTACTCGAGCACATTATCCTTAAATTCATTACAAAGTTTGTCGAAGAAAATAACCTATTACACCCCAACCAACACGGCTTTCGGAGAGGCCTATCGACCGTAACGCAACTAGCTGAAACAATTCACGATCTGGCCGAAGCCATTAATCAACACTCCCAAATTGATATAATCTTTATGGATTTTTCAAAAGCGTTCGACCGGGTTTCCCATGAAAAGCTAGTTTTCCAGCTGGCTTGCAAACTCGGGGATGGGCCAGTGACCCGTTGGATATCCAACTATTTGTCCGGTCGCCAACAATTTGTACACTGCAGTGATCACGTCTCTGACACATTAAACGTTACGTCCGGTGTTCCTCAGGGATCCGTCTTGGCACCGATATTATTTCTTCTATTCATAAACGATCTAACAGTCAACATTAACGCAAACATAAGGCTTTTTGCAGACGACTGCATATTGTACAAACAGGTTAAAAGCTCCAGAGACCAAACTGAACTGAACGATGCCCTGAACGACGTTGTACGATGGTGTTCTAACTGGCAAATGGTGATTAATTCTGATAAAACAGTCGCCATGCAAGTAACAAAAAAGAAATCACGTCTACCTTTCCATTACGGTTACAACAGCATCGTGCTACGAAATGTAAGCCAGTGTAAATATCTTGGTGTGACTATAACTTCCGATCTCAGTTGGACAGTACACCTAGAAGACATAGCCGAGAAAGCCTTAAAAAAATTATTTTTCCTTAAGCGGACGCTGCGCCACGCTGACCGCGACACTAAGCTTCTAGCATACGTCACACTTGTCAGACCAATCTTGGAGTATGCGAGCATAATCTGGTTTCCATTCACGGATAGTGGTATCAGCACGCTTGAAAGAGTGCAGCGCAAAGCGATTAGATTTATTTTTAACCGGTATCGTCGCCTCGACTCCCCAACACAATTACTACGCCACGCAGATTTGCCGACACTCGAAAGTCGAGCAAAAATTCATCGCCTAAAGTTCTTATACCTGTTATTGCACAACTGTCTTAAAATAGACCACGCTAAATACGTGAAAACCAAGACAACAAGGCAAACACGTCACACACATGATCACACACTCCAAGAGTACTCTTGCAACAATAACACATTCTATTATTTTTTTTTTCCTAGATGCATTCGAGAATGGAATGCTCTTGACCGACTTATAGCCGAACAGCGTACAGTTGATGACTTTCTAGCAATGTTGCAAAATACACATAGCACTTAATCATAACGCTGATTACATAGTATGTATTGTATTTCCATTTCCTTGTGTACTTCCTTGAATTGACTTGCTTGCCAACATTTGTATTTGCACCAACTTTTACAGCTATGATTTATTATCCTTCTTTTCTTTTCTACGGGTGTAAAATATGTTTAATGCGCCCACTACCACTTTAACTCGTACATGCAGCCTCCTTAATTTGAACTTGTTGAGAAAGGCTGCTCCGTCCAAAATTGATTGTTACTATTGATGTGAATGTTTTCTGTTTTTCTTTTGTTCCCCTTCGCTCCCACTCCTGTAATAACCCTGCAAAGGGTTAACAGTATGTGAAAATAAATAAATAAAATAAATAAAATTCGCCGTCCTCGATCCGTGAGTGCTGGCACATGCAGCACTCATATGAACTACTCCGTTGTGGTTGCGGCTTATAATGCAATACGGCGGAGCCCGGTTCGTGAAGGCAAAAGGTCGTCTCAACTTGAACTTCGCGTGTTTTGCTTTCCTTTCTCTTTCTTTGAGTTTTGACCGTTTGTGATTTCACCCTTTCTAGTTTTTCTTTTTAAGCTTGTAGGGCCTTGCTAGCGTTGTGTACTGTCCTCTCTAGTTCTTGCTTTCGCTTAACCGTTTTTTTTCCTCTCTTTTTTTTTCTCGTGCTGAGATACAATTGTGACTGAGATCGAGACTCTTGCCCGCACTTCAGAAAAAAAAAAAAAAAACCGAGGTGATAATGTGCTGGGCAGATAGGCATTGGTGCGAACACTCAAAGCTCGTGTTAGATAACGCGACTTCTGTGTTATCTATTTGCTTTTACATACTCGTCCCGTCCGACGAAAAACCCCGTCTTCTGCATTTCTTCCGAACCTGGGAGATTATTTTGTGCATTCGATGATTAAACAGCCACGCACAGTGACCCCGGAAGCGTAGCTCTTGACAGCGTTTAAACGCGTCGTCTAATTCACACTTTACCCAAAAAACGAAGATGGCACAATGGCCGTTCTAACGGAACAAGGCAGTCCCACCTAAACTTTCTTGCACTCAAAGCGATCCGTTTAAATAGTGAGAAGACTGTTCGAAATCGGAGACGTTGTGCAGGGACATGCTCGAGGCGAGGGTTTTTCGACGCCTCGTATTTATAAAGTGAATTAAAAGCTTGAAGCAACTCTGATAAGATGCTTAGTCATGCGGCCTTTGAACTTGCTTCGCGTTGCTTCCTTGCACGCAAAGGTGGTGAGTTTGGTCAGCCCCCCCCCCCCTCCCTTGGTGACTTTCTAATCAACCACTATTAGGGGCGAAGCTCCTTATGGCGTGGTTTGTGCGTCCCTCGTAGTACGTAACCACCAGTGGCACATACCAGAAATAGCAGTCCTTACGATTTTGACCTCCAAGGTGGTTCCGGTGAGAGATTTCTTCTGTGCGTTGTTGAACAATAAAAAATAGTGCTCAATGCACATGTTAATGGCTGCTAAGGGGGAATGAGAGACAGAAGCATTCGGCCTTTATAGGTAACGCGCACGCTGCGATCCCCATTAGCAGCTATTGGCATGTACATTGAGCACGATCTGACAAGAAAGGGTTGCTATGTTATACTCGCTGGCTGTAACCTCCTTGGTTTTAGAAAGGTTTAGCGAGCGTTGGGCCGCATAGCCATGAATACAGCGAACTATAGTGTATACCATGAACTCGAGGTGGTTAAAGCTGGGAAGTAAAACCGAAGCGCAAGCCATAAGAAAGTGTGCATGTGCCACCTCCCGTTTAGTCTTTGAAATGTCCGCTGGACGGCGGTGCTTCTATATGGAGAATATATGATGAAAAGATGCGAGATGGTGGTACTTGGAGTGCTGAATAGATAGACGAACGGACACACAGACAGATGCATGGATGGACGCATGAACGGACGCAGGCGCGGATGCATGGACGAACGCAGGGACGGACGCACGAACAGGCGCACGCACAGACGGGTGGATGGACGCATGGACGGTTACACAGACGTACGCAGGAACGGACGGACGAATGCTTCGCCCCACTCCCTGTCATTCACTCCGTGGCTATGCTGCCATTTTTTATTCATACTTTTCTTCTGATAGTGGTCAATAAATTTCAATTGAAATGAAAAAGAAACGTTCTATACGTATTGCGATTCCTATGCTCTCCTTGACTTCATTTTTTGTTTGGTTTATGTAGTCAAGTGTCTCTCTCTCTCTCTCTCTCTCTCTCTCTCTTTCTCTCAAACAAACAAACAAACAAACAAACAAACAAACAAACAAACAAACAAACAAACAAACAAACAAACAAACAAACAAACAAACAAACAAACAAAACAGTCCCATCAATCTATTTTACATTGTTATTTTGTGTTTCCGTTTTTAAGCATCTCTATCGTTCTCTTTTTGTTCGTGCCACCGTTTCCGCGTTGGAAATGCGGCGAACCACAGCAACACTGCATTACGCGAACGCGTCGCCCCCATTTTGAAAAGGGTCGAGTCCGGCGGTGAGGAAGCGGGTGGCAGATTTGTGAGGGGAGCGCGACGAAATTTACTTCAGACCTCGCACTCACGCGTGTGACTTTAATGTACAAAAAACACGTGGGCGTTCATCCGTCACATGCGAGGCACATCCGCTTAGTCTAAGCCTGCCCCTGAATGTACGTGCAGCCGCTATACGGGAGCGGAGAAAACTCGGGACGGCGCGCACCGAGTCACGCGTAGAGATACAGTGTTCGGGAAGTACACGGCACTCCCGCATACGTACTTATTCAACGCAGAGCTGTCTGCGCGAATTCATTCTGTCAGCGCGTGCCCGGTGAATGCACGCCCCGCTCGCGTCTGTTGATATTCTTGTTTTCCGGGAGTCCGCAGGAGGGCCAGATGCGCGTGCATCATCTGCGTGCGTGTCTGGGTAGGCCTTACGCAACGGGCTGCGGGTATGTACGAAAACACGTGCGTGCGACGAGCTCGAAAAGAAGCGAGGGGGAGTCGGCTGTCACCGTGACGTAATCGTGTGACGAAACTCGCTCGAAGGCTCGCGTGCTGAGCGCGCCCCCACTCGTGTCTGTAAATACTTCCGAATGCGGGGCGAACGACACGGAAAGACAAGTACGCGCGCGCGAGACTGTCGATTCGGGCAGCAGGCGTTCTTCCTGTATACAGGCTGCATTCATTATTGTTTATGCGCATTTTCTGCCGGGTTGACGCGCGTCATACGGTGTATAAGGGCCTGACCACACTAACCACACAGACGCGTCGCAACGCGACAGCGCGCGCCATGCCCTCCCCGTATGTGTGCTTTCTGTTAATAGAGAGAGTGGGTGCGCAACTGCGAGTAGCCGCGCGCCCTCTCCCTCATAGTCGCGGCGCGGAGTCCGGGCGCCCCGCAAAGACGCGTTGTGACGCGCACGTGTGGTTAGATCTTAGGCGGGGTCTTACTCCCGCAGTACGGCATGTATGGAGTACGTTTTACCCGGACGTTGTTTGTTTTTGTTTTTGTGCTAGGCATGTGCGCGGGTTTTAGAGCTGTTCACGAACAGCTGCATGCGAGAGCGGAAAATATATTTTGGCGTTAAAGCCGGATGTCTTTAGGGTCGCGTACGCGCTGTTTTTAGAGTGCGTATGTACGTACGTAATGCTCGGCGTTGGTCTACCATCCGGTTTCTATGTGCGGTAACCACAACTCGACGCAGCCGAACCGGCGAAAACGGGATGCTCGGTTTCCGTCGGATGTACCGAAACGGTCGGTTACTGTGGCTTTATGCAATCGTTGTCTTGTTAACAGCACCAAACCACTCGGCTTGTTTTTCCAAGTGTATATTTCTACGATGCGGAACCACTGCTTGCGCTTGATTTTCATGAACAGCAGTAAAAATACCAATGCAACAAATTGTAGTAAACAATGTTTAATTGTCGGTCTCTATCGACTCATAAGAACTAGAGGGTGTTAGGAATTCGGTGTTCGAGCACGTCACGACCGTGGCATTGCGCTGACCTACAGATCGTGGATGTAGCATTTTTTATGCCGAGCTCGAAGCGCCGGGTTCGAATCCCGGCTCACGTCAGAGCGACACAGGTGAACACTTAGACCCTTCTATTGTGCCGCGCGTTTAGGAACCCTGGAAAGCACGCACTTTCGGTGCAGTATTTGCTTGAATATGATAATTCATACGGGAGGCAGAAAGTTAGGTGCGCAGTTGTAAATTGGGGCACCCTTAAACTTCGCCTTTGAGAGTTGGACGCAATAGCGTTATTCTGTTCCTAGTGTGTACTTCAAACACTTAGCGTATGAAATCTTTTTGAACTTTCTATGCACCAACTACGTGGCCTTAAGGGTGAAGTAGTGTGTGTGCCTTGCAGTGAGTGACTGGCTATAAACAATGAAGTCATTATGATAATCCCATGTTCAGACGCCCGATGACAAAATACGCTTGTACCACGCATTATTGCGGCACTATTTGATGTTGTGTCGTGAAGCACGTATACAGGACACGTGTGCTTGTAAAGCATGCATGAAAGTTACTTTCACTGCATTTCCAAACAGAGGAAGTTATTTTCACTGTATTCACAAGCAGAAGTGTGGCTGTGTGGTAGAACACCCGCTGGCCCACGCAAATGACCTGGTATCGGACCCCACACAGACA